>NW_028258403.1:11346500-12018000 GCF_053883595.1 Heterocephalus glaber
TACTACATGCTTGACTTAGCTCTATGCTCCAACATATATAGGTATAAAGGAAAAATGCTGATGGCTCAATATTTTGTGTATGCTGTGCAAATTTATGTGTGACAAATCCATCAGGGACTTCGGGCAGGGGATGTGATAAAAATCTCATTCCTTGAATCTACTAAAGCGGAAAAAGTACCAGAATGTGGCAAATAAGAGAAGCGACAATAGTTAATTATCATGACACACAGCTCATCTGTAATTAATCCTTTTCTTCAGCAGGATTCTGCAACTGTAGCATAAAAAAACGGGTCAGATGATGCTTTAATTAAGGCTGTACAGTGTTGCTGCCTCTACCGCAACAAGAACTGTTTTTTGTCTATAGGTGTGTGTGAAACACTACAAATATTTTCTTAACATCTTTACAGAGTGCTGTTTAAGCATCTTTGCTTGCATTATGTCTGCAGACAGACTGATTACAATTCAAAGGAGTTTTCTGTTCTCCTCACACCAATCTTAGGAGCCACTAAAACAATCTAACTACCATGCCAGTGGGAGGAGACACTCTCACCAAGGAGCTAGAAATGAAACATGAGTTGCCATTGCGATAGGGAATGCAATTGCCATGAAATTTACAACCCTCTTAACAAGCTACCCAGGCTCAGATCAAGGGCCTGCAGTGTATACCCATTTGACATGATCTGATTGAGGTGAATCCCCTACTGTCTCTCTGAAACTGTGATCCCCAGCTGCAGTATTCAGTGCCGGAATGGATGTTGAGGGAAGGTGATGCAAAAGGAAGATCTTATAGTCACTGTCTTGTGTCTGCAATTCGTTTTCAGATTATTACATGGAGTAAGGTTGGTAGTAAGCTCTAGCTAGGTACCATAATTAAAAATAAAGGTAAATGTTTGGCCTATGTTTCCAAAGATATTGCTATGCCAAAGCAGGGAGTGGCACTGAAATGAACTGCTAGTGCTCACTAGCACCCTCGTTCTTGTCTTTTTCACTGGTACGTGGTCAATTTCATTTCCCAGACTCCTGCAGTTAGATGAGGTCATGTGACTTATTCTGACAATAGTACGTGAAAAGGAGTAATTTGTGTCACCTCCACGTCAAGGCTGTTTAGAATGGATATGCCTTCTCTATATTCTCTTTCTTTGTCAGCCAGCTGAATTCAGTGGATTAGGATTCAGCTTGAGGCTCTAGAAGACATAAAATATCTATATAGAATACCCTCATCTACTGCACCAACTTGTGTTAGACTATTACTTGAGCAAGTAATAAATCTTCAGGTGTGAAGCTCCTGAGATTTGGTAGTTTCTATCACAGCACTTCAATTATGTTCACTGACACATGCGCTGAGTTTTCTGTATTTTTCCTCTCGTTCCTCCTGTGATTAGTAGTATGTATGTATAAGGCACTTGGCTAACTGCTAGGATCTGGTGAGAGTTTTGTGACACAATCTGTGCATAGCAATCTTCTCTATACTACAGCAAACTAATTACTCATTTTAAAAACTCAGTTTTTCCTTGACCAGTGTGACCTGTTTGAACAATCTAAGTGACCAAGACCTGTCAATAAGCAGTCCATTTCTAAATCCTAGGAAAAATGCCTACCTAAGCACCACAGACTTCAGTGGTTGCAGATTAAATATGCTTCTCTGTGTAGGATTGTGGAGTAGACAGAACAAGTTTTCCCTCATGTGGAGGGTTAAAAGATGGCTGGTGTGGCCTTGTACCTTACATTGCCTGCAGACAGTGAGCAGCCATCCTCCATAATAAAGTAGCCTCCTCTATTTGGTGGATGATGCATCTATAACCAGTAAGGGATTTGATAAGCAGTGGAGGAATGGTCCCTTTTCATGTTGCTGATTATAGCCATTTGCCTACTGTTTGCAACAAAGTATAATATTGTTCCCCTGGGTAGAGACCTTTGTAGTGTTGATGAATGACTCTAAGACTATGTGTCTGAGGCCCTGGAACAGACCCTGCTGTGTCTGTATATATATTATCACGTTGTAAACACCAGCTTTCTGGGAATGTAAGAGTAGGTATGAGAAACTGGAAAAAAGGTAGGATGGCTTGGGGATTTAGCTCAGTGGTTCCACCGCCTGCCTCACAAGCGCAAGGACCCTAGTTCAATTCCTGGTACCAAAAAAAAAAAAAAGAAGAAAAAAGAAAAGGTAGGATTAAGACTGGATATGATCTTTTCCATCTTATCTCCAAAAAAATCCAAACTCAACCTAGGTAACCCTTGGCAGATTTCTTCCTTCATTGAACCTTTCCATCATCCACAGGGATATTGACCTCAGCACTGTTGCTTTCCTTCAAAAGCAGTTGGAACTACATAAAGTAAAAATTTTAGCCTGTCCCTTTCAGTCCTTTGCCCGAAATCTTGTAATAACTGGGAAGTTGCACTGGCTATTTGGAATTCATTATGAAGCCGGAAACAGTGAGAACCCCAGCACAGATAACTCTTTTAAAATAAGATAGGAGCAAATGTGGCTTTTAATGACATGGGTGGCTCAGGGAATAAATCCTGTCGAGCTCGAGAGCCCTGAACAGAAGTTTGGGCTTCCTTATATACCTCTTTTTACATCTATGAAGCTTAATTTTATTGGAGTTTCCCTGGGAATACAGCAAGCAGGATTTACACAAAGCAAAGCAGTGGAGAGGGGAGAGCAAAGAGTTCTGGCAGGACTTTCTGAGTCCGTCACACTCCTTTGGTGACAGACTACAGAAGCTGTCATGGCTGCTCAGGCACATTCTACAAAAAGTTAACCCATAGTTGCCTAATAGCACAGTTAATCCATAGTTGCCCAATTCCATATGGAGGAATGATCTCCTCTCTCAGAGATATAGAAAGCCGCAGGGCATCTTCCTCTCTACCCCTTCCACCCCTCTATATCCCTCACCCCACTCTCACAGAAGTTGGCACAGGCATTTGGCAGCTGGTTTCACTAAAAATCAAAGATGGTATGAATCTCAGAAGACTGACTGCTTCCATTTAGAAATTGGAGCCACTTTGCCATTCATCCCACAGTGGGTAAGTTGTCTGCTTAGTATGCATAGTGCAGCAAGACTCTTGTGATTTTTGTCTTTAGACTAGAGGCCCCATCTTAATGGACGTTAAAAGATCAGTATAAATGAGATGGAAAAACTAGAAGAAAAAGTCCTGTTATTAGTGTTAAACTGTTTCCGGCCCTGGAAATTATCTTTATGTGATCTTTTTTGTGAATGTATAGAAGGTCACCAATGTTTTGGCAAAGCCCACACTTCTGCCATGCTGTGCCATATGGGAAATGTGCCCACAGTGCTCAGGCCGTCTGCTGTTAGTAAATACAAGCTATATTACAGGATTTTCTATAGCACATGGACTGGCTTGTGGTGATCCAGTGTTAGGATAGTGTGATGTTGGTGGCAAATGAAATGGAAATGTGGGAGCTGTTAGGAATATTTTCTCAGTTGTCATCATGGCAGAGGTCAGCAGAACAGCAACTACCCACTTGTGACATACATAACTTTTCCCAATTCCTGCTCTTATTCCTGTGTTTCCTCTCCAACTTTAGCAGGAAATGAAGAAAGGAGTGACAAAGGGCGAGGGAGAAAAAAGGAGGAAGAAAGAAAGAAGGAAAAAAGGAAAGAAGGAAGAGGGAGGAAGGAAAGCAGGCAGAGAGGGGGAGGGTCTAGAAAGGGAGGGATAAGGCAAACAAGCATTTAACTGGCTCCACTATTCATAGTCTTGAATTTTTTTCTTCTTTTCCTTATTAACAATAATAAACCAATTCCCTAAATTTGGAATTACTTACGCAAATATTAAGTGCTCTCTTGATTCAAAAATTCTTAGCAGCTGCTGCTAGGACAGCAGAAGCTAAGTAGCATCAGGTGTCTATTATTATACCCAGCCCAGCAGCTGCAGCACTTATATTTAATTCTGAATATTACACTTAACCCTTACCTTGCTGTAATATTAAGGTTTTTATGTAAAGCTTTCATGAGGTTCTCTCCAGGAGCCCTTGCCTATAGTACTAAAGCCTGCAGAAATAATTAAAAACCACATATGGCAATGGTTTCACAAACTCTCTTTCATTCAAAAGTGGACCAAAACACACATTATCTTCTCTCTGCCCTGTCCATTGTCTGGTGGGAGATCTTAGAGCTATAAAATAGACAGGGTTAGATAATTCAAATGCTGTCGTTCAAATTCTACATAATTACTCTGTACAAAATACAATCACTGATACTCTCCACCAGTCAATAAACATTTTCATTACACAAAAAACTCCAGAAAAAAAATACAGTACGGACCCCACCATTAGAGGTGACTATCTATATGGAGAGATGTTATCAACATGAAATGAATAATTGCAGTGTGTGCAATTCTACTGGCAGTAATAATTCACAAAGATGAAAGAGATGGCTGTGGGCCAGTGTGGACATTTGAGTTAGGCATTTGAAGCATAATTTTTAGGTTAATATGAAGGAACTATTGACTTAAGAGTTCCTCCATGTCTGTTCAAAGCCATGTGCTTAATCAATGGAGCCATAAAGCCAAAGCCCAGAATTTAAAGTCCCCACATAGGAAATATTTCCTCATATCAGAAATTTGTGTTATTATGGGCTTCTTCTTCTATGTATTAGCTTTATTTGTAAAATACAGTGTTGGGGAGGGGGTGTGGCAATGAGTCATGTTGTGACTTTTCAACTGTTCAATATACCAGGTAGAAAGAGTCCATGTGTTGGACACCTGCAAAATAGTAGGCAACATGCTGAGCGTTTTCCTTGAGAAGCCATCTTTTTCTCCTTATAACAACTATCTGTGGTGTTGCACAGGTAGGACAACACGTCAGGGCCAGAATACTCGTCTCTAAAGTGGGAGCCCTTTATAGAACCCATGCTGTCTTTTCTGTACCACCTACTAGTCTATCAACATTTGAGCTGCCTGATAGAACTAAAGAGCAGAGCAAGTTAATTGAAGATACACCATAGACCAGCTTTCATTTGGTCCAGCTGCAGATACTTGGAAATGCAAATATTCTAACTGAATAATTTGCCCAAATTCATATAATAGTATTATTAACCCCCCTACACTATAGAAATACAAGATTCACCATCCACATATGCATACACAGACATACACATGCACATCACACACAAACAACTGCCACTATCCCTACATCATACCACATACACACACAGCACAATGCTTTGGTTTTTTATTCTTCTTTCTGAAACAGTTAAGCTTCAGGAAAATGGGGAAATATACAGCTGATTACTTGACAATTGAGGTAGTTAAGCCTGACTGGCTCTAAAATGTTCTGATGTCTTGGCGACTTCTCTTCTTAATTGGCTTCACATTATTAATTTTGTAGGTGCAGTGCCCACAAAGAAATTGTCAGATTTTCTCATGGCTGTTCTGACAAAAGAATGACAAAATACAAGCCATAAAGACCATCAAAGCCTGGGACATTGGAACCAGGCTGCAAGTCCACCCTTATTTCCACTCTGGGTTGTTGTGTCCTCTCCTAGGATACATCCCATAAAACAGGTATTTTCTCAGGCGTCTGACAGGGCAAAGAGTGAGTCATTTGTGTTATGAGAGACCCTTTCTTGAAAGCAAGAGCAGCTATGTCATTGGGAGGTTTGATAGAGAAGCCACAGACTAATAGATTCATGTGTATTGATCAGACCTGAGACCAAGTGGACTTGCACCTCAAACTACAGGTCCACCTGGTGGGACAAAGACTGAAAATATGGAATTGAGATCCTTCTCTCTCCTTATTTTTTCTATCATCTCACGAAAATTTATAAGGTGATTTAATATACTCTTGGTTTCTTCAGACTTTTGATCCTTTCACCTCTGGTCTCAAATTTTTTTCTTTATTGATAAAAGTAAGTACTAAAGCTAGGTGTGAGCCGTAGCTACAAACTTTCTGCAGCATAATTAACTTCTACTGTCAGATTTAATCTCACTTATTCTGTGGAAGACTTCTTTTGCCCCTCTTCTGAGGACAGGTGCACGCCCACTCTGTGTTCCAATCTCAGGACTTTTTGCAAGAGATAAGTTTGCCACATGATGAAATTTGAGACTCAAAGGGATCCCTGATACTTAAAGGCACCTAAGTGGCAGGAGAGAACTGACACACTCTGCTAGGAATGGACTATGGGGTTTCTACATCCAAACTGGATGTTCCAGTCTTTGGCCTTTTAGGATTGACTTGGATTTCTGAGTCTGATCCTTGAGGAAAGTGGAAGTATTGTAACACTAACGTAGGAGGGAACGTTAATGTTTAAAATATTCTCAAAACAAGATCAAAACTTTCCTTTCAGATGCTTTCAAATTTCTATTCACTCTAAACTTACTTATAAACTAGATAGAGTGGATTTTTAAAAATTCCTGCTCTTGAGTGAAGAGTTTTCTCTTTCTGTCCTCTTACTTAGTCTGTATGGGGAACCAAGAGGGTGGTGGTGCTAATGCTAGGTAATACATAAGCAATCTCATGAACTATGCTTTGTTAATAATTTCTAGTATCTTTTCCAGGTGATTGCCATTTTCTGATAACTTTTCTACAAGCAACAGAGTTGTCCAAACTAAATGCTTCTAAAAATTGTAGGCCAGCAGGGAAGGAGTCTGGAAATATTGTAGTGCACTTCAAATTTTACCATATAAACAGCACCATATTACCTATGGGTAGGCCAAGTGTGAGTTTATGTACACAGAAAGTAGAAGAGAAAAAACATCTCATCAATCTCTGTGTTGAAGGCTTGTAAAACAAAAAAAAAACCTCACTGAGCATTTAAATGATTCCTTCTACTGAATGGTAAGTAAGAGGAAATCAACCTACTATTTTATGGTCTTTGCTTCTAATTTACATCATGGGCTATATTTCAAGCATCTAGAGTCTAACAGAGACTACACCTGGCATTTGCTCATCTCTTGAGTAATATGATCCAATTTGGACAGTGATTGTTTACAACTGGTCCTTTGTGAGGAGTTAAAAAAGAGATGATGGGCCTAGATCACTAAAATGGGCAATTGGCAGCCTCTGGGAATGAAGCAACACCGCCTCTTTGTTGGCTTTGAATGATGACATTGAAATAGGATGGCGCAGCACCCTCCAGTAGATAGCATCTCACCTTCTTGCTTATGCTCAGGTGTCTGTACAGGGGACCAGCCCAGAATGTGCCACGCAGAACTGACAGGTTTAAATAGAGGTGTTGTGAGAAGCAAGTAAACTGATATTACGTGATGATAAGCACTGCCCTCCTAGACAGGGTACTCTGGTTGGGAAACATGGCTTGCCCACATGAAACAATCAGAGAACAATGGAAGAAAACCTTAAAACAGCTTTCAGATTGTATGCCAACAGACACTTTAACGGGAAAGTTAGTTTTGTTTAGTATATGGGATTTAAGGTAAGTTCTAATCTTAAAATTGAAATATTTTCTGGAAGCAGAAGGTTGGCTTATGCTGGGCTAGCTGAAGTCAATAAATGGAGACTCTACTTTCATTCAGTCTATTCATTCAGCAAATAAATGATAAACCTGTACATGCAAGGCAGCCTGCAGAATAGTTAGTGTTCTATATGGGAGCAAAGGACAGAAGTCCAGGAAAAAAAATTAGAGGCAATTAGGAATATGAAGTAAAGAAATGAGATCACAAAAATTGTCTTTCCTTCTGCTAAAGAAATGTGTACCACAGCTCTACTTTTAAAAATGCTATGGAAAAGATCATTTGTCCTATTTGTAAACAAGCAGTAAGACAGCAGCAAACTAAGATAAAATTTTCCTTCTTAGCACCTTGCAGATTCTTATTCCACAGTTATGACAACATTATATTTCTATACTTTATTTATATGCTGTACTAGGTAAATAATCACATGGCACTTTGAATTTAAATATTTCAGCTAGATTTCTAAGACTAAAATGTTTTCAGATAAGAGCTTGGAACAGTATAAAATAAGATTTTCTCTATAGTTGTGTGGAATGGTAGAAAGTTTAAGAACTAGAGTCAAAAGATTAGCTTCAAGTCCCTGTGGTACCATACTAACTATGACCTTAGGAAAATTACTTATTATTTTTGAACTTCAGCTCCTTACCTAGAAAAAATAATCTAAATTGCAAGGTTATTATAAGAACAAAATAAAATATTATGGCAAAGCACTATATAAAACATTAGACCAGTAGAAATATTATTATTGTCTTTGTAATAAGAGAAAGGTACATTATGCTATATATTGTTCTAGTGACTGTTTTTATTTAAATTTTTGGTTTATATTTATTTGTTATAGTACTGGGGATTGAACCCAGGGCCTTCACATTGAGCTATATCCCTGGTCTTTTTTTTTTTTGGTTTTTATTTTATTTTATTTTTATGTTGACACAGAGTCTCGCTAAGTCACTAAAATGCCCAAGGTGGGCTCAAACTTGTGATCCTCCTGCCCCAGCTTGCCAGAGTACCAGAGTGTACCACTACACCTGGCTAATTTTAGTCTTTAGATCTGTCATGGTTCAGCACAAAGCTTGGCACATTGTAGTTAATAAAAGTGTGTTGATTAAAATAATGAATGAAAAGACAATGTTTCTGACCATCTTGATAGGATTTACGCTTTGCATTACTTATCTGTGAGCAGTAAAGAATCTTTGTGCAAGTGGTTATTTACCATGTATAGTTTCGGCAGTGCATTTGTCTTCTTTGTCTTCTCTGTAGAATGCCATTTGGCCATTGCTAGAAGCAAACTCAAGTCCTTGGTGTCTCAGACAGTAAGCTGTTCTAAGCAAGCAAATGAATCAACCCCAACTAGAGAGAAAAAGATGACAGTATGTACTGAGCCTAGACCTGCAGGGTAACATTGTGCAGGCTTAAGAGGCCCATTTTATAGATGATGAGTAAGAATAAAGAGGCTAGATTTATGTCTTTGTAAGGAAAACAAAGATAATGAGCTCACACTTTCACCTCCACCCATCAAAACAGTGAGTTAGGAATCACAGAATAGCGCTTTCATTCTAGAATCCCTTGTATATAGACTTCGAGACATATCGTTCCCCTCACTTCACTACATTTTCACCTCTGTGTAATACACACAGACATATGGGTATATCAACAACAACCCTCAAGGAAGCTGCAACCACCCAGCATGCACATTTTACAACTCTTTCAACCTGCTTCCAAGCCTGCCCATCCCCTATGCAAACCAAGTTTCAATGCCCAAGCTTGTCACCTGGTATACAAAAATGCAGTCTAACACTGTATTTATTAGCAACCCCTTCCCTTATGTTTAATTTATTGTTACATTTTTTAAATGTACAAACAGTTATACCAGTTTTATACACAAAACCACAGGTACCGTTTTGTATCTGTCAAAATTCCAGCAGCCTGTGGAGAGAGACGGCTCAATAGATGTCCTATGCTGCCATCTAGTGCTCTTACTCCAGCATGGGCTTGTTCATGTTTCTGGGAATGAGAAAACAAAGGCAGCTCAAGGCACCGAAATTCTGGAACAGCCACTGATATGCATTATTAAACAGATGCATTTATGACACTTGGACCATATTCCCTGGAACCAAGCAACTTAACTTGTTTTCACACAATGGCAGCTTACATCCCTGCTCTTGACTGGCAAAGCTCTGGCCTTCTACCCTGGAGGCACCTGGTTTCAATCCAAAATGACTGGGGAAACAAAATGCCCCTCTGAGCCTCTTTCTGCATCTCCCATCTGGCCGAGGTTCTCTTGGCAGGTCTCTTCCTCCTGGAGGGACAGTTCAATCTGAGCGCCTTGCCTATTACTTCAGTTTTGGTAGAAAGTACAAAGGAGTCAGACAGATAGAAGAAGAAGAAGAAGAAGAAGAAGAAGAAGAAGAAGAAGAAGAAGAAGAAGAAGAAGAAGAAGAAGAAGAAGAAGAAGAAGAAGAAGAAGAAGAAGAAGAAGAAGAAGAAGAAGAAGAAGAGGAAGAGGAAGAGGAAGAGGAAGGAGAGGAGGAAGAGGAGGAGGAGGAAAGAAAGAAAGAAAGAAGAAAGAAAGAAAGAAAGAAAGAAAGAAAGAAAGAAAGAAAGAAAAAAGAGAAATCGTTATCTTTAAAATTGGCTAAAACAGCAGCCATTTTCTTTACAGTAGCCAAATGTGAAGCTCCTGAATTTCTCTTGTTCCTGAGCTCATATGATTTGTATTCCTAGTTAGATCCTGGTCTGCCTCTGTATCTTCCCCTTTATCTTTTCCTGGATCTCAAAAATATCCTTCTTCTCAATCAATCAGCATGTCTTTTCTATTGCAATGTGCTTGCTTGAAAGCACTGTATCAAGCATTAGCTAGATGAAGAAAAAGAAAACAACCTTTCCCTCTGTGTCCAGATTGCTTCCTGCCTCTGACCTCTCTCTCCCTTCTAGATTCTTTAACCTTTTCCTAATAGTGCTTCCTTTTTCTTTCCTGCAACTATATACAAGCTTCTCTTCTAGTTAAAATACTGTAAGTATAATCATTTCACTTGATCCCTTTGTACATTCCTGCTTTCAACAAATCTGTACCTTTGCAGTGATACCTTTTTGTATTTTATCTCAATGAAATGAAAAATTCACTGACCTAGTGTGCCATTGTCCAAATATCAAATGGACTACTCAACAAATCAGGGAGCTCCTTCCACCAAGAACCAGTCAATCTCTGTTCGACCTGCAGTTCCTGACTGTGGTTTCTCAAAAGACAGAAAGCTAGAAGAGATGACTTCTAAGTTCCTTCCAGATTTGATTTTGTCCTTTTAAAACATAGTTTTATTACAATCTCCACTTCTCCAGCCACTCTCTACTTAACCCTGTAACGGGCTTGGAAAGCATGTCTCTTCAGGGATGAGCATGATGAGCTCAAATCTTACTATCAGAGTGTTGGTAGGACCCTCAAAAACTATTTTCTTGCCTGTGAATTCATGAGTATTCAAAAGGAAGTTAGCCTCCCCAGAAGGGCAAATTCTGTTTCCCCTTTTGAATTCATTGCCTCATCATTATGTCCTGACCACATCTCTACGTTGAAGCATTCTCTATTCTACGTGCTTCTTCTATTTCAAATGCCTCATTGTTTCCCATTTTTCCTGATTGATTGTATTTTTATGGGGACTTTATCTAAATTTGGATTTTGTCCATATATACATTTGTGACTTTAAAAATACATTTACTCACCCCCACTGTCTCTTCACACAAAGCTTCAAGATCATGGCAATAGTTATGATGATGGTAGTGATGACTGATGATTTGCTCACATGATTCCACTTCTCCAAACATGCTTCACAAATCTCCCATTTCTACTGTGAATTTTCAACCTCTTTTCGACTTGCACTAACATGTATCTTTGCAACAAAATCGTTCTTAGTTGTCCTATCAATGCTGTGATAGTAAATTTTGGCCTCATGACTCTCACCCTTGAACACACATACTTTTGATAATAGCCAATTTGACTGGAGTGAGATGGAATCTCAATTAATTTTGATTTGCATTTGCATGGCAAAAAATGTTGAGTATTTTTCATACATCTTTTGGCCATTTGTGCTTCTTTTAAGACATGTCTGTTCAAATTATTTGGCCTCTTATTGATCACTTTGTTGTTCAATTTTTTGTGTTCTTTTGGAATTCTGGATATAATCTTCTGTCAAATGCATAGATGGCAAAGTTTTTCTCCCATTCTCTAGGCTGTCTCTTCACTATGTGAATTGTTTCTTGATGTTGTTTTATAGAAGCTTTTTAATTTTATGTAATCCCAATTATCATTTTTTTCTTTTATTTCCTGAGATCTTAGAGTTCTATTCAGGAAATTTTGCCTATGCCAATATCTTCAAGTGTTTCCTCACTAGTATTTTCAAAGTTTTAGGTATTGCACTAAGGTCTTTGATCCATTTTGAGTTGATTTTTGTAGAGAGTAAGAGGTAAAGATCTATTTAAATCCTCTATGTGTAGATATCCAATTTCTTCAACACCGTTTGTTGAGGGGCTATCTTTTTTCCAGCACTTTTTTGGGCACTTTTGTCTAGAATCACATGACTATAAATGTGTGTGTTTATTTCTGTGTCCTCTTTTCTATTCTATTGAGCTACACTTTTGTTGCTATGCCAATACTATCATGGTTTTGTTACTATATTTTGAAGTTGGTCTTTATTTATATTTTGGGTTTCTCATGTAAGAGAAACCATGCCACATTTAAGCTCATGTGTCTGATTTATTTCATTTAACATTATAGTCTTAAGGTGTATCCATTTTCCTATAAATAACTGGAGTTTATCCTTCTTTGTGACATAGTAGTACTCCATCGTGTATAAATACCATATTTTCTTTATCCATTCATCTGTTGATGGACATATAGGCCATATCCAATATTCAGCTATTTTGAATTGTGCTGTTGTGCACATGGGTATGCCCTTACTACTGTAATATGATGCCTTTAACTCTTTCAGGACAATATCTAGAATGGGAATAGCTGAGTCAAATGGAATTTCTAGTTTTGAGGAATTTCTATACTGATTTCCATAGTGCCTTGTCTAGTTTATAATACCACCAACAATGCAGAAGGGTTCTTTTTTCCCTGTAACCTTACCAGAATTTGTTATTATTTGATTTCTTGATGACCATGCTCTGAGGTAAGATGGAATCTCAACATGCAGATAGATTTTCACAAAAGGGAAAGGGTCCAGGAGATGGAGAGAGCGGGAGGGAGAGGAGGAGATGGGGATGAAAAAAGAACTAGGATGTGTTATATACTTGTACCATCTACCCATGAGGAATGTAATCTTTATGTACTGCTAACAATGCACTAATAAAAATAAAAATTGAACAAAACATAAATTGAGTATTGTGATGCCTTTGATCTTTTTGTTCAGGATTACTTTGGCTATTTGGGATGTTTTGTGCTTCCAAATGAAATTTTAAGATCATTTTTTTGTTCTGATTCCATGAGAAATGTCATTGGTATTTGGATGGTGATTGTATTGAATCCATGTCTTGCTTTTTACCTTCCTCCATATTTAATCTCTTCCCAACTCTTGAAGATGCTTTCTTCTCAATTCCATTCAAATATATACCTTCATTTCCAAATCTGCAGTCAATACAGGCAATTTAAATCCTCATTGTTGTAGCCTAAGTTGTAAAGTACTTTCCAGAGCAGTTGTTTTGGCTTTCACTTCTACTCGTGTATCAGTTCATCTCAAAAGGAAGCTTGGGCAGTCTTTCAACCACTTTGCTGTCATGTAATTCACTTATTCAAAGCCATAATAGCCCTATTTACTTGCAATATCACATTATCACACCTAATTTCTATAACCTTATGTGCTCAAGACCCTTCTCCAACTACATCCTATTTTATTCTAGCTGCTCCCTGAACATATATCCAAAGTTCCAGTCAAGTTCTTTCTGAAATTCCCTGTACAGGAATATTTTGTAACCAGCATCAGTTTCCCCCTGAAATGCCTCACTTACTCTTTCCAAAAGCTGTATCTTAATTATTCTTGCAAACAATGCACATGTAAGCAGTGGCAATCTAAGATGGAGCATATCTGAGCCTGATCTCTCCTCTACTCTGAAATCTTCCCTCAGCACTCTCACTTTCAGGGAAATATTATGTATATTAATAGACTACTACCATGCTATCATTTTTTTTTTTTTTTGGTACCGGGGATCGAACTCTAGACCTTGCACTTACAAAACAGGCATCGGAACCCCTGAGCTAAATCCCTGGCCCCAGGCTATCATTTGATGGCCTCCATCACCCCAGGAACTCTTCCTGCTTTCTGGCATAGGTACATCATGTTATGCCTCACCAGAAGCATCATATGGTACCTGATTTATGAGGTTCGGTGCTGAGGATGGATATCATGTCATTTTCAGCATAGGGAGTATCCTGGACAGGATCCTCCTATCATATCCTAGATGAGCAATTAAGATGAATCAAGAGGGCAATCCAAGAATGTTTTGACATTATGATTTAATGCATCCTTCCTGACAATCATTTTGATGTTGAGGTTTCGACATCAAAATGGCACTTTTGCTGTATCAACTCACTATTTTCTTTATTGTTTCATTACTAATAACATGTTAAACCACTCTCCCCACCCTTACTATACCCTTCACTCTCACCATGATGCACATTTTAAAACCCTGAATGTCAGAGGGTAAAATATTATGTCAAAGTGGTATTTCCATGTTGACAGTTTTTTGATATCAAAATGACTGTGCCAAAGCAGCCAGGTCCAAATGTCATGACACAGTTGCAACTTTAAGGTGACCTGGGGAGCACAGTATGAAAGCTGATGACAGAGCTCTAAGGGCACACCACTAGCATATTCAAGGGCCTCAATCTGTTAGCAAAGACAACCAAAAGGAATGATGGCCCAGTACAAGTAGTTCCCAATAAAGAATTCTTTACAGGTAGACTCATAAATTATTAGAATTTCTAATAAACAGTATTTTAATGTGCTTAGAAGGGATATGTATTTAGGCCCCTATGCAATGACTTAAGTTGCCTAAAGTTCCGGTATCTATTACAGGCCAAACCTTGGGATGAGTGTTCCTCTATCCTTTAGATTTAGAAGCAAAGTTGTAATGGAAAGAACATGGCTCAGAGCTCCAAAATTCCAACCCCAGTGGTTTGCCCAATTATTAACACATAGTAGATATTCAATTCAGTTTTGGATTTCTTCAAAGAAAAATCCCTCACAGACAGCTAATTTATTTTTCACCCCGTGGTATTCCATCATGCAGTACACTGCACCCCATAATTGCTCTGTTAACAGATGAGTTGCTTGACCCTGGAAATTTTTTTTAAAAAACTGTTGTGGTTTGAAAGGATAGATCTCTTTTCTCTCTGACTGAAAAAAAGCAGTGTGAGAATTTTTTGTGTCAAAAGAATTGGTTTTTTGTTCATTTTTAGTTCACTTATTTATTGCCTACTTCCCCTAACCCACCTCTCATTACAATGCCAGTTGCATGAAAGCCTAGACATTGCTTATATTCATTGATATTGCTCCAGTACATGCACAGCGATTAGCACATAATAGATATTCAATAAATAGTTATTAAATATATAATTCTTTCTCAACTAGGATAATAGGGCCCCTTAGGACTCCCATAACAAAAAGGAATGATAATCCCCTTCCAAAACAGCTTTGTGATTAGCTATGCTTTTCTCTGGGCCTTTTACTGCTCTGAATCTCTGCCAGGGAAGAAATGCTAAAGTATTTTTTAAATATGTAGATCCCTGACATTTGGTTGCTTCATGAATTTTGCATTGCATAATGACAAGTGTTTAATTTTATAAACTGTTCCTGTAATAGATCATTTTCAAGGAGAGGTATAATCTGGAAATGCAGTGTAAAGTGCTGTTGCTGAATTAGACAAATGTCTCCCTGAGCCAGGGATCCTTTCTGTAGTAAATGTTTTCAAGCATTGATGGATTGGAAGCCATAGAAATAGTCTCAACACCCAGCTTGCTGACTAAGTCAGAAATGAGATGGTCCATGGATGCTTCTTTCTTCCAGGCTGTGTGTAGCAACCTTCAAAAAATATCTCAGGAATGGAGTAAACACAAATGATTGACTTATTTCCTAAGGCCCAACTGGCCTTACTCAGTCTGATTTCTAATTTTTCTTTATCACCACAAAATTTAAAAGGAAGCAGTGGGGAAAAGAAAGTGTTATTTGTGGGTTCTAAACTACAGAGTTTGGTGCTTTATAGTATACCTCAAGCATCCAAGGCCATCAAGTCACAAAAATATATTCCTCATCTTGATTAGAGATTATGATTGTAGGAGAAGCCACACTAATGTGTCAAGATGTGGATACTCCATGCTTTGTGATTGAAGCATAGGCCCAATATGTTTCATATGACTTAGATGGAAAAGAGCTGCACCAAAGAGACTTGCTTTCAGTTACCCACAGCCACTCCTCAAGGAGATCTCTCAGTCAATAAGGCATCCCTATGTAGAAGACAGAACTTTGGACAAGAATCAGGAGACCTGAGTCTAAATAACATTTATGAAGTGGCTTTTGCATTTCAGGCATTAGATAAGCATGCTATGAAGATGATCTCGTTGAGTCCTTAAAATAACCCTATAAGGTGAATAATGATAGTATTTTGTCTATACTTCATTAATGACTGAAATAAGTTTTACACAGGTTATAAAACATGCTAAAAGTCATACAGCTGGGATTCAAACTTCAGAAGTCAGAATCTTATGCTTTATACCATGCTATCTCCTGGTAAGATAATTGCAGGCAAGGCACACTTAGTTCTCACACCTAAGTTTGAGCTAATATGACAATTTCTAGTTTTTTCTACATAACACGTTTACTTAATATTCCATTAGGTTGGGTAAACAAACCTTGAAGAATATATCTGCTTCCTTGAAAAATATATCAACATCTTCTTTTTTTGATTATATGTATATATATATATATATATATATATATATATATATATATATATTCAGTACCCCATGTCCCCACCCCTGGTTGCCAGCCCATCTGTACCAAACTAATGCCTTACACAGCACAGCATTAAGTGCTCCATAAATGAAATTGGCCAGAAATATTGTTTGTTTTGCTCATTGTGACAATACCAAACTCATACCTTCCAGACTTGAATGAACTTTCTTGGTTCCAAGACTCATACTTCTCTTATTTTGTTGATTCCCTCACCTTGTACTCATACACACTGTTCCAGAGATAACTTTTGCCTAAGTGACTTACCTATTTCCAAGAGTGAAATATTTAGTAACTCACTGTAACTCCTTTGAGGTCTATCTGTCCTATTATGTTGAGTAGTATTTGTTTTACAAAATTTGGTACACCAATATTTGATGCATATATATTCACAATTGCTATCTTGGTGAATTGTTCCCTTCACCAATATGTAGTGGTCTTTGCCTCATAATACTAATTTTGAGTTAAAGTCTGCTTTGTCAGGTATCCAGATAGTTATTCCTGCTTGCTTTTGGATTCCATTTACATGAACTATCATTTTCTGTCTTTTCACTTTCCCTCTGTGTACGTATTTGCAATCTGTGTTTCTTGCAGGCAACATATAGTTGGATCTTTTTATTTAATCCAACTCACTGATCTCTGTTTTTTACTGGAGAATGAAGAACATTTACATTCATTATTATTACTGAAAAGTACATACAAATTCCAGTCAATTTCTTGTTTTTTTCATGTTTGATTCTTTCACAATACTCATTTGCTTGTCAACTCTTCCTCTCCTGTATGTAGTATTCTTTCAAATATCCAAAAGATAATCTATTTTTTAACTTTTCTGAGACTGTTATTCCTGGAAACCTTTTTCACTTGACAAAGTTTCTTTAAATTTTCACTTTTATTTTCTCCTTTTGTCTATTTAAAGGGAAATAGTATTAATCTTTCTTTTCAAGGACACTCTCCCTGTCTGCTCCTTCAGTGGAAACCTGTTCTATTATTTCTCCTTTCTCTTATGCTTTCCACCCCTTAATCTATTCCCTCTTTGGTCTAGGAACTTCAAGTTAGGGGTCTGTAGCAGACCTGGATATGAACTAACATTGTTGGTGATCTATGTGCCATGTATTACTGAATTAAACAATTTGCACATACTGTATCTTATTTAATCTTCACAGAAACCTCAAATAACAGATTGTATTATTTGCATTTTATACACTGAAAATTATGCTTAAATACATTAAGTAATTTGGCCAAGGTAACATAGAAAATAAATGAGTAGCACCAGAATTTAAACCAAGTTTGATTATAAGTTGCAATTTCTTCCTGCTATACTCACTTGTTTCTTTTTTTTCAAATTGTTAAAAATTCATTTGCATTTTATTAGTGCATGTTTGCAGTACATGAAGTTTACATTCATCTTGGGTAGTAAGTACACATAAATAACACAACTTGTTTTTTTTTCTAATCTTTCCCTTCCCACCCTCCTTTCCTCCATTTCTAAATCTGTTTTCTTCACTTCATTCTTCTTTTTATCATACATCATATTTATAACATATAATATTTACATTCATTGTAGGTATTTAGTACCTGTGCATGGTTTATTGTACATCTTACTTTTCCTTCCTCTTTCCCTTTCCCCTCACCCTAGGTTTCCTGGACCCTTTTCCATTCAAAAGAGATCTGTCCTCTTGTTTCCTTCTACCCATCCTTTATTTTTTTGTCATTGTTTCTACTTAACCTTACTCAAGTGAGAGTTGCCATACAGTGTTTAAGCTTGTGTGTCTGATTTATCACACTTAACATTATATTTTCCAGATACATCAAATTTCCTACAAATGTCTCAAATATATCTTTCTTTATACCTCAGTAGTATTCCATTATGTATAGATACCACATTTTCTTTATCCATTCCTCTGTTGATGGGCATATAGGTTGCTTATACCTGTATGATTTAACTATTATGAATTGTACTGCTATGAACATTGGATGCATGAATTGCTGTAATATGATCTCTTTAGCTCTTTTGGTGAGATACCTAAAAGGGAAAGAGCTGGGTCGTATGGAATTTCTAATTTTACATCTTTGAGAAATCTGCATACTGATTTCTATAATGATTGTTTGTTTCTTAAATCAACAAATCCTTTACTGAAATCCAATTTCTTTAAGTTTTCATTTTTGACTTTCATTGCCAAAGTTCAGTTAAATACATCAAGTGCTTATTGGATACAAGTTATGTACAAGGGACTGAGCTATATGCTTCTCCCTTGAGGGAAGACAGAGCTAAATGGCATTTTTATCTTCCAGAAGCTTATAACCTAATAAAGTTATCAGATATGTAATTGCAATAACATAAGACAAAAAGAAGTGCTAAATAAAGTTACTAGAATCTTCTAAGAATACAGATAAAGAGACCAATTAACTCTAATTTAGGAAAAATCAGAGCAGAGACTTTCTTAAAATATTAATTTTTGAATACTCCTTGAAACCTTCAAGCCACTCCTCTAACTGGGTCCCGATTCCATGATAGTAATGTTCTTAATCCCCATCTCTACTTTTCTTCCTTCTCACTCTCACCCTACATTATCATACAGCCTCAGAATTGGTCTTCTCAATTACCCTTTTTGCCCAACTCAGATTTATCACTCCCGAAATAAATATTTTCTGTAACTCTCTGATGCAAGTTGAGAAGGAATATATTCATTATCTTCATTCTCAATAATCATTGGCCCACCTTATAGAGATGTTATCAGGAACAAATGTAATAATATATGGACAAAAGATGTGAAACTTGTAGTTATTCTAAAGATAAAATCTTATGAATATTATATATCCTACACTTGGGCCAGTGTCTGTTCCTTAAACTGACCCTTGGCCTCAGCTCATGCCACCTCTGATCCTATAATTTAGACCTCACTCCTCATTTATGACTCAAAAATTCTATTTCAGATGTCTCTCAAGGCATACCTATAAAACTCATATCTTAAGAAAGCATTTTCCAGTGTCTCAATGAAAATGTCCTCCAGCTTCTCTGAGCTTCACTTCCAATTTTCCCAATCCACATGTCACAGCAAGCCATGTACTATAGATGGCTGAATATATGTCATATCTTTCTGGGTTGATTGTAAGCTATTTTTTCAGCTTCTTGCCAGGACCACTCCATTCATCTTGGTAAGATTCATGTGCCTAGCACAGATTCTGACATTCAATTGTCATTTAAATGGAAGACTAAATTGGAAAATGATCTTATTCAGTACTGGAATAATTTCAGTAGAAGCAAATGGAGAAATTTTTCATCCATTCTTTACTGGGATTTAAAGCAAGGGATGAGGATGCAAAAGATGATATATAGCTATACAAAACAGCTCCACTGTAGTGATCATCATGGGGAAAAGAAAAATCAAAATTGACTAGGTTAGATCCTGTGCCAGCCCTTCCAATTCTTATTCCCAGTACCAGTGTGCCACTGAAAAACACTAAATGGCAATCATTAGATTTGCCATCTTTATCTCAGAAATTCAGAATTCAGAAATGGGGGCTATTTTGAAAACAAAAATGAGTAGCTAAAAGTCTCAGCAAAAAGCACATATTTTTCTATTACTCTCCTCCACTCTCTCTCCCCCTCTGTGCTGTTTATCTCAAGTAACAAGGGGAGCTAGTTTAAATGAAATCTTGTTATAAACAGTTAAGTTGAATGATGCTACAAGATTGAGCCCAAAGAGATCTGGGACTATGGTCAAAGCCAAGGGTTCTGTTTGTCTGGTGCAGCCTGGAGAGCTGAATCCAGTTGGCCTCTCCAAATTGGCTGTGACTCAAACACCAGGCAGGAGGCCAGAAGATATCTGAACTCTGACTCATGTAAACAGGGGACAGTGCCAGAGGCCTGCGGCCAGCCCCAGGTGTGCACACAGCAGACGAGAATTGACCCTGAGTCAACAAAGCATTATCCTCCGGTTCTACCTTTTTTTATACAGGGATCGAACTCAGGACCTTGCGCTTACAAGGCAGCCTCAATGACACTGAGCTAAATCCCAGGCCCTGGTTCTACCATTCTTTCTGCCACAACTTTCATGTTCAGAGAACAGATTCCTATGCCTCCTCTCCCATTGTCACTTGGAATTCAAAGGAAGGCTGAAAAGTGTGTCTTTTTAGACTAGGTCTTGTGGTCCTCTGCTGTAGCCAGATCTTCTAGACTGATCTCAGCTTTTACTTTATCATCTCCTCTCAGAAAATTTAAAAAGTTTCTCCTTGTCCCAATCCAGTGACTCAACTTCCTAGGAACCCTAGTAAGTCACTCATTTCTATTAAAATGTGCTGTCCTCTACCTGTACAGACACTGGTAAGACAATCTGGGGTGATGTGCAGTTCCTCTCTCTGTTCATATTTTTAAGGTAAAATTGGATTTAGAACCCACACAAAACTTCACACCTTGGAACAGAGTCAATCTCAGGGAATAAAGTGTTTGCCTAAGTGGCTTTTTTTCTTCTTTTGAGATATGTCCCATTTTCTACATGCCCGAAAAATATTCCCAACCAGCTTCTGGCCAGAAACCTAGTAAAGGGCAAGAATTAGGCTCTGGGCTGTGTCAGAGCAACTTTCTGAGCCCACAGTTGCAATTTGGCAGCATTATTTCTTCCTTCCAAATGCATAAACTTGTATTTTTACACAAGGCTTAAATGTTTGCTAGACATGCAAGAGAGGAAATGCAATCATTTCACTCAGTCTTAGGTCAGAGGTCCTAGAATTGACGGGTTCTCTAGCTTTCAGCCACTCAAGACACCTGCCTTCCAAACTTTCCTGGCCTGCATTGCTGGTCACCAAGTCTTACACACTTCTTGGGGTCTCCAACACTTGTGACAACCCTGGTAGTAATTGTTTTGCCAAACCCAGGTCTATAGAGTCCTTGGAGACTGTCTCATGACATCTCGCTTTTCTTTTCCAGTCACATTCCCTTCTTGAGACTCTTATCCTGATGGGGCTTTGAGTGCCTGGCTCTGCCTCTCTCCTATCTGAGGATTTTCTTCCATGTGGAAGACTGAGCCATTAGCCATGGGTACCAGGTGGAGCATCTTGTGATTCTTCATTGGAGAGCTGATAGAGTTGAAATATTCCTGCCACATATCCCATTTTATTCCCTAAGAATTGTGGTATCCAACACAGGGAGGAGAAAAGATTGGAATTCGCCCACTTGATCTGAGAGCCTTTTCTCTTGAACACCTGAGTAGAACATCTTTCCAGAATGTCTGAAGCCATCAGTACCCAAGGATGGAGTTTCTAGATGTTACACAACCTGGCAGCGCTGGCTGAAGTTACTCTGTCTTGGCCATAGGTGGAAATAATCCCAGAACTTATAGGGATCTACAGAATATTTTCCCTTGCTATTTAAACCTACTGCTCCTTATTCTGAAAAGATTATGAGATACAAGTAGCAGGGCCGGGGATTTGGCTCAGTGGTTTTGCCACCTGCCGTGCAAGTGAAAGGACCTGAGTTTGATCTCTGGTACCAAAAAAACAAAAAACAAAACAAACAAAAAAAAAAAACTACAAGTAGCAAATTAGGCTTAAATAATAACTGCAGGGGGTGGTTGGGACAGTTGAAAAATAAAGAGTAGAAAACTCAAGCCAAGCAGAAAATTAGCAGAAAAAAATACAAGCTATGATGTTTTCATATCTCCTAGAAGCGAGCTACATATCTGTGGAGTTTGTAAACAACCAAAGGAAAACACAATATGATTCACACTGTACACTGCACAAAGTAACACAATTGCTATTTGAAAAAGCCAAATCTGTCTTAATCCTGAGACCAGAGAGAAATATCCTTCTCAGTCCCACATAAGGGGAACATTATGCGATACACATGAGACAAAGAGACCAAGTAAACTTGCCCCCAGCTTCCCTCAAAACAGTGGATAGAACCCCAGCAAGCACAGCTCAACAAAAGCAACTGTCCAAAATCATTCTTGACTAATACAAATAATAAAAATAAATTTTATTAAATAAAATTCAAGAAAAATGTCCTTGGAGGGTAAAATAAGACACTTAAAGTAACCCAGCTCCCTGTAGTTTGAATTGATTCTACTGGAAAATATAAATATCTGGAGAATTGAGTAATCTGCAACTCCTTCAAACCATTGTGTGTGACTACTGTTTCTTTCAGCTGAGCATTCTGTAAGAGTTGAGCAACAGGAAGTTTGAGATTGTGTTTTCTGCAAGAACCTCCGAAGTCAATAGTTGTTAATTAAAAGCATAGCCATAAATTTCAGTTATTAACTAAGCAGGGAAGGGGCAAGTATAGGTTGCCTTATGTAAAATTTTAAAAAGGAGACTTTTCTAGGATATATGGTAGATAAGACAGCCATAGCAGATGAGCCAAGCAGGACTGGAGAACTGGCACCAAAATACCTGAATTAGCTCTCAGTTCTGTGCATCCAAAGTGCTTGATTAATCCTAGCTCCAACCAAAGAGATAATGCTTTAAATTTCCCATAGCTACATTTTAAGAATGATGGTATTTTAATTATAGGCAAGATGATATTTCAGGGCATCTGGAAAATATCTATAACTCTTAAATCTATTCAACAGATTTTTAAAAGTATTTTAAATTCCTTTGGTATAAAAGTAATGAAGGTGCTATGTAAATGTAGGTTATTATTATAACTTAATGACATTCCCTCCAAACAAAAACTGCTAAAATCCACAAGGTGCAGAATGAAGTGCACACACTTCCTATTATTTGGGGCAATTAATTAAGCACATAAACAGTTTATTCAGTCACAGGAAGATAGCTAATAATAATAAACACCTGGGCCTAAGGATTCAATTACAGTAGCTGTGTATTTGTCCCAAAGCAGGGGAGAAAGTATTAAACGGATTCACTTCCTATCCTTCCTCCCTCCCTCCATACCTAGAACACATGCACACACACACATGCACACACACATGCACACCCACACACGCATGGACACAGGCCAATTTAGGGCTAGAGTGCAGAATTATTAAGGGTTCACACTCCCTCTGCTTTAGGAAAACTATGAATAAAGTCTATGTTAAACTAAGAACCCAATCTTCCCAGAAAGGTGTTCTGACTGTGAATCCACTGAAACAAAATCATACATTGTACACTGGTCACTTTCCACCATCCCTACTAATGGTACAAAATCAGGCCAGTCACTAAAACATAACTAAAAAGTTTTCTTTCTAAGTGTACCAATGTGTACTTGACATTGGAATGCACAAGTTTCAGACTTTATTTTAGAAGTGTTTTATTCTAGGCAAACCATGTAATGAGGAGAGACAAACTGGAATTGCAGTAAACAGAGGGAATAGCTCAGCCTTTGATGAACCATTTGCCATAGTGAATCTGCACAGTGTATAATCAGCCTTGGTGGGGACTGGAGAACCTTCGCTGTTTCAAAACCCACACAAAGTTACACAAAGACCTGCAATCATATAAATTTAAGTGGAAGATGGTTACATATATCTCCATTTGAGCTTGTCTCTGAAATTGTAATGACTTTCTCCAAATCCAATTTTCCAAATGTGCTCATCACTAGTAATTTTTTTTCTCCCTTTATTTGAACGTATCTATAGTAAGTGGAAATGGTTTAGTGGTCACCATATTAATTCAAGCGTAAGAAATGAAAAAACAAGATTCATTTCCCATTCTGCAATTTTAAATACAAATTAACAACAAAACAAAAACCCTTCTAATTCTTCCTTATGGATTTTGATAGTTCAGAAATATGCAGAGCACTTGAAAGCAATAAAAGAAATAACCTAAGAAAATTAAGCAAAATGAATTTGCAATTAGTTTGCGAAATTGCGATAAATGCATTTTGAAAGCAAAGAGTAAAATGTAACTTTCTTCAGTGTAATTTGAAATTGCCTTTTGTGCTTAATATAGTTCACTTATAATTAGATGAAGATTTTGTTCTGGTTTGAAACATTCAAAGTTCCATCTTGAGATTGCTATGTACTATGTACACAGAACTTTTCAGCAAGAAAGTCTGCTGCTGCTGCCGCCGCGTTTGCTTTGACAGCCTTTATCCTACTTTTATAGAAATGAAAGAGTGAAAGAACACAGCTGGTTTTAACAATGGAGCATGTTCAACATTAGGCCAAACACTTTCGATATTGCAAAATATTGCAGGCTATATTTATAGCTCTTACCAGGTTTTTGAAATTCATGCTGATACTGCCCTACTCCTGCTTATTGGACCAAATTGCCATTTAATGATTAAATTATCTTTTGGTTTAAAGAAATTGCTTTCAAAGGCAATGGCACTTGGACTAACCTCTTGGCTGTATCAAAACAGCAATAACTTGAAATCCTTTCTAAAGTATTTCAAGATGTCTTTAAAATTCAAGATCACTCTAGTTGTGGAGAGAGTTTAAGACTTTTATGTTGATCTGCCTTAATTTTCTGCGAGGAAAAAGAATATCCTCCTTCTGATCACCTCTCTCTCTGTCATGAAATTATTCCCTGACTCATATGCCAGCACCTTCCAGAAAACTGCCCGAGGGAAATCCAAACATAAGCCTCAGGTAATTGCCTATATTCTGTTTAAACTTTCTCCTTCCCTGGCAGTTTTTTTTAAAAAGTAGAATTGTCTTATTTTTAATAGAATTCTTTGATTTGAGGAGCGCTAGTAGGGACTCATCTTCTTTTGCTTTAATCAGAGGAAGCAATAAAGGAGCTTTATCAAGAGGAGCAGTAAAAAGAAGTAGGCAGTGGTTATAAGTTTAACGACTATAAGCTCATCTGGGCAAGGTTTAGCAGGACAATGGGATATCTGCAAGTTTATCAAGTGCCTACATGCTGCCAGGAGTAGCACCAATGCTACTCTATCCTTCAGCCTAGAGTTAAAGTTCCCTAAATTCCCATAGTGTCTGTGTATTTAGCCCATTGTCCTATATCATCCTTACCTGAGTGAGACCTTTGAGTATGTGCACTTCCTGATGCAATAATAATGATGAGGATGACCACTTAATGAATAACTACTATGTACCAAATAATATATTTTGTGTTTTACAAATACTTTTTAGAAAAATGATTAAAAGCAAAAGCTTTGGCACATAACAAACTACCCCCAAACTCAGTGGGCTATTATTTCTCACAACTGGGAGTACTGGGTGGCTGGTTCTTACACTGGTCTCACTGGGAATCATCTAGATGACTGCAGTCTGTGTGATAATTTGACTGGGATCAGTGACAAAATGGTCTCACATTCACATGTATTTTTCCCCCTATGGCTGCTGCATCCTGTCAGCCTTGGACAGTGGCTGCCATCAAAGCTACCCAAGAGATATTTGCCAGTTGATAGATTAAGAAAATCTGATAAACTGACTTGTGAAGAAAATATTTACAGAAGTTGTTAAATTGACTCCCAAGTACTCTAGCTGGTTCTCCCTAGAACTGCAGGGCTTGTCAAAGCCCTACTTCCTACCTTGGAGGAGTGGTCTGCTCTTTCAGAACCAAAGAAGGGCTCAGAACTCAGAGGCCTCCAAGGAGAGACCTGTGCTTCTCAGACTTATCTAAATATAAGAATTGTCAGGACTATTTAGAAAATCTCTTGCTTACTGATCACATAAGAGTCTCACAGGGTGAAGAATAGTCACATCCTCTGTTTTTTCCTCACAGTAGCAGACACTGAAGGTTCTCACTTTTTTTTTTTTTTTTTTTTTTTTTTTTTGCTTTGAGAGACTATTGCTTTCAATCACAGCATTCTGATTTTCTTCTTCGGTGAGCCTTAATTTACTCCACCTAGAACACAGTGGTTTGAGTAATTGTCTAATTCCCAACCTACTCCCACTCTTTTCGTCCCCAAATAAAGCACATTGAGGACAATAGCTGTGTCTTATTTATCTAGGATCCTTCAAACTGACTGGCAAGGTGACTGAAACATAGGAAACATGCAGTAATGCTTTTTTAATTCAAGTCTTCTAAAAGCGTTCATAAAAGAAGCTCTGCTGGATAAAAAGCCTCAAAGTATATATGGAGATCTGGTAGCAGAAAGTGCACACAACATAAATAATCTCAGCTATTCATACTAGGCTTATGGTAAAATGAAGTATTTATTACCACCATGAAATAAGGCAAGTAGCTGAGAGGTGAATTTATTTCTTTGTGAATCCTATTATACTGTAATTATCAGAATCACAAAACTGGGAAGGAACAGTGAGGGGAGGGGAGAGGATGAAAAAAAGAAGAATTAAGATGTGTTATGTATGTGTACCAGTTCCCACAATAAATGTTATCATTATGTACTGCAAACACATACTAATAATTTTTTTTTAAATCACAAAACTTGATTGTTGGTTACCTTTTACTTTTTACCAAGGTAAATTTGTCTCTCCTTCATCTACAACCTCCTTGTAAGTCAAAGTATTCCTAATGATACATATAATTATATGTCATATATCAGAAAATAGTACAAAATATTTGATTAGTTTAAAAAGGGAATGTAGAGACAAATAGTCTAAGGATTCTTGTTTGTCTTGTTTTTTAGTAAATAAATTACAAGCTATCAGAGTCCTGATATAGTAAGGTTCTAGACTGCAGTCTGTAACGGATGAAAAAAGGAAGGTTGAAAACATGCATATTTATGGCAGTTCAGCTCTACAGTATATTTAAAAAATTAATAGTAGTTTTAAAAACTTGATTTATTCCATACTTAGTCATTCCAAAACTTAGGTCTTTAAATATTATCAGGGTTAACTCATCAGTATTGATGCTGTTGTTCACATAAGAGCATCATTACATCATTCACTCACTGATTGAGGGAATAACTTAGTCGAATTATTTTCCCTGTTTGATTTAAGTGGGTGAAACTGTGCAACCATTTCTGTTTATTTTATGCGCGAAGCATAGCAATACATAAATCCTACAAACCATGAAATACATACATATTTTCAAAAGTGAATGTCTTTTTTTTAAGAATTAAAAAAATTCCCCATGTGATAATCCCTACTAAAATAGATTTAACACCACTATCAGGAAAGGACATCCTTTTTCCTGAAGACCTCAAAACAAAGGATTGACTTTAATACTAAAATGCCTTCACATATGCCACTTCCTTTGGCTCAGTTGTTTTCTCAACCATTCTCTGCCCTCATGATGAAGATTAAATGCCACATTCTTTGTGAAATATTATCTAACTTTTCTTCTCCACTCGAAAATAGTCCCCTGTGGTCTCACATCATGTTTTCCATACTTTTATTCTAGAATTTCATTAATGAGCAGGTTTGATGCCATGTATGAATGAACTTCATTCCTTCAGTAAGCATAGTGTGGCTTCCCATTTGGCAGCCCTCGGGAGTACAGCAAGAAGCACGATGCTGTACATCCTATGGTGGTGTATAGTCTCTGTTTCCCCTGTAGTGTGAGCTCCGCAGGGTCAATCAGTTGAATAAGCCAAGGGTAGCAGGTGACAAGAGTGTTGTAAAGCCCACAGCCCTGCATATAAGGACTCTACTTTCCTAAGTGAATTCCTTTTTCTCCTTCTACTTGAAATTCCACATTTCCCATTCCCTCTACTCCTCTCCTTCAGTCATTCCTGATATTTGATATATGTCTACTCATCATGTAGAAACAACTGAGTCCATTATTTTTCTCTACCCTCATACCCATCATCTCCTCAGTTTCCTAAGACAGCAACCCAAAGTTCTTTAACTTTCTTCTTTCCCTAAATTTCACATGCATGAAAAAATTTAAAAACGGCGCTTCTTCCCCCAGCTTACTATTATGTCCACCCTCCTCTCTGTCTTCTCTGGTCCAGCTTTCATTTTCTTTTCATTTTCTTCCTAGACTCTGTGAATATCTTAACTGGTCACTTTGACTGTGTGCTATCCCAACATTCATTTGTTTTCTTCTTTATGCCAGAGTTTTCTAAGACACATATCAGATCATTTCTTTCTTATCATCCTTTGCCTCATTAAAGGTCACTGATGGCTTTTAATTACCTTTATGATAAAGTGCTGAGAGGTCCCAAGTGTTCTCTTACAGCATATATCATTCTTCGTAAGTTGGTCTTGCTTTATGCTATGCTCTCTAGACTCACATATAATGTATTCCCTCTGCTCAAGAACACACACTGAAGTGACTAGAGTTGTCTTTAGAAAAACATGAGTGTGAAATGTGGAAATCATGTCAGGGACCATGCTGCCTAGGCAAATTTATCATGCTCTGTCCAAGGGAGACATGGACAGTCCCTAATAGACATGGATAGTCCAATCACTGTAACAGAATAAAGAGAATGATGAACATCATAAATTGAGTTGGAACATCTTCTGAAAACCTTCCTTCCTTCTGAAGCATTCAGCTCTTATGTAGATTGTTTCTATGATTTCTAAGACTGAATCAGAATTTGAATGCTAGAAAAGAGATTAAAACAATCAAGTCCAATCTTTGCATTTTACAGATGAGAAAACTCAAGCCTAGAATATTGAGAGATTTGTCCAAGCTCACACAACTAGCAAACATACTTTCCTTTCTCCCACCCCTCAAAAATAAAAGGTTAATAGATTTTACAGCATTAAACAATAGATTCACTTTTGCATT
Organism: Heterocephalus glaber; assembly: GCF_053883595.1. Classification (NCBI taxonomy): domain Eukaryota; kingdom Metazoa; phylum Chordata; class Mammalia; order Rodentia; family Bathyergidae; genus Heterocephalus; species Heterocephalus glaber. The sequence goes on from NW_028258403.1 coordinate 11,375,471, forward strand.
TTTCTAGGGAGCAAACTCATTTGTATGCCACAGCTTCTGTTCCAATGTGGTTTCATTGCTAAAACTCACTTCTTATTTTGCATTTCCAATTAGACTTGAGGTGAAATGTCTCTTTATGGAAATCTTGACTCACTTTTACCTGTCGCTGTGGGTGTACTAAAGTATATGAAGTTATAAAAAGATACGAAATATGAATATAATCTAGTTTAATTATTTCCATCCTCCAAAGATGATGATTGCAGTTGGATGTCAGTGAAATCTCCAGTGGTTGAACTACATGCTTAGAAAAATAGTGAGCAGAATAAAAGGCTAGAGAATGGGGAGCTGTGAGAGCACTACCAAAAAAGAACATTTATCTCACCAAAAAGAACATGTTCCCATGATGGAAAAATTGCAGCTTCATATAGCATCAGTGAGTCAAAGATGATGACAACATTGGCAAAGTTAAACCCATCCAAGTTCAGTCGGTATATATAGATCATTGAGCTACTTTTTGAGAGAAAAAAGCACTTAAAACATTCTTATTTGATAACTTTACTTACAGACTTCCTGTCTGGTTTTTTTTCCATTAGCCAGAGGCTAAATCTCTTGGCAAATGAAGCACAAGTGCACTTGAAACAAACTGGCTGTTGAGGTGCAATACTGTGAATGGGGAGGTGTCAGCAGCCCTCTCTAACTTTCAGGATGATCTGTATCAGTATAATAACTGGCATCTGAGTTTCAAACATTCACTTTTGCATTCACAATTTTTATCTTGCTGATTCATTTTGATCCCTGGCCTCTCCAGGCTAGACAGCTGGAAGCCAAGATTGTCTAAAAGTCTAAAGGAGCTCCTACTGTGGGCAACACCTTCTACATCTCTCAGACTACTGGTGAGTTGGTTTGATCTGAATAAGAGCAAAAGACTTTCTGTCAATTTCCCTCTGGACAAATATTTCCTAGGCATAAACTTAAGTATCAAAAGTGTCTTTCCTAGTTTCTACTTTCTGTTGTATTTCCATTTCCTGTGCTACATGCTTTCTCTTCTTTTTCATCTTCTGGCCCTAAGAACTTCTCTATGAATGCATATACAGCCATCATCCCCACCTCCACGTGCACCATGTTAGTCTAAAGACATGGGTTTACATCCCATTTCATATAATCTTATGTGCCTCTTAAGTCTGTATTCAAAGCATTCTCTTCATATTCAGACCAATGAAGAAATGTGGACTGTGTATCTCTTTACGTTCAACATATAGAGGTGGGGAAGGAGAGGAGAGCAGTTGCTCGGTTATTATCAAAGCTGCAAATGTGAAGGTATATTCTTCTTTAAGGACTTCTAACTGAATCAGAGGGCAACTTAAAACATTTTAATTTGACAACTTAGACTTCCTGTCTGTATTTTCCATTAGCCAGAGGAGTTTATCCACAGATATCAAAGTGATCTGACATTTACATGTACAGTCATAATAGATCTATTGCCTCCTCTATCATCAAGACAAAAAGATAGTATGTTTGTAGCTCCCTTACATGTCCACACTATTAAATTGTTTATTGACTCATTACTTTCGACCTCTCTTTCCAAAGCTTCCTTCCTTCTTTCTTAATTTTATCATTTCATATGTATAAAGAAAGTTGGAAGACTGACTATAAATAGTGTAATTTTTCTAGATTCTGTTCTCTTTTATGGATGATCTTAGAGGACACAATATCTAGACTGCCTTGCTGATTATTTTTCCATAGCACAGCTCCTCTTGGTTTGAGATGAGTGAAATGAAAATAGAGACTGTGGCCCCAAGCGCTTATGGGGTGTGAAAAAGGAAGATTCAAGTTAGAGTCCTAAGTCAGCCAACATATCAACTTTCTTGAGTGACCTTCATAATCTAGATCTCTAGGCTATTTTTCTTATTTTTTCTTTTTATTAGCACATGTTTGCAATAATAATGTTTGCATCTCCCTCCATATCTTAATCCTCTTCCTATTTGAGAGCATCTATCTCCCCGTTTCTCATTATCTATCTTTTATTTTGCACTTTATTTATATTTTGAGTGTCTCATATAAGCGAAACCACATGATACCCCTGTTCCTGGATAGGCAGAACCAATAGTATAGTCATAATAGCCATATTTCCAAAATTAATACACAGATTTAGCACAATTCAAATCAAATTACTAACAGCTTTCTTCATAGAACTGAAGAAACAACCCTAAAATTCATATGGAACCAAAAGAGACTCAGAATAGCAAAATCAACCTGGGTAAAAAGAGCCAAGCAGGAGGTATCACAGTCACAGACTTGAAGTGTGTCTGATTTATTGCACTTAATACAATGATCTAAAGGTTCATACATTTTCCTACAAATGACTTAAGTTTATCTTTCTTTATGGCAGAGTAGTACTCCATTGTGTATAAATACCTCAGCTTCTTTATCCACTCATCTGTTGATGGACATATAGAATGCTTCCAAGATTTAGCTATTGTGAACAGTGCTGCTATAAACATGGGTATGCATGTACTACTGCAATGCAATGTCTTTAACTCTTTCAGGAAAATACCTAGAAAGGGAAGAGCTGAGTCAAATGGAATTTCTAGCTTTAGTTTTTTGAGGATTCTCCATACTGATTCTCCATGCTGATTCTCCATACTCTAGAGTAATTTACTGGGGACCCCTGAAACGTTCTCTTATAGTAGTTGTACTTTTACATTCCCACCAACAATGTAGAAGGGTTCCCTTTCCTCTGTCTTACTGGCATTTTCTATTATTTGGTTTTTTGATGATGGCCATTCTTTATGGGATAAAGTAGAGTCTCAGTGTTAATTTGTGTTTGTTGGCCATTTGTACTTCTTCTTCTGTGAAGTGTCTATTCATTTCACTTGCTCATTTTTTGATTGGGTCTTTTATTTTGTGGGATTTGATATTTTTGAGTTCTTTATATATTCTAGATATTAGTCTTCTGCTGGAGGAATCACTGACAATATTTTTCCATTCTGTAGGTTGTCTTTTCACTCTGTTGGTTGTTTCTTTTGCTATATAGACACTTTTTAATTTGATATGATCCCATTTGTTGACTCTTGGTACTGTTTCCTAACCAACCAGGGTTCTGTTCAGAAAATCCTTGCCTAATCTCAAGACTTTTACCTATTTTATCTTCCAGTAGATTAAATGTTTCTTTTCTGTCATTTAGTTCTTTGATCCACTTTGACTTTAGTTTAGTACACAGTGAGAGATATGGGTTTAGATTCAATCTTCTGCATGTTGTTAGCCAATTTTCCCAGAACCATTTATTAAAGAGATCATCCCTCCAGTGTGTGTTTCTTCTGGCCCCTTTGTCAAAGATCAAATAGTTCAATGTGCTTAGGGTTGTTTTTGCATTCTCTATTCTCTTCCATTGATCCATATGTCTGTTTTTGTGCCAGTGCCATGCTGTTTTTATCACTATAGCTTTGAAATGTAACTTCAAGTCTGGGACTGTGATGCCTCTTTCTTTGCTCTTCTTGCCTAGGATTTCTTTTGTTGTTTTGGGTCTCTTCTGGTTCTATATGAATTTTAGGACTGTTTTCTCCAGTTCTGTGAGGAATGCTGTTAGTATTTGAATTAAGATTGTGTTAAATCAATGTATCAGTTTTGGAAGTATAGTCATTTTGACTATATTGATTCTGCCTATCCAGGAGCAGGGGATATCTTTCCATTTTCTGAAGTCCTCTTCAATTTCCTGTTTCAGAGTACTGTTGTTTTCATTGTAGTAATCTTTCACTCCTTAGGTTAATTCCTAAGTATTTAAATTTTCATGGTGCTACCATGAATGATGCTTTTTCCTCATATTTTCTCAGTAGATTCATTATTCATGTGCAAGAACACCATTTATTTTTATGTGTGTTAATTTTGTATACTGCTACGTGGATGAATTTGGTTACTAATTCAGAGGATTGTGTCTTCTGCAAATAATGATAATTTGACTTCTTTCTCTCTACATATCTTTTTTATTTCCTTTTCTTGCTCTAGGCTATTTTTCTAAATTCAAGTTTTATTCTGAAAATATTTAGAAATCAAAACAGTATATGATGACACCCCATTAATTGATCCATATTCTAATTAAAACTCCTCGGGCTTACATAAACTACAGTATTTAAGAATATTTTTATTAAATATATCACTTACATATTTAATAAAAAAGAAAGATAAATATGCTTACTAATCCTCAGTTGTAAAATGAAGAAAATAGTATTTTCCTCACAAGGTTATTATGAGATTAAATAAAATAATATCCTTAAAGAGTTGGGATCTAGTATTGTATGTGACATATGAAGAGTACTCATTAATGTCATATATTATCATTAGATTAAGGATCTTGATAGTATTTACATACCACAAGTAATGAATTTCAATGGTTTGTGCCTAAAACTCAGAATGGACAACTGATGACTTTTCATTTGGTATCAAAATAACTAGGTGATTGACCTAATTTTTCATTTTCAATGAGTGAATGTGGCATTATGTAGACTGACCCTCAGTGGACCATTTATTCCAAAATAGCTGAATGATGAACCCAAACACTTGACCTGCTTTCAACCTCCTTATGGAGAGCGAAGGCAGAAAGTTTATAGCTTAGCCCACTTGGCATTTAAGCACTCACGAAAATTAAAGAATTTCAACCCAGACACACCACAATTCTCACATTCTAAGTGAATGTGTGGGATTATCATCCTGCTGGGGATGATACAAAAGTGGGGTAGGTATAAAAGTTGCTTGAGAATTAAAAGGCTGCAAATTTCCACTCATTCTAATGGGGTTCAGATCCACTATCTGGGGAAATATTACAATACTACTACGAGATTGCTTTTTAAGTAAAATATTTTTCTACAAAACAAAAGGTAATACAATTAATTAATGAAAATTTAAAAGATAGCATAACACAAGGCATATTCTCAATGATACCAAAAGAATATTGCCAGTAAGTGAGTCTGGCTTTTGAAATTACTAGCTATACGTTATGATCTTGGCAAGGCACTTACCCTTTCCCCCTCTCGCTTCACCCTTCCTTCTTCATATTTCCCTCAACCCCCTCAGTCAAATGAAGTGGCAAATAAGCTTCACCTTGCTTACCAACCCTGATCAATTGGGAGTATCTTCCTGGGGACTTCAATTGAAAAGAAGTATACGTATACAGTTGAACAAGGTTTCCTCAGGAAAGGGTTCTATGCATGATTAGATGGCCGACATTGGAAAGGAAATAGGAGTTCTTCTAATGTCTGTTTTTAAGACTTATTCTGGATTGGAGATTCTTTAAATCTCTTCCAACTAAAAAATATCTATCAGCCACTCATAAAGATCTATTAAAATAGAGAAGCCCTATTTTACACCAGGCTTACAGAAGTGCTTTATCTTTGTCCTATTCATAAGTAACACCAGAGAGATTTCTACACAGTATTAAAAATACCCCTGGCAGGTAGATGGGTGGTCTACTGAAATTTGAAGATTTTTCTATGCTATAGGGCGAAAAAAAATCCTGAAGATTTTTATCAAAATAATTCACCCTTGAATCCCAAAATTTAGCTGTGCTTTCTCTGCTTTAACATGATGAAGATGGGGAGGATTGGAACCCTTCTCAGGAAATGATGTTTAATTTTATTGTCAAAAAAAGGTATACAAAGAGACATTTTGCGTTTCAGTTTTAGAAGGAAGAATTGCCCAACTTCTTTTTTTTCCTTTCTTTTTTTTTCTTTTGTACCAGGAATCGAACTCAGGTCCTTGCGCTTGCACAGCAGGCAGAGAAACCACTGAGCTAAATCCCCGGCCCCTGAATTGCCCAATTTCTGTGGGCACAGATAATTATAAGAGAGAAACACATATCTGACACCCTGAGCAGGAGGGGCTGCCTATATTACCTCTGATTCAGAGTTCAGAGACTAGTGGGTACTTCGGTGTGTGGGAATGAAATGTTGACCTCACCAGGCATGGTAGCATACACCTATAACCTCAGCATTGGGAAGGCTGAGGCAGGAACATTGCCACTGAGGCCAGCCTGGGGTACATAGTGAGTTTAAGGCCACCCTGAACTACATAAAGAGACCTTGACCCCAAAACATAAGAAAAAAACATATAGAAAATGTCAACCTCCAAGTGTCATGACTCTAGGGTGATCTGAAAAACCATAATTATGGGATGATTTAAGACAGATCTGGGAATCTTTAGCTAAGGCTTACCATTCTCCTTCTATCCATACTCCATCTGCCCAGAAAAATGACTGTTCTCCACCGAAGGACCACTGAGTTGATAAAGTGATTTGGTCCTCATGGATCTCCATGACTATTGCCTTGGGGCTTGTTGATAGCCACACTGTATTGCAGTGCGAATTAAAGTGCAGGAACCAAATCCTAGATTTATCCTGACTACATGCAGAATTCAGACTTAGACTCTAAAACATTTTTTTCAAGACAGGGTCTCATTATGTAGTCCATGCTGACCTCAAACTTGCTATGTATTCCAAGCTGGCCTTGAACTCACAATCCTCCTACTTCAGCCTCCCAAGTGCTGGGATTACAGGTAAGCACTACCATGTCCAGCTTGACCTAGACTCCTTCAGGCTGTATGAATCCCCAGGAATGAACAGGAGGAAGCACAATCTTATAGAAGGAAAATAAGAGAGAGGGCCAGGGATTTAGCTTAGTGGTTCTGCTGCCTGCCTCAAAAGCACAAGGACCTGAGTTTGATCCCCAGTACCAAAACTTGGTGTCAGCAATCAATCCTTTCCCAAAGCTAATCCATACATTCATCCCACTACCAAATCCGCTCCCCACCACCCATATATTATCTCTTAGATCCCTCTGTATCTGAGAAATCCTATTCAGTGTATGTTGTGGTACAGGGTCAGAACTGCTGTATGGAAGTGCAGAGGAGAGTACACAGCCCAGTGCTAACAATGGTTACTTTTTATCAGTTGAGAAAAATCTCACAGAAAACACCAAATCAGAAAAGTAACTCTAGGCCCCGAAGAGACAGGACCTCATGTAAGACACTGAGATATGGAAAGACTCCTAACTGGAAAACGGGGGAACTGTAAAGAACATGGTAACCATAGCCTAGAGGAGAGATTATTGACATCTGAGAGGTGATGAACTTAGTAAAAAATGTCTTCACTTTCATTCCATTTCAGATTAGGTCTTCCTGAACCTATCTGACAGGGTATTGTTATTGTCTGAAGAGAGCTAAAAGACATTTCTTAGCAGCATTTCAGTTTTAATTCAATTCAACAAATATTTACTTAGTCTCCATGCTTCATGCACATCACTAAAGATGTTACTGGGACAAAAGGAGAGGATGACAACAAAGAAACTGGATTGTTTTCAAACAAATATATTGATTTCTACCTGCTGTACTAAACAGAATTTTTACTATGATGACATCAAATTCTTTCTTCCCTTAGTGGCTGCTCCACAACATCAGCATTTCTTTTTTGCTACAATCTTTCCATTTAAAGCAAATCAATCTTTCACCTTATTAGACTTTGACTACTCACCAATTTCTGATTCCTAGTTTCTCTCTCTCTCTCCCTCCCTCCCTCCCTCTCTCCTTTTTCCCTTCACTCTCCCCTTCTGTTAAAATCCTTGAATTATTATAACTTTTACTACTAATAATAATGTTCTCAGAAAATCCAGCCTCCCTTCCCTCTTCCTTTTCACTTGGTCATACTCTATCTCTTCCATCTTGCATTTTCACCACTGCTATAGAAACTTTAGGGTAAAGCTGATCTCTTGCAAAGGTTTACTTGGTTCATATAAGGCCTAATAGGCTTTCTTCTTCTAAAGATATTTGCATTGTTATAGGTGATAAAAATCGTATGCAAAGGAAATAAAGCTGTAATGGTAATCTTAAATTATTAGAAAACTGAGGGAGGACACCCCGGCCCTGATGGCAGAGGAGTTTTCCTGAAGCTTGTCAAAATACAGCTGAATATCCAATCCAATCCCATTATTCACAGCACTTCTCAGTTATCCAACAGGTAACTGATGGAATTTCTTGGCCCTGACTTGGATCCTACCCTGTGCTTATTCTGGGTGTTGTTCTCTCATCAAAACTAGAGCTAGTAGTCCCCAGGATTCTCCAAGAATAAGAGTAATTCTCCTGGGACACCCAGAAAACTGTCTAATGCCTGTAAGTCTTGGCAGTGAAGGAGTTAATGCTCTTAAGTGCCCATCAGGACAAAGCTAATGATCTTAACAGAAACCTGAGCAGGGGACCAGCCACCTGTGTTCAGACTGACAACTTTTCTGTGGAAACCTGGGTGGTCTGCCTAAGCAGATCCTCCCCTACCCCTGAGATAGGCGGGAAATGCACTGAGAAGAATCCAGTTCAGTAATGAGCAAAAGAAGGATTAATAGTGCTTCCTCCCCTCAGGTAGAAGAGGGATATGCAGCAGGGCCCTGGAAGAAAAGAAAACAGCAGTGTATTAGGTTGCAATGTGGACAAAAACCACTTATATTTTAGATTTGATATCATTCTGGTGATTGAAGAATGGAATTGAAGCCCACTCTGGACTAGCAGGGCAAAGAGTAAGTTGCTGTGCCATTTTTGTTAAATTTTTTAATATTTCGTTCACTTATTAAAGAACTTTTAAACACGCAGTATTGTCTTCTCTATTATCTGAAAAGGTATGATGACTACTTCATAGAACATTAATACCTTTTAAGAAGAAGAGAATTGCATGTGTGGGTTTTCTTATTGGATGCATGTTTTATACATAGGCACTATGTATGAATTTATATAATGTAGATTATAAAACACTAATGACTTTACACTTTCACTCTCACAAGAATAGGCACAACCTTGTGTCTCAATACCGGGATCTGGCACTGTGCAAACAACGTGTTGGCTCTGTGAGAGGCTTCGATCAGTGTGAGCAAAGTCAGCTCTCTAGCGCCTCCTCTGGTGCCTCCATGAATCAAAGTTGGTTGAGACATTACAGTTGGAAGTTTAAACAGATACAAAGGAAATTAGAGGTAAAACAAAGATGAGAATCCAGGAATAAAGTTATACTAGAAATCAAATTTAGAGTACTCTCACCACACACAGAAAAGAGATATGCATTATGACACTCCGTGCTGGCTATCTATACATTTCTTTTTTTTTTTTTTCTTTTTGGTACCGGGGATCTAACTCGGGACCTTGCGCTTGAGAGGCAGGCACGGAAACCACTGAGCTAGATCCCAGGCCCAAGTTATCTATACATACTTCCAGACATGTATACCCATAAATACACAGAGGTGTCAGTTTATTCAAAAGCGCATGCTTCATAAACAGTTCCTGGATTCACACCTGGCTCTGCCAATTGGCTGGTGTGGTAATCAGTTAATTCACATCAACGTGAAACCTCCACTTACTCATCAAGATAGTAAAAAATAGATATCCTCATGGTCACTTACAACTTCAAGATCCTAACCAATTGTGTGGAGGAGAACATTACTGAGTAATCATAAGAAACTCCCCTCTGTAACCTGACTCCTGCCCTGTCTCTGTATGCTGAGGACGTATGAGGGCATCATGGACATGGCGGCTCATGGAAGTTTTATAGCTGTGTAGAAAAGAGCCTGGAAAGTGGTGAGTGGAAAGAAGCCACCCACCAGGGGGAGTAAAAGAAGTGCTGTGACTCTGACAAAACACAAGCCTTAGGAGGGTCCTCTTTAAGACACTTGATGATGAGAAAGAAAGCTCTTTCTCCCTGTCTGACTCAAAACTAGTGATAGAAATCATAGACTTTGAAGTCTCATGAGTTCATGTTCAAATCTCAGCAACACTAGCTACTGTCCAGGGACCCTTCGATCAGTTACTATACTTTTCCTTACCTGGGAAATGATGATCATAATGCCCATATCTGCAAACTCTCCTAAGGCATAAATGAGAATAAGGAGATGTTTTCAGATGTTACCCAGCACATAGTATTCAAAAAGGTTGCATGTATGTGTGTACGTGTGCATTTTACATACATATTCATGCATATAAATATATTTCAGATATTATATATTTATTATTAACTCTCTGATAAGCTTGATTTATAAAAATTCATGAAAAAATATCATTATTTGGAAATGGGAAATAGAAATTAATTTTTTGTGAAGGATAAAGGTTTCATTTTCTGTAGAAAAGATTTTGAAAGCAGAAAAAATATTATGAGAGGAAACAGGTAACTGGACACTATATTTTTAGATACATGGTGAACTAAGGAAAACTATTCCTTAGAGCTTCATTATTTATGTCATGTTGACAGCTAATAACACTGATGGCTCCAACCACTCCCCTGTCAGTGATAAAGACTCAAAGATTAAGCACTTTATATGTCCATGTAATTGCTAGATACTTCCTGAGGACTCCTCCATAATGAAAACCCCAAGAGGGTTCACTCCTATCTTGTACAGTGCCCAAAAGCCTAGAACAATCACTCACAATGTAGCAGGTGCTAAATAGATACCATACTGTACAGATGCTATGTACTTGTTCTATTAATTGTTTCTTCTCTGTCTCCTCCTGTTAAGATATAAGCTCCAAAGGTAGTGGAGATTGTTTTATTCACCGATGTGTTCCAAGTGCCTAGAATAGTGTCTGGCACATATAGCTGCTTGATAAATGGTTTTAAAATGATGACAGAAGAAGATAGGGAGTTTCTAAATTCTCACTATTTAAAACATTAAAGTTCCAATCACCCAAGCTGCTTGAGGAGTTTTTTAACCTTCAGCTTCAAATGGAGGTTTCAAGAAAAATGACTTCCACTGCCCCTAAAATGCAGAGCATTCAGCTAAATAACCAGACCTTTCAGGAGTTTCTGAGAAGATGAAGACAAGGGAAAAATTTCAGTTCCATATCCACAGTTACGAAGGCTGTTCCACATTCATCCAAACTCACGCTCTCCTACACTGGTTTGTCAAATCTTTTATTTAAATATCTCATTATCTAAGACAATTTTGTACTTACTGTCATGAAAGCTTATGAAACCTGCAAACCTGTCTTGCTGGAACAGGTACAATTTAAGCCAGTGATTGTTCAAGAGAGAAAGGAAAGGTGAAGAATGGCACCATTGTAAAGATTAGAGCAGGAAGGTAGACAGCCCACGGTGCTAACCTCTGTTCTCTGGGGTGTTTGTTTAGGCTCCTCAGACAATGCATGCAGCCTAAAGAAAAAGGGAGAAAAATTGTAAGTCTTCATGTATAATTTTTGTTGTTATATCTAAACTGATAGTTGAGGGCTAGGAGCTGAAACAATATTTTATAGAAGTATCATGTTGAAGTTTTTGCAGGTTTCAAAATATTTAAATATGTAAATTTCAATGGAGAGATGTTCAGATTTTTTGATAGTCTAATGATTTTAAGCATCTCATTTCTAGTCACACACTGACAAAAGATGTTCAGATTGCAGTGTGAGATGGTTTCTATGGTTACAGTTGTTTCCTAGCATTTTAGTGACATCTTTTGTGAGCATTGGCTGCTTCACTTATTTGTCACTAATGTATGTGTAGAACTATAGTTAATAGCCTTGGGCGGACAAAATTTTTTTTTCTGAATGGCTGTATTGTTTTTTAGCAGCATTTTTCAATAAGGTGACAATGCATTAGAATACTAATGGTATGTATGGTATTTTAAGATGTCAAGTTTTCAATAAAATGATAATGAAAATTTTGCATTTCATTTAATAGTTAAATATTCATGAATTTTCACAGCATGATGAACTGAGTGAAAAATAAAGAAACTGTATAATGTATAATACTAAATATCATAAATTAAGTTTCTTTTCATAGAAGCTATTCAAGAGTGTTTAATATATGGTTCTTCGTGGATTTAGACCAATGTGAGCTAAATTAAAGGCATCTAAAAAGGAAACTTGTTTAAACCAATTTAACATATTTTAACACAGCATGTTTACAATGTAACAATACAAAGGAAAATGACACATTACAAACAATATATACAGTATATAAAAATTATGATGACTAGGGGATATAATCACCAGGCAAGAATATTTTGAAGAAAACAATTGTGAAATAGGAGATGAAGGAATGCATGAGAGTAGAGCCAGATGACATATCCATGAGTAACAGGATGAAAATAAGATGAATTTAAAGGTTCTGTCCAATGATGATCTGTGTCAGACAGGCATTTGGCTAATTTCTAGAGGATCTTCCTACTGACGCTGGACTGCTATAGTCCTAAAGTAAATGTTTAGAGTAAGAAAAAACATTCTTCCCCAATATCACAGATTAAGTTTCCTTCCAAATTCAAAGTATGCACTAATTCCTTGTAATAAATCATGTGTGGGTAGAAATATCTTATTGATTCTGTATCTTTTTACAGTACCCAGTATGGATATTATTATATGTGAATATTGTTTTGTTACTCACATGCTTGCTTATATGTTTATAAAATGTATGTTTGTTTCTATTTAATGTGTGCAAATAACAAATACAGACAATTACAAGTAAAGTGAATAGCCGTAGAGAAAATAAGCATTATACCAAAAATGGAAAGGATTGTCCAGCACAAACAATCAAACATTGCTAGTAGAAAGATCCAACAACATACAGTAATTCCTAATGATAAAGTAAACAAATATCTTAAAAATAAAAATTAAATATGTATACACAATCTCATACCTTGGGATTGAAATCTCAGCACTGCCAAACTAACCATGATAAAATTCTAATGTAATGTTTTTAAAAGACAATTTGTTATCTTGCAGTACCATCCACTCTTACTACCTGTTACAAAGGATGCATCTCTCATAAGTGTCTGGAGAGGCTGTATATGGAGCTATCAGAGAGGAAGTCGCTGTTAGAATTCTCATCAATGGCTGCTGTGATGTGGAAGACTAAGAAGCTATTATTTGAATCTTTATTAAGGAGATAATTGTAAATCACTGGCCCACCCACAATCTCCTGGGTTAAAATTGTTCAACTACACACCGCTAACTGTCCAGGTATTCCATTCACCCATCCTACTGTGACTCTTAGATGGAATTGAGTGAACCCTTAGATGGATACAAAGTACACAGAAGTAGCTTCTGCTGAAGAAAAAATTAAGACTAGAACCAATATAAAGTAGACAGAAAACCATAGCCTAAAAGATGCTGCTGATCCATCTAAGAATGTAGACACAGCATGAGAAACTTTGAAACCCTGTAGGTTAAGAAGATCATCACAGTATTACTCTGCCCATACTGGTGATTAACTTGATAATATTTCTCTCCCCCTAGGTATTATGGTCACTAATCTTTTTAAATGTAGAACATACTTAATGTATAATAATATGAATTTATAAATACAGTTGAGAATCAAAGATAATTCCTTTAAAATTTCTCATATGTTTGAATACTACTACTGCAACCCTGTCACTTAAAATTTTAGCATCGTCCTTCATTCATGTGAAGCAGGTGATCATTTTATATATTAAATTATTGAATTACCAATGAAAATAACAACGGGCAAAATTAAAATGTAGGAATTTCATACATTTCTTAATTTTAATATATTGACCAACTTCATTCATTTCAACATACATACATTTATTCATTTATTTATCTATTTAATATTAATCAGGTAAATTTTGTCATGCAGTGCAGTGGCTTTACTACTTACAAACTGTATAACAAGGTAGAAGTAACCTTACCTTTCACACTTCAGCTTTTTAAATCTATAAATGGGGATTACTGGAGTACCTGCTTTACATAATAATATGTTTGCTATATACATTTAGCATTGAGGTTGTCTAATAGTAAGCAGACAATAAATAGTAGCTATCTTTATCATCATTCTAATTAATAGCATTTTATTTAGAGGGCCAATAGACAGTTTACAGGTCACAGATGTAAAAGACTTTCTGAGTCCAAAAGTCATTAAAGTAAATCTGGGCATACATAGTGTTTTAATGGACTGTATTAAACTGGGTGATAGGCATTCTGAACCAGAAGTCAGTACAACCAATTAGCTAGCTTTCTAATTATCAGCTCTTACCCATGAAAGCAGGCTGTCCCTGTGTGGTCTAAACTGCAATGGGTATATGTTTTATGAAACCAAATGTTTAAAAAAAGAATTCATAAAATAAAATGATAAATTTCTATGATTCCATTTATATGAAGTGCCCAGATGAGTTACACTCATAGAAAGTAGAAAAGTCATTATGGGGACAATAATGGGGAGTTATTATTTAACAGGTGTGGAGTTTTAGTTTGAGAAGATGAAATTATTCTAAAGATTTAGAATGACATTAGTTGTCCAACACATGAACATACTTAGTGACACAGAAGTGTACATTCAAAAATGGTTAAAATGATAAATGTTGTAATAGGTATATTTTGCTACAATCCAACATATTGAGGTAAAAATTACACTTGTCCATAATTTTGGGCACTTAGTCAAATGGTAGATCATATTAGTCACAGTTTGCATGATATCCAATACTCTAAGATTTTGATAAATAGTTCCTAAGACCCTATTTATCAAATAGTCTCTCATTAACTTTAGATAAACACTTTGGCCTTCAGACTCAGAAATAAAACAATTATATCACAGCACAATCAAAAGTGTCCACTTCAATGCCTCTGGAAGTCCAATGAAACCACTGCGATCAGTGCTTCCAGCCAGGCAATCTTGTTTTTTTTGAAAATACATGTGTGTCTTGTACCAGAATGAGCAAAGAGAACATTGTTAAGAAATTATGGCTAACACATTGTCTTTTATGAATTTCTGGACTGATGAATGTACCATTAAGTATCACCCCAAATGGACTGAGAATGCTACTGAACAGGAAAAAGAAGACATTTCCCTCCCACCTAAGTACACAAACATCACTCTACATGAGTGCTACTCTGGCATTTTCTGCCACATTCTTAGGTCTCAGAAGAAAATAAGCTAATACACTATAGAGCCTGAAAATAAGCAAATACTCTTCATACTTAACTAGGATTGTGCTAACACCAAATCTGATTTTTGGTTTCATGGCCTTACCCCTTTATCCAAAAGTTTCCCCAATTTGAAATTATCCCACTTCTCTGTTTTATCATGAAGCAGTAACAATCTACTACCACCACTGTTATTATGGCATTTCAATCAACTAGTTTCATTGCAGTTTGAGAAAACACTTTGTTGAAACCCAGAGGAAAATCTGCCACATTTCTATTCAGACATATGGCAGGAAGAAAAGCTTAATAACCAGTAATCAGAGTCTGGTTTCTTTAGGTGGAAATCCACTGCGGACAAAACAATTTATGCTGCATTGGACAAAAATAGTTCATCGATGTTATTCTCCAAGAGATAGTAAAATAACTCCTTCTCATATGATATCCCAAAACTAGAGGGCAAAGAGTTCAGATAATGTTGAGATCGATAAAGTCACAAAAGCAGAGTCATGTAGGAAATACATCTTGAAATTACTATCTTGCTCTTTTATCATAGAGCTAGCCAAAGGGCTATTATGAAGGGTAGTATTACAACAAGTTTTAGTTCACAGAATCATCAAAATTAAAGACAACAAAGATAAAATATATATCTACCTAGAATGGTGATTGCAATGATCAACAATCTGAAGTGTTTTTACCTTTCAGAAAATAGACCTCTGATTATTGCTCACTGTTTAAATAATTCAGAATAGTGAATCATCAACACTTACCTTTTAATATATTTCAAACTGATATTTGAGTATGAATATATCTTTTATAGAAAATTAATATAAGCAAATTAATGAGGTCTCATTAAAATATAATCCGAAGTGAAATGGAAAATATCCTCTTTCTTCATTATATATCAGACCCTGTGACTCTCTTCCCTTCTCAGATTATGCTCTCTTTCTGCTCATGCCTTATCACCCCCTCATAGAACAGTGTCGCCCAATGCAAACATCCCTAGAAGTACAGAGTGAATGGGTTTGCATGTGTTTCAGTGTCTGAATATCCTGGGTAAAGAGTGAGTGGTGGGGTTTCTTATGACCATAAACAAAAAAATAGGAAACTCATGCTTTCATTGGCAACACGGTATATCAATAGTTCTCAACTTGGTTGCTCATTAGAATAACAAAGTTTTTTAAAACCTGCTCACGTCATACCCCATGCCAATTAAGTCAAGATATCTACAAGTAGAAGGCAAATGACTGCTTTTTGGAGATTTCTATCAATTCCAAAATGCGTCAGAGAAACACTGCTGTATATACTGGAAATCAAACAGTGCTATAATGTCAATAAGCAGTCTCTTTATATCAATAATCAGGAGTTGGCATTGCTTTGGTTTCTTAGCATTATTCAGTCTTTGATAACTCTAGGAAAATCAATTTAAAATCAAGTTGTCAGGGTGATAATAAAAAGCATCTCTTCTTTTTCATCATTAACTCAATGTCATTCTGTGACCCTACTAAATATTTTCTCATTAAAAATTTAATCTTTATGGGTTCATTTATAGTACTATTTTTCCAATAAGGCAAGCATGGATTCTATCTGTGGAGAAAGGTATATTCACTCTCTACATGGGATGGATGTTTTTTTCCAGGTAGTCTGTAATTTTTAGATGTGATTAAGTTTTCTAATATACTGTAGGTTTTGTTACATAAAAGAGAAAGACCCATACTACATACTTTGTAATCTTTTACTTTTTATTCTCAGACTCCAAAAACTGCATTATACCACCTGGGAGCATTATACTAAATATGTACTTGGACCTTTTGCTTTATAGATAATGCAAATATCTTTCATTCATAACTCTTTTTTCCACATTTCTACTAATAATTTATCACAACGGTATTTTATAGTCTACTTCTTTCACCCCTTAAATTTTTTTTGGGGGGGGTACTGAGGATTGAACTCAGGTCCTTGCACTTGAGAGGCAGGCAGCAGAACCACTGAGCTAAATCCCCAGCCCATCCATACTTTTTTTTTAAATTAATGTTTATATTTTGATTGGAGAAATTAAAAAGTTACCAGTCTATACTTGTTTTGACTACATTCCCTAGAACACTGCTGAACCAGCCAATTTGCTTTTTAAAATTTTTTTTATTTTAATATAACACAAGCAGATATTTATAAAGAAAATATAAAAGCCATTCTATGAAAGAAAAATTTTTCATAACAAAAATTATTAGAGAATAATAATGCAACTGTGCCTCCTCTACACAACCATTCTGGCTGCTTCTCCTAAGCTCTTTGAGTTATGATATCTCTTGAAACTGACAACCTTATTAAAATATGTTTGTTTTGTGGAATCTAGATGGCTTTATCACTTGACTGTTTCCTTCTTCTTTCTTAACTTTTCCTGTCTAATAATTAGCATATTCACAAATAAGAAGAGAAAAGAAAAAGAAAAATAGCCCTTTTAAAAATTCCTTTAGAATCAAAAGAGCTAGTCAACTATAGCACTAATTTTTTAAAAAAAATATTGAATCAGCTGAGATAATTCTTTCTTACATTGTGATTTATGAGGACATTTCTTGAAGTCTCCTTAAGAGATTTTGGAAGACTCCTTGCAGCTCAGAATGCAATGGTACCTTGGTTCACAAACTTTATATATTTTATGATTTTGGGGGAGATGGCCATGTTTGTGTTTGTGTGGGGAAGATGGCCACAGTTGTGTTTGTCACCTGCTGTGGAGTTTGTGAATGGAATCAAAATTCTGTAGAATGCTTTTGTTCCAGAACAGAATTGTTTTTGAACAGAATCTTTCATGAATCGAGGTACCACTGTATTATAGTTTCTAAGTCCTTATATAATGCCTTATTCATGTACTTGAGGAGCTTGTGATCACCAAGCCCCTCTTGCAAGTTGGAAGCATTCTTCTTGGGTTTATCTCAGGAAGATTGAAGGACCAGCATCACAGGAGAAGCCTGAGGAGAAAACAAAAAGTGAAAATGGCCACAGCATAAACAGCAAAATATGACTACTTCTTCCAGAAAGTTACAAGTCTAACTTCAGTTAACAATACATCAAGTGTTCACTGAAGTTCTACTATAGGCTCAGCATTCTGCAAAACATTGGAAAGGTTACAGGAGGGAAAAGGAGACCAAGAATTGCTCCTAGAATTTGTAATCTGGCAGAGGAGAAAAGATTCTATTGACTCTAAAACTCTGTTATTTTTTGAATCACTAAGAAAAACTTGCACTTAATTAAATTTTGACATTCCATCAATATGTATTGACACTGTAAGATGGATTCTGATTTCACAGATGTTTAAATGCAAACAAACACACACCCAAAGTGCATCTTAGAATCAATGCAATAAAATAAACACCTGAAACAACAAGGAATGACACACACTCGTGCTGAATCCAGGAGAAGCTCCATACACAGTAATGTGGCAGAGCACTGCTGTGATAGATACTATTACAGCCACTGGGATGGGTTTCACACTGATAAATGCTAAGAAAGCTAAAAGCTAAAAGCACATGTTAAATCTCAAGAGTTGCATGTAAGTGGGAAATTTCTTCTTATTAATTTTTATAAGAAAGATATGTTGAGCATCATATCCACATCTGATCCACTGTCATGTTCTCATCCTATATCCCAGATACATTCCACATCCATCCTCTCTTCTATTTTCTCACTTCCATAACCTTATTTCTTTTATATTCTCTACCGACTGTCTCTCAGCATTACCTAGGCTGATCTTTCTTATTCGTAGCTGTGAACACAATGATCCCTACATTTTGACAATTGGCAATAAGAGATAATCGTGAAGGTAATCTACTTAGCTTGAAATTTAAGGCCTTACAGTATCTTACCCAAATATACCATGTGTTTTAGTTTTCACATTGAAGTAGCAATTCTTGCAACGTATTTCCATTTAATCGACTCATTAAACCAATGCTCTCCATTCCTTCTGTATACTATGGCCTCTGTGAAATATGGCTGATTAAACACTCAAGGCTAGCAAGTTGCTCAGTATGCCTGCAGTTTTTCCTACCAATGACTTGTATGCTTGCCCAAGCCTAGTTACGCCAGTTTTACTTGTTCTTACAATTATGTATGTGATTTAACTAAATATGAAAACTGATGAAACATGAGTACAGAAAGAAAACTGCTTCTATAAAATCTATGTTATATGCTTGATTTAATAAACAAAAATTATGTCAAAATAGAAATAGGCAGTATGGTTGTAACAAACTGAGAAAATAAATCAAAGAAATCCAGGAGGATATTACACTCAGATTGTGCTTATCTCTCAATTTTGCTCCACTTGAAATGCAGCAAACTAGTCCACATAAAACCAGTCATAAAATGGTATAACATACTTGGAGACTCCAATCAGAAAACTCATACTTCAAGAAAATGATTTGCTTCTACAACAAAAGATTCACAAATAAATATATGCTTGTATGTTTCATGTTAAAATAAGTGATGTGCCTGTGTTATTTGTTAATAAATCTCCACTTTTTCAAAGTTTTCAATTTACAGAGTAGCTACTGGTTCTAACTCAATACACAAGAGAATCTTTGCTCCTACTTCGGACACCGATCACATTTTATCCTCTAGGCTCACATTCTTTCTTTTCCATGAAATGAATTTTTCCTCCGCTTCATACTAATTCATCCTCAGGATCTAGTCAAATTCTCCCCTTCTTATGAAATGCTCCCTAAAGCCTGTCAGAAATTGGACTCGATGTTGCTGAGAGTTCTAATGTCAGGTCTACATTTTCTTGGAGTCCCTTAATCCAATGTAACAGCCTCTGTTCTTTCATCTCTAAAATGGAGAGAATATCTACCACATAGGTTGTTGAAGGGTTTAGTGTCTAAAACACTGTGTGCCTTTAATGTAAGTGGGTTCAAAAAATGATAGGTGTGAAGCTTCATCCATTTTTCCTTTTTTGCAAAATCTTGCTCTTCTTTCCTGATGTTTCTCATTCTCTAATCCATATTTTCAGTTTCAGTGTACAAGTATGTCTTTCTCCCTCTGTGGAACTATATAGTTCTTGACTGCTCAACTGTATAGCCAATCATGTTTTTTCAATTTGATTGTTTGTTTGTTGTTATTGCTTGCCTTGCTTTTAAATAAATGAATAATTAAAGGCTAAATGGTAGACTTTTGTTCCGCCTTAGCAAAGAATAAGGAAAGAAAAATGATTTAGAGTATGTAATATGATCTGCTTTTTATTTTCTATGATATTTTATTTAATAGAACAGATAAGACAATTAGAGAAGCTTAACAGTACATGCTTCTATATCTCCTTCATCTTTTGTCCTTGTGTTGATTCTGCTTTTCTCCTAAAAATGTTGATGAGCTAGATTACACCTGACAGTAGTCTTGGCAGCCTCTGGAGAATTCCATCTTTGCAATGCAACATTCTCTGGGAGAAGAGAAAACTTTTGCCTATCCACCCCCTGCCCCTCAAAAGGACTGAAATTCTGCATTCTTTTTAGTTGACAATTGACTGGAACATTTTGCAAATAAGTGCCAGGCCTCGATGAGGTGTAAAATACTGACTGTATTAGCTAGTTATTTAGAGAGATGTGAAGATGCTCTTGCCAACATACATTCAATTTAGGCTTTGGATGCTTTGCATGATCTCTCAGTCAGGACTTGTTTGAAAATGTTGGAATTTAATTTAAAAGTTTTCACATTTTCTTTTTTGCACTTTCATTTTTAAAGGCAGCAGTGACTCTTCAGTTCTTTTAAAGCAGAGGCTCTAGAGTTAAACTTTATATATGTGCCTATGTCTATATTTTCATATATAAAATGTGAAAAATATTTTACTACGTTTTTTATCCTTTTGCTGTCTTTTAATTTTTGTCATTAAATTTAAGCTTTCTCAGTCTCAGAATAGTAAAAATGGAATTACAATATTATTTTTGTAGAGATGATCTTTTCAGGCCCATATCCTTGGGTTAACTCTGTGGATTCATATGCAATTTTTATATTTACACATTACAGCCATTGCTAAGAGGAACTGAAATTTCTTATTTACCTTCCATGTAAGGCATGTGACAGAACCCATTTCAGTCATATATGAGCAAGATTCTCCTTCAGGATGGGAATAAAAGTCTACATCCTTTGATAAAGTCCATTCTGTATTATCATAAATTAATATTTTAATAGTAACAACAGCTTATATTTGTATATGCAGGAAACTTTCATTACTTTAATGTCCTTGTGGAAGGTTCAGACTCGTTTAGGCATGCTTAGTAAACATGGGGGTTAAGCTTAATGAGGGCTTTGTCACACACTGTATAAGTTGTGCATAAGGACTTAACTCAAACAGTTCATCCAATCAGGAGGAAGCCTTGATTTATAGTAAAAATATTATTATATGGGCCGTGAGTAGAAATGAACATCTGCAGAAGGGGTAGCAGCTTAAGGAAGGGCAATAATATCACCAGAGTTCTGGGTGTAATTAAAAAGAAGGAGCATTATTTGCCAATTCACAAGCAAATAAGACTTCTCTTGCAGACTTCCAAAAATGCTGGAAGAGAGGAAGTTTACAAAAAACTATAATTCCTATGTGAGAAGAAAATGATGCCCCAAAATATAGGTCACACAGGTACCCAAATCAGGATTGGAAGTCACTGGGAGTTTCATCATCATGGATGACCCTGAGTAGTCTGTCATGCCATTACAGTATTGAATGGCATGCCTTGTACCCAACAGAAGATTGGAAGACAGAGCCACCCCTGGAAGTGGGCTATAAAGTTATCAACATTATCTCTTTAAGACTATGAACAAGCAAAAATGTAAATATACATCCTGTCCTGGTAGAATAATTTTGTTAAAAGATCCTTTTGTGTGGAAATGACTAAGCACTGTCAGATGTGGTCCATAACTTATTCACCTTATACCAAAATTAGAAGTCATAGAAAAGAGTACTGAAAGAAAAGTTTTGGAACTATGTTTAATATTCTCCATTTTAATCTGCTAAAATGATTAATAGCTGCAATTAGGTTCAATGTTTGATATTTTAAAAATCTTAGGTTGCTACATGTACCTTCTACTGTTTAGGTACAATTGCATGGGCTATGTAACCAACCCACTTCGGTGGGAATCTTGGTTTGGCAGTTACAGTGTGGTATTTGGCCAGTTACAGATCTCTCTGCCTTCCATAGGTTGGGGAGTTGAAAGAAGTATAGACGTCTCTGTGAGACACAGAACCTAGGAGTGAGGGATGGGGACCCCAAAAAAACTACCAAAAGTAATACTGTCATTGCTTCAGGCAAATTATTTTGAGTTGCTAATTTTGCCATAAAAATTCTCATTGTTGTGCTTAGGATAAATAGTAACAGCAATTTTTGCAGAGGTTCTGGGAAGTGTAGTTAGGGGATACACTGGAATATCAACCTTACCATTGACTACTACTGACTAGTCAACAGTAAGGTAGGAATCCCTAAAATATAGTTCCCTGTGGCTCTTGTTTCCTGGAGCCTCATAGCTAAATTTGCTAGGCAACCAAGAGGTAGGTTTTGATAATGTACAAGCAGGACATGAGAGTAATCCTCCTAAGGTGAGAGAGATCCTTTCATACATTGAGATCTACTGGTCTTGGGAAAGTTACAATACTTAGAAAAATGCTGCTGATAATGATGATGGTGGTGACGATGATGATTATAATGATGATGATAGTGATTTGGTAGGATGAGAATGTCTTAGCAAGTAGCTCAGCTATACTAAGTACCAGCTCCATGACTTTCAACAAATCACTTAATTACTGAAGACATTGTTTTCTCATCTTTATGATGGGAAATTAATATGTTCCTGCATGCCTCTTAAAGTTGTTACATGGGCAAAGCAAGAGATAGATTGAATCACTCTGTAATCAGTGACATGCTTAAATAATGACACAGATCTACTGCATTTTCCAGCCAAGTTTTCATGCTAAGTTGCCAGCCAGGTTGCTAGCTTTCAGATGGAATAATGTAAGGGAGGAAAAAAACCCAGCTGCCCAGGTGATCAGACTTCGGAAGATTTATATGAAATGTGTAGAGTTTAATAAGGAAAGGTTTAGGTTGTAATTCAGTGTAGCTCTTCTTTTAAAAAATATTTTAAAACAAGACATTTTTGTGGTACATATTTTTGAATTTTTACTAATCCATAAAATTTTTTCTGACCCATAAAAGAAAACAAGTAGTTTGCTTTATAATTGAGGATGAAAGGGGAAATGCTATAGCTTACATCAAAGCGTTGGCCTAACTCTTAGAAAAAAATTTAATTTCTGGTCTGTTATCATTATAGGATTCTTCAATTTCTCCATCTGCTAATGAGAATAGGAAAGTCGATGATTTCTAATGTCCCACCCAACTCTTAACAATTGATCATTTCTACCAAATTACCTATGCTTTCTCCATGTTTCTAGATGGAGATGGCATTGGATGGCACTTGATTAACCCAGCCCTGCTATTAGCTCTGTTTGGTCACACAGATTATCCTAATATCTATGGAACATGACAAGCAAAGAAGGAATGGGGAAATGTGCTTTGAAAACTGAGCATGATATACATTACCATCTCAAACAGGAAAATTTCTGTTTACACTTTGTGTGCAATTTGCAGGATGTAAATGTCAAAGCAAAAGCTTGATAAAGTTAGCACACAAGTAGTTAGGTTTAAACTGAGAACTAGACACAAACCTGGCCACCACTAATGAATGAGGGACCATACACACAGTGGAACTGAGCCTACCAGATGACAAATGGCTGAAGATGTCTGTAATCCAGGGACAGTATTAGAGTTTGGAATCTATCTCTGAAGACTGAATAAGTATCTGAGATGATGTAGGGTTTTTTCACAGTACACTCAGAGAAACACAGCTTCTTGAACTAAGGAAGTTCCTCTTTCTAGAAGTTAAAGAATAGCATGTTAAAATTTACCATAATTTATGATGTAAATCATTCAAATGTTTTAAGGTTGCTGAATAATTTTACTCCATTTCATCACAATCATTACTTTGACACTGATATGCCCCTATATAAGATTCCACAAAATTACCCTGACCTAAATATTTTGTAGCATCTTAAGACTGCATTTCAGGCAGTGTCCTTCCCCTTCATTAGTTCTTACCATTCGTTTTGGAAATAAATAAAACCCTAGAATCTAAAGAATTCTTGATTAGCTTCCATGTCTGCCCACCTTACTCCTATATGCCTTTCAGAGAAGAAAAACTTATGTTTCCCCACTAAGTTCCTGTAAGGTCTAATCAGTTTTAAATAAGGAAAGGTTTTATTTATAATCTGACCCTTTCCTGCCATTAAAAAAAGAATAAATTTACCTCTTGCTTCTCAATATCTTATGAGCAATCAAGATTTTCAAACTTAAGTGATGTGGCAGTGCTTGGTTTCAACATGTTCTTTAGTAATTCTTAAATTTTGCACATACCATTCTCTTCTAGAGAATGTTCACTAGAATGGATGAACTAGAATGTTCACCCATCCACACACTCACCCCTTCCTCCAGCTCATCCTTTTTCACTTGGTAAAATTTCACTTAAAAAGCCCCTTCTCCTGGAAGCCTTCTCTGACCAATACATCAGAGAGAGAGAGAGAGGGAGAGGGAGTGGGGGGGGGAGACTAAGATGCTACTGAAACTCCATAGCAACATTTACTTAATTCCTACTCCTTACCCAGCATGTTGGAAGTATTGGCTTACCTCCCCCTCCAAATGTAGCTAATAACCATCTTGAGGGCAAGGGCCATCTTACTCATGTCTGTGTTTCTGCCACCTAGCAGAGTACCTGGCCTACCAGAAACTGTCAAGAAATATTTAGTAAATGAATAAATACAATGCATCAATCACAATTACTTGTCCTTTCCCTCCACTTATCCGAAGCAATCTTTTTTGCTTCCATATTAAAATGATGAAAATTTAACAAGCTTTTGATGACAATTTGGAAGACTCACTAGGACCTCTCAGGCAGCATTTCTCTTGTGTTTCAAAATGTGTCTGCTTTGCATGACAGTCCAGATGTCAGCCTTTCCACATTTCCCCAGAATTACCTTGAGTCGAATATGTCCCTCCTGTGTAGTTCCAAACCTTCTATCTGGGCAGGCAGCTCTGTTGTTTAGCTAACTGTCGGCATTACAGTGCTGTATTCATAAAGGACTGTCAGCATGGCGCAGTATTATTATGCGAGATCATTTGCTCATGTAAAGACACATTAAACCTAGCAGTTGCTTTGTCTCTTGTCAAGGGAATTGTGTGCTGTTACATTAGAGATGAAAGTTTGCGACGTCAACCTGCTACTGCTGTTTTTGCTACCCACTTTGAAAGAATCAACAATACATGCTCTTTTTCTTGTTTTTCTTCTTTGATAATAACTTAGCCATTATCCAAACAGGAATCTTGCCAGTGCAAGGAAGATAAATCCCTTGAGCCAAGGGTCATTTCATGACAGGATCTCTACTGAGGGCTTGAGTTCTGTTCTCTCTCCTCAGGCTGGTGGCTAAAGCACTGCCTCTCCCTGTTAAGGCTCCCAGGACCTTTGGACCTGGATTTCAAGCTAGCATTCAGCATTTCCCATTGTCTCATTTGAGCAGCTTTTCACTATGTTTATACTGGATGCCTTCTCCAACAGCAGCTTCTCATTTGAATTACCTACCATCTGTTGCCCAAAACCTTCATAAACCTGCCCTGCTGGCCACCCTAAATGCTTCCCTACACAGTGGATAGTCTAATTCCAGGGTCCTATTTCTCTCATCTGCCTATTGCCAGATCTTCCATGTCCTGAAAGAACATGATAATGATAGGGTTTGAAATACAGGATAATTCTATTTTTGAAAATAAGATATGATTATTGAAAGAAAAACAAAGTCCAATTTGCTGCCTCTGTTTCCCCAAGATTTTCTTGCCTCCTTCACTCCTTATTTGTTTCCAAAATCTCTGCCTGAAAATGACATACCCACACCAGGAAAAATGAGAAAAACATGTTTAAAGAACCAGAGGGTTTGGGGGAAAGTTGAGTCTTTGCAAGTAAGTGAAGGTATTATTGTTAGCCACGCCTACTTTTTCCAGGCTCGCTTTGCTAGTTTCTGTTATTATACAGAAACAGCACATTTTCAATACTACGTTTTGCCCCAGCAGGCTCCTTTCAGCAATATATTATGGTTCTGTTAGAGAACAGCCAAACTGCACTAATCACTTTCTTCACGATGTAGTTTGTGGCAGATAATACATTTTTAAGTTTGCTTTGCTGCAAGATCCTTCTGACAAAGAAATGCCCTGTACAAAGTCATCCTCTCCTATTTTAGACCAAACAACACTCCCATGTTTGCTTCTCTTTTTGGTTTCATGCTCTCCATTACTATACTCCTCTTTCCTACATTGTTATTTTGCTCTTAGGCTTGGATTCCTTAAGGATTCACCTCAAATATGATGATCAGATTATCTATCTTTCTCTGTTTATGTTTTTAATATATACAATAAACATTGTACTGGAACTATTTTAATCCTTTTGTAACTCACAGAAAGCTAGAACTTTACGGATAAGAAACCCTTATTTCCCCAAGGACTTGACAACAGGTGGTTTTCAAAAAAGTATAAATATTAGGTATGAGTCTGCTTTTCTTAATGAGATAAAAATGGGTCTTTTGTAACTCCTCTGGAGTCTGGCTTAATTCTAAAAAATCACAGACAATATGTATTTATTTCTAGAAATTAGGAGAGTCTTTAAGTAATTAAATAACTCAATGTTTAATTCTAGACCACAAATTCATCATTTCAAGGCAGGCGGCATAACCACTGAGCTAAATCCCTGGCCCCTAAATTCATCATTTCATATTCACTATAGCTATACACTGTGGCTTTGATCAAGTTCTAGGTATAAATTTACATTTTCTGCAGGATTTTAAAATGTTTTACTTAAAATTATTCTGAAAACCTATTCTTTTAAAGTTATCCTCAGTAATTCTCTTGAGCTTTCTGCTTTCTTTTCAAAATATCTTGTTTTTTAAAGTCACATTTTTTCTTTTCCCAGGATTACTTTTTAGTGGAAAAAAATCACCTTTACATAGCTTATCTCCATTCTCCTCTCGTCAATTGCCCTGACCAAGTGCTGTGACTTGCACTGAATAATTGAAAATCAATTGCAGAATGGTATTTAGGTCTATTAATCCCAGAAGAAATTGCAAATGCGGAAGGGATAGAAGTAAAACAATTCATAGATGGAAATGATAAGTAGATAGATAGATGGATAGATAGATATGTGTTACCATAAAAAGCAAAAAAATTCAACTGAGAATTTTATACACCCTCTTTAAAAATGAGAGATTATAAGTATTTTACTATATTCAACAACTAATAACAAAAATAAGATCTGATTATATACATTTTATTACTAGAAGAATGAAACTGTTAGAGAAATACAAATTGAAATAGTATGAACATAAAAATTTTGCAGGGCTGGGGATTTAGCTCAGTGGTTTCACTGTCTGCTGTGCAAGCGCAAGGGCCCGAATTCGATCCCTGATACCAAAAAAAAAAATTACTTTTGCTAATAATATTGGAGAAAAAAGATGACACTACACAATGTTGGCAAAAGTATAGAAAAACTAATGTTCTTGTTTACTACCATTAGAAGTGCTGACAAAAACTTGCAGAGCAGTATGAAAATACATGTTTGAGACTCTGTCCACCCTAAAAAATTAAAAACAGCCTAAGTTTCCAAATTTAAGGGAATAATTAAAATGTGGTTCATTCATACTTTGAATATTATACAGGAATTGGAAAGAGTGTTTTTTTATGCATGCTGTCAAGTGAAAGAAGCAAGTCATCATACAGGCTTGCTATAAATCCATGTGTACAAAACTATTTGTGTACAGATGTGAATGTATATGTACAAATGCACAGAAATGGTACATGCTAAATGTTAGCAGCTAATCAAGGATGGGGATGAGACCTGAGGAAGGAAGTATAAATAGAAGACTTTTATTCTTGTTTACTCTGTATTTAAATATTGTTCGTAAGGCAAAGCATGTAGCTTTGTGATGGAGCCACTTACCTAGCATGCCAGCATCCTGGGTTCTATGCCAGCACCACAAAAAATAAATAGATAAATAAATATTGTTTATACTGAGTATAGTAACATGCAATTTTAAATGATAACTTTTCAGCTACTAGTGATTTTTAATTTAAAATTAATAATCAAATATTAACAAATAGTATGAGATACTCATGAACCTAATTCCCATATATGACAAATGTTACATTTGCCATATATCTTTAAAGATCTTTCAAAAAGTCATAATTTTTTTCCTTTTTGGTGTTGTGGGGATCAAACCCAAGACATCACACATGCTAGGGAAACATTCTACTGATCTGTACCCTCACCCCCAGTCATAAAATCTTACAAAGCTAAATCCCAGCCTTCCTTTTCTCCTCTACAGGAATAATCACTGTTTTATAATTCGTGCATTTCATTCATATACTTGTTTTTTGCTTTTATCAAATGTTTGTGTTTTCAAAAAACAGTATGTGGTATTTTGTGATTTTAAAATGTAAATGAGCAGTGTTATGCTTTAAGTATTATTCTACACTTCACATTAGATTTTGGAGATTTATCTGTATTGTTATGTGAATAGCTAAGTCATTTACATTTTATTCCATTGTAAGAATAAATTGGTTTGTTTATCCATGTAAAAAACAATACACGTTTAAATATTGCACATCCTTTGACTGGGCAATGTTGTCTTTATACATGTACCCTACATATATACTAACACAAGTATATAAAAATATATGTAAAAATATTTGCTGAGTGAATGCTGAGCTCTAACTCTGAATTACACAGACTTGACTTGAAACCCTAGCTCCACTACATTCTGAATATGTGACGTGGGCAAGTTATATAACTGGTGTAGATTTCAACATCTTAATGAAATGATGCCTAAGTGTGTAACAAATTGTTGGTACCTCATAAGTACTTAATTAGTTTGTATTACTCTTTTCAGTTATGACAATGATGATTTCAATTCTATCCTATGTTACCTATAATAGCAAAATATCTGAAAACAATTCCATTGTCTATCAATCAGGGAATTCATTAATTAAACAAGTCTATTTGGTGAAATATGAAGACTCAAGTTGCATTATGAAAAATATCAAGTTATGAAAAAATAAGTTTCAGTATTAATTGTGGCTGTGATTTTGATGCTAAACATCCCAAGACCTAGGTACTAAAGTCTTGGTATACAGAGTGATACTATTGAGAGGAAGTGGAATTTTTAAGAGGTGGGGCCTGGTGAGATCTTTAGGTCATTGAAAGTATGCCATTGAAGGGAATTTTGAAACCCCAGTATTCTTATTCCTCTCTCTCTCTCTTTCTCTCTCTCTTCTCTCTCTCTCTGGTTTCCTGACCATGAAGTGAGTAGTTAAACCCAAATCAACAAAGCCAAAAGAGTAATGGATTGGAACCTTCAAAACTGTTAGCCAAAATAAACCTTTCCTCTTTATAAGTTGATCATCTCAGGCATCTGTTATAGTGACAGAAAACTGGCTAACTCTGTGGTATTATTCTGTGTGAGTGAAAATAAAATATAGTTTTACTGGTAGATAGATAAACAAATATATGATAGATTGATATAGATTGATTATAAATCAAAATATTAATGATTTTTCTCTGAAAAGTGGAATAAGGGAGCTCTTTAATTTTTTCCTCTATCGTGACTTTCTATAACAGTTTAAATTTTTATAATGAGCACAGGGCTACTTTTTAATTAATATAAAGATTTTTGAAAGAGTAAAAGTAAATTAAATATATGATATAGTTGCTCATATTGAATCCTCAAACCAAACAAAAGGAAATAAAATGTGTATTTTCACCACCTTCTAGTAAAAGAGATATCTCATGATTAGATGCTCTAGTATAAATGGGTGAATTATTTTATTCCTTCTGCCTCAGCTCAGGTCTGCTTCCGTGCTTTACTATATTGAATATGTAGGACATGGAAAGAAAAACTCAGGGATAATTGACCTATGTAAAATACATAGTAACATTTGTAAATAGTTGAATATAAATTGAAAGACCAATTTATTAAACTAGCTGTTGGTTCTCATATTCGTGATTTTCCATTATATATAAGAAGCATATCCAGATAATTTTTGTTCTCAGGTTCTCAGAACCTGGTTTACCCAAGGTGTTCAATAAATATTTGTTGAATGAATGAACAAGGGCTGGGAGTCACTCAAATACACCCCCTTTACCTTCTTAGTAGCTGGACTATGCCAAAGCCTTCTTTGCCAAAACTGGTCAATAGAGACAATGGGCAGGTGGGGGGGGGGGAGGAATGAAACCAGAAAGATTTCCTGAAGAAACATGACAGAGATCAGAGAATTGAAGAACTTTACAGTTACAACAATGGAATTACCCAAGCTAATGCATATTTCTATGAGAAAACTGAGTCCCAGAGAAGGTGAGTCAGTCTAGGTGGTACTCTTGCTGGTTAGAGTCACACCCAGGACCTAAACCCAGGTCATCTACTCACACTTCACTTTCCCTTCCTAATCAGATGGTTACTCCCCATGTACAGCATCACTACATAGGGAAATGGAGATAGAGCCTTTGTCATTATGGAGGAGTGGGTAGAGGTGGTGAGAGAGGAAAGTTTGCTCTAGTAATGCTATATACCTTTATAACTGTATTTCTTTTTAATTCATAGTGTCATTTTTCTCCCAGTGAAGTTTTACAAAGTAGATAGTATACACTTGGAGCATTTCAGGCACGCTATTATTGTGTCCCTTTAAATATGTATCTTCCTTCCAGCCTTTCTTCTGCTGACATGATCAAAAGTGATATAAATCAAGATTGTTACATCCCTTTGTATTAACTTTGCTTAGAAAAAAATGAAAATTAAAGCACAATACTTTCTCAATATATAAACTAGACAGGGATACCACTATGAGTAAGGGAGCATGATCATCTTCTTGAAACCGGTCCTTTGATAATCTTCTTCTGCCCTTTTGAACACATTCCTTCTTAGTCATTATTTAATAGCACTCTTCAGCCTTTGCTACAACAGCACTTATCACAAGTAAGATAAAATGTCAAAGCAAAAGAAAGGTAAATGACTGGAAACGAAAGATCCAAGCAGAGCTTGGCATATAGGCTATGTCAACCAAGGAGGAAGATATGAATTCTGAGCTGTGGTAAAAAAATTTACTTAGCTGAATTTACTTAATGTGGCGGCAAATGTAAGACTGTCATAATACATGAGATTTTTATGAAATCATATTAGTAACTGATATTTTATGAGACCTGATATTTCTCCCCCCACATTCTAGTCTATCTGAATTTAAGCAGACAAAAGAGTGATTGATTCACCAGTACATCTTTTACTTAATCCAGGCCCAGTTAAGTTTTTCCTCCATTACCATGTTACACAAGGGCAACCCCACACTGGCAGTTGGTTGTTAATTACATTTGATGTGCAGTAACACAAGGAGAGCTAATTAACTTGCATCAAAAAAGCTTTATTTACTGTGACAAATTAAACAAACTCATAAAGTGTTCAGCCACAATGGCTCTCAATTATCATGCAGTCCAAGTAATGTAGTGCAAACATATTTCCAGGCCTCTCTCAGGTATCACTTCTGTCTTACAACCCTCTGCACATTACAGTTATAAATGAATCTTTTTTAATGAATAGAACTGAAAGTCAACTGCTCTTTCTTTTGTTTCATTTTGTGTGTATGTGTGCACATATGTGGGTGTGTACGTGCTCTCTAAGGTACAGTGGATATTGTGGACATATCTGATTTCTTTTCTTGGCTTTTTTTTTTAGCAGGCAAGTTGGATATCAAATTAAAGTTCTTGTACATGCTACATCCATATTCTATCACTGAGCCATACTCCAGCCCATATTCAATTTCTTCATTCTTAATCACAGTACAAGAGTATTCCTAGACTTTAATAAAAGTACATTCATAGAGCATAAAGAGAAACATCATGTCTCAAAGCCCATTTTCTGTATTAAGCATGAGTGCCTAAAATTGATTATCCTCAGACTCTTCTTCTAGATAGTTCTTACAGAAGATAAATTACCACTCCATGAGAGCCCAAATAAAGGCATATGAAACAGTGCCTTTCTCTATGGTAGAGTAAGTGAATGGATAAGCTTTGTCTCTCTACCAACAGAAAGCAGAAGAACTGGATGCCTTTAGAGGAAGTTTTTGGTTGTTTTTTGTTCATTTTGCTTGCTTTGGAAAAAGTACTTATAATTTCCAAAATTGATAGCAGAACAAGATCTAACTGTGGAAACTTATGCTGGAAAATATATTCACTCTCTTTGTACTTAATTTTCAAGTGGAAGGATTTGAGATTAGTAGCACACTAGAGAGAAAAAACACTGGACTCAAAATAAGATGAGCTCATGCTTCTAATAAGTGGTGGCACGAACCAAGATAGCCTAAAGAAATTTGTTCTCAATGTCAACAAAGTGGCTTTTAGAAAGTTATGGAATTTTCATTTCCTATTCTGCAAAATGTACATAACATTTGAGAAAATATTCATAGGTAGGAACCATAATAACTTTAAATAAAACTGAATTGTTTTGTCTTTATGGGTATTTGTTGATTGGCCGCACAAAAAAATTCATAATGAAAGTTTCCAAATTGTCTCCTTCTAATAGTAGAGTTCTATGCAAATATTCCAATACATGACTAATAAAAAGAATTTTCCTTAAAGGACAAAATGTTTCCTTATCTACATGATAACTTAGAATACCAGTGTCTCTGGAAATGCTATTCTGAGCACTTTGAGTGAAAGAGAGAAGCATTGAGAAATAGGAACAAAGTCTAGGAGAACTGTCTCCCAGTCTTTCTGAAAGTTGGCCCTTCTTAAGTTCCCTGTGAAGCCCTCCCAGAAAAATAAAGGTGAAAATTGCTTTACAATTGATGCTTTTTATAACTGAGCCAGAGTAACCACTACAAATCTATCCTAGAGGTCATACACGCACTTTTCCTGTTTAACTTCAATCCGCAAGGAAACCATGTCAGGCCACAGTCAAGACTTGGTGGTTCCTCAGGACATTTGCGAATCAGCTGATGTCTCCGGCCAAGGTGCAGAGTCACTCTGTTTCTAAAGTACTTCTATCCTCTTTCTACCTAATCAGTGTTTTTGTCTTCTGGTTAGGCATCAAGTTCTAGGAAAAGGTGGGGAGTAGAGGCTCACCAATAATGCACTGTATTTGGCAATAGGTCACAGCAGGGGTTGGTAAAGAAATCACAGTAGGAAACGCAGCTGAGTGTGGGCATAACAAAATGTCCTTTATTTACAGGAGCATAACCTGTAATATGCAAATTCAACATTGAAGTACACCAGAGAGAGTCAAAAGGACTGCTGATTCTCTAATGAAAACTTTGAGTGATTCCAAAGGTCTAGGTCTTTTGCACTAGGTGATTATTATGTACTAAGAAGGTAGTGTGATTATTCCACCTCAGAATATTCATACAAATCAGTGGTACACTTCTACCTCTGCCAACATTTCCTGTCCATGGCATTGTAGTTCACAACTGTCACATAGGTCTCCTAATTGAAAGGATGACAAAAGGCTGAATAATTTTTCTTTTTCATTTACTGGCTTCTCCATAAACTACACCTCACTTAAATATCTCCCCAAAACCTACAATTCATGGGCAGAATCCACTTGCCTCCTCCCTCCCCCTGGACAATTATGAGATAACATGAAAATAAAGACTCAAAACAGAAATAAAAACCTAAATAAATCACTTGTACAAATGGAGAGATACAACTAGTCATATTGAAAATCATATAGCCTAGTCTACAAGGGATAATCTTATCATTCACTATCCCATCAGGAATGATAGGCACATAAGAGGCTGACCAATTTATTATAAACAGGCCTTTTTATGCTAGACTGATTGCAGAGATGTTACTATAACGGAGAATTCTGAAGAGGACATTAAAATACAGCTACAACACCGAATGGAGTAGTTGATTTTTAGTGCTTTGTGCAGACTGAACATGACACTCCCTTCTGCATATGGAAGTCCATGGGTGGCCATTAAATCAAACTGAGCATCTTACAAGCCTATTCATATTGACCAGAGTATGGTGGCTCATTTAGCCAATTCTGCAAGTGCATATTGCAGGGATCTGGAGGAGATGTAAAGACCCTTCTAGCAGTGTTCAAGACTTGCCTTGATTACAGTGCTCCCTGAGGGGCCACAGGAGTCACTCACCACCCCATCCCCCATCCGGAATGTTAAAAAAATTCTAAACCAGTGCATTTTTATCTGTTCACATCCCTTCACTGAGATTCAAGGAAGTCTGTCAAATCAATACCAGATTGTAATTTCTCCTTGTATTTGAGGGGTAAAAATTGCAAGGCAACCCCAAATCCTTATAATTCTGCCCTGCTTCTCAGTACAAAACTTGCTGAGACTGCTATGAAGATGTGCCTTGAGCTACAGTGGACATCCTGACTTCTCAGGAAATTCCTTCTCAGGGAATTGCATGACTTTGGCTTTTTAACTAACCATAAGAGTCTATGAGGATTTCCACTATTGATGAAGCAGGAGGTTTCAATGTTTGTTTCCTTACAAGATTCTGGATTAGGTGTTTCTCCCAGTCTGAAATTTCCTTGAAGATCAGAACAGGGATTCAACCTGTCTCATTTTCTTATCTAACGGTCAAGCTATGTATGCACAATTACAACTGTACTTAATTGTATTTCAGGTGAGATTTATGGAGTAATGGAAATGGAATGGCTTATTTACATTAAGCTTAATAAAGTACAGAGACAATCTCTTCAAAGAACCATGGTGAGAAAACACACATGTATTCCATGCCTGATGCCTCTGTTGGACTCATTTTGGGAAAGGCTGTGAATATTGCCAGTGATAGCCAAGTTTTCCTTAAATTCACAATTATCAGTTGGAACAAATTAGGTAGTGAATTGATTGTACTGAGAATATTATTCATATTTGAAAAAAAGAGATAGTGTTACAATGTTGCAACACTAATTTTCTTGTGAGGGTCCAGAACCAATTCTGAAAACAGAAAACCTGCCTATGAAGAAAATGCTGTGCATCCACACAAATGTCTGTTTTCTTTGCAAAATATTTAAAAATTTTAAATACTTAATAATACTTCACCAGTGACCAAATTGTAGAATACTTTACAACCAATTGCCACTCGTTCATACAAGAGACATTGGTTGAGCACCTACTACATGACAGCCAGATATTTTGTTAGGCTGAAGTCTAAAGATTGAAAAGATGAAAAAACATAATGTTCAAGATAATTGTAATCCAGCAAGGAGAAGGGCAGGTAGGTAGACATCCGCTATCATGATGTGGTTGATATGGGGGGGGGGGTGCAAAGTGTAGGGACAGCATTGTATGGAGGTGCTTAATGATAATGACAATTTACATAGTACCATCTATGTTCCAGGTTCATCCTGCATAAATTAACTCATTTAATCAGCATTGCATTAATGAAGTAAGCAGGTCTCTGAACACAAGCTTTTGCTTAGCTCCTAAACCTAGAAAAACAAAGATCCCCAATCCCAATCAAACATTCACATCAGAAGTCTTCAGGGCCAACAAAAGACTATGATGTTCTCCAGCCCTTTGGGAAAGCTTTGGCCTCCCAAGACAGTTGCATTGCTTTGGGGTTGCTCTACGCACGGTCAGTGGAGGTGGCCACGTGCGCCCCCTTGTGGCCGGAAAGCCCGCGGCTCTGATTACACGGCTGCGCTCAGTTCCATCCTCTGTGACTGGCTGCTTCCCAGGCTGGACCCTGGAGCAGAAAACTTTTGTGCTCAGTGCTGCCCAGAAGGACACGACGAATATCTGGGGTCGTGGCTATCCTGGAAATCTGAGCTAGTCCGTTTACTTGTCCTAAGAAGGATGGGCAATGTGACCTTTGAGTCAGTTCCAGCCCTACACTAAGGGCCGTTGGCTTAGTCAGAACTCATTCTAGTCCCGACCCAGGCTTGTTTGTACAGCTAAGTGAAGAAATGTGTTTAAACCTAGGTTCCGGCGTCTTACGGGTCTGTGTTGCCAAATACCAAAGAGTAATTATAACGGGACTGCTAGCTAGAGATTTTTTTTGTCTGCTGTAACATTTAAATTAGACTGAATTCAGCTGTTTGAGTGCCCTCTGACAATATTATTTTCTCTCAGCTCATGACTGTTTTATCACTCCATACTCACTTGACCTAATCGGCACCAGTCTGCACTCTGAAATGTTTATACTGTTAAATGAATTTTTAATCTAACTTTTACAGCATTCAATTTCACTTTCATCAGCCATCCACAGTGTAATATCTAATGTTTTAAAATAATCTAGACAGTTAAAAGGGGAGGGGGGAAGAATCGCTGTGTTATGAAGCAAATGATTAATTAAAGCAAATTAGATTCTGGCAGCTCTTGCTATCATTATCATGTGTTCCCCAACTAGACTAATAAATCTTTTTTGAGAATGTATGCTTTCACAAGGTTCAAGAGTCACCTGGGAAAGGACATTATTGACTAATATTTTTGTATTGCTGTTAGTTTTATTTTCTATTACCCTATGGAATAACTAATGTATTTCAAACATTTACAGTGAGTGCATGAATCCGATTCTGCTCCCTCTTTAGGGGTAGGTTTGAGAGGGGATAGCAAATCCATCAAATGCTCTGTACATGCAATAAGCGATACAGCTCATATGTGGGCACATGTTAGCATATCTACAAAACACTCCCATGTGCTCGCCTGCTGCATAATCCAGTCACGGCTGGGACACAGCCCCAGGATTTCTGCAGCTGCAAAGCTTCTCCGAACCAGGCTACACAGAGCGGCTCGGCTCTCCAGAGTCAGAGGTTTGCTTGCTTTCCTGTCCTAGTGTCTGCCATTTCCCCAAGAAGCAAGTAATAGTGCTCAGGCAGATAGCTATCTTGAAATCCAACCAAATGCTGCTGCCATACAAACCAGACAGTCTTTGAGTTGTCCCTGAAGGCACAGAAGGGAGAAATTGACAGCTCTTTCAAGAAAGGGACCACATACGTGCCTTTATTTACACCGTTCAAAGCAGTGTCACTTAAATCAACCTTTAATCATTTCCTTCTAATATCAATGCTGTTCTGTTCTAATTCATACTAGTTATTGCCTAATTTGCATGCTTTAAGTACATTTCTACAATGTACCCATTTGCTTTACCTCTAGCCTAGCCAGTTGGGTGCTTTTGACCCAAACCCCAGCAAATGCTAGTGAGAACTGTAAGCTCTGTTCTCCAGGGCTTTAGTCACTGCATGTCACATTGTCTTCAAACTCACCAAGGCAAGGCACGTATTTACGTGAAGTCTGTGATATTGTGACAGGAAAAAAAACCACTTTTCTAACAATAAATACCAGGAAAAATTCATCTTGTGGTTTATTAAAAAGGGGGGAGGGGAAAAACATAATCCTTAAGGGTGAAATTTTACACTGTAATAGTCACATGCCATTAAGTATTGTGCTAGTGGTGAGATACTGTGCCCCATAAAACTCAAATATATGGCCAAGAAAATTAATATATAAATTCAGGCTTCTATATATTAACCTCCACCCCTTGTCATCACTCTGTTAATTTTGATTCCTAAGTAAATTGGTAAGGTCACAGAAAAAGTAAATGCATATTTAAATATGTACACACAGGTATTCCATTTTGCCCCTTTTAACTGCAGATTATGAAGTGAGCTATGATTACCCATCAAAGTAATTTCCTCTACCCACTCCCTCAGTGTCCTCCCACCATCCTCATGTGAACATGTTTCTCTTTTCCTTGGGGCTCTGGTTCAGCTTTCTGCAGCACAGATTCCTGTGCCGAGCAGAAGGGAAAACAGCCCCCAGAGCTGCTCAGTGCAGCGCA
Organism: Heterocephalus glaber; assembly: GCF_053883595.1. Taxonomy (NCBI): domain Eukaryota; kingdom Metazoa; phylum Chordata; class Mammalia; order Rodentia; family Bathyergidae; genus Heterocephalus; species Heterocephalus glaber. Next base: position 11,413,226 of record NW_028258403.1, read on the forward strand.
CATCCCCACGGCCTGAGTGGTTTTTTCCAACAGTATTAAAATGATCCGGTATTGCGTGAGTTAAAAAAAAATCCCCCTGGAAAAGCTAATTATTGCATGCAGATACTTCTTTGTGTGATCAAGGAGGGGACAATTTAATAGGCTCTGTAATACAACCAAGAACAAAATTGCTTTAAAGGAAGTCTCTTGTTGAGTGACAACTCTGTTGCCTGAGCCAATTAGGTCCCAATAAAGAGTGTTGAATTGGCTCCTGCTTTCTCATTAATTATGTTCTGTCACAGACATGGGGCTTGATTTAGCAATTTTGTATTACATTAAGATACTGAAAGGCCGGGAACAAATGGCTCACTCTGATAATAGGCATTCTCTACACGGTGTGACATTTACTATCCAGCTGTCCGTAAGGCAGCCTAGCACTTCAGTTCAGGGGTTTATTTGTCATTGCTTCAAAGGGACACTCAGCTTTTCACAAAAAAAGAAACAGAGAGGCTAATAGATAGGACAAAATGTACTGCTGATATGCTTTATTAGAGATAGGATGCTAGGGTTTTGCTAACAAGCTCATCCGTTGGGACTCAGCCGAGTTTGCTGCCAATCATTCTCCACACAAAGGCGCACTAGTTAACAAGGAGAAATGAATTACAGACACTTATTCTGCCGGTGGGATCACAAATACACCAATCTGTGAAAGAGGCACAAACTCCAGAGACAAACTACATATTTGTCAATAACCTCCTAGAAAGAACCCTAGTAATTCTTTGAAGACCTTTGATTTAGCTTCCCTCTAAAATACATGTATAAGAAATGTTGTAGTTACCATGACATTCTTTCTTTGTTATTTGTACAAATTTTCATCACATTAAAAACAGAAAACTGAGGAGGTCTACAAATGTTTTAGTAGGTATCTATATACTACTTTTCATATCCCGCCACAGGGAGCTGCTGCTGTGGTTATTTCATTAAGAACAACAGAAAATTAAATCTTTAAACTTTAGGTTTGAGCTGTAATCCACCAATGTCATAGGAAATAATCTATAAGTCTGGATTTATTGTGTGTATGAATTAAGAAAACAGGGTTAGGTACCAAATTAAAACTGGATTCCTCTGGTCAAATAATCAGTTGACTTTTTAAATCATGCATATGTATGCATATATATCACTATGTACATACATTCATGCATAAAATCTCTCAATGTATGAATCTACAATATATAAACATAAACCTAAATCAGTGTCTCTGTATATTAAATACTGGAAAGCACCTTATGACTTGTGTTTAGGAACCTGAGTTAAATGTGCCATTTTTGTCACTTCTATTATTCAAACATTCTTTTCCAAATGGATGCAGAGAAGTATCTATTGTTGATTACAAAAAAACAATGATCTTCAACTCAAGCTTACTGACCACATGAAATTAATCAAATCTGAATATGTTGTTTTCAGATTAATTATAAACAGCTCTCCAAAATATGTCCTACAGACAGGACACTGTTCTGATTGCAACCTGCATCAATTCATTTCATGTATTCTTCCCACCATCTTGGAGGAGAGCGATGTGTGGCTGTAATATGGAAGAGAGGAAAGGGTAGGAAAGACGAAAAGGCTTTACCAGACTTTCTTTCACAGGGCAGAGTGTCAAGTATGTGAAGATCTATCAGGCTCAGTTTCGATCTTGGAGAGATCGATCCATCTCTCTGTCTCTCCGACTTTTCCGAACACCGTTCCCACAGAGACCCTCTACCCACCCCCTTCACCTATTCTCTGCAACTCCTATGAATCTGAGTACTTTAAATAATTCCCTACCTTCATAGACCTACTGGTGCCTCCAGGAGAGGGAAGCCAATGAAGCAGCGATGTAGGGTAGCTGTTTTCTTTAGTTGGGTGTGTAATATGTCCCTTCCTGTTTTAACCTTTATCAGCAGAAAGGGATTGGAAAAATAATTTATTTAAAGAAGCAACTTTTACCTAATATAATCTTTGAACACTTTTCCCAATGTCTAAGTAGTAAAATAAAATTTTGATAAAGCATATTCCAAATAATCTTCTTCGTTGTAAAATAAAACCTTAAAAATAGAAGAGAAGGGAAAAACAAAACTCATCGAAAGATACAGCTCTGAATTTTTTTCCATCACTTCACTTCCCCAAAAAAATCATATGTAAGAAAGCACTTGCACATAATGTCTCAATACCAATAATACTCATGAATTGCATATTTTTAAAAGCATGTATTGAACACAGATCTGGTTGAAAGAGCTTACAATCTGAGGGAACCATAAAATTTTTCTCTTTCTCTAAAATTTGCTATGTTTCTATTTTAGAAAATCCTTTGCAATAATAATATACATAATAGAGGCAAGAATCATTTTATCCTCACTTAGCAGGAGCTTTATCTTTGCTATTCAAGTACTCCATAAGGTTGAAATCTTGCAAAAAGCCTGAGCCCCCCTCAGGCAGAAGCAAAGGTATTTATATAGACATTAAGTATTTATGCAGCAATTTATACTTTCAAAGCCCTTTGTAACCATTCATTAGTTCATCCAAATAACTTTCTTCTGAAGCAGGTAAGTGCTTTGTTTCCCAGGCAGAGAGAGCCAGGTTCAGGGAGGTGACTGACACACCACCCAGATGGCTCAGTTTAGATATTAAGAAAGACTATGTCTCACAACGGGTTTCCTAAGAGTTTTGTGGACTTGCACTCCTTTGAGTCTTTAAAAATAGTTCGGACCTCTACTTATGATTTGTTATGGTTTAAATTCAGGCAGGAGAACTGAGTGGTGATTCCTGCTCTCTCACACCTCTGGTTTTATGTAGTCTTGGGATATTTACACCCATAATATCCACAGGAAAGCTCAGGAGTAAGCTGGAATTCAGAGGTTAAAACCAGTATCTCTACTTCAGAGGTAAAATCTTGATAACACGAAATGTTATTAAGAGACATTTGGGGAAACTGGGTTTTAAAAAAACATTTTATTGGAATTTACTCCCATGGCCATACTAAAGAAAAAGTGGAATGCAGACCCCATATATATAACTATGTTCATCTTAAAGGTCCCTACTCTGTCATACCTATTTGTTTTCTTCTAATATACCTGTACTTCTACCTCTATGTCCTCTCAAATCTTCTCCAGTAGCTGGATTCCAAAGATGGAGTCCACTAATGTCTTTCTTCCTCCTCTGCTCAGTGTACACATGTGGTCTCTGACATTAGGCCTTTCTGTGACTGCTTTGAACACAAGATATGAAGAAAATGACACTGTGCCAGTTCTAGGCCCAGCCTCTAGGACAACTGGAAACTTCAACTTTTTTTTTTTTTTGCACTTTATTAAATTCTTTTATTGGTACATTGTAGGTATACAACACAATTACATTTCTCATTGGGAATTGTACCTTTACATAATGCATCTTGGTTCTTATTTTTTCCCCCATTCCTAGCCCTCCCTTCACACCCTCCACCCTTCCCTATTTACAAAGACTTTATTTCCATTTTTTCCATTTCTCATCATTTTTCCTTTCCCTTCTTTCCTTTCCCCTGCCCCTCCCACCACCCCTACCCCTTTGGACCTTTCTTCCTATTTTGCATTATCGATTATTCATTCTAATCTTTGGTACATTTTAGGTATACAATATAATGACATTCATCATTGGAAATTTGCACCTTTACATAGTCTCTCTTGGTTCTTATTTTTCACCCTTGCCCAGCCCTCCCTTCAACCCCTCCATTCTTCCCTATTTACAAAGATTTTGTTCCTATTTTTCCATTTTCTCCTATTAATCCCATTCCCTTCTATCCTTTCCCCTAGGCCTCCCACTTCCTTCCCCTTTGCCCCTTTTCTTCCTATTTTACATTACCTATTATACGTTTAGTCCTTATTTACACTTTCAGTTTCTCACACCAGAGAAACTAATTGGTATTTATACATGTGTATCCTATTTATTTCACTTAAGAGTATCGCCTCAATGTGCATCCACTTAGCTATAAATGTCTCTAATTTCTCATTTTTTATGGCTGAGTAGTACTTCATTTTATAAAATGGAGTACTACATCTTTTTTTTTTCCTTTGAATGTTCATTCTTGTGAGGCTCTCTTGTTGAACCCTGAGCTACCGTTTAAGAAGTCCACACTCCTCTGCTGCAGAGACCACATGGAAACATGGAAAACCACTGAATATCAGACATGTGAGTGAAGAAACTACTTAATTTCTTTATGTCTATTTCTATGTCAAGACCACACTATCTGGATTACTGTAGATTTGCAGTAAATTTTAAAATCGGGAAGTATGACTCCTTCAACTTTGATCTCCTTTATCAAGAGTGTTCAGGTATCCTAGGTCCCTTGACTTTCCATATGAATTGTAAGGTCAGCTTGGCAATTTCTACCAAGAAATCAACCAAGATTTGGACATGGATTGTGTTGAATCTACATACAATTTGGAGAGTATTACTAGCTTAACAACATTAAGTTTTTGATCTGTGAACATAGGGTGTCTTTCCATTTATTTGGGCCTTCTAAATTTCTTTCAGAAGTTTAGTTGTTGATTATGATTTTGCATTTCTTTTGTTAAATTTATCCTAAGTATTTATTGTTTTGATGCTATTTTAAATTACATTTACATTTCTTAATATCATTTTTGGATTGTTCTCTGAACATTCATAAAAATATAATGAATTTTTTTCTGTATTGATCTTGTATCCTACCACCTTGTTGAGTTTATTGTGACATTCTTAGAATTTTTACTTAGATGATATCATCTGCAAATAAATCAAGATCACTCTATTTATTCCTTTCCCATCTGGATATCTTTTGAGATTTTGTTTGTTTGTTTTTTTCTTGCCTAATTGCCCGGGCTAACCTCCTAGTACAATGTTGAAGAGAAGTCATGAAAGCAGAGATCCTTGTGTTATTCCTGAGCTTGGTAGAAAGCATTCAGTCTTTCACCATTAAGTATAACATTAGCTTCTGGTTTTCAATGTCTTCTTGGTAATTAAATATTCTGGTTACAACATAGATAACATTTTGAGATCTTGATAACAAATCTATATGTTTACAAATACCTTACTTTGTTTCAGCTGCTATAACAAAATGTTATACTGAATAGTTTATAAAAGAAAAGAACTTGTTGCTCACAGTTCTAGAGGCTGTAAAGTACATTACCAGGGCACCAACTGATTCAGTGTCTGCTGAGGACCTATTCCTTGTAGATGACACCTCATACATGTCCCCACTTGGCAGAAGGGGAAAGCAGCACTCTGGCATCTCTTTTGGAAGAACATTAATCCCATTCATGAGAACAGAGTGCTCATGACCTAATCATCACCCATGCTTCCCACCTTCTGATGCCATCACTTTTGTAAGTCAGTGGCAACATATGAATTTTGAGTGGACTCATTCAGACAATAACAATGATATGATTAAATATCATTCACTTATTATGGAAACTTGAGAAAATGTTAGTATCTCATAGTCTGACACTTACACAGATTTAATAGCAGCAGTTTACATTGAGTCATGGAGAGAAGATAAAAGGTCTTAAAATACAATCCTGACTATCCCCTAACTCTTGTTCCTATCCTTACTGTCCTGCAAATTGAAGCTGCTAGCCCTCATTCCTTCTGTGAGAACTTTGTGAGTAAATACGAATATTCTTTAGAAAATATAAAATCGTACGTGAAGAAAAGATATTGTAACTAACTCCTAAACTATCTAAAGTTTATCTCATGTATTGATAATATTGTTGAAGAAATCAATTCTTTTACACCCTTTAAATCCATAATTGATGATTCTACATTATGAATAGCACAGAAATATTTTTAAATATCTAATGTAGCAGTCATTTTTAAAAACTAAATCTTCTTCCTTTTCATTAAGAGATTTCAAACTTGACCTCTAAATATTTTTCTGTATATTTTTTAAATGGAGATTTTTTTTTTACTTAAATTAGAGAAAATATTTTGAAATGACATACAAATTATTTTCCTTAAATATTTTAGACTTGTATTATTGCTAGAAACTTGTCAGTTAAAATCTTTATCCTTCAGTTTCATCATTTGTGAATTGAGAGGTTTAAAATCATAACTATAAAATCTTTTCCAATTGTACAATTCATAATTTTTAGATGTGGAAGTCTAGGTAAGGTTTTTAAGCTGATGTGAAATTTTTCTAAAGACTAATTCAAGTAACTTTCTGATTTATTATAATGCCTGTCAATTTCAAATATTTTTGAATCCTCTGTTAAATACTGTTTTTCAATTCCAGAAATTAGCATAAGTGCTCCTTAACATTAAACAGATTACTTGCTTTCCAACATTTATGGTCATCATAACAAAAACTTTTCACTTAATAAAATTATTTGTAACAATATTATATTAATGGAAAACAATAAATTCCTAGATGCTTTTGATGTATACTTAGTTGCATTTAGCATAATGCATGACACACTACTGACTTTATAACCCCATGATTTGTAGAGCAATTATCAATCAATAAAAGTGGTTCTATCCTGAGGTCCCAACTTCAATTTCTCTGAGAATTACCTGGTTTTCAGCCCAGATCTGACTCCTAACATGGGTTCACACGCCTGCATAAATATCCAATGTCATATTTCCTTGGTTACTATTTATTAATTTGTTAACCCATTAGGTTGGAGGACTATTGCTTCCTTGGTGCTTAGGATGAATGAATCAATAAAACAATGGAACACTCCTGCATTATATCTCTATTATATTTATTTCATTTTTTAATTTTAAAAAAATGAGTGACTGTAAGCTCCTCAATGATAAAGGTTAAATCTTATTTCTCTTTGAGTCCACCACAGTGCTCAGCACTTACGAATCTCCTGAAGAGAATTAAAAGAAAGATATGGGAATATGGCTTTGGCTGACAAATCTACATCAGCCCCAATTCACTAAAATAAAGCCATTTAAAGTTGGGTAGGATGAGCAAGGGAGTCCTGGAAGTACAGAGCCACTGCTGCAAAAGGGTTGACCTAGCTCCATATTCAAAACAAGATTTTATTTCTACTTGTGTCCAACTTCATTGCTTCTGTCATCTTAAGATTTACCCCAACGTGGTTCAGGACTTTTTAGTGATACCCATCTGCACACTCTGGTTCCTCTTACCCCTCTACTTTTGGTCCTTCCTGACTACTAGTTGGCCACGTTTCCATGGGAAGTCTTTCCCAGACTTTCTTTGGTTCTCTGCTGCCCTCTTAATAATCATTGCCAGAGTTAGCCCCAGAAAAATCCACCTGATGAAACTTAATTTGCCATCTTGATTTGATTCAACAATAGTGTCCCAATCTTTCCAAGTTGTTTACATGTATAAAGGTCATATTCAACCCCAATTCTATATTTTATTTTTAAAATCAGTTTAAGCAAAATAATAAGGTTTCGAAGGAGGCCCACTGTGACACTGTGACCAATGAGTAAGCTAGATTTATAAGGCAAGAACTAAGGCTATTTATTTCTGCCTGAGAGTGTTCTCATGATCCAAGCAATGGCAAAGAGGTAATAGTCATTTAAGATAAGTTATGTCCATCAATATGTTTGTTTATCATGCTAATAAGAGTCATAAAAATTATAATGCATACTGTAATTCTGAACACATTCTATTTGTCAAAAAGTATATTAAAATGACAGAATCCATATTGCTGAAACACAAACTATATGTCTTGAACAAAGTGTGATTGAAATATATGGTGAATGTTTAACTTTTTATAATTTATTATAGTAAAAGACCGATTTCTATTAATACCCTTTAAAATACTCACCTCGCTTCAAACACACCCCATAATTCCTGTAACTTTCTGAAACAGTTCTGGAAGTCCTCTTTCATGAGTATCTTTATGAAGTGTTAAAAAAAACTATGGCGAATGCTGTTACTGAGTGCCATCCACACAAAAGCAGGTTCATAAAAACATCATAATATGTCCTCATCCACCTTATTCACCAGATCTAGCTCCATGAAACTTCTGATTCTTCCTCAAGGTGAAAAATGACCGTGAAATGCAAATGTTTTGAAATGATTCAGAACACCCAGGTAGCTACGACAGGGCCTGACTAAAGAGTACTTCTTGAACTGCTTCAGAAAGTGGCAAGAATGATGGAATTGGAATAAGTGTGTTCAAAGTGAGGAGAAGTATATTGAGGGGGATTAATGACAATGTACTTCCACTATAATAAATTTTTAAAATGTAAACAATCAACATGTATTTTGATCATACCGCTTATGCTATCATTTAAAGCAAATCAAGGACTCACAAATTTAGCAGTAGTTGAGTTAAGGGAAAGCAATTTATTGAAAGGGGAAAATGATGCATCTTTTTTTAAATTTTGTGCCTTTCTGTTCACTTTGAAATTTCTAAACATGTGCACTTACAATTTTATTTTTCTTAAATATCAACAGGAGATATCTAGACAGTCTGTAGAGCATATTTTTAATGTCTTTGTTATTTTTTTGTACTGGAGAGGCTAATATTCTTTTAATAAATACATAAGGCACAGATTTTTAAAAATCAAGAAAATTAAATGGGGAAGTAAAAAAAAAATACCAGGTATAGATTGGGTATGTCCTCATCATTTTAAAATGTCTTTATTCACTGCCTAATGATCAAATATTGAAAACATAGCTCATAAGATCTCCCATCAATCCAGGTATGGTGGCACATGCCTGTAATCCTAGCACATGGGAGGCTGGAGCAGGAGGATCACCATAAGTTCAAGAACAGCCTAGGCTACATGTGAGTTCAAGGCCAGCCTAAGATATATAGTGAGACCCTGTCTCAAAATTGAAAAACAAAAAACATTTTAAAAATTATGTATTGTAAACATGTAATAATAAAATTTTTTTAACAAAATCTCCCATGGAAATCCTAAAAGGCACCCTTGGGCAATACAGAGGCCACACTGAGAGGGCTTTTCCTCATTTGTCTGGCTCCTCTTGCAGTTATCCAAAACTAGACATAGAGCTAGGTGCTTGTGATGTGCTATTCATGATTATGACACCATAGTAGTTATTTGCCCTTAAGTGACCTACAGTCTGATGGAGGACAAAGATACACTTAAGAGAAAGACTTAAAAATTCCATGTACAACATGCCAAGGGTGCAACTAGAAAACAAGAGTTACCTTCTGGGAGAGATAATAGAAGATATTTCATGGAAAAGATAATGGTGTTGTACGTCTTATGAAGCTAAAGATCAAACTACTTGGCCAGGAAGCAGTTCAAAACGTGTTAACATAAAAAAATGACACTCAAAATCTTTACTACCTTAACCCCAAGCTCTGCTACAATCTTATCTCTGTTATATGTACCTATAAATAGTTTATTCCCACCAGTTGAAAATACAAACATCATCCAACACACCACACAGTTTCATGGGATACTTTTGCTAGTGCTCTTTCCTATGGGTTGAATGCTTTAATTCCATCAAGATTTTAATTATCGCTAGTTAATTTCTTCTAAATGTCACTCTAACCCATGTAGCCACTTGGAACTTTTTCTTTTATCCTCTAACATTTTTTTGCATTTACTTCATAACAGGCATTGTCTTAAACCCTTTCTGTATATTGATTTATTTAATCCTTAAAACAAACAATAAGATAATTACTACTACTTCCCCCATTTCACAGATGAAGTAGATGTCACATAGAAAGGTTAAATAATTAGCCCAAGATTGTACAATAATGGCTTCCTAAAAGCACCAAATAAATATATGAAAAAAGTTCAACATCACTGGTCATTCAAGAGATGCACATGAAAACCCTGCTGAGATTCCACTTCACCCAAGAAAGAATGGCTGCTATCAAAAAATCGGTTAATAGAGCACCAAAGAGGTGAGGCTTTCTGGCCACCATTAGACCGCCCCCAGCACCAAGGAGCAGAGCCCCGCCCCCAGCACAGAGGAGGTGAGCCATGCGGGTGACAGCAGCAACCTCCTCGCCCTCTTGAAATGAGAAGACATGTAAACAAGTCATAAAACCAGACTTCCAGATCACCTACAGCAAGCCCAAAGGGAAAGGAGATGGAACACTCTGATACTCAAGCACCTGGACTCCCTGAACTGGCAAAAAAAGAGGATCTGGAAAAAATGAAATCAGAAATAATTTCTCAGATAACAGCAGAGATTGTGCCCATAGTGCAAGATATGATTTAAAAATCTAGAGAGGACACAGATAAAAAAAATAGAGGAGCTGTGGAACATGATGGAATCTCAACATAGGAAACAAATGGAATCCATAAAACAGATGCAAACATATTTCCAGGAGATTAAAAACTCCACTGAAATTTATGCAGCAGAATAAGCCAAAGTGAGGACAGAACTTAAGATATAGAAGAGAAGATTGCAATTAGTAACCAGGAAAAGAAAAATTTCTTTAAAATAGTAAAGGACCACAAGAAATCAATCCCACAGCTGCTAGACAATGCAAAGAATAACATAAGACTGATTAGACTCAATGAAAAAACAGAAGAGAGTGCAGACGGCATAAAAAGACTGGTCACAGATGTGATGGCAGAAAACTTCCCAAGTGGGAGAAAAGAACTTGACAAACAGATAAGTGAGGCATTTAAGATTCCAACTAGCCATGATCAAAAAAAATCTACACCTAGACATATAATAATCAAGATCCAAGAAACCCTGAAAAAGAACAAAATACTACAAGCAGTTAGAGAAAAGAAGCAAATCACATACAAGGGGAAGTTCATCAGAATTACAGCAGACTTTTCAACACAAACCCTAAAGTCCAAGAGAGCCTGGAGTGAGGTATTTTAAGTCCTAAAGAAAACAACCTCCAACCTAAACTGATGTATTCTGCAAAACTATCTTTCAAAATTGATGGGGAAATAAGATACTTCCATGACAAAGAACACCTGAGAAATTTCATGAATACCAAACCAGCATTCCAAACAATTCTAAACAATATCCTGGAAAAAGACAATGAAGGTCACAACTCCATAAGGCCCAACAGAGCAAATCCACCAGGCAAGGCAAGAAATTAAAGGGAGAGGGGGGAAAAGAAAAAAGAAAAAAGCCAACGACAGGAAAATAACATGATAACTATATAACCATCAATGTTAATGGCCTCAACTCACCAATCGAAAGAAATAGACTGGCTGGATAGATCAAGAAGCAAAATCCAACAATATGCTGTGTATAAGAAACCCACTTAGTTCACAAAGAAATTCATAGACTGAAAGTAAAAGGATGGAAAACAGTTCTCCATGAGACAGGAGCCTGGAAAAAAAGCAGGGGCAGCTTTCCTATTTGGAGACAAAGTAGATTTCAAACCAAAACTCATTAAGAGAGACAAAAAAGGCCACTACATCCTTTTAAAGGAAACAGTCCAAGAATCCAAGAGGAAGAAACAACAATCAGAATTACATATGCACCAAATACTAATGCCCCCAACTATGCAAACCAAATATTAATGGACATGAAAAATCAAATCAGAACTAACACAATTGTAGTGGGGGACCTCAATACCCTACTATCACAAATAGACAGATCATCTAGACAAAAAATCAACAACAAAATACTAGAACTGAACTAAGCTTTTGAACAAATGGACATAATAGAGGTCTACAGAGTGTTCCACCCCAGAAAACCAGAATATACATTCTTTTCAGCTCCACATGGGTCATTCTCTAAAATAGACCACATATTTGTTCATAGAACATGTTAAAGTAAGTGAAAAGGAACTAAAGTTATCCTGTGTATATTATCAGACCATAGTGCAATTAAACTGGAGATCAATAGCATAAGAAACTGCAAGAACTTCACAAACACATGGAAATTGAATAACACTCTCCTGAACAACCAATGGGTCACAGAGGAAATTAAAGAAGAAATTAGACAGTTTTTACAAATAAATGATAATGCCAGTACAACATACAGGAATCTATGGGACATAATGAGAGCAGTTCTATGAGGGAAATTCATAGCAGTGAATGGCCACACTAGGCAAACAGAGAGAGCTCAAATAACCAACCTAATCCTGAATCTTAAGCCCCTAGTAAAAGAAGAGCAAGACAAACCCAAAGCTCATGCAAGGGAGGAAATTATAAAGATCAGAGTAGAAATCAGTGCAATGGAGACTAAGAGAATGATACAAAAAAACCAACAAATCAAAGTCGGTTTTTTGAAAGAATAAATAAAATCGATAAATCCTTAGACAACCTTATTAACAAAAGGAAAGAAAGGCTCAAATTCAAGCAATTAGGAATGAAAAAGGTGAAGTCAAAACAGATCCAACAGAAATCCAGAGGATCATCAATACCTACTTCAAGAACCTGTACTCTAATAAAATGGAAAACACAGAAGAAATGGACAGATTCCTAGATGTATATTAATTACCAAAGTTGAACGAAGAAGATATAAAAAGTCTAAACACTCCAATTGCAATCATTGAAATTGAAAATTAATTAAAACATTACCAAAAAAGAAAAGCCTGGGTCCTGATGGCTTCACTGCTGAATTCTACAAGACATTTAGAGAAGATTTATTGCCACTATTCTTTAAACTCTTCAATGAAATTGAAAGGGAACCAATAATTCCAACTGGATTTCTGGAAGCAGGTGTTACTTTGATTCCAAAACCAGGGAAAGAACTAACCAAAAATGAGAACTACAGGCCAATCTCCCTAATAAACATAGAAGCAAAAATCCTCAATAAGATACTGGGAACAGAATACAGAGGGTCATCAAGAAGATCATACACCCTGACCAAGATGGATTTATCCCAGGAATACAAGGATGGTTCAACATATGTAAATCAATAAATGTAATACACTATATTAACAGAGCCGAGGACAAAAACCATATGATCATCTCAACAGATGCAGAAAAAGCATTCAACAAATCCAACACCCATTCATGATAAAAACCCTACTGAAAATTGGAATAGATGATCTTTATCTCAACCTTATAAAGACTATCTATGAAAAAAAACAGCCAATATCATACTAAATGGTCAAAAACTGAAAACCTTCACTCTAAAATCAGGAACAAGACAAGGATGTCCACTGTCACCACTCCTGTTCAATATACTTCTGGAAACATTAGCCACAGCTATAATACAAGAGAAAGAAATAAAAGGAATAAAGATAGGAGAGGAAGAAATCAAATTGTCATTATTTGCTGATGATATGATACTCTACATAGAAGACCCAAAAAATTCTGCCAAAAGATTTCTAGACTTAATTGACAGATTCAGTAGAGTAGCTGGATACAAAGTCAACACTCAAAAATCCATAGCCTTCTTGTACACAAATAACAGATTCATGGAGAGAGAAATTGGGGAAACATTCCTTTCACAATAGCATTCCCCAAAAATGAAATATCTAGGAATCAATCTAACAAAGGAGACAAAAGAACACTACATTGAAAACTACAGCACTTTGAAAAAAGAGATCAAAGACGATATAAGAAAATGGAAAGACATCCCTTGCTCCTGGGTAGGAAGAACCAATATAATGGAAACAGCCCTACTTTCAAAACTGCTACACAGATTCAATGCAATTCTGATTGAAATCCTAAGAGTATATTTCACAGAACTAGAGAAAACAATCCAAAAATTAATTTAGAACCAGAAGAGACCTAGAATAGCAAAAGCAATTCTAGGCAACAGACATGACAGAGAGTATCACAAACCCCAACCTGAAACTATATTACAAAGCCACTGTGATAAAAACAGCATAGTACTGGCAAAGAAACAGACCAAGGACCAGTGAAATAGATTAGAAGATATAGAAACAACTCCAGACATACTCAGCTACCTCATATTTGACAAAGGAGTCAACCATCCTCACTGGAGGAAAGATAGCCTCTTCAATAAATGGTGTTGGAAAAACTGGATTTCAACCTGACAAAGATTAAATCTAGACCCCTATGTTTCACTAAGCACTAAACTAAACTGTTTGTGAATAAAAGATCTACATATTAAAACAGAAACACTACAATTGCTGGAAAATAAGTTAGGTAGAGCTCTTGAAGACACTGGCATAGGAGAAGACTTTATGAACAAATCCACAGTAGCATGGGAACTTACACAAAGAATCAGCAACTGGGATCTCATCTTATTAAAAAGCTTCTGCAATGCAAGAGAAACCACCAACAGAGCTAAGAGGCAACCAGCAATGTGGGAAAAAATTTTTACCAGCTGTTCCTCAGACAAAGGTCTACTATCTAGAATATATAAAGAACTTTAAAAAAACAGACATCCCAAATATAAAGACCCAATCCAAAAATGGGCATTTGAAATGAACAGACATTTCTCAGACAAAGAAGGAGAAATAGCAAATAAACATATGAAAAAAAATGTTCAACATCACTGGTCATTCAAGAGATGCAAATGAAAACAATGCTGAGATTCCACCTCACCCCAGAAAGAATGGCTGCTATCATGAGATCAACCAATAACAAATCCTGGCGGGGCTGTGAGAAAAGAGGAACCCTGGTCCATGGCTGGTGGGAGTGTAGACTGGTGCAAGCACTGTGGAAATCAGTATGGAGATACCTCAAAGAACTAGGACTGGAATTCCCATTTGACCCAGCTATTCCCCTGCTGTGTATCTTCCCCAAAGAATTAACAGAATCATGCCTCCCCAATATGTGTGCACCCAAGTGTATAGCAGCACAGTTTGTGATAGCTAAAACTGGGAAACAGCCCAAATGCCCATCAACTGGAGACTGGATAAAGAAAATGTGGTTTTTCTATAAAATAGAATACTACTCAGCCATAAAGAATAAGAAAGTAGAAAGATTTATAACTAAATGGATGCACATTGAAGCCATACTCATAAGTGTAATAAATAGGACACATGTAAATACTGAATAATTTCTCTGATGTGAAAAACAAAGAGTAAATAACGATCAAAATGTATACTTGATAATGTGAAATAGGAAGAAAAGGACTAAAGGTATAGGGGAATGGAAGGGGTAAGGAAAAGGAAAGAAGGAAAAGAAAAAAATATGAGAAAATGAAAAAATGGAAACAGTCTTTGTAAAAAGGGAGGGGTGGAAGAGGGTGAAGGGAGGGAAGGGGAATGGGGAAAGAATAAGAACCAAGATGCATCATGTAAAGGTGCAAGTTCCCAATGATGAATGTAACTGTATTGTATACCTAAAACGTACAGATCTACTTAATGAAAAAAATAATAATAATGGATTCTGTTTGTTGAGAATTAACTGTTTTACACAATTGGTTTATTTGCTACTCACAGCAATTTTGCAAAGGAGTTATTGCTCCATCTATTTTAGAAGTGAGAGAATGGAGAGTTAAAGAAGAGGCTATTAACAAACTCCTTCTGTGATTAGTGGGTGGAGCCAGGATTCAAATCCAGATGGTACAACAACCTTAACCACTGTCATTCCCCACATTGTCCACTGCTATGACTTGCTCTGTTTTCACTGCATGTCCTAATCAGGTTCACAGACCTCTGGGAACAATGATGCCCTTCACATACAGACGTGTAAACTGGAGTCTGAAGAGACATTCAGGTCCCTTTTCCCATGATTCCCCTGTGTTGCCTTGTCTCCCTTAAAACCGACAAGGGAGCTGATAACCAGACACTATAATTGCTGGCCTCCCATTGTTACCTCCTTGTCCTGTGTAACTGCCTTCTGGGTATTTTTCCAGCAAGCTGAAATCTCCTGAAAAAGGCAATGGATTCTATGGCAAGTGGTCAATAAGCCGAGACCTAGTATTCAGACCTCCTCATGGGAACATATATTGGGACCCTGAATTAATCTATGGCCTCCTTGGATAATTAACTTTAATACATAAATAAAATAACACACATATTTATAATAAAAGTGAGTAATAAATAAAGCAATATCTGAGCCGTAATAAAACCTCAACTATTCCCAACACAATGAAATACATATGACCTTATGAGATACGATCATGTCTCTGATCATATCTCTATATACAATTGCTTCAGTTGCAAATCTTACTGATTCTTTCACCCTATTCAAGTTATTAATTTTTTTTACTTCTTTTTCCTAAATACAATACCTTTTTTAAAAATAAAGACATGATTTCTACAGAAAAGGTAGAATTTCTTTAAGATCATTTTTACATGTTAACAGCTGAGTAGAATACCAGTGTTAAATTATCAGAAGTTCTTTAACTCTTTTCTATCAGAACTTGCAAGGATTTTTTGCAAGCTGTGAAGCACAAAAATGTTATTTCCCTATTTATTAAAGTGATTGCTTGACGCATCATTATGTCCATGGACTTGTTTGCCTTAAAAAACTGTTTAAGCACCGTCCCACCACTCCTGGCCCAGAGGAAGGGGCATCTGAGCTGCTGTCCCACCTCTCCCAGCTCAGAGGGGGTGAGCCGTGCAGGCGCCAGCAGCAGTTCAAAATGAGAAGACACATAAATAAGTCTCAAAACCAGACTTCCAGATCACCTACACCAAACCCAAAGGGAAATGATATGGAACACTCTGAAACTCAACCACCTGGACCCACTGAATTGGCTACAAAAGAGGATCTGGAAAAAATGAAATCAGAAGTAATTTCTCAGATAAGAGCAGAGATTGTGCTCATAGTGAAAGATATGATTACTAAATCTAGAGGGGAGCTGAGGAACATGACGGAATCCCAACATAGGAAACAAATGGAATCCATAAAACAGATGCAAATAGATTTCCAGGACATGAAAAACTCCACTGAAAGTCTACACAGCAGAATGAGCCAATGTGAGGACAGAATTTCAGATATAGAAGATAAGATTGCAATTAGGGACCAGGAAAAGAAAAATTGCTTCAAAATTGTAAGGGGCCATGAGAAATCAATCCAGCAGGTGCAAGACGATGCAAAGAAGAATAACATAAGACTGATTGGAGTCAAAGAAGAAACAGGAGAAAGTGCAGATGACATAAAAATCTCTTCACAGAAGTATTGGCAGAAAAATTCCCAAGCAGGGGAAAAGAACTTGACACATAGATAAGTGAGGAATATAGGACTCCAAATAGCCTTGATCAAAAAAAATCTACACATAGGCATATAATTGTTAAGACTCCAGAAACACAACAGAAGAACAAAGTTCTACAAGCAGTGAGAGAAGAGAAACAAATCAAAAGAAAGGAAAGCCCATCAGGATCACAGCAGACTTCTCAGCACAAACCATCAAGGCAAGAAGAGCTTGGAGTGACATATTCCAAGCCCTAAAAGAAAACAGCCTCCAAACCAGATTGGATGTACTCTGCTAAACTACCTTTCAAAATTGATGGAGAAATTAGATGCTTTCATGACAAAGAGCACCTTAGAAACTTCATGAATACCAAACCAGCACTCCAAAAAATATTAGACAATATCCTAGGAACAGACATTGAGGATCACAACCCCAGGAAGCAAAACAGAATGAACCCATCAGGCACAACAAGAAATTAAATGTAAAGGGGGAGAACCCCACAAAAAGAAAAAGTCATGACAATGATAAGTCAATAGGTTTCAGTTATAACCATCAATGTTAATGGTCTCAATTCACCAATCAAAAGAAATAGACTGGCAGAATGGGTCAAGGAGCAAAATCCAACAATATGCTGCATACAAGAAACACACTGAATTCAAAAGGAAACTCATACACTGAAAGTTAAAGGGTGAAAAACAATACTGCAAGTGACAGCAACTCAAAAAAAAAAAAAGCAGGAGTAGCTATCCTCTTGGCAGATCAAGTAGATTTCAAACCAACACTGATTAAGAGAGATGAAGAAGGACACTACATCCTTGTAAAGGGAAGAATCCAAGAGGAAGAAATGACAATCATAAATATCTATGCACCAAACACTAGTGCACCCAACTATATAAAACAAATACTAACAGACAGGAAAAGTCATATATGCACTAATACAATTGTAGTGGGGGACCTCAACACCCCACTGTCACAAATAGATAGATCAACTAGACTAAAAATAAGTAATGAAATACTAGAACTCAATCGAACTCTTGAACAAATGAACTTAACAGATGTTTACAGAGTCTTCCACCCCACAAAATCAGAATACATGTTCTTCTCAGCTGCACATGGGTCATTCTCCAAAATAGACCACATACTCACACACAGAACATGTTTAAGTAAGTGCAAAGGAATTGAAGTTATCCCCTGTATATTATCAGACCATAGTGTGATAAAATTGGAGATCCACAGCAAAAGAAACTCAAAAAATTTCATAAACACATGGAAATTGAACAACACACTTCTGAATAACCAATGGGTCACAGAGGAAATTAAACAAGAAATCACACAGTTCTTTAATTAAATGACAATGGCAAAACAACATATCGGAATCTATGGGACACAATGAAAGCAGTCTTATGAGGGAAATTCATAGCAGTGAATACACAAATTAGGAAAGCAGAATGGGCCCGATTAAACAACCGGATGCTGAACCTCAAGCTTCTAGAAAAAGAAGAGCAGGGCAACCCCAAAGCTCATACAAGGGAGGAAATTTTAAAGATGAGAGGAGAAATCAATGCAATGGAGACTAAGAGAATGATACAAAATATCAATGAAGCCAAGAGTGGTTGTTTGAAAGAATCAACAAAACTGACAAACTCTTAGCCAACCTTATCAGAAAAAGGAAAGAAAAGGCCCAAATCCATTCAATTAGAAATGAAAAGGGTGAAATTACAACAGACCCAGCAGAAATCAAGAGGATCATCAATACCTACTTCCAGAACCTATACACCAATAAGCTGGAAAACACTGAAGAAATGGACAGATTCCTAGATACATATGAATTACCAAAGTTGAACAAAGAAGACCTAAAAATTCTAAACAACCCAATATCAACCAATGAAATCAAAAACGTCATTAAAAAAACCTATCAACTAAGAAAAGCCTGGGTCCTGATGGCTTCACTTCTAAATTCTACAAGACATTTGGAGAGGAACTACTGCCACCACTGTTTAAACTCTAAAATGAAATTGAAGGGGAAGCAATACTCCCAAATTCATTCCTGGAAGCAAGCATCACCTTGATCCCCAAAGCAGTGAAAGACCCAACTGAAAAGGAGAACTATAGGCCAATCTCACTAATGAACATAGATGCAAAAATCCTTAATAACATACTGGCAAATAGAATGCAGAAGATCATCAAGAAGACCATACACCCTGATCAAGTGGGATTCATCCCAAGGATGCAGGGATGGTTCAACATATGCAAATCAATCAATGTAATACACTATATTAATAGAGCCAAGGACAAAAACCATATGATCATCTCAATAGATGCAGAAAAAGCATTTGACAAAATCCAGCATGCATTTATCCTAAAAACCATACAAAAAATTGGAATAGATGGTCTCTACCTCAAACTGATAAAAGCCATCTATGAAAAACCAACAGCCAATATTATACTAAATGGTCAAAAACTGAAATCCTTCACACTAAAATCAGGAACAAGACAAGGATGTCCACTGTCACCCCTCTTGTTCAATATAGTTTTGGAAACATTAGCCATGGCAATTAGACAAGAGAAAGAAATAAAAGGAATAAAGATAGGAAATGAAGAAGTCAAATTGTCATTATTTGCAGATGACATGATACTCTATATAGAAGACCCCAAGAACTCCACCAAAAGTCACCTAGACTTAATAACCAAATTCAGTCAAGTAGCTGGATACAAGGTCAACACATAAAAATCTATAGCTTTCCTCTACACGAATAACAGACTCACTGAGAGAGAAATAGGGCAAATAATTCCTTTCACAATAGCATCCAAAAAACTGAAATACCTAGGAATCAATCTAATGAAAGAAATAAAGACCACTTCTCTGAAAACTATAGCACTCTGAAAAGAGAGATTGAAGAGGATATCAGAAAATGGACAGACATCCCCTGCTCCTGGGTAGGAAGGATTAATATAGTGAAAATGGCCATACTTCCAAAACTGCTATATAGATTCAATGCAATTCCAATTGAGATCCCAGCAGCATACTTCATGGACCTTGAGAAAACAATCCAAAACTTCATTTGGAACAAGAAGAGACCCAGAATAGCAAAAGCAATTTTAGGTAACAGAGTCATGGCAGGGGGTATCACAATCCCCAACTTGAAACTATACTACAAAGTCACTGTGATAATAACAGCATAGTACTGGCAAAGAAACAGACCTGAGGACCAGTGGAACAGATTAAAACATGCAGAAACAACTCCAGACACACTCAGCCATCTCATCTCCGGTAAAGGAGCCAAACACCTTCACTGGAGGAAAGATAGCCTCTCTAATAAATGGTGCTGGAAAAATTGGGTTTCAACTTGCCAAAATTAAAACTAGACCTATATCTCTCACCATGCACTAAACTAAAATTGAAATGGATTAAAGATCTAAATATTAAAACAGAAACGCTGAACCTTCTGGAACAGAGGTTAAGTAGAAGAACACTTGAAGACATTGGTGTAGGAAAAGATTTTATGAACAAAACCTCAGTTGCCCATGAACTAGCACAATCAACAAGTGGGATCTCTTCATATTAAAAAGCTTCTGCTTTTTCTCTGCACAGCAAGAGAAACCACCAGCAGTGTGAAGAGACAACCCACAATGTGGGAAAAAAGTCTTCATCTGCTATTCCTCAGACAAAAGTCTACTATCTCGAATCTATAAAGAACTTAAAAAGATCAGACCTCCCAAATTTAAAGACCCAATCCAAAAATGGGCATCTGGAATGAACAGACATTTCTCAGACAAAGAAGGAGAAATAGCAAATAAATACATGAAAAAATGTTCAACATCACTGATCATTCGAGAGATGCAAATGAAAACAACGCTGAGATTCCACCTCACTCCAAAAAGAATGGCTGCTGTCATGAAATCAACCAATAACAAATGCTAACAGGGTTGTGGGGAAAGAGGAAACCTGCTCCACTGCTGGCAGGAGTGTAGACTGGTGCAACCACTATGGAAATCAGTATGGAGATACCTCAAAGAACTAGGACTGGAAGTCCCATTTGACCCAGCTATTCCCCTGCTGGAGATCTTCTCCAAAGAATTAAAAGAATCATACCACAGTGATATATGTGCACTCATGTTCATAGCCGCATAATTTGTAATAGCTAAAACATGGAAACAGCCCAAATGCCCGTCAACTGGAGACTGGATAAAGAAAATGTGGATTTTTTTATAAAATGGAGCACTACTCAGACATAAAAAATGAGATACTAGAGACATTTATAGCTAAATGGATGCACATTGAGGCGATACCCTTATGTGAAATAAATAGGACACATATGTATACATACTGAATAGTTTCTCTGGTGTGAGAAAGTGAAAGTGTAAATAAGGACTAAAACGTATAATAGGTAGTGTGAAATAGGAAGAAAAGGGGCAAAGGGGAGGGGAAAGTGGGCGGGGTAGGGGAAAGGAAAGAAGGGAATGGAATTAACATGAGAAAATGGAAAAATGGAAACAAAATCTTTGTAAATAGGGAGGGATGGAGGGGTTGAAGGGAGGGCTGGGCAAGGGTGAAAAATAAGAACCAAGAGAGATTATGTAAAGGTGCAAATTTCCAATGATGAATGTCATTATACTGTATACCTAGAATGTATCAATGATTAGAATGAATAATCGATAATGCAAAATAGGAAGAAAAGGTCCAAAAGGGTAGGGGTAGTGGGAGGGGCAGGGGAAAGGAAAGAAAGGAAAGGAAAAATGATGAGAAATGGAAAAAATGGAAATAAAGTCTTTGTAAATAGGGAAGGGTGGAGGGGGTGAAGGGAGGGCTAGGAATGGGGAAAAAATAAGAACCAAGATGCATCATGTAAAGGTACAATTCCCAATGAGAAATCTAAATGTGTTGTATACCTACAATGTACCAATAAAAGAATTTAAGTAATAAAAAAAATAAATAAATAAATTTACCCACATTTAGGCAATACTCTTAAGTGAAATAAATAGGACACATATGTGTAAATATCGAGAAAATAAACACTACTTAAGTGATGATGACTGAACCTTAGCTCCTCACATACTATCTAAGATTATACTCTAGTACAAAAATAATTTGAGTGTTTAGTTGGAAAAATATGTGTCAAATCTTAATGGCATCTCAATTTTACAAAGCACTTCATGTTTATTAGCTATTTTCAGAAATATTGATTCTATGTAATTATCATAATACCCCATAAGGTAAGGAGAGTAAGATTCATATTCCAATATTGTGTGTGTGTGTGTGTGTGTGTGCATGTGTGTGTGTGTGCATGCTTATACAGTGGTTGCTCAGATTTTTATAGCTACTAAAGGGACAAAGCCAACTGAAACTGCTCTAAGTCAAATTTGTTTCTACACATCATTATCTTTTTCATGGCATCCAGAGATTTCACAAATCATCTAATCCAAGACCCACATGTCATAGACAAAGGACCTGAGTTCCACAGAGGTACAGTGACTATGATTGACCAATTAGCAGTAAAGTACTAGAAACCACTTCCCTGCCTTTGGAATATTTTTTCCAGTTTATCACATTAACTTAAGTTGAGGGCAACTTCTTATGAAAGAAAGTAGAGAAAGCTGCTAATTTGGTTATTTGTTGCCTTAAGTGTCCACCTCAGGACAAGTGTTTGAGTGTGACCACATATTGCACACACAGGCCTATAGCTTCTCATTTGGCTGCAAGTAAGTGAGGCAAGAATTAGTCATTACTACAACTGGCATCAGCCCGCCTGAAACATCATAAAATTCTCTATCCTAGCAGCTCCTGCCCAGCCCCAGGATAGCACAGAAGAGCAGTGCTTGAAAAGATCTGGCAACAAGTAGAGGGACAAGGCTGGGAGGAGGTTAAAAAGAAAATAGTAATGGTTTTGTTTGAGCTTACAGAGATCTCACATCCTCACAAAGCTGAACACATGAGCCCTGAACTTCAGCAAACGTGCCTGAGCTCACCACCCCCACCACACCCCTCTGCTCCCAGTTGGATTTACACTCCTGTCCAGCACTGTGGGAATAAGATCATAGCCGATCCTGTCTGACCAGATGAGTTGAGAGTCTCTGTCAACACCAGTACTGTTTTGTACCACTAACTAAAATACTTCCAACATTATTTCTTAGAAATGTTTTATTATAGAATTAAAATTCGAAAATTTAATAAAGTGTTTCTTCCAAGTTATTGGCCTTTGAAAACAGAATCTTAAACACTGGTGTGGCAGTTGAGAAAATGGGCTTTGGAATTAGACAACCCTGGATTTAAGCCCTAAATTTTCCATTTACTAGCTATGGGATCTTAGACAAGTTATTGGACTTCATCAAATGTCAGCATCTATAAAATAATGCATAACTTTTAGAGTTATTGTGATTATTCAGTAAGACTGTACATATAAAGCTATGATGTAGTGTCTAGCATTGGATGAACACTAAATAAATAACAACTAGACTTTTTTCTATAAAAAGTGCCTAGGATCACATGACCTTCATTTTCTCAGACATAATGACTGAGTATAAATATGCACATTGGGTAGGTAACTGACATTTATTTGTTTTTTCCATTTGACAAACATTGATGAAAAACCTGCCATATATTAACTCTTATGTTTACTGCAATGATCATAAAAAATTTAAATGATATTTTGAATCCACATAACCCTTTTTTTAGATTCACAATCTATATTGCCTCATTTATTGAAACAATACTTCTCTAGGAAAGAGAAGTTTATATTTTTATTATTTTATAAACACATTCCTATATAAAGTTAACTAATAATATTAAATTAATAGCAATTAGTTAATGTGAATGCCTAATGTGGAATAAGACAAAACTCCATTGTAGAGTATCAGAGTGTTCAGGTGTTCAGTTATTCTGATGGCATACTGACCATCAACCAGATGACAGTTTGAAATGAGTATGGCATCCGTTACCTATAGATGACCTAATTTGATTCTACTGACCTACCTGGCCAAAAAGAGTTCCTTACCCTCTCAGAACTACCTGTGTATCACACTGCAAACGATGGATACCATTGTAAAGGATAACTTCCCTAGGCAGTTGGATTGTTCCACAAATAACTATTCCAGGCCTGGAATTTAGCTCAGTGGCACTGCACCTGCCTCACAAATGCAAGGTCCTGAGTTCGATTCCTGGTATCAAAACAAAAAAACAAAAACAAAAAACAAAACAAATAACTATTCCTGGCCATAAAGTATGATCTCAGTTCTATAGAGGTCATCATCCTTTAAGGTATCTTCCTCCTCTTCCCCTGCCACAATACAAGGGTTTGGTATAATTTCTGCCAAAAATTCAATGGCTGAGAGACCATGAGAAAATATTCAACTTGGAAGCTGCTGGTCCACAATTTGACTCTGAGAAAGGGCTCTCACCTTTTGTAAGGAATGGTATTTGGTGCACTACAGCCAGAGTTTATCACATACATACTCTACATGCAGAAGGGTTTTTTTTAAGAATGAAAAATTAAAATCCATTGACAAAAGGATATAATTCCACTATGTAACCAGAGCTTCTAGCAATTGATTTCAAGTAGATGCTGCCTGATTGCTTCTCACCTTATTTATATGCAGAAATCGCAACTTCATCTCATGTTAGTGGCAATCTTATTAGCATGAATGCATCCTCCATTAGTGACTGTCATCTCTTTTCACTGTGCATCTAAGACACTGTGTAGCATAGGATTGAGAAAATTATATCATCAACATACCAAATATTTACTGCTTCTATTATAAATGGAATAACAAATAGGCATATATACTTACTGGTTACATTGGGAAATAGTTTCAGAAAGATAATCTACAACTGAATATTAATTTTTATAATAACAGAAATATAAAAAAATCATGGAGTGACAAGATGAAGATGCGATTAGGTCAAACCTCATTAAATGACTTACTCTTTAGTGATTAGGCATCCTAGTCTGCAAAACTCTGATTTCTGGTTCTCTTTTGTTTTCTATTTTTTGTCTCAGATTGAGGGTTTCAACTGAACATGGAGACCTGGGGCCCAGTATCAGATTGGCAATGAATCTTTAGGAGTTCAATACATTAATATTGACACCTAACATAGAAAGATGAATTTATACACATTTGTGTTTAAACCAATGTTGTACTGGGTCCCTCTCTGTTTCACTGGAACAAAAGAGAAGAACAAGAGTGTAGCAAAGCATTATAAAGCAAAGAAATGTAATACCTTGAAGCGAAGAACAAGTCAAATGTTTAATATATCTGACAGCTGGAAGGGTTTCCAGGATGCTTTATTTGAATTGCAAATAAGGTGTAAAGTTTAGCAAGGTTTGAAAAAACATAAGTCCCCTTGGTTATTTTATTCATAGTTTTGAACTGCTAAGTAACTCTGGTATGGAATTAAAAATCAAAATATGCAGAAGTTCAATATAAAGTAGTGCTAAGAAGTTGTCTTTCTTAGACTATACCCTACCACAAATAATTCTGATTTTTTTTTAAGTACAAGAAAACACTTTCACTTTTCTGATTTCATTTCAGGACCTGGGAATAAGTCCTTTATGAT
Organism: Heterocephalus glaber; assembly: GCF_053883595.1. Lineage (NCBI taxonomy): Eukaryota > Metazoa > Chordata > Mammalia > Rodentia > Bathyergidae > Heterocephalus > Heterocephalus glaber. Next base: position 11,438,692 of record NW_028258403.1, read on the forward strand.
TCTGATAATCTTAACTAATTTCAATGAGTATTATATTTTGAAAACCACTTTTCTAGGTGCTACCAAGACACAAGGCTGTGACCTCCTTCAGAGGAAAAAGACAACCTTATTAGTAAAGAAATAAAAATAGAGAGAAACTAAATTACCATGCATGGTATATATAGTGGGAGAAATGTAGAAAAACAGATTGCTGTGCTGTCCAAAGTAGGAGAAAATCACCACTATTTGTGAAGACCAAAATAGGCATCATTGAGGAGGCAGCAATCATACGGGTCCTGATGGATGGAGAGGATTTTGATGGGCATTAAGGTGTGGTTAGAAATTTGACAAGAGAAGCAAAAGACCATAGTGACTAAGTACGAACTCTGTTTGGATTCCAATTTTTATTGCATGGTCAATTAGCTATGTGATTCAGGGTAAGACATTTAAACTCTTTCAGCTTTTTATTATGAAACAGAGCTAAGAATAATGCATACCTTTTAGGATTATTGTAATAATTAAATGAAATTATAGAAAGCACTAAATACAAGAGAGGAGTTTATTCTAAATTATGTCAGAACTAGGAGGCCAATGGGACTTTTTGTTTTTAACGTGGGACCAGGTTAAATTAGAGGTGCACAAGATGGATTGATGAAGGGATAGACAAGATGTGCAAGAAAGATATTAGAGAAAGCAGACCAGAAGTAGTGAGAGATTTATCTAAGGTAGCAGTAATAGAAGCATAAGTAAGAAGACATTCTCTCATTTGTCTATCACTAATATTAAATAACTTAGATATTAGGGAGAAACTTAAACAGTTACAGATGACTCTGTTTTTTGTCTAGGAAATTATGTCACTAAATAAAACAGAGAGGTCAGGGTAAAAAATTATCATGGGGTGACATTGTACAGCTTGCCAGAGGACATAATGAGTTTGAAGTCTAGAGGACACTCCACAGACACTTAAAACTATGTGTCTTTAGATGACAACCTGCAATTACATGTATAGAGACAATAGTGAAAGAAACAGGAACAGGTAAGACCCTGGGAATGAGGAAGAGAGAAAAAGAAAGGACTCCAAAAAAGAAAGAAATCCCACCATGTAAGGAGCACAAAAAATTGGGAAATAGACAGGACCAGTAGCACAAGCAAGGGTCAAGATCATTGTGGAGTTGTCTGGCCTTGATAGACACCAGTTCTTGTCTCATTTCTTGTGGAAATAATCCCAATCAACTGAAATTTCATAGCTTTGGAAGGAAATATTCTTGCTTGTGTTGCTATGCTTTTCATGACTTCATCACAGCGTAGGAATTGTAAATACCCTCGCTGAATGTGAGACTTAACTGGGTCTCAAGTTCCAACTCTGAGCCTATGTTCAGAAGCATCTCTTATGTTTATGCATAAGGAACAGAGACCATTCTCTCTGCTCCAATTTAAATTTTTTGAGCAAATGATGATGATGACAATGATATCAAGAGAAATAAATATGCCTCACATATAACCTTTTTTACAGTTATTTCAAGCATTAACATTTCAAGAAAATATTTCAGGTATTTTAATTTTCTTTTTGATATCAGGGGTGTTCCTGAATGTCTAAAGCAGACCCTATAGAACTTAGAGATAAAGTTGATAAAATTTTTTTCTTCAAGGAAATCAAATTGTGTGTGTGTGTGTGTGTGTGTGTGTGTGTGTGTGTGTGTGATCTCCAAACTGGCATTGGTAGCTGCTGTATCCTCCCTCTGCTCATATTCACCTTTCTTCTTCACATGAAAATTGATTTCATGCCAGTACTTTATACAAACAACACCAGGCCTCTGAGAGTGGAACCACAAACTTGTAATGGAAGCTAAAAAGAGAGGGTCTCTTTTATTATAGTCTAGATACTAGAATAATAGGAGTCTGAAGTTGCTAGGTTCATACTTGAAGTTTTCAGGTAAACCAATCAATAAGGCTCTAATAAAAATGAATCTAGTTTGAGTATTTCCTGTCACAGCCATGCATCCCACTGACACATCTACTAACCAAACACTACTTCAGGTGCTAGTGAAATAGAAATGAAATAGGTATATATTGGCCTACAAAGGACTCACAGTGTAGTAGATAAAATAGACATCCAAAGATCACAAATCACCAAAATGCAAAGATTAGAAGACAACTTGAACCCCAGAGTTCAAAGAATTGGTTGAATTACTATATTTTCCCAATGAAGAGGTTGGATATGTGTTCACATGCAAGGAAGATTTTCCCAATTGGTACCATCCATCAAAAAATGTAAAAGTAAGAAGACATAAATCCTAGGTGGACAAGAAGATGGATAAACTGTAATATGGTTGTAAAATGGACTATACTTTAGTAAAGAATTCACAAATACATGGAATAAATAAATATGCTGAATAAATAAATATAGTCACAAAAGAATACTCTCACAGTTTGGATCTTAAAGGTCCCCCAAAGGCTTGTGTATTCAAATCTTGGTTGGCACTGTCAAATCAGTTTATGGCACTGTTGTGAGGTGGTGGAATCTTCAAGAGGTAGGGCCTAGTAGGGAGGAAGTTGTATCATCTAAGACATGTTTGAGGGGATAGTGGGACCCCAACATCTCTCTCTCTCCTTCTCTCTCCCTCCCTCCCTCCCTCTCTCTCTCTCCTTTCCTGACTGCCATGTGGTGAGCAATCTCTACTGCCACGACCTCCTACCAGGATGTGCTATGCTACCACAGTCCCTAAAGCAACAAAGGCCAACAATCATGGACTAATACCTCTGAACTCATGAGCCAAAATAAACCTTTCTCCTTCTCAGTTGTTTATGTCAAGTATTTATTACAGTGACAGAAAGCTGAGTAATATAAATACATACAATATGATACCATTTATACAAAGTTCACAAAGAAGAAATCTCTAAAGTAAATTGTGAATAAATAAACATAGATTAAAATGATTTTAAAGCATCTTTCAGGATAGTGGAAACCTGGGTAAAGGTGCAGCACAGCTGGGGGTTAGCAATGAACAAATGACATTGGTAACATTCCATTGTTTAAGTTTGATGATGGACTCTTGGGTGTCCAGTTTACAATTATGTTTTATAATTTATACACACAGAGTAAAACCTTGGATTGCAAGTAACTTGTTCTGCTAGTGTTCTACAAGACAAGCAAATATTTCTAACAAATTTTAGCTTGATAAACAAGCAATGTTGTATAATACAAATAATACATGATCCCAAATATCATATGATTACAATTGAGCCAATGGTTCTCTCTCTTTCTCTCTCTGAAGGATTGTGGGTGATCTTCTTCTGACAGCAAGAGGTTATGGAGGAGATCTCATCTGCAGAGGAGAAAAAGGTGAAGGAATCTCTCACTTCAAATGAGATTAGGGAGATGTATAAAATGTGTGAAACGGTCCAAAATTTTGTAGCAAAGCATCACCCAAATATGGCTGTAGCAATATGAGTGATGACTGTTTAACAATGCAATATCACATTTCTGCAAAATCCTCAAAAGGAGGCAAAAGCAAGTGTCCTTGGATAGGTTCCTTGTTAAAGTTGCACACACACACAAAAAAAGATACCACTGAGCCAATAGATAGCAGTGATTCCATTCGGGTAGTAAAAGTCATCCTGCACAATAGGACGTCCCTCTCTCTTGTCTCCCTCACACCAACCATAAAGGTTTTCATAGGTAAGTGCAGGTTAATTTGGGGTTTTTTTCTTTATTTGTATTTTCTTTATTATTTTGTATTGTATTGCAATATTGTAATCATTTTTTATAAATATCTTTGGGTTGTGGAAGGAATCACTTGAGTTTCCATTATTTCTTATGGGAAAATTCACTTTGATGTGCAAGTGCCTTAGCTTACAAGCATGCTTCCAGAACAAATTATGCTCACAAACCAAGGTTTTATTGTGTTACATATATTTATGTAGCAAATACTTTTTAATATATACTTAAAAACTATTCCTTAAATATGCTAACTTCTTTATATTCACTTTTCACATATATTGCTAGGGTTTTAGCAAGTCTTACTAGCATTCATTATATGAATCCCTCTTCGAGGTATATGCATATAGTGTACAGGAGAAGATGGCCTCAAGTTTGAGTGAATATGTTTTCTTCTTGGTCCCGTATGTTACAGAGTGATTAATATTTTCAAGGTGATTCCATTTCAAATACTGAAAAAGAGACTCAGAAAATGACATTTACACCATTGGTCCAAATGTAAATACAAATAATCCCAAAGCATTTGTCCATTACATCCAAAGTCTCTTCAATAAAAACAATAGAGGAATTGTTTTTTTTTTTTATGTCAGCTACAGCTGGGGTTGTGTTGAACTCCTGGGTTTGTTTCATTTGAATTTAATTATTTCTAATGAAACCTCTCTCTTTGTTTGGCCCTAGCTAAGATTTAGGATCACTTGAGCTACGCTGGCAGGTCTCAACTTGTGAGCACAAGTGCCCTCTTTAGCCCACAGGCATGCTGCCTTACACCTGGTGCAGCCAGACAGAGAAAGATTAGGACCTGGGGGTGTAGCTCCATTGTGTCTGTCAACATCCGTCAATGCCAAGCTGTGGGAACAATTGTCAAAAATGTAGGATCAGGTCCTGCTATGAATTAGCTCTTTATCCCATTCAATCATGTTACCAAGTACCTACCACATATGAAGCACTCAACCAGGTGTTGGGAGTGATTAAAAGGATGAGACCTGCTTCTCACTTAGAGAAATGATTTCCAAGGTATATGGTAGAGCAGAGGTTTTCAAATTCTGTCCTGTGTAAGATTCACCCAGAGGGCTTGTTAAAACACAGTTCCAGAGGCCCAAGATTTTGAACATGATAGAAATTATCATGTTCCCAAGTGATGCTGGTGCTCTAGGTCCAGGATTGTTCCAGCAGTCCAGAAAGTATCTCAAGTAGCTGGCATATTTGATAGTCATAGAAAATTTGACTTGAAAAATTTTTTCTTCCACATGTGCAGCAAATATTTTTCAAATATTATTGGCACTATTAAATACTATAAATAATGACAACAGCTGACACTTAGTCTGTATTACCTTCCAGAGAGTGCTGTATTACATTCATTGCTTTCAGTGGATCCCCACAGAAACTCATTTAGGCTGGTATAGTTGTCTTCATTTTACAGATGAAGCAACTAAGGATTAGAGATGTTGAGAAGCTTACCCTAGACCAAGGTTTCTCAATCTAAGGACGCTATGACTGAGACTGGGTAATAATTTGTTGTGGGGGAAAGGATTACCCTGTGCACTGCAGGATGTTTCACAGCCTCCAAGGTCGCTACCCATTATATGCCAGAAGCAAAGCTTCTCTGTTGTAACAACCAAAACTGTCTCCAGACATTGTCAACTGTTCGTCTCCACTGTCTTAGAGCTTAGGAGAAGCCCAGCCATTTCATCTACCAACAGGTTGTACAGTATGTGTTTTAACTCCAGAAGCACAGAATGCTAACGCTGGAAAGAAAGCGATTATATGAATGGATTAGCTTTCTTTCAAATAAGGAACATACAGGAGTCCATACAGGCATTCCAGCCCAAGATACTACAGTATTCTGAAATTCAAAAGGAATTCAAATAGATATGAACTTCTACGATGTACAAACTTTCCCTCACTTTGCTGCCCCATTTTTTCTCAAAAAATATTCCCAGCCCATGTGCATTCCTGACAAGTGTGTCTTACTCTCTGCCAGCAAATGCTCAAAAAGCAAATGGCCTGGCTCTTTCTCATCGCATGCTACAGAATGGATGAAAAAATGTATTGGAATCCCTGGGGAAGTATTGTAAAAAGGCAGGTCCAAACAGAACAAATTGATGGGAGATGAAGACACTCATATAAACCTGCCTGGGTCTGCCTTTCAGAAAGACAGCTCTGCTGGTAAAAATAGTTTGCCCAATCTGAAGAAATCTTGTAATCATATACAATTACAAAACCTATAAATGTTAGCAAGTTGGATCACTCACCCAAGTAGTTTTTCTTGTCCAGAGTGCAAATTGCAATAATTGGATAAAGACATCTGCACTATTTTAACCTGTCATGTTAAATATCTGTATTTTGTAACTCATCTTGATAGCTAATTTTCATGGAAATATGTGTTAATTGAGCAAAAAAGACATCTTTAAGATGGTTATCATAAGATAATCACACCCTAGGGCATTGTAAGGCAAGAGGTACTGCTCTGGATTTGTGATTCTCCAAGGATGTGATTATCACATGATAGCTGCCACACCTCCTGAAGTGCTACCTCTCTGGGCTGCCTCCTTCTGACTCAGGTGGCTGGTGTCAAGTCCCTGTGCTTCTCACAACTTCACATTCACCTCTTCCCAGGAGGTTGTATGGGTTCCCTGAAAACAATATCTTGCCGCAAGACACAGTCAAGAAGAGAGTGCCCTGAGGGATAGGATATGATAATCAAAGGGGAAGTTTAACTCGGTTGTTTTGGAAAGCATACACACAGATCCTGATTCTGTTTCCATGACCCTCCTTTCCAAGTCCCAAACAGACACCCTCACACTGGGTACCTTCATTTCCCCTCTATGGTTCAACAAGTCATTGCCACCTAGGTACCCTGCTTATCAGGCCCATTCTTTTTTCAATGTGAAACCTGTCTGATTTTCATCTAGTCTATCACTCATTCTCCTAGCTGAGTATCAGGGGACTTATTTCTCCCACACCCTGGACTCTTTTTTTCCCCCCATTAATTTTATTGGTACATTTTAGGTATACAGTGCAGTTACATTCATCATTGGGATCTTGTACCTTTACATGATGCATGTGGTTCTTATTTTTTCCCCATTCCCCTGCCCTCCCTTCACCCCCTCCACCCTTTCCTATTTACAAAGACTTTTTTTCCATTTTTTTTCCTTTTCTCATATTTTTCCTTTTCCCTTCTTTCCTTTCCCCTACCCCTCCTACTTCCCCTACTCCTTCAGACCTTTTCTTCCTTTTCAACATTACCAACTGATATTTTTTATTTAATCCATTAAATTGTCTTTTCCATCATGTTCTTAGAACAGGAAAAATGTATTAATCAAGGGACATGGTCACGAAAATGACCCTTATTTAGCTATGACAATTTGTTCCCACAACCAGCCAATTTATACACAAAAGATTTCGAGGTATTAGCAGGTCACTACGCTATATATTCTGAGAAACAGCAACAGAAGATCTGTTGCACTGACAACTCTAGCCTTAGGAATTCTAAAATTACCATACAAGCCATGGCAATATTACTCAAAGGTGATGCTGCAGAAGTCAATATGGAATGAAAACTACATTTTCTTCATTTGTTACATAACCCTTTCATTTTTTTTTTTTTTCAAATGAAGAGTTGCTATTATTGTAATATTTACTCTTGAATATATAAACTGTGAAATAATGACAAAAACACTTGAAAAGTAGCCAAAAGATAAGAGGAAATTTAACTCCCTATCTACTGTATCCTAGATTTAAAGAAAAAGAATTTGAAGTACTTTAAGGCTCTTCTTAAAACTCCAGTAGAAAAAAGGAAGGAGATTGTCAATCCTCAATAATGTATAAAGATTTGAGGTGCTGGATGCATTTTCCAGCATTGAGAGCATGAAGTCGGCTTTGTTTCGGGTTTCCTTGGCAACCCTTCTCAAAGTGTGTATAGGAAGAACAGGACCTAAATGGAGTCTAGTCTGAAGAGGGCCTTAAAAAACTGTCTAAGTTCCCTATTTTTATTCCTTCAAAAGTGCATGTGTGTAATGAAGGATGTGCAAGAAAAGAGAGCAAATCATTTTCCACAGGCACAGCTACCTATGTGAGATAACAACGACTTTTGAAAGCCTGTGTTGTTTTTCCGGCTATGAGACATATAAGGAGACATGGACGTCTTAGAAAGTTCTTTTTAAAGGCCATTTTCATCTCAAAGCTGCCTCAATAGCCCAAGATAAGTGGGAGCTGCTTGATTTTGATGACATCTAACTCCAAGTGATTTCTCTGCTTAAGAAATATTCATGACGTCATCCGCAAGGGCAAAATCTTATTGGAATTGTTAACAACTGACTTTCTCATTTATAAAAGCAATCCTGTGCTTAATCATTGTTGATATCTGTGGCCTCCAATTTCTAACCTCACATTCGGACCTGTGCCTACCTTGCTAGCTTACTTACTGCCAAGTTATGTCTTGCCTAACACCGGACCCACTGACCTCTACTCAGATCTTATCCTTATGCTACTTCTGTTGATGTCTTTCTTAGAAGGGTCCCCTTACTTGGCTTTGTGACTGCTGTTTTCTGTTTCCTTATTTTTGCTTCCAAGGTTGGGACTTAGGAAAAGCAAGAGAGGCATTTTTCTCAGTACAAAATTTAAGGAGTGCCAAAAAACACAGTAATCAAAGTGAAAGATATTTTAATGCAATATTTTAAAATCAAATTTAAATGCAAAAAATCAATAAGGAACAAAATGTCAAAATTATAAATAAAACACAATCTATGCTATTTTGATCAAGTGACTATTCACTGAAATGCTTTTACTTCCTCCTTTTTGCACTCCACTTACCATGCCCAAATCCTAAATTTTGCATCATGAATCATATTACTTCTATTTTAAGAATCCTTAGTTAGCATTGATATTACTTTTATCACCTTAATACTATTATTGTTTATTCATACACACACGTAATCTTTCCTCATTCAATTGTTGTTTGTTAAAGATCTTCTTAAATATCCTCCTCGGGTGTGTTATGAAGATAATGCATTCTCTGAATCCTTATATATAATCAAATATTTTTCATTTGTCTAAATAAATAAGGGATATTTTGGCTAGATCTAGGGTTCTTGAATGGCCGTCCTTTTCTCTCTGTAGATTTTAGTTATGTTCTATTGCCTTCTAACTTCCAGAATGACAGATGGGAGGTCTGATTTTTCCAGTTTCTTACTCTCTTGAAAACAGTTTGTTCCTTCTTTCTGTGATTCCATATCATTTTCTTTTTATCTTTGAGGTCAAGAAGATTATCATGCTATGGCTGGGTTGTTTTTTGTTATTTGATTGCATTTTTTTTCTCCAAAATTATTCCTGGAACTCATGAGCCCTTTCAAAGTCTGGCTCAAATTCTTCTTTAATACGGGAAAATTGTCTTCTATTACTTGTGTACTTACTGCCTCTTCTCTATTTATTTTTATTTTTCCTTATGGAATCCCTACTATTTGTTTCCTTTGTACCCTCTAGCCACAAAAATCATTTATCTTTTCCCTACTATTTTCTTCATTTTCCTATTTCTATTCTGAAATGGATTTTTTCCCATACTAAAATTTCCAGAACACTTATTCAGAATTCATTTGTGACTGTTTCTCCTTCGATTCATGTGTGATGTTTTCATTCAAAAATTGAGAATTTTTTAGCTTCACAAGTTTAAGAGATTTTGTACTATATTTGAACTTTAAGTTCTCTTATAAATCTTTGTTCAAGTTGTTTTCTATCTCCCATCAGCAGTTCTGTTTTTTAGGAGCTACATATTCTGAATGCTGTCTATCACTGCCAAAACCTCTAATTTTTTTACCAACTTCTGACTTACTCTCAGACCTCATATCCAGAGTTTGGGTGCCCTCAAGAGAAGCATTCTGCTTGCACACAACACCTCCAGAAATCAGTTTGTCAGTTTAATGACTGTGCATTGGAAAGAAGATGTTCATCTCCTCATTATCCCCTGCAATCAAGATGTGATAATTACTTTTATATGTCTACTTAACTTGCCTTAGTGATGCCCAGGTAGCTGGAAAAACATTATTTCTAGGTGTGTTTGTGAGAGTGTCCTCAGAAGAAATTAGCATTTGAATCAGTAAACCTAGTAAAGAAGATCTCTTGCCAATGAGGGAAAGCACAATGCAATCCACTGGGGGCCTAGCTAGAAAAAAAGATGGAAGAACACCTCTCTCTCTCTCTCTCTCTCTCTCTCTCTCATGTGTGTGTGTGTGTTTGCATATACACACCTCCCTCCCTGTCCTTAAATTGAGACATCTGTCTCTTATTACTCTCCTGGTTCTTGATCCTTCAGACTAACTTATGCCAGCACACCACTTCCACCTCCACCCTAACCAATCCTCAGACTGGTTACACTACCAGCTTTCCTGGTTATCTAGCCTTAGACGGCATGTTCAGAACTTCTCAGCCTCCATAATCATGTGAGCCAGTTCCCAGAATAAATCTCCTTGAAATATATATATATTTAATATATTTTTATATATATATGTATATATATTTTTTCCACCAGCCTCCAGGTTGGAGTACCTGCACTCACCTGCTCAGCTTCCCCACAATTTCTGAAGCCAGTAAGTTCACTTCTTTAGAAGCTGCTTTTCCTCAGGAGATGGATAAGGATGATCCAAGGATGTCTACAGTCTAAGCCTTCATTAGGATCATGACATTTTGATGCTTGCACCTGAATGCTCTACTGTAGTGTGCAGGTTCTTTTCAGGTCCAAAAAGGAGCATAGGATTGTTACATTAGGGCCTGTTCAAAAAAGTAAGTGTGAAGGTCATAAATTCCCACTTGAGAGGAGTCGATGTGCTGAGTTCTACATTAAATGGTATGAGTTTAAATCATTTCCTACATCTGATTGTGGCAAAATATTTAGCTTTTCTGGCCTAAGTTTCCTGTTTGGTGAGGTACAGGACTTGAACTACTGGGCTTTTCATTATTTAGAACAATAGGCTGTGGTTCTATAATACATTTGAGAAATAGGTGTTAGTTAAATATGAATCTCCTGAGGACAATAAAAGGGAAGAACAAGCTTAAAAGTCCATCTCAGAGATTTGGGAGGAAATGAACTATAAGGAGGCTTGCTATTTGCTGCCTCTCCAGCCACAGGAGACAGAATTCTGGATTCTTATTTCCCATCCATTGCCTAGTGCACCAGGCTGTTTTGTTGAACATACATCGATTACTCCTCTCAATGCAGTCAAGCAGACACGATACATGATGATTCCAAAAGTACCATGACTGCATTTGTCAAGAAAGAAATGGGTTAATGTCAGGAAGCCAGTGACTCTTTTGAATCCCTGTATCTAAATGTCTATTGTTCCTCTCAGCATAGAATTTTCTAGAAGACAAAACACATACTAAAGCTCTAAAAAGAAAATATCCATTAAAGATACAAAGAGACTGGGGCTCCACTAATGTAATATGAAAATTCAACTTGCAAGTAAGATGCCAGAGTTGGATTGATTGCTGTGTACAACAGTGACATGAATATAAAGACTCCCTAAGGTTAAATTGGGCTCCTGCATTGAAATTCTAATTAGAAATATGAGTGCCCCAACTCTGTGAAAGTACATGTGTGTTTAATTATTCTCCTTTTTTCACCTTATCTCTTCCATTATTTTATACCCTTTTCCCTCCTCCTTTCTTTCTGTTTTCAAGCAACCCATGCTCCTCACTTAATCTAAGTGTAGGGCCTTTCTTTAAGTTGGCATTAATTGACAAGCAGTGTTTAATTATTATTTTTCATGTCTGAAGAGGGCTAATATTAACTCTCCATGGGCCTGAAGGCAACCTCAACCCCCTTGTTTCTGGTGGCACTGCTCTGCCTCCATCACTGGCATTTCTTTAGTCAGACAGACATGCCATGTATTCTTCTTCCTCTTAATGGTGTGCACCTATATTTGTGCTAATTGAGGCTGCTGGATGCTTCACTTGTCTTCTACCATTGCATTTATAACGTTGGCACTTTGGACAACTGAAGATTAAGTCTTTATATGACTCAAGGAGTGCATGAAAAAAATGTAGCCTGAGGACTGTTAGTCTGGAGACTACTTAAGGCCAGGAATGTGCCTTGTCAGATTGGCATCCTCAGTGAAGACCTGGCACCTGATTAATCCATATTTTATTGACTAATAACTGATATCTAAAAGGAGCTATAAACCACATACTTAAGTATTGATGTTCTGAATTATGAGTAGAGACCTGACATATTGCCATAATCACAATGATTTGGCTTTTTCCTAAATTCATCAGTCACACTGGAAATCTCATCCACCAGCATAATGGCCAAGTTACCAAATCAAAACTGGAGAAGCCCCTATTGATATTGAGTATGAGATAATTTGCTTTTCAAGAACAGATATTATTCACTCTTTTTTATCACTGTACACAAAGGTTGAATCTCAAGAATAAACTTATTCAAGGGACTTTCTGACTCAGAAACCAAAAGGCAAATAAGCTCATGGCCTGAAATCTAAGCCTTTCTTTTAAATGCTTCTTTAGTTAGAATGGAACTTGAATTGCCAGACAGAAATGAAAGCTACCTCAACAAGTAAGAAGTCATCCAGTAAGTACAGCTAAAATAGAAGAGTGTCAAGGATTAAGGTATAAAATACTAAGTAGAAATGCCAGATCCAAGATGAGCAAGCACTGAGAGCAGGAAATTCAAGGAAAATAGGTTAAAAAAACACTTAGGTTCAGAGGTTAGGGTTTTCAGTCATGGGCATATGTCCTGTTATGGTTTAGACTTAAAACACCCCCCAAATGTGTTCAGAAGTGGGGATTTTGGAAGGTGACTGAATCATGGAGTACTACATTCATCAGGACATTAATTCATTGATGAGTTCATAGCTAAATCCACTATTAGGAGGCAGAGCCCAGCTGGCAGAGGTGAGTCACTAGGGCTATGACCTGAAGGGTGTAAACTTATTGCCAGCTCCTTCCTCTTTCTCTGCTTCTGCCTGCTATGAAGTGAACACCTTTCTTTTCCATGCCTCTCTGCCATGATAGTTGTGCCTTGGAGCCAGCCAACCATAGGCTGAACCCTCTGAAACTGTGGGCCAAAATAAACCTCTCCTCCTTTAAGCTGCCTGTGTCAAGTATTTTGGCTCAGTCTCTAAAAAGTGACTAATACATGTACCCAGAATCTCAAATTCTCACGTGGCCCTTGGAAGTAGTATGGCCAGTGGAACAAGCACAGGTTTTCTAGAATCAAAGGGCCCTGAATTCCAGTTCGGATTCCATTATATACTAATTGTATGTCCTAGGGCAGGACATATCTTTAAAGTTATTATAATGAAAACATTCCTTAGAGGATTATTTGGAGGATTAAATGAGATGATATAAATGAAAGTATTTTGGAGATTTTAAATTGCTTGATGAATTTTAATTATTAACTTAGGACACACATTCCTTACAAGTAGTAGAAAATGAGAGTTAACTCATACTGTGGTTCAGACACATATGGATTTAATAGAACTTTTTTCCCACTAGTTAGCTCTGCCATCTGTGGGACATTCAGAAAGAAACAACAAACTTTGGAAAACAAACCATTCATAAACCAGGAATTGCCCACATGTGCATTGTGATTGAAAGCCCCACAAGGGCAAAACCTTGGAAGAGATCCTGTGTTGAACGTTCTTCTTTCAATCTAGACCTATTAACTTGCCTTATTAGTCATCCAGTAAATAAATCACATGCTCAAATTTATCTCTGCCAGGCTCAACAAATACCAGCTTGGGTGTTAATAGGGTCAAAGTAAACAGTAATTGTAAATCAAAAGAATTCATCAGTGTTTTTCAAAGTGTAGTTCCAAACCAAAAGCAGCAGCATCACCTGGACATTTGTTGCTTCGTCAGTTTCCTAATTTCTGAGTCTTCCCAGACCTATAGAGTCAGAAACTCTGGAAGCGTGCCCGCAGGTGATTCTGATGCTCTGTGAAAGTCTGAGAACCTCAATATGAGACTGAGAACAAAAGTAGCAACATAAGCACAGTGTTTTTGTTTGTAGATTACTGAGGGATTAACTAGTTTAGGAATATATTAGTATGGCTTAAATTTCAAAACCATATCTGCAATTAAAAATCACCAGTGAATGCATAGCCAAGACAACATAGCTCTTTCATTTGTATTTGTAGACTTGTTGTTTAATAAAGTTCATTTTCCACCCTTTGTCTGAATAGACAAATGTCTTGGTCATGTCTAATTTCCTCCAATACTTAAGCAATTCAAGCACTAACAAAATTTGAGCATATTTTTATTTACTCAGGATTCTAATCAAGGGAGAAGCTCTTACAATTAATGTTGGTAATAGAAATGTAAATTAAACTCAGTTCATTAATTTTAGCAAAATCCTTTCGTGTTTGGCTTTTAATAGTGTTTAAATCTAGCTATTATGTTGATATTGTACCTTGTGCAGTTTAACATGTTTTATTAACATAGATAATAAATCATAAACATAGTAGGACAAGAATAAAATACATTGTCAAGGAAAATCGGGGCCATATTTCCTATAAAATTATAAAATGAAAATCTTATTTGACTAAGAGTAGGAGGTAAAATAATCCACTTTTCTCCTTTTATCCGTTTTACCAAAGTCAGCTATATAAGTATCAATAAGACAGTGAACATTCAGGATATAAATCCATCAATCATTTTTTAATTAGCATATGACTTCTAAATATTTCATAAAAATGAAGTTGAATTACTCTTATTACACCAATGTTTATTTTGCAGCTTGTTTAGACACAAGGGTAAGAGCCCTTGGTAGAAAGACACAGAGCTCTTTGCTCTAGATTTCCACTAGCCTCCATCATACTCTGGGTCACTGTAAATAAGGCCCAGAGGGTTCGCAGGAAACACAGTAAAAATATTTTCAGAATGACTTGAGTTTTCTTGAAAGTTCCTCATTGACAAGTACCTGTATTGAATTCAATCTTCCTACAAACAGTCATAGTTTTTGAAGTTAAAAATAGGCCCAGGGATTTAGCTCAGTGGTATTGCCACCTGCTGTGCAAGCACAGGGACCCGAGTTCTATCTCCAGTACATACATACATACATACATACATACATACATACATACATACATGAGACCAAAACAATCCCCCTTTGCATTTACTTTCACCCACTACTCCTTGAACTATTTGGAACCAACATCAACACTTCCTCTGCCTTTTTTATCCTCAGCACCCAGCAGCATCCACTCAGGGAAGAAAGGAGAACCCAGCCATGCCATCCTGGACATAATTCTGTCTCCAGGGCAACTGCAATAGAATTTCTAGCCCTTCTTCATTTCCTCTTATTTAAAATGTTGCTCCGCACAGCTTGGCACGACACTTCCTGCTTGGAAGAAACTTGTTTTTCCCCAAATAAAAACTAAAAAGCACAGAACAGTATTTCTAGCCTTAGGGAGTCTACTGATGAGAAAAGTGATGATCTAAAATTTAAATAATGATCTAGTGTGTAAATCTTGGAGTTGTGGGACTGAGAAAAATGGAGTGAGCTGATAAATTTATGAGAATACCATATATCATAAATTGTATAGGTATAAAACTTAACATATCTAAATATTTTTAAATAACCCTTTATAATAGCAATTCATAATTACAGTGGGGCCCTCTGGGGTGTGTGAATTATGGTGTATTCATGTTTGGTTGCATTGACTGCACTGAGCTTTTAGCCATGTGCCTAGCAACACGCTGGGTATGAATTAATGTGCAATAATTCATGGCCTGTTGTGCCTTATTAAATATAGCATTGATTCAATTTTAGAACTGCAACATAATGACTCAAATATTTTTCAAAATGCTAAGTGCCCCATACGATTTTCATTTGAGAGCCTGTTTTCACTTTTGCAACCCTCACTTATAATTGTAATATTTTCGTACAGCAGAGCAAAAAGAAAATGCAATTGCCTACCAAAAAATAAAATACAATGCCAAGAGGAATTACCTCCTAAGTGACCCTGTTTCCCCTGATAACTCTGAGTCTCAAAAAAATTTTACTCTAAATGGAACAAAAAAAAAAGTTGTCTGGGATTTTTTCAGGCAATTTGAAAAACCAGTTTTACAAACTTTCAATTTCTTTATTCTCCATTACTCTGTGATTCAAAGCAAAATAATAATATGTCATATTTAGAGAGGAAAATGCCTGCCAGCAAGTTAAACAAGTTGTGGTCCAGTTCTGTTTGTGCTACTTTATTCAGTAAGTCACGTGCTCCCTCTGTGCCTCAGTTTCCTCACCTGTACGATAGGTTTGATACTGTCTCTTTTCCTACTTCAGGAGTGGTTGTAAGAATAAAACATAAATGTGTGAAGATGCTATATAAATATGAATTAGTATAGGCAATGTGCCTAGCCCCATACTAAGTACACTTTTATTTAAGTAATTAAAGAGCCTTCATAGCCACTATTTCATTGAAAACTTCCAATAATACTGTGAGTGGGCACATATTCTTACTCCCATCTTATAGCTGGCTTTTGCCACAGAATGCTCTTCTTTTCAATGGAAGACAGACATGAAACAACAAAAGACTTAAGCTGAATAAACCATAATATCCATGACGTGATTACCATGTCACAATTAGAGTTCTCATATCTCATCTGTTCCTGAAAACAGACAAATACAATCTAATGGCAAACTTAAATAATCAAATTCTAGTCTACTGACTTCCAGCCAGACCCAAGACTACATTCTTTTAATAAATAAAGTACATCATTTCTTAATTACTTTTGCTATATTTTAATTACTTATTAGGTAATTATACATATTATACATATTTCTAGAGTGATATTTCAATGCGTGGACACAATGGGTACTGATCAAGTCGGAGATCTTTTTACTGAAAAGGCTGAGTAACTACCTTGCTTCGTAATTTCTGTGTGAACTGATGGTACGCCGCTTGCCATGATCTCACACATCACTACACACAACTATATTACTATTTTAGACATTATAGTGTTCAGCCAGTCCAGATCTCAGACTGCAATATTTTTTCCAGTGTCTATCCTTACATATCTTTATGTTCAGAACTGTGTTTTTTAAAAGATGTCAGTTTGTTTAAAATATATTAGAAGATCTGTATTTTACTGCTGCAGAAGGTTACGGAACTTTCCTTTTGTAATTAGTTAGCTACCTTTGTGTTTTGAATGCTGAATATTATTTCAAGATGGGCTTTTTAGAATACCAAGAGATTCTTCTCCACACCAGAATACAAAGGGTTAGACTCTATGATTTTGAAACACCAGTGACTTTTCACTCTTCAAGGCAAAATAAAAGCCCATTTAGACTTTCTTTTGCAATTATCACCTATTTGAATTCTGGTAACACTTATTTAGTTAGCAATATTTCTCTTTTCCCTGTTTAAAAAAATAAATAACAAAGTGGTTTTTTCCTTTCATACATTAATATGACACTGCCTTGATTTTCATCTTTAATATGACAATAAGGCCTTGTTTAGCTGCAACTCACCTTCTGAGGCTTGAGTTTCTCTCCCCACAATCTTCTTAGAAGAGAAGAGAGGGCAGCAGACCTCTTGACACCAGCAATGAGGGAGCAGGCTTTGCTTCAGAAAGCTCAAGTAAGTAGATTATATTCACCTCCCAGTCATAGTGAGGGAACAACAGGGTGGACAGCTGCAGAAGGGGTGATGCCACTCCCTGAAAAAGAGGATATCCCTTGTTTCTCCTTTACTTAGAACTTCCTGTTATTTTTCTACCATCTTTCTTATCAAGCTTGTCAATCTGCTAGCTTGATAGCAACATGAAAATGTATCTGCAGAGATATATTTTGTAGACTGTACTTACAGATTATCAGGGGAAAAAAAAGGCAAGATCAACTGTGATATCAGTATTAGTCCCCTACTAGAGATATCCTTATATGTAGCACAGAAATCCAGCTGTCACTGCCCCTCCTCTTTAGAGAATCTCTACCCTATTTTTCAAAGCACTGGAGCGCATATTAGGCAGAGAAGCTAGTAGCATTGCCAAAACACCCTGATGAGTGTGGATATATTTTACTTCTCCTGGCATACACACTCATACACACACACACACACACACACACACACACACATTTCCATATACATACATACATAAACAAACACATTGTGAACTACTCACCACTTCTGAAATCTCTACTCATTGAAAAAAATGTTCCAGTATTCTTTGTTGTCACAGCTCACAGATTTAACTAAACACAGTGGCACATACCTATAGGGCCAGCTACTCAGAAAAAAGTACAGGAAGATCACGTGAGCCCAGGACTTCAAGGTCAGCCTAGGCAACATAGGAAGAACTTGACCAAAAAAAAGTCTCACGGCTTTTGCTTGTCACCATTCTCCTGACTATGAACTTGGCTTCCAAGGGAATACTGCTTCATGCTGCTTGTTTCGGTAATTGTCCCATAGGTAACCAGAGGCAATGAGACAAGGTTTATACATGTGGGGCCTGGAGTCAGACAATTAGTTCTAGACCCTGGTTCAGTCACAAGTTATTTCTTTTGAAACAGATTCTTAAATCTTTCAATGTCAGAATTTCTTCACTTTGAAAAATAGTTAATGCCTGTGTTGCCTATGTTGTTGACTTATTTTAAATATCTGTAGTATCTATGTTGTTGGGGTACATATTAAATCAATAGCTATTAAAAATCAATAGCTATTAAAAATTTAGGCACATAGTAATCTTGCAATTAATGTTAGCTCTTAACAATGTTCTATTCTCCATCATCTCCATGTTTAACTTAATGTGACTCTATTCTTGATTGCTTTTTTTTTTTTTTTTTTGGTACCTGGGATCAAACTTGGGACCTTGCCCTTGCAAGGCAGGTGATGGAACCACTGAGCTAAATCCCTGGCCCTGTTCTTGATATTTTAGTAATCACAATTTAAAACTCTGAAGTTTAGAATTATTTCCCTTGTGTGATTTATTCCTAACTCTATCATTTTTTCTTTTCAATGTTCAAGGTCCTTAAGTTGTGTAGATTTCTTATGATGAAATAGCAGAACAGAATGAGAAATAAGTAAAACTGCCCTGAAATTTTCATTTTCAGACTTAATTCAGAATTATAATTTTGAGGGTGAAATAATGGCTGGCACATAACCACAATATATGCTAAAATAAACAAATGTGCATTCTTTTCTCATTGAATACAAGGTGGCTAATTCCAGAAGGGAAAAAGAAATATCTTCCTTCCATCCTTCTATCCCCAGCATATTTCTCCACTATAAGTCTCCAGAAATATTTTCAACAGTCAAATGTGACAGACTTATCTCTCCAGTTAGGCTTAGGAACATGAAACAATGTCTTATAACCCTTTGAGTTATTCAAGTGCTGTGGAACCAAATTTATTCATTCAGTTGCAGACAGAGATGGTATCTCCCTGCTTCTTAGAACATTTTCTTCCCATGGGATCCTAACCACCAAACTCTCCTACTTCCAACCATTCTTTTCAGTCTCTTCTTTAGATACTCCTCTTGTATTCAAACCATAAATAATTCTATGTTCAAGACCATGGTCTTTGTCACTCTTGTCATATGGTGCATGCTTCTAGTATGATCACCTCCCATCCATGGCTCTAATCTCAGTCAACACCTCCAGAATAGGTTCTGGCCTTGAGGTCTGGGCTTGTGTATTCAATGTCCTCTCACCTGCTCCATTTAGATGTCTAACACCTAGTTAGAGCTCAACACATCCTACTCAACCTGCTCCTTCCCCCAAGATTCTTAGCTCAATGAGCAGCAACACTTGGATCTAAAGTTGCTTGGATCTAAAGTTAAAGCCTCCTTTCTGACATCTTCCTCACACATAGTCTACATCCATGTTAATCATCAAGTTCCGTTATCTCTACTTTCAATATATGCCCCAAAAGCAAATTCTCTCCACTGCCTGCTCTTGTACCAGTCTAGTCCAAGCAGCCATTGTATCTCATCTAAACTGTTGCAATGGCTTCCTGACTGGTCTACTTCTATCTTTCCTCCTCCCTCATCCTCAAAGTCCATTCACTATAATGATATTTTTAAAACAGAATTCAGATCAAATCATATGCATCTCACACCTTCTCCACTCTCACAGACTCTGGTCCTTCCACCTATCTCACACCCACCTAAAGACCTTTGCATTTGCTCTTCTTTCTTTTGGGGATCCTCATTAGCTGGGTCTCCACATCCTTCTGTACATGTTCAAACAATCTCCTTCTAGAAAGGCCTTTCTTAGCTAGTCTACTTAAAATAGCCACAACCTCTGTTATTCCCTAGCTCCTTGTTCTGCTCAATTTTTCTTCCATACTTTTAAGGTGATATGAATCCTTTATGAGTTTCCTACTTGAATGGGCAGAGGATTATTTTTGTCTTGTTCACTGTTTATTCCTGACAACTACAGTGGTACCTGGAGCACAACAGGTATTAAATCAGTATTTGTTGAATGAATGATGATTCAATTAGGTTTTCAATGGGTCCTTACTTTGTGCTGAGTTTAGGGTACATGCCAAAAACAAAGCAAATGTGGGTCAAGTCCACATGCCTAGTGAGAAATGCAAACATTCCATACATAAACAATAGATAAGATAGTGTTACATGGGTTTGATGGTTAATTTTATATATTAATCTGGTATGGCTATAGAGCCCAGATATTTGGTCAAACAATATTCTAGATGTTTCTCTGAGTTTTTTTCAAATGAGAATAACATTTAAATCAATAGACTTTCAATAAAGCAGATATCTTTCATAATATGGTTGGACCTCATCTAATTAGTTGAAAGTCTTACTAGAACAAAGACTGACCTCCATCAACCAAGAAGGAATTCTACCAGTCAATGGCCTTTGGACTTTGGTTTACCCAAAGTTAGCGAGCTGGGTGGGCAAATTTAGTCTATGTGATAACACAGCATAGCCACAGCATCTGCTCTACCCTGGGTCTTGAGCCCACTGATCTACCCTGAAAATTTTTTACTTCCCAGCTTCCACAGCCACATAAGCCAATTACTTAAAATAAATCTTTCTGTCTCTCCTCTCTCTGTACACACACACACACACACACACACACACACACACACACACACACCTGTTGATCCTGTTTCTCTGCTGAATTCTGACTAACATACAGGGAAAATGGAGGGTGTCATGGGTGCACATATTAAGGGATCCTCTTAACGTACTTTGGGAGGTCAGTAAAGGCCCCACAAGGAAATAATATTTAAGACAAGGGTAGCTGTTAGACAGGACCAGTGTAAGGAGGGAACCAAAAGTATTCCAAGCACGGGAAACAGTATTTTCACTGGCCCCACAGTGAAAGAACACATCACTAAAAGAACCTCAACATTGGCTGGTTGATTGTCCTTGTATGAGAAGTGCAACCTAGATGTTTTATTTGGCAGGCCTCATGCTACAAAAGTCAAGCATACTGTCACACAATCCCTCTCAGCAGAGGTCACAGTCAGCCTGATCCAAAGACAAACACTATACATATTCATTCCTCCTCTTGGCAAAGTTCATGCCCTCCCTCTCTACACAGAGATGGAAATCAGTGCAGTCTGACACAACTCCAGGCTGCAGTCACCCTAGAAAGCAACAGAGTCCTTATGAGGAGAGACCTAATTCAGCCTCAGAGTAGTCCAGTCAGCAGTCACTCCTCTCGGAAACCTGTCAGACTGCAATGCTGCTTAAGGCTGTTGTTTTGACATTAGTTTGACACATTCACATGTTGCCCTTATTGTGTGAACTCCTACTCACTGTTTTGTAATAACAGCAAAGGCATCAATATTTAAAAACAATCAAATGTATGTTTGGTTTAAATAGGCAGTTGAGCCACAATCACTTGCAAAAAGTCTTCTATGTGTATTTGTCATATATATATATTTTTTACATATGTATATATATATTTTATACATATTTTAAATTCCACTCATGTTGGAAGCCCCTGGTCACCATTCATTCTCTACAAGGGTCAGTACCCTAATAGATCTACAGTTCTACTTTCCTCTTAAAAATATCACAGTCCAAGTCATTTCCCTCTTTTATATGCTGCTTTCAACATCACTTGAAAGATGATGTAAGATTCTGTAGCTATAGCTAGTAGATGAACATTTTCAAAACTGCTCATAAGGTGCAAATACCTCAACAGACATTTCCTCCATGGAGGCAAACTGCTGAACTCATTCATTTCATTTTCACTCTTCTATTTGGCAAGTGTAGATGAGAATTTAACACAAGTGCCTGTGGAAGTGGCTGACATGCTTCCCATGTCCCGTTACATATTTCCTTAGGGCCCCCATATTTCATTACAATAGCATATTTCCTTTCACCAAGAGCTTAATGAATGAGGACCTGATCACACAGACTGAATTTGCTCACCCAGCTCACTAACTTTGGGTAAACCGGTTTAGCCCTATATTTTCTCTGTGATGTCAATGCTAGAAACTTGAATGAAATGTGATAATTAAAAAAGAAAGTCAGAATGGGCCGGGAATTTAGTTCAATGGTGCCACTGCCTGCCTCGAAAGCTCAAGGTCCCGAGTTCAATCTCTGGTACCAAAAAAAACCCAAAAAAAAATCTGTGAGGTCCCTAAGAGAAGAAAATTAATTTTTAAGATGACCTTTAGATGACAAGACAAGTAACTTTTGCCCGGACTGTGCTTAAGTCTTCACTGCCCACACAACACAGCCTCCTGGGTTCATACCATTAAATGACAGAGTTAGGCCAAGGGACTAAGCGAGGCACATGCTAGGTTGAACAACCAGTCCTTTCTGCTCCACCCCCCTTACCTTCCTCTCCCAAAACAAGGCTAAAGCAGAAGTGGCCTGGCTATCAGATTTCACAGAATGGCCATTCTATTTCCTTCAGAGTCAGAGTGTAGAAATCCTTCAGACAAGACAAAAAATATTAAGCCCCAGGCATGAGAAGCAGAAATGAAATACTTTTCTTTGAGAGGACACTGCTCATAACCAGCAAATAAGTGGTAATTTTTCTCTGACTACATAGTTTCATGTCAGTTCTTCAAAGGAGGTCTCAATCCAGACTCATTGTTAGAAATGCCAAATACTGAAGCAGAACACACAGTGGTTGACTCACATTAAAATACTTGAACTCCTTTCCTTTCAGAATTTGGCCTATGTTAATTACTGTTATCCACCTCATTCCAGGCTTGTCTTAAATTTTCCCAGTAGAGTGAGCAAGGCCATTTAGAGTACAACTATGAAGCAGTCAACATTAGTTTTCATATTATTGACATCTTGCCATTCCATCCCAACCTTTTGTACCTCAGATGACCCATGTTCTCTAGATCCTCACCTGTCCAAGCATGGTCCAAGTCTTTAAAACTCATTTGTATGAAGTTATAAATTATTACTCTGTCTTAGTTGATTTTTCGTGCTACTCTTTTCTGGACTGCAGCCAAGATCTAGATACATTAGGTAAGTGGAACTGGGTGATCCTCTGCACTTTGACAATGTTTATTTGCATGAGTAATATTCACCTTTGCAGAGGGTCCCAGAGGAGGAGTCAGATGAGATAGATATGCAAGGAAGCATTCATCACCTGCCTAGCCTCACTTGATTTCTTGCCACATACACACAAAACCCAACCGAGTGGACTGATTTTGAGCCTCTATAGGAGAGGGAGAGGTTAATGAAATAAGAAGATCTGTGTTTGTGAAAGACTGTGTGATAGAAAACTATTATCCCAACTCTGCTTTAGACCACAGCCTGCACGGTAAGTCAGGACAGCCCCCAAGGGAGGGAAATTGTACTGGCAAGTTAGCATTCATCTAGGGGCCACCAGGACAGAGACAATGTCACAGTTCTCTGATGAAGGGACTAACCCAGCAAAGGTGACTCATTGCAAGGCACATATGAGACAACACCTGGCCTGAGAACTTGAGGAAGAACTGGCCAAGAGTTTGAGGATGATGGTAGGGTGGGGATTGAGATCTACTAAACTTTAATTTAAAATTAATATCCAATGAGATTACCCCTATAATTGTAGAAGTTAGGAGAAGTATTTACGAGTCACTGTGGCCCACCTTGCAGCTTTTATTTATACCCTGTGGACCAATACCTTTTTAGGAAAGCCCCCTTTACTAATCACACCTTCTAAAAAAGCATATTATTAGTGGCATCATCATTATCACTGTTAACACATATAGTTGCATCATATTTTTCAATATTTTCTTTATATTCTTCAGCTACTAGATGGAATAGCAATAAAAAACCTTTGAAATTGGCATATCACTTTCCTTCTGCAGCAGTTTAGTTGCCTAGTAGCAAAGCTTGAATTTAAATAAAATAACTGACTGTACATTGGCCCTGCCCATTAATGCCAAATGAATGCACTGCTATATCAGTAAATAGCAAATTCATTATGGAGTGTTACTCAAGCTCTTACAAATGAGCCACTTGAGTCAGATCATTCCTCAATCTCCGTGCCTGCCTTTACGTGTCATCTACCTAGGAAGGTGATGCTTTGAAATCGTGTTAAGAATTTTAATCACGGATATTCCGTGCACATTCTGTAGATAGGAGGAAAAAGGGGGCCCCTGCTTCCCCAGACTCCTGTTGAACCCCTGCCGTTTTCCTCACCTTAGATGATGTATTCAGGACTTTGATTCATTTTTCCATATTATAACCATCTCTTTCACAGCTGGGGTGAAGGGAAGGAGAGAAAGTGTTAGTTACAGGGAAAGTCATAATTTAAGGGTCAGAAACCTTTTAAAAGTGATGTGCTGAGATTTGGGGTTCTTTTCCTCTACTGTATTAGAAAAGGGCTACGTTGCTACTGCTACCGACTTCTATCCATCAAGCCAGAGAAATCTGGCCATGTGCTAGCTTGGCTCCACTGAAACCGAGCTGTTCACTCTGGCTTTATAGCTATCGGTACTCATTTAAAAATTGTTGAACACTCATGGGGATTATTTCATTTAATCCTTTCAGCAGCACTGAGAAAAACATGCACTATTATTAGCTCCTACTTTACACAGGAGAAAATGGGGGCTTGGAGAGTTTAAATAGCCACACCTGTGGTCCGACTGGCACTAAGTAGGCGTTCAAACCCGAGCCCATGTGCCTCCAAGCCTGAGTGCTAATGCTGTACTACTTTACTACCCGGTGGCTCCAGTGAGGGGAGTTAAATCTAGGGGCCTCCCAATCACAGGAGCACCATGCTGGTAGATTGTGCTGCAAATACTGTACGACTCTCTTCCCCACAATGTTTTGGGTGCTATCAGTCTACATTTTTAAAGTAGTGGTTCCAGGACTTGCGCCCGGCCTGCAGATTGGCTCCCAAAACTTGAACTGTCAGCGGTGTGCCTCTAACCCACCATTTTTCAATCTTCCACAAAAGGTGGGTTTTTAATTATTCCTTCTTTGTCCTCCCTATGTATCTTATGACTACCTATGTGTTTTACGAAACTTAAAAGGTAATGATTTCTTGGATAAACCAAAAGAAAATACGAAAATTATGGCAATGGTTATCAAATATAGGCATAATTCTATTATTTGCACAATTCTACTATTTCATTTAGTCTTATTAAACCCCTACCAGGTGAAAACCATTGTGTCTGTAGCAATGATAACTCAAAATCTATTCCATATACTGGTAGCAGGCCATAGCTGTTACTGGTCTGCAATACAATGCTGCAGAAATGGAAAGTGAATGTTTAGAAACTTTAAAAGCAATTTGACAGAGTAATTTTATGTCTGCTGATTTAAGAATAAAAGGTTTAAGCATTTTAAGGAATTCATTTTTATTGTATTTTACAAAAGCATCAACCTATGACAGACTGAAACAAAAATCTGGTCCTCTGACACAGACCATGAGAAACTTCACAGCGGAAAAACAATTTCCTTTACAGCCTCAAAAACCAATGTTTAACTAGAGAGGTTAAGTAATTTGACCAAAGACACACAGCCTAAGGAACATAGAGCTATAGTTACCATCCTTTTAACTGTGGGAGTTGGAATTGTGAGTTTCTTTCTTATATTGTATTCATAGGGATCTGTGATACAAACCTTGTCAATCTAAAAAGAAATAGATCCCCCAGAGAGCAGTAATATTTATTTGCAGAGCATGCAATGGGAATACATGTGCCATAGTAACTGTAGCTGTATTCAAGGAGGCTGAGGCACAGGGAAGGTTTTAAAGGACAAACAACTGAGGAGGATTACATCAGGTATTTTGAAACCATACAGTAATCATAAGGCACAGTCATTAATAGCCAAGGTGATGTTAGTTGGGGTTGGACAGTTGCCAAGCAGATGTTCCTGTAAAAGTCTTTTTTTTTATAAGGTTGTGGTGGCCTCTGCATAAGCTGTGTATCTTGCAGAGTCTTCTGTGATAGTTATTATCAGGCGATCATGTATAAGAACCCTATCTTCATAACTTCCCTGATTTGTATGTTTATTTTTGTCAGGGTTGACACAAGTGACTCCATTTTGATTTTGACAACTTTCACATTCCTTTCACAGCCTCAAGGTTTCAATTTGGCTCCTCTCAACGCAGAGTCTAAAGCTTAAGAATCAGAAGCCATTCTCAACATTTACATTTAGCAGTTCTTCTGCAGCTCCCTTCCCAGTTCCCTGCCCACGTCTCCTTCCAACAGTCAGGTCCCATGCATGCAGGCCAGTTTGGGCCCCATCCCAAGTAGTCACCATCTTCCTTGGGACCTCAGCTCCTTACACTATGCAGCAATTTCAGATTTAGCCTTTGAATGGGATTATTTCTGGCAGTTGCATTCTAAAACTCAAATGTCGATTACAAGTCACCAGAGAAGAGCTCTCTAAGGACCGCATCAAGATTTTATAGGACACAAGGCAGAGGCCAGCCTGTGGTGACATTTCCCTGCCCACTGCCTCACCAAGAGAAATTTAACAAAGGGAAAAAGAAAAGAAGTCTTTCCCTAATTCTAAAAGATACACCCTAGAGAGTCTATCTTTTTTAGGAGATTCAAGTTCCCACCCCACCTCTGCTTTGACATTATCCTTTGACAAAAGGAAAATACCAACATGACCAATGTTATTAAATATGCTTAGAGTTATTTATTAAGACTATGGGACCTGTTCTCTTGATTTGAAAGTCATTAAAGGAAAGCTGCTAATCAATCAGGAGAAATTTTACTGCCACTAGAAATCAGTTGTGTCTGTACTCAGAAGCCCTGCTCCTAAATATGGGTACAGCGAAAAGAGCCGAGCTATCAGGGCACAGACAACTGTCTCCTGCCCGTTCCAGTTGATGGGATTAACACTGCATGTCTACAATGGTGCTCTTCCTTCTTTTCTTTCTCTTTTTTCCCTGCAGGAACAATAGATGATACCAAAGAAACAACTGGAACAGAGGACCCAAAACTATTTCTAGGAACCCTAGCATTTCTGGGATGGTTTCACAGGACCGTGAGAGGTGGAGGAGGGTAGGAAGGAGGAGTCAGGAGAGGAGCAGATAGGCCTCTCCTTTCTACCTTTAACCAGAGAGCCTTGCTTTTATTTGTTACTCTTTTTAGTCATCTCTGTAAAATTCAATTGGAGGAAAAAGATTGGGCTCCAGGCTTTTTTTTTTTTTGAAAAATACTTGTTTAACTGCACTTTTGTTCCTAAACATTTTGGTTTGAAATCAGCAAGTTATAAGCTTATTTTAGAATTGAACTGGGTTTTTTAATTTTTTTATTTTTGTAACTAAACTTTAATTTCAGAAATATTTGGCTGTAGAAATGAGTCAGACATCTCATTTTAACTGAGACATTTTTGCCAAACAAAATGAAAAGAAAATATGAATATTCTATCCTCTTGAAAAAGAGATGTTGCTATACCAGGTCTGATTTGTTTTTGTTATAAGAATTGCTTGAAGACCTGTTAGGGAAAATTTAATGCTGGAAATGAGGAGAAAAGCAAGCACTCTCCACATTAATATTTTTACTTGCATGTTAAAAGATGCATCTAAATATTTCATAACAAAAGCTATTCTCTAAGGTCTTGGTCTATAGAACAAAAACTATTCCCTATTCCTTGGTCTGTAGATAAAAAGGCAAAACTTCTAAACATGGGGTTCTTTGAGTCTCTGTAGTTAACCAAGGCCTGGTGTTGATAACACCAGGAATCGTATAAAATTCATTTGAAGATATAAGTAGGACATGCTTACCTATGGTATTCTAGATTTGCCATGTAGATACCAATAAATCTAGATATGATGATATTTAAAACATTCCCAAGTGGCAATTTGAAATTATCTACTTTAAAATTCCCATATTAGTACCATATTAAAATTTTCTTTGCAGAAAAACTTGTACCTCATTACAATGCCATTATTCTAAGATTTCTGCCCAAAACAATCTTAATTACTTCTGTAAATTATTTATGTACATTATTTCTTCTACCCATGGTAATCTGGTAAGAGAAGTGTTATAACACCCACTTTACAGAGAAGGAATTCAGGACTCTGAAAGCTAAAAGACTTGCCTAGAACTATTATAACCACATAAATGGTAGAACATGGCTCCAGGATCCTCCTTTTAACACACCACATTTGCTTGAATGTGTCTCCTCCAAAATTCAAAGGTTGTCAATATGACAGTATTAAGAGATGGGCCTTTGAAAAGGAGATTAGACCACAAAGGCCCCTTCCTCATTAATGAGATTAAGGTCCTTATAAAGAGACTTTAGGCAGCATTCCACTAGTTTGTTAGCTTGCCTTTCCACATCCTGCCATTGGAGGATACCTAGTTTCTCCCCTCCAGAAGATGCAGCGACAAGGTGCCATCTTTCAGTAGCATCAGCAGCCCTTACAGGATACCAGTGCCTTCATCTTAGACTTCCAGCCTCCAGAACTGTGAGAAATAAACTTATATTTTTTATAAACATCCAGATTCAGGTAGTTTGTTTTAACAACAAAAAGGTCTAAGACACACTGCATCATATGAGAGTAGAATTCATGTATTACCTTGAGAGTAAGAAGAGGCTATGGATTAGCATTTGTTTATTGAGTGCTGACTATATGCCAAATGTTGGGCACATCACTTTACATTCATGATCCCCTTTCATCTTCACAATGCCAAAGATAGATACTATTCTTATCACCATTTCATATAAAAGGAATGTAACAGAAGCTTAACATGCTTAAATACCCCAAGTCATACGTCTTGAAATATATGACGCCAGATCTAAAGCCCAGAAGTTCTGTCCCCAAAACACATACATACTCCCAGGAAGAATTCTTCTTGAGAGATTACATGCCTGCTCTCCTGTGCTACCGTTAAAATTTTTTTAGACCTCATCTTTTGAAACTGCAATCTTAGAATCACCTTGCAAACAACCCAGAAAAAAATTGTGCCTGTAAGCCCTCTTATATCAAAGCAGTACAACCTTCCACATGATTTTTGGATTTTTCCACAAATCAAATTTACCTTCAAATGATAAAGATTTTATGTCACTGATGATTTTCAAAAGAATATGCCCTGACTTTAAAATAACTCCAAGAATACTCTGAAAAATTATAACACCAATGGATTAAGTTTATAGTTACTTTGATGCCTATTGTGAAGGAAAAATACTGATTTAGGGTTATAATTTCTATGTCTATTTAAAAAATCAGTATCCCATAGCTAATGATTATCTTTCATTCCCATTGTTCAGCCAACCCTCAACCCCATAACCACTCTGTATCCATCCCCCCAAATGTATTTTAATGCTTCCCCTGATGTAGTGATTTACTGAAGAATGTCAGACATCTATATAGTGAAGGAAATTAGTCTAAGGGAAAGAATCTGGACAATAATTGTTTGAGAGAATTCCTAATTCCCTGAATTCTCTCCATGACAACTCAGAGCCTTTTTCTTCTTTTTCTCATAGATGAAAACTCTAACCTAATAAATGGGACCAACATAACCTTTGGAAATGACAGTTCACTTTCAATATTTTCCTACATCTTGTTGAAACCTTCTTAAAGGGGCAGATAAGCCCTATGTATTTGTAGCTATTTAGCATTTTGATGAAAATCTGTATAATTTTGAAATTTCAAATCAGTCATAGGATATTGCTTTTGAGCTCAAATCCTACTAAGTTTGGGAGAGATTGGCATTTAAACAGATGTCAGCAGTGTTTTGGGAAATGTAAATTGAGGTACAGATGGTGACTGCTAGGGAGTTAAAAGCATCTGTGTTCTTTGAAAAAAAAACTATATTTGTGAAAAAATTTTAAATAATAACTGAAATTCCCAACTCAGTTTTTGAAAGAGGACAACAAAATATCCTCGTTGGATGGCACTGTTTGATAAGCTTCTTATCAAGTCAAGGATGACTTTAATTTCTAGATCCTGCATTTAAGCTAGAATTAAATTTATATTTTCAATAAGCCAAAACTAGAAATAATACTCTAAAAGAACAACTAATTAACCTGGGAAAAGAGGAATGGACACATGCCTCCATTTTAGCCAATTTTGTACCTCCACATAAGCTTTAAGGAAAAGACCCATTATCTGCCAAACAGTGGTTACAGAGAGCCTGAGTCAAATTCCAGCCATGTCCATTCAAATTAGAACTAATGAAAGTGCTTATAGTCCAAGGCAAATGCTAGCTATTACTATTGTAGGCTTTCTTCACTATCCTTAGAGGTCTATATAGGACTGGGTATTGCTGATCTACTCCCTCCCCAGGTTCCTTGTCCTCTCCCTATTGTGAACTAGGGTAACAATACCTAGAAATCTGCATCTCATGAACTGGTCAATCTACAGTTTGCATATGTCATCAATGTACTTTAAAAAAAGAACCTTTGTTCTCTTTTTCAACAGGCTTCTGAGCATTTCTCCTCAGAAGATTTATCCACCCAAATATAAATACAAATTTTTGTTTTAATGTTGATTTTTTTTATTGTGGTCAAAAATACAAGCCATAAAATGTACCATTTGTAACACTTTCAGCTTTTAGGTTAGTCCCTTTCCCATGATCAGAAATATATTCAGCTTACCAAGATTATTCAAAAAATTGCATTTTCATTAATATAATTAGTGTTCTAGGAAACCAATTGTACTAAAACATTTTTTCACTAAAAGATCTAATTGACAACCAGGAAAAAACAGAATCAACATCCTTTGATTGTACATATTTGTTTGTTTATTTGTCCCTAAGGATTCTTATGTTCAGCACTCATGTTAATCCAGTTTTTTAATGAGATTTCTCCTTCAGGGAGAATCAAGAAACTAAAAGGTTAATCAATTCAGTCATATGAGGAAACTACATAAGAATCGCATAAAAATCCAGACTCCCAGGCTAGAGTTTAATGTGCTATACACCTTGCCTGATTGAAATGAGTTTATGCATTAGATCCCATACACAAATGGATGCATTTAGCTTCGTTCACAGCACATCCGCAAACTCATTTACTGGATCCATAAGCACTTGTAAACATTGCTAATGGAGTTTGCTAAATGAATATTATAAACGTAATCCAAATGAGCTCTCCATGGAAATTGCAAATCATATGAAAAATATAGTGCATTTGGTTATAGCACATTTCATGAACAGTATATTTTAGTTAATTGTGTTAGTATATTATACATGGCTAAATGTCAGTACTAACGCCTAGACAAAAATTAGCTTTTTCTGCTTTCTTGGTATCGTTCAAATGAGGACACTGAGTATTATACAATCTATCAATCAAAGTTTCTTCATTACTAAAGCAGATCTCCAGAGTTCACATTGTTTCCCTAGGAAGAAGCTAGGATACTTGAGAATCTGTAAACTCCCCTGGCCTGTTAGGATTCCAATCAGATCCCTGAAATGTTTTCCACAATGGTGTTGTGGCAGCCTGAAATAGTCACTAAAACTTTCAAAAGAGCTGATTTGACTCAAACATTATGCTCTTTAATTAATATCATAAAACTACACAAACAGTTTAAAATATCTGGGGTCTTTTTGAACGCTGTCATACTTTTAATTATGTGTTCTATAACACATAATTTACTTTATTTGAATGACAATTATCTACTAAAGCCACCTCTTGCCCATAGAAGAGGCAAGCTATAATTTGAGTCTTCCCAAATTTCCTTCTCTTGGTGTTGATTGATTTCAGCCATTAGTAAACTAAAAATGACCTCCAGAAGTAGAAGTCGATAGTAGAAGTAGAAGTAGATAGTTACAGGAGTTCAACCCTCTCAAAATATAAACTTCTTAGATTTGTCATTTTATAAAGTGAGATACAAATGGACAAATTGGACAATTCATAAAAACAGAGCTCTGACCCACACCTTTAGCCACCTGCTCAGGAAACCACCCATCAGCAATAGCGAGCCTCCTGTAAGTCAGTCTTGCAAGAAATGAGAACACTGTCTCTGCTAGCAACTCAGGAGGCTAAACAACAACCTCCAGAGCAGTTGGTCCCAAATGACATTAATTCCTCTGGTGTGTATCCCTTCTTCCAACTTAGAACCAACCGAAACTAAAAACTCCTCCTAACCAATCACACGGGATCCCCTGCTTCTAGTAAGTTCACCTACAGCTTTCCCATGCCAACAGCTCCCAATCAAGGCATACCTGAAGTCTTTCTATTTTTCACTATGAACCTTTCTACTTCCCTGCCTTTGAATGTCTGTCAAGACAAGAAACAGTGATTAACTCCCTGACTATAGAAACTTCTGAGTAAATAGACTTTGCTTGTTCTTCTTTGGTTGGTCTTCATTTATTTCCATAAGAACAACAAAGATGATAATTTGGAGACAAAAGCAAATGCTGAAATACATTTCATGTAGTTTAAGGAAGAGACTGTCAGGGTTTATATCCTGGTAGAGCTCTTCCCTCGAAGCAATAAAAGGTCTATGTTATTCCAGATGAGCTATTCCCAAGGTGCCACCTGTGTATATAAACAGACTTCCCAAGAAAAGAAAATATGAGATGAGTTATTGTAGGTAATTGGGAAACTAATTTCTCAATAGTTTATGCTTCTAGCATCAATTATTGGAGAAATATACCCCAACTTAATTATTACTCTTACTACCAAGTACAGATGCTCCTGAACCTATGTCCCAGTAAACCTATCATACATTGAAAATACTGTTAATTTGAAAATGCATTTAATGCACCTATCCGTCTAAACACCATATCTTAAGAATACTGCACACTGGAGAGAATGGATTGCTTACCCTTGTGTTCTTGTAGCTCCTGGGAGCTTCACTGCTGCTGTCCAGCATCTGGAGAGAGTATTGTACCACATATTGTTAGCTCAGGAAATGATCAAATTTCAAAATTTGAATAAGGTTTCTGCTGAATGGATATTGTCTTCACATCATTGTAACATTGGAAAAATATAAGCCAAACTATTGTAAGTCAGGAATGGACTGTACTAACTAGATGTAGCTTGGATTTTTTTTGTTACTTTCATTTCAAATTTTTGATTTTTGGTTTTTTTGAAATGAGGAGGAATACCTCGTTGTATTGTCTCGGGTGACCATGACCTCCAGGAATCAAACAGTCCTCCTGCCTTAGCCTTCCAGCTGAGACTATAGCATGTACCCCAACACCAGGCTCTCAATATTCCAGATGACCAATATCTAAGTTAACTTGGATATTGTTACTTCAAAGAAAATTCTATGAAGACACAAAGATAAATAATGGAGAAAGGACCCTATTCCCCAGCCCACCATAGTTCCCAAGCAATGAGAGAGAAGAGCTTCAGTGTCTGAGCTTTCCCCTTTCTCAGTCTTCTGGTGTTGTTTCAGCTTTATCCCATTTTTATCCTTTGTTAATTTGGATGGAGATCTTGGACTAAATGGAGATTTATTAAGCAAATACCACAGTTAGTAAATTAGTATGTCAACCAGAAACTAATGTCCAACTTTTAGAAAATCAGGCTCTATTTATTATATTTATTATATATATATATATATATATATATATATATAGGTCCTATTTATTTATTCAGTTACATTGAATAAAATTTGTAAATTATTTTTAATTTATTTTTTTCTCATTCTGAAAGCATTTTAAGAATCATGAAGTGACCTGGAATTATCATCATGAATACCAGTTATCCTTTTTAAGTGGTGCAAAAATATGTATAAATTTGGCCCAGATAAAAAGGGTTCTCTTAGTTATTCCTTTTTAAATATTTTTTAAGATGCCACCAACTTCTACTACTTTCAACAGGACTCAGGACACTATTTGAGAATAAAAATGTCTTGATTACCCAAGTCTAGAGACTGCAGTACTAAATGTGAGTGCTTATTTTCCCCTTAATGGGCATAACTCAGATGCTATTGAGGATCATAAATGTCTGTCTTTTACATCACTACAGGATTTTTGCAACAAGAGATCTTTAAATGGGACATAAACTATTCCCTTAACAATGAAGCTTATTGTATGTATATTTCCAATTAGTTTAGCTGGTCTTCAGTGCATTTTTCTGTTTCTTCCATTTCATTTTTATGATGAGATGACAAAAACTCAACATAATACTTTAGACAAGGATATGCTGTCAATTTATATAATGGCACCTTAATATTTTCCACATTATTCTCACTCCTCTTCCAGTGACTTATTTTTAGCCCTGTTGCACACTGAGCAAAGCTCATGATCTTTTTCTTGGAAGGTTATGGCTAATTCAATACCCATCACTGTGTATGATTAGCTTAAATTGTTCTTTCAGATGTGCATCACCTCACACTTGCCTGTTTCAAATTTCGTCTTCATCATATTGTCCAATTACCTAGTTTTGTTAAGTCTTGCTAGAATCCCTGATGGTCCTTAGTGGGCTGGAAATTTAGGGTCATTGAATAATATCATTCCTTTATTCACCTCATTTTATAAATGGTTAATAAATACATTCAACAACAAAGATCTTTTCTAGTACGGATCTCCAGGGCATTCTATTAACCTCAGTCTGCATCCACAACTGGACCCGACCCCTTATCTCAGAGTTTTTCCCTTGTCTTTTTAGTCCTTGCTCTGGCTTTTTGTTCTGAGGCCACAGTGATAAAGTTACCTTATCAGCTGCTTGGAAGATAATTTATCAAAATGTCTTTAGGGTCAAAAACCTCATATGCTGTCATGGCCATGTTCCTATGACAAACACCTAAGTAGCAGTCAGTGTACACAATACTGTAGCCCAAATCATTCTGATGAACCATTTTATATTTTGATTTCCTCCTTTCTCCCTTCTTACTTTACTTCCTTTCTTTATTCCTTCCTTAAAATACTTACTTTCTTTTAGCTATTTATAAGTCTTTGGAGCTAAGTTCCATGATCTTTGGACTTAACAGCTTCCCACCCTACCTCTTATCTTTTTATAATAGTAATTGAATTTTACTTAAACCTCTCATGGCTTTCAGATGGTTTATGTTTTGTACAAAGTGCATTATTTACTTTCTTCTATGGAAACTGTGCAAATAAAATTTCAATAATATCTTAAGATTTTACAGCATTGAGAAATTCAGTATGAAGAGTCGATCCAAACTTCACTCCTCTGAACTTGACCATACAAAGAAATAAAATGTGACTTAAACCATTTGTTATTTATTCCCATGATGTAGTTGGACTTGCATATTACTGTCTAGCAGGACACCTTTTCAGAAAACCAGAAGCAGGAGGGGGAGATTTGCTTTCTATAAATATACTCAATTCAAGTCCAGTGTGCATTATTATCTCATCCTAACTGTTCAGAATTTTCCACTATAGTCACAGCTGGCATAACCCCATCCTGAGTCTTCCCAGAAAAATTCCAAAATGCCTCTTTGGAGCTCTATCATAGCTGGTGTCTCACTTTAATCGCACAACTTACAGATTCAAATAACAAAATTAGTGATAGATTACATTTATTTTCAGATTCTAGCAGTAATTAAAAGAACCAAGAAGAGAAAGAAGTTATGAGGACAGGACATCCATTTGAAAACATGCATTGCACTTCCAATGATCCTGAAATAGGTAACAATGATAAACCCCTTAATGGCACAAACTCTCTCCTCATTAATGAACATTTTCTTTGACTCTCTAGTTTGTCATCAAGTAAAGCAAAATGCATAGCAGCAATGGAAGACTGCTCTTTTATATTAGGAAAATAATTCAAGTGCAGATAAAACATTATTGGGAAAAACTGCATTTTATAGTTCTTAACTCTCCTTCCAAACTTCAAATTGAGAGTTCAGTTCCATACCCAGGTAAGTTGCAGGTTCAGGCTAATGTGTGCCCATTACTTCAAGCTGATAAGTGTTGTGAAGTCTTTCTTAATAGATAATTCATTTCTGCATGGTTTTAGAGAAATGGTCATTTATTAGCCTTGTCACTGCTAGTGTAAATCAATTACTTTGGATTGTGCAAAGTGAGGGAAAAAAATCTAATTGAGCCATGACAGCAGACCCCAAAAAGAAGATGAACTTCTCAGAATTAGATAATAACTTGAGGGAAGATGCCAGGTCTTCACTTAGTTCTAGGAATTTAATTCAATAAATAGCTTCTTTACTAATTAGACACACCTGTGTCCTGGCTTAGCCATTCATTTGTTCGTTCAACACTTTATTTCTGGCATTTTTCATGACCCATCTGATTATAAAGGAGAAAACAAATGTCAGAGCTTAACAAACATCCACCTTTAGGACCCCAAGCTTGCCTGGGTTTCCTCACTCTAATTTTGTCTTGATGTTTCTATGATTTCCAGATATTCCAAAGATTGTTACCATACAGAGAACAGTGGGTGAATGCTTAATTTTCCCTTGTTGGGTTTTCCATTGCTTTCTCCACCTCTTTTATAGAGCATGCAGTCACACCAACCAAAGCACCCAGAATGTAAAATACAACAGCATGGGGAACATGTTTTGGGTTTGGCCAACCCCCAAAAGCTTTAACAGTCATTGAAGATATTCACGTAAAAACCTGGCTGATGTCACCCATTCTTGGCATCAAGATCCCTGAAATTATCAGTTCTAGTAAATTTCTATTTTCAAATCTATTTAGTGAAATTAAAAGTGTTTCACTATCAGTAAATTATTCTTTAATTATAAAGTCTTATTGAGTTTCAGGTATCATTTCAAAAAGATGAAGAAAAAGAAGAAAGAAACAACACTCTAATATTTTCAATGTTGCTGGATGACAAGGAAGTAGGAGGTAAATTCATATTTTTTATCTTGTTTTGTTTTGTTTTGAGACAGAGTCTCACTATGTAGTTCAGGCTGATCTTGAACTCACTGTGTAGCCCGAGCTGGCCTCAAACTCCCAGAAATCCTCCTGCCTCATCCTCCCAACTGCTGGGATTATAGGCATGTCCCACCACGCCTGGCTCTATAATATGAAGTTTTAATGATAAAAACTGTGTCAACAGATTCTTCATGCTGATACAGAAATGCATCATGCGTTTTCTAAAACTCTGTGGAACTGAAACAAAATTCCTCCCCCAAACAACAGAAAAAGTGAATGATGGCTAAGTAGTCATTTACTTCCAATTTTCTGACCAGCCCGTGAGTGCTGAATCCCCACTCTCACTCCATCGCACTCCTTTGGATCAAGACTCTGCAGACAGACCCTGTTACTTAGAAACAGCACTTCACAGTGTTATGTGTCATAAACCAGACTAGTTGATATTCCTGTTTTGTCATTCAAACAACATTGGTTTTATTATTTGTGGAATTCATCTCACAAACAGCACAGTGAAGAGCAGTGAAGGTCATTTATCTTGGGTTACACTGAGTTAGTCACTGAACAGTTGAGCAGCAAGTTTCCGTGATGATATGAATAGTAAGAACAAAAATAAATCCAAAAGAAGTATATTTGTTAAGGAATCCATTCTTAAAAACTTTACTCTCTAAAGTTGCAAATGATGAATAAAAACTCTTCGCAAGGTTTTCTTTATTCCTAACCCTGTCCAGAAAAGGTAAGTTATTCCTTTTTAATAACATTCTTATTATTTTAATATTCTTTTTAGGATACTTATGAAAGAAACTGAAGGTCTCTATGTAGGAGGGACTTTGAGCTCATGAAACAGGAGGTCGGTGGATACCCGGTAAAGACTGAAGGAGCTGAGCCATTAACTTACTTCATTTCAAAGATTCCCAAATATCTAGTATATTGTAAATAAATATTTTCAGAACGTGAATTGTACAAAATATACATAAAATGTGATAAGGTTGTCTGGGTAAAAACTAAACTGACATTAATTATGCCCAACAATCCAGACACACATCTGCGGAACCAAGATCTTCTGAGCTCATTTTTTAATGAGTGCAAGAGTCTCTCCTTAAAGCTTTAGTATATTATCAAATAGCCTTTGCCTTTTGGGGTTTTAGGAACTAATTTTTAACATGTTCTTCTGAAGTATTATGCTTTCAAATAAAAACAAACAAATTCAGACAGTATGGGTTGGGTCCTTAGAGGTTATCGAAAAGCTCTGGAATTCTTGCTCACTTGTTTTGTCTGTAAAGATGGTAACCCAGTGCCTTGATTTTGGTCATCTTTCCACAGTAATCCAATTTAGAATATAGTTACTTGATTTAACAGAAACAAAGATTCAAGTACAAAGTCTGAATAGTAAATATTTCTATTCAAAGTGTGAAGGCAAACATGTTTGCTTAACAGTTTATCCACTGGGAAATATTTTTAGAGATGGGTGATGCTGTTCTTGCTCTAAGTGCTCCTAGAGCAAAAATGTGTGTGATTTATTTCAAAACTCAAAAAATAATATTAATTGAAAAACCAGGTGCCAAGAACCTGACGACATTGTATTGTGCTTCTAATGCGTTTATTTCTCACATTTCATCTGTGTGCCATGGCCGAGGTGAGTTACTCAGACCTCCTCGTTTTCTGTTGCTCTCGTTACACCTTCCACCATGCAGAAGCCCAGATAAACCCAGAACAACTTAAAACAACATTCAAAAGTTGAAATTTAACACTATCAGAACTACAACATATTAATAGTAAAAGAAATATAATTTCCTTCTATGGCTGGATTCCAGTTAAAGTAGGTTGTTTTGGTTTGGTTTGGTTTGGTTTTGGAAGTGTCTGTGTGTGTGTGTGCGTGCGTGCGTGTGTGTGTGTGTGTGTGTGTGTGTGTGTGTGTGTGTGTGTATGTATGTTTTGTGTTTTCAGGCTTGGAAGACAAAAATGTTAGAAATCAAAATGTCGGGCCGGGGATTTAGCTCAGTGGTTCCAGCACCTGCCCTGCAAGTGCAAGTTCCCAAGTTCAATTCCCGGTACCAAAAACAAACAAACAAAGAAATCAAAATGTCTAAGAAGTGTCCATTTTAAATGCCAAGTTGAAGAAAAACTAGCCAGAGGACTAAAAAGAAGTGTGAAAGCTGGAGGCCCATCATTTCATTAAGAAAACTACAAGGGGTTCTAAATCTGGATGAGTAAATCCTTTGACAAAGCAAAAAAGTATACCTTGTTAGCTATAAAACTAACAGACTTCTCAGGCCTTAAGTACAGTTTCCCTATGATGACAGGATTAGGGTTTGGGGACATGCCAAACTGGGTCTCACACACGCATCTGGGAAGAAAACAGAGAATCCCTAGAAAAGGGACTCACAATGGTGCTATTTTTTTTTTCAGTACCAGGGATCGAACTCAGGACCTTGCACTTACAAGGCAGCTGCGTGCAGTGCCACTGACCTAAATCCCTGACCCATAATGGTGCTCTTAATGACAGGTACACTGGACCACTTGTTTAATACAGTGACCTCTCAAGGAAATAAAAATGCCCTCTGCTTCAGGTAACTGACTTTTTTAAATGGTGCTAACGAAAAACGTGTTACTCAAATTTAAGTATAAGTGATTTTAAGACCATGGCACTTTCAACAACTTGCTGAAGCCAAGAGAATATAGGAATTTCAAATATTTTAATGCCTTTGTTGTTATTTCAGTAAGGAAGTGCTGGCTTTATATGCTTTAAGTCAAAAATCCTCCCAGGTTCCCAGGTTTAGGGGCTGTTTCACTCAGCAATTGTCCTGCCCAAGGTTTGTCACCAGCAAGACCAGGACCAGGACTGGGACCAAGATTTCCTTTTTCCTCCTATGTCTTAAGAGAAGACATAGGTGATAACTGCCAAAGCAACTGGTTCCTCAATGACAGAACAAACAGGAAAAAACAAACCTTAATGGAAAAATGAACATGTATGAAAGCAGGGCAGTAAGCATTAGAGCACTAAATATATCACAGTTCGTAAAACTGGAGTCCACCAATTTATTCAACATTTGATGGTGGGCAGACATTATTTTTAGCTTTATTGGAATATCAAACCCATCATCCTATTGCCTATTTAGTACCAAACAGACATAAAACCAGTGAAATTGATTTGAATAAAGCTCTACTTCATCCATGCTGCACCGGTAAGGCGATGGATTTAGAAAAAGGCAGGATCACTTCAAGACTACTTTCACCTGCTCAAGCCAACCCACCACTGGATCATGGTACCAGCAAGGAAAACAGAACTTTCTAGAGATGAATGCATTCAAAAAACTCTAACCTCTTTAAAACATGCCATTTTGCTGATGATCAATCTGAAATTTGAGCAAGGTAAGTTTTGGGAAAATGAATTGACTGGCCTTATATATTGGACTTGATATGGTCTTTACTGAGACCTTTATTTCCAACAATGTTTTTCTTTTTGAGGGATTAAGTGACATATTCTGAAAATTAATTCTTTTTCTCTCTAAAATACCAGAGCTGGTATTCAAAATTCACATTAGCACAATCATGCCCACTGTTTGCAGCTGGCATCTATTCTGAGCAGAGTTAGCACCTGAGCTGACCACTTGGCTGATATTTTGAGGAGCATCATCCCTCTTTGCCTAATGTCAGTATCTATGCTCACTTTTACTATTATTTGTCATCACTGATGGATCAGATGAATCTGATAGGAAATCTGCATAACTCATCTTTAACTTCCTGGATTTTAATCCCAGTTTCATCTATTAACTAGTGTGAATAATTTCTGAAAACCAGTTTCCTCATCTGTAAAATACAGATAATAATGTATATCATATGTGTATGTATATATATATATATATCACATAATATACACATAATACACACACAAAATACATAATATTTATTTAATCTATTCAAAAGATTAAATTAATTTATGAAGAGTGCTTTGAGCAATGCTACCTCATCTTACTCAATTTTGTTAGCTATTATAATTGGCATTTAAAGGCCTTCTAGCTGCCAACTGTCTTCCCATACCTTTACAACATTCTTTGTAATAAAATAAAGGAAGGATGTGAGACTAATTTCATAGCCATTATAGATTATATGACATGTAAAAAGCAAAATTAACTTTAAAACAACCTTTTTGGGCTCAGGAGAGACTTCATCTCCTGCCTACAAGGGAAAGACAGATACTGTATCAGGCAAGTCAAATACAATGTACAATTTGCTTTTAGATACTTCACTACTAAAATACTACAAAATACTTGTATTTTGAGGAGAAATCCTTTCTTTGCTTATTTAGTTTTTATATAACATAGAAATTTCTTCATAGAAATTTGTGAGTAATTTCCTTCTTTACAATGATACAGGTCCCCTTGGTTAAATGAAGGGATTTTTTGAATGTTCATTAAGTAATGACACTATTATAAGTGTTTTATGTGTATTAACTCCCTTAATTCTCCTAATAAATCTATGCTTATAAATACTATTATTATTCCCATGTTATAGAAGACTGAACCAACCCATAGAAATATTTTTAAATTTACCATAAATTAACACTTAACAATGTTGGATCTGAAATTTGACCTAAATTATCCGACCCTTGAGCTCTTGCTATCAAGCACTCTGTAACTTCTCTTTGGGATAAAACACATGTACACTTTGCTAATCTATTTTAAGTTTATGATTATTATGTTAGGTATGAAATAACAATTGAATTAAGAGTTGGGCCCAAACATACACTTACCACTTGCTACTTTCTGCAAAGGGTGTTCCAAATGTGTTTTGAATTGAACACAAAAGTCTTTGAAATAAGCTTTAGAAATCAGAAAGATGACCCATTTAAATTCAATAAGTAACACATTCCTAAAGGAATGGACCCCACTTCTGCAAGACATGCTTTCTTGGTTTATTAGTGGCATCCAAAAAAAATGTTACAAGTGAAATTTGCATACAGTCATTTCAGGTAGCTCTCTGTATTGATATCTCATAGCTTTATTATTAAAATAATACCAGCTTAAATTTTTAAATGATATACAATCATCATAAAAATAGGGAATACAAAGGAGAGACTAAAAAATCACTTGTTAACCTATCTCCTCAAAATAACTGTTCTCAATAACTTAGTTGAATTCTTTTAACTTACAGTTTTCTGTTGAACAAAAATATTACATCATTAAGAACATTACTACTAATTATATAATAGCATTCTTAAATTATTGATAACTTATTGTCTTAGTTACTTTTCTCTGATTGCTGAGACAAAATACCTGACACCCAAAGTTAAAAGTTGAAAGGTTTATTTAGCTCACAGTTTGTAGAGGTTTCAGTCCATAATCATCTGGCTCCAAGGCAGGGATGGCAAACAGGTATTGCAGAGGAGAACACACAAGCTATCAAAGGCAACAAAGGACCTCAACAGCATCTTTCTACCCCTTTTATTCCATCCAGACTACTGAGATTAGGGCAGTGCCAAACCAATCACTTATGTGTAGTGGTTTAGTAATCACATGCCCTTAATCTCAGCATTACACATTCCAGATTCAGCCACCTTAGAAAAATAAAGTCCCACCTCATCTACATGAGGCTTTGGGGGATATCTAAACACAAGCCATAACACTTATCAACATATTTTATGCTATAATTATAGTTGAGAAGTAATAAATTAACTATTTAAACTTAAGAAGCAATTATGTATACATAAATACACACATGTAACAAAATAAAGATAATACATAGTACATATGAATATGGACTTCAGAGCCAAGGGTTCTAAGAATTAGCTACACGTTTTGCCAAACTGTAAGTTTGGTCCAGATAAAAAATTCTCTAGGCCTCAGGTTTCTAATCTACAAATTGTGAGTAATCATCTCTATGTTGTGAGCCTTTTGAGGAGCATTAGAAGAAACAATGTATGAAAAACTCTTAGAGGTTTTCCAGGTACATCAGGGACACTTAATAATGTTTAATTCTTGCTTTTTCTTCCTCTCTACATAAGGGCACATTCCCATCTTCAAGAACAGTTGACATCTATTAATCCCTGCACTCAGGAGGCTGAGTCAGAAAGACTGCAGTGAGTTCACAGTCAGCCTGAGCTACACAGTGTGTTCAAAGACAGTCGAAACTACATAGCAAGACCCTGCCTCAAAAAAGCAAAAAGCTAACATTTATTTTCTTGTTCATTTACTTATTCAGCTGGTAGTAGCTTAGAGAATATTGAACTCAACTCAAGCATGGGTGGTCTCCATCAAAGATTTATTTGGGCTAACTTTGCCTCACTCCACAATCACTTATAATGTGTCATGATAGGACAGTATACATTTAAACTTGAGCAACTTAAATAATGTAACTGATGACTTTGGCTTCCATTATAATTACTGATCTCTGCCTTTG
The DNA here is from genome assembly GCF_053883595.1 of Heterocephalus glaber. Taxonomy (NCBI): domain Eukaryota; kingdom Metazoa; phylum Chordata; class Mammalia; order Rodentia; family Bathyergidae; genus Heterocephalus; species Heterocephalus glaber. The sequence goes on from NW_028258403.1 coordinate 11,481,881, forward strand.
GTGTAAAACCCAGCATCAGTCAGCCCTAGCTGAGCATGTTTGCTCTTGGGAATGGAGACATTAGGTAATTATGGACAACAAATTTTTTTCTTCAAAATCTCAGCAAAGGCTACAACCCATTTTCAGACGAGACTTATTTGGTTCACAAGTCATATGTCGATCAGCCATGGCTTAAAAAAATAGATCTTTGCTGGGAATGGCTCATGTCTATTATGTTCCTGCATTGAACGTATTTTTCTTTGACCTCTTAATCCTCTGAGGACCTGAGACCGGCTCCCCTGTTCCATACAGGCTGGCATCTGGGTCAATTTGTATGTCAGAGCTGACTCCCTTACTGCAGAGTTCTCGGGATCCCTGCCTGAAATTACTCAAATTTGGAATGATAAGGGCTTTTTACAACTACAGAGATTTAGTCAGTCATGTTCCTATTGTCTGACAATTGTTGATCCCATTTGCACATTTGCACATTACACAAATCCCTGTAACACAAGAAATTCTAGAGGCATGTAAATTTACCTGGTTATTTCTACATACAAAATATGTTCTTTTGCCAGTGAATGGGATCTGTATATGCTACTATAAGAAAAAAATATATTATCTTCTTTATCCAAAATGGGGAAAGAATGAATGCCACACTGTTTCCTGAAAGATTCATCTCTATTAATCTGCCTTCCTGTAGAATGATTTCTTTTTTTTTTTTTTGCTCCTACAAAATATCTCCCCACACCCTCAGTAGCACTGGCTGGAGTTAAATCTTATTCTTATCTTGCTTCATGTGATTTTCCTGTGTAATATATATATAATACATGAATATAAATATATATGTTAATATATACATATGCATATTCAATGTTTCTGGATTACATGTACAGTAATTTTACCATAAGAATCTGACACTGGCAGGAAGTCAATTTAAATGATGGCAAAAGTGATTTTCCAATTAAGCCACTGTGTGTTGTTTTCTGCAGAGTTCTACTTTTATATGAATCCCTTCCTCTCTTTAGGCCCACGTACCATCCATAACTGTTCCCTTCCTTCCCACTGTGCCATCCTTTATCAACTGGAGCAGTCAAATCAACCATTGGAGTGTTCTTAAAAGCACCATGTACCCAACAGAAGAGTACTTGAATTACTCTGTATACCCGAACCTGCTGCACATCACAACAGATTATTAACACAGACCAAAAACTAGGGCACTGTGTGATCTTATAACCCATCAGAAACTACCAGCTGAGAGCACTCCTTGATCCCTTTATTGTATTTACAAGAATCTCATTTCTACCAACTAAATTAGTCAGGCACCTACAGGCTGCCTGGATGCAAATGACTTCTGACCTAAAGCTTAACCATCCTGCTTCTTCCTTTATAGGCATGGTATATACATTTTTAAAAAGAGAGTACTCTTTAGCAAGCAAATTTCTACATAATGAAGACCAAAAAATGAAAGCAAAGAAACTTTTCTAAGAACTTACTTGAATAGCTTTCTTTGTAGATTTTTACCATTAAGAAAGGAGGATACCAACAGGGTCAAGATAATTTATTTAAGAACTTAAGTACTTAGCAAGTAATTTTTTAATTTTTACTATATAAGTACTATTCATAGTCTTTCTCAGACCTGTGACTTGCCTCTTATATTCAAGACCTAATCCTGCCTCAAGAAACTTTCTTACTTCCATTGTGTTTCTTACTTCCTCAGTCTTAAAAACTGTATCTTTTCTCATGAGGGCTTTATGTCCTAAAGAAAGATGTATAATTTCATTCTCATAACAAATAATTTAAGGTCAGAAAAGCCAAGTAGATTCCTTCCACTTTTATTTGCTTCCAGAATGAAACCACTTTGAAAAAGTATGAAAATGACAAGCCACTTTCAATGTACTTGTCCTACAAGGCAAAGTACAGTATATGATAAAATTATATTAGATGGCAGAACCTACTAATACACAGTTGGGTCTTCAAGACATAGCAGGTAAGGAGAAGCCATAGAAGTTTACAAGATGGCTCCAAAGGGAGAAGGCAGGATTGCAGAGGTTCACTTGAAGCAGCCTTGAAGGAACCACTATGTATAGACATAAATATGAGAGTGATCTTACGACAATAGGAGTAATTATAAAGATTATAACTGTATGGCTCTGCTTTTTGTACTCACACTTTTTTCCTACACAAAAAAGATATAGGAATGAACAGTTTGTCTTGGCTATTAATTTACTACTATCCAAAATAGACATTGCAATGTAAAATGGAGTAAAACTCACATATGAGAGTTGCAAGAGATAGATACAACTATCTCCCTGCCCATCATACACAATTGCAAAAATGAAATTAAGTTCTTAACATTTATTATATTAAATTACATTACTGTGATATTGTGGTGATCAATTGATCGTCAACGTGAGTGGGGAAGGCCCAGCTGAATTGAGTCAGCATGGTTCTGGGAGTGGAAGATCCAATTTAAGGAGGATTGTTGCCGGAAAGGAGAATGGGAGAGAAGGATTTCAGTGGATTTCCTCAGAGGAACTTCGGTCTTCTCCTTGTTGGGGCGTTGTTTCCGGCTTTGGGCACAGACTCTTCACCTTCCAGCACCGGCCTTTCTGCCTGCCATGGCACTCTTTAGCTTGTAGGGCCCGCCCTTCCACTTCCCGGTACAGGCCCCTCCGTCTTTCCTAGAAGATCCTTCGGCCTCCTGATACAGACTTGCACGCTTTTAGCTGGATCCTTCAGATCTCTAGTGCCAGACAGACCTTTTGCAGTCTTCTACATCTGACTCTGTGGGCGGCCATTGTAGGCCGATCATGTAAATTCCTGTGTCCTCCATTAAATCTGATTCAGAGCATGTGTGGTCCTTTGAAGAGCCTTGCCCCAGCCCAGCAAACTCTTGTAAGCCCTGACTCATATAAGTTATTTCAGGCATTTTGCCACAGCCTGCGCAGCAGGAGTCCGGGGTCTGAGTAGGGCCACGGAAGATGCAGAAAACAAAAGAGAACTGAAGTGGTATCCGGTGGGGCCTCCCCGCCTGCTGAGTGGAGAAGACTGCTGTGGCCTGCGTGTCACTTTAAGGCATGAGAAGGGGAGCACAAACAAGGAGATGGGCCAGGGTGTCCTTGGTAATTTGTGGTTCTAATACATTCTGAGACTAGCTGACTGATAAGGCTGGTGGGAACAGGGACATGCAAGCTCGCTATTCCTAGGACCGTGTCAACTAGGACTACAATAAACAGAGTACAAGGAACATTTCCTTGCACTCCAGGCTATTTTGGCAGGGTAATCAGGGCCCAAAGGGAGGGAAGTCATGAAGTCCTGAAGGCGGGCAAGACGCCTCCTGATCATGGCGGTTACTGACAGCATTTCATATTTGTTACCTATATTAAAGGCTTGGTTCAAATTTATTAGTACAAATATTTCTCTAAGAAGATGAATACTGATCTTCTTCAGTGTACAAGAAAACAATTTTATTGAGTGTTCAAAGGCCTGGGCTTGAGTTGCACTCCACTGCATGACTGAAATATGTCTTTTATCCACTCTGATCTTGCCACTGTAGGGCACCATACAAATGAAAGATGTTAGTACATAAAGGTTTGCACACTTAAGAAAAATCAGGTATCTTACCCACACAGCTGTAATGGCTCAATTATAGAATCAAAATACTTTCAATGCTGTGCCTGTACACCTTTGCTTAATTCTAAATCTACTTCTTTCACAGAAGACTACAGACATAGCTGTTAGCTTCAGATAAGAGCAGATTTTATGTCTAGATCTTTAATATTTGGACAACACATTCATATGTATTTACATTTTATTTTAGTTCTGGATGGAATGACAGTAATTGAATGCTAAGACAGTAAGCTGCCACAGGAAACATATCCCCATTAATTCAGGTAAGAAATCAACTAAAGATAGGATGTTCCCTGCTCTTTTTTGAAAGAGAAAGGCAGGGTCAGCAGGTGGAGAGATCTAAGTAATCCAGCAATATCAAGTTGCTCAAAATCCAAAATTAAGTTCCTGTGTAAAGTGGATTGCTGAAGAGAAAGGAAAAATCAAAGATAAGAAACTAGAATAATTATTCACTCCCTCTAAGTAGAATGAAGGACCAAGTCCTCTAGCATCTTAAGATATCGTCTAAGAAAAGCCAATTATTTCCATCTTCCTTTTAACCTGCATCCCCTTCAGTGACACTGCAGTAAGGTCAGCAAGAGGGGAGATTTTGTCATGTATGTATCTTCTGTATGCATTCCTAGTTCATTGTGTTTCCTTGTGCTGAAAATTCTCAGGCCTCCATAAAGTCAGAATTCTAGGTACAAATTTGTTTCTCCCATTAAATATAAATAGCAGTGTTGTAGCATGAGGCTTCCCTGCTTTGTGTCCAGGGCCCAGTTTCCAGCCTTCTTGTAGGTGTCAAGAGGGCATGGCAGCAGCCAAATTCTGCAAAGTCCGTCAATCCAATCAACAGCCTCCTGCACATTGAGAGACATGCCCATCAGAAGTGGCAGCTTCCTGATCCTGACTTTGATCCCTGGATTGCAGCTACAGGGATGTGTTCTGCAACTACAGCATTTTCCACTATAGCATCCTGATTTCTTCCAGTCCTGATTATCTCAGCTCTTTGGTGTTCCGGGAGTCATTCGTGAAGGTCAGGCTTGAGGCTTGCCCTCCCAGCCCTTAATTTCATCTATTATATCCCTTTCTCCTGAGAATTTCTGAAGCAGGTTCTATTTTAAAACCAAACCCTGATCATTTTTATTCAAATATCTACTTCCACTAATTCACAAAGGCTTCCTACAGCAATGTACTAAGAAGAAAATTGAGACTTCATCCAAACTCAGTGGACAAGGTTTTCTCCACCTGTCATGGGAGAGAGGAATCATTACACATCTGCCACCTTAATAGGCATCAGTCTCACCTAACAAATTGCTGTGTGCGTGCCTAAATAAATACAAAATTTCAAAAGATAGATAGAATTTCCAAATTATACTTTTATTCAAACAGAAAACGAACTAGGTTGACCAAAATTAACAAAGACTGCATAGAGGGAAATGATGTATTTATTCACAGGAATGTTAATTGAACCATATTCAAGTTACAGTTTATTGTACTCAAAACAGCAAAAGTTGCTTTAATATACTCCCACTATCCTAAATCCAATCTTCAAAGACAAAACGATCTGGCCATTTTGTTTTCTGAAGTTGCTAAGTTACATATTGCTGCAAATAATTTTAAGGAATTAATTTTTAAGAGATCTGAGATTTTAAAAATCAAACTATTAGAAAAGAATATAAAACAACAGCAACAAAAACTCCTCTATTCCTATTCCTTTGTAATTACTTATGTGGGTAAAGTAGGTTAGTAAGGTGTTTTTCCCCATTCTGAAAAGCAATCATTTTTTCCCCCTTGGAAGTGTTAATACTTCAGTCATTTAAGCTTTCTAATTTGATGCCTTTTTGGTGAAGACGGAAACTCTAAATAAGGGAAGGAAATGCTGAGAGGAAATTACTTGAACAAAACTTAATAGTTTTATGATATGAAGCTGTGATCACATTTTTTTCACAGTAAGAGTCAGACACATAAATGTTTAGCTTACCTAGTTTCTTAATTTGATATGAAACTAAACTGGGCAAAACTTGTCAGCAAAATGTTATTTTTCATGAGTTACACTAAACTGATTTCATGAGTAATACAGCTTCTCATATTTGTAAGTGAAACTGGTTTAAGTGGGCTTTTGGTCAGCATAAAGCTTATTTTTAAAACTATGTTTCTAAATGTATTACTGGACCATGCTATAATTTCAATAAACCTGCCTCCTACATGGGGATTTGAAGATTGTAGTTAGTTATTATTAATGTCAACACAATGTAAGTAGGGTTCATTATGAAACCGTCAGTAGATTTCTAATGTGATTACATTCTCTTTCTAATCTACAAAAAGGAGCTCTTCAAAAGATAACAATTCAGTGAGATGAGATGGGAACCATCTGGTTCACTTGTAAATCAAATCCTTATTTATTGCGGTATGTCCTTGCTGTTCTCTATTAGCACCAGAGAATGAAATTCAGGAAGGTTGGGGAGGGGGGTTGTTGTTGTTGTAAAAATGGACAAAGTGTTGAACATCAGCTATTAGGAAAATCCCTGCCTAATGTCCGACAGAGGCCCCCATCAAACCCAATTCCCCAAACTACCTTTCTTTATCCGATCATGTATGTATGTTCCCTAGTGGTTTCAGTTACGAGTAAACACTCAGTACTAATTTTTTTCTTTTAAATTTTATACCAATATTTTTCATGTTTTATGATCTATATATGCTATTCTCCTCAGGCAGGAAGAATAGGCAATAGCCAACTTTGTACCTGGAAAGGCTTTCATGACCAGCAACAACTCCCAGTTTGGGTGTCAGGGATAGAAAGCCCACCATCAGCTAAACAAATAAGAAAACTAATTTTGCTCATGATAACAAATGCCAGTGAACATTTCCCTGATCAGCTTACCAATTCAAAAAATCTAAGAAGGCCAGAGGTTTTGCATATGCCTTTGGGTTATAGCATCCTATTTTTAAATATAAAACTCTTGGGAGGGGTGGCACATTGGGTCTCTACAGCTTAGGAGGAATTTGGCAAATCACCTTCCATGTAGGTACAGGACAACCTACATATGGTATCTCCAGGGTTCCTAAGGTCCAGGGAAAGAAGATGGTACTTCATCTAATTCACAGTCTTGATTCTCTGCCCCTAAACTAACTTCTTCCCCTGAGAAGTGAATTTATTTTTTTCAAATCCAAATCTGTTTCTTCTTCCACAGGTGCATTTCTCATGGAATTTGATTCCCTGATTTTCTTCTTTGCCTCTTGTGAGAAAAATTCTGCCTCCAGTTTCTGTTCTAGCTGCCATCCCACCTAGCAACGTGCTATTTCATGACTTGAAGCAGCCTACTCCAATGGGAAAGGCCTGGGCCTTGAAGACAGATAACAGAGCTAGAGGACTCAATTCTGTAACATAAAGTAGGATGTGGAGCAAGTTACTTAACTTCTCTGAGACTCAGTTTCCTTCACTTTAATGATGTTAATAATATCTACCTTATAGAGTCTGTGATAGGAAGAACAAGCCCCCCCCCCGCCGCCAGTTCCTGAAACCTGTGAATGTATTATTTAACATGGCCAAGGAGATGTTGCAGGTATGAACTTTGAGATGGGGAGAGAATCTTTGGCCCAATATGATCGTATGTGTCTTTAAAAGTGGAAGATTTCCAAGCTGGGCTATGAAAAGATGTGTCACTGCATTAAGACACAGAGATGTAAATGTAATCTACCACTGCAGCTGTGAAGATGGAAGGAGAAGTCACGTGCCAAAGAATGCAGATGTCCTCTGGGAGCAGAAGAAGGCAAGGAAATAAATACTCCCATGCAGTATCCAGGAAAGAATATGGCACTGACAACATCAATCATGATTTTGACCCAGTAGTCCTGCCAACAACTTCTGAACTACAGAACTTCATGAAAAAAAACTGTGTTGTTTTAAGCTACTACATTTAATCTGCTATAGCAGCATTTAATAACAATGTGTTGAAAGAAAGCACGAGTAGAGGGCAAATTACCATGGTGTCTGGCACAGACATAGTCAAATCCTAAAGAAGTAAGAGTTTCCTCCCAGGATATATCCAGGAAAACTAATTTATTCATTCTCCAGTGATAGTAATAAGCACATTCTATGGCCCAGACACTGTTCTAGAAATGCATGGAGTTCACATACAAATCAAAGGAACAAAATCATCTTACATAATTCAGATAAGTTTTCCCTTCCTACACACACCAGTCTCAGATGCACATTTGTTTTCCTCAGATACTGGGCCACAGGCTTGCACACTTCATACACTTCACAGAGCCTACCAATAGCTGCACATTTCCTAGTCTTCAACCCACTTGCTTAGGATGAGTTGGTTTCTATGAAATTTTAAATGGAGAAGCTTATTTTAGCTTTACATCTAGGAAGCAGGTGACAACTGAATGTTACTGATAGGTTTGGTCTTAGTGTGCCTGTGTCTGTCTCTGCTCATACAACCATACCAAACCCACAGCCCAGCCTGAAATATCTCTATGACCTCTAATGGTTACAAAGCATAGAGGATTATGGCAACATCTTTCGAAGGTTCGATAGGAGACAGGGACAAGCAGAGGTAGGCTTTAGGAGGGGAGGAAGGAGATATGTGGGTGGGCAGTATGGAGAATAAGAATGGAATGGCTGTCATTCCCCTTAAATGTTTCATAGGTGGAAGTATTGAAAAAAACAACTACTTTAGTAATCCTCACAATAATGAGTGCCAGTGACCCAGGGCACAAATTCAAGCTGTTTTCCCAAAAGAACTCTAGCACTTATGAGGGAAGGCTCTATTGACACCAGCAAAGCAACCACTCCCGGCTTCCCTTGCTGGCCCCAGCCTAGAGCACTTTCCAATTTATCTAATGAACTCCTGATGCTCAGACTCCTGCAGAGCTGACACAGTTCTTTGACCAGTCCTTGGAACAGAACACTTCTGGATGCCAGGGGCTTAGGAAATCCTTCAATTCATGTCCATTCTCAGAGCTACAAGGTGGCTGGATACCCTAGACCGTTTCCTCTGACAGAACTAAGGCAATTCTGCTTCTGTAGATCAAAATTAAAGTCTGTTTTCCAGAGGTAGAAATCTTATGCCACACAGGAGCAGCTGAGGGTCAGCATCCCCAAAGGGTACCAGAAAAACACACTCTCGCCTGGAGGTGACATCTGTGGTCTTACTCTGCTTCCACCTGCCCCCTTCTGCTTTATTTTGTTCTCTGTGATTACACAGAGAACCTGCTAGAGAGGTGCAGACTTTGATTAGAGCATGATCCTTTGTCACATAGGTGAGGCTCTTCAGCAGGGGGTTTGCCAGCCTCACAATGTGATGCTTTCCCCCTGACTGCAGCATCTGTCCATCCAGGAGAATCAAGGCTGGCTGTCGGAGAAGGAATCCAGTCACACCACTTTGGAATGATTCCGGGCATCTAGGAGATGGGTAAAGCTCTCCTTGTCGCCTCCCTTTCCCCTCTGTGTGTAAACATCTGTGTGATCTTTTAATGTTTTTATTGATGTCAAGATGTTGGTACAAAAACAAGACTAACACTGTGTGATTTGAGCTTCTGGTTTCCCACATCTCCCAATCTCCTTAAGCAGCTGGCAAAGCTAGAGGACTGTTTATTCCATGGCTTATTTCCCCTTTTTCTTTGATGTCCCAGGATGTCAAAGGTTGTAAATTTAATATTGATTTTATAAAGTAGTTTTACTCTAACATGTCAGTTATGATTAACTTCATCCTGGAAGAAGCTCAGCCACTGATCTGGATTTGCACGCAATGTGGTTCCTCAGCTCTCAGGATCTCTGAGTGAATGCTTTATTTATTAGAGAAGGCAGTGGTTTGTAAAGGCCAAGACAGCCCCCAGCCTCTAGCTCTCCCTCTGCTCTGATCCCCCAGCACCTGGGCCTTTACATTAAGCTTGAAAACTTAAGTGGATCAGAGAGACGTATCATTTGCTGGCATGTCAACAGACAGAAGAGTTTATAGATCACATTATACCCCAGTGGCTATAACCAGAGAAAGAGGAATGAGAAGTCTTACTTGAGTTTCAACCCCTCCCTTTCTTCAAGCCCCAATGCCCTCATGTTCCACCATCAGGGTGGGGTTACTGCTACACTAACAGTGATGAAAGCTAACATTTACTGAACACTTTCTATGGATTGGCCACTTAATAAGCATCAGGCATAGCACTAGGAGTTTTCATTTAATCTTCACATCAATCCTTTGAAGGAAGTATGCATTATTAGCATTATTTATTACTAGTACTACTACTGCTACTATTACTATGGCCCCCATTCCACAGTGGCCCCATTCCAGCAGTGCACTGGGGCACTTTATATCTTTAATTACACTTCTTGGGCTGGCCCTTTAACCCTTGGTCCTACACTCCTCCCTCCAGGCTGAGACACACCAGGTAAAGAGTCTAGCTGGGCTGTTTATACTGACACTATTTCTTTCCTCTTCCTGTATCTTACAGTGGGCACAAAGGATAGATTAAAGCAGACTGAAGATGGTAGCAAGTTCTTCAACATGACTCTGCTAAGAGATGGGGTTTCTGTTCCTCGCCTTTGAATGCAGGTGGGTTCTGTAACCTCTCTGGCCAATAGACAATGGAAGTAATGCTGAGTCCATTTCTGGGTTCAGACCTTAAAACACTGGCAGCATCCATTTGTACTAAATGCTGCATGGGAGAAATCCATCTACCCTGATAGAAAGACCAGAGGACAAGCCCTTGAGACTACACAGAGAAGGCAGGGCCCACCTGAGTGTGCCACCAGACCAGATGTGCAAGTACAGCTGTCTTGTACCCTCCAGACCAGACCAGATGCCAAGTGAAGGCCACCAAGTAATAACAATTAAAGCACATGAGAGAGAACTGCCTGAATTTTTGGCCCACAAAACTGTGAGATTTGATAAAAAGGTAGTTTTAGGGTAGTAGATGGTACAGCAGTAAATATCTTGCCTACTGAATCACTTCTGTTCTATGGCTTCTGGATTTAAGGTATGCATTCACAGGTGGAATGCTGTCCTCTAACCCAGCTAAATGCATTTAAGCACAGGGATAAGCATGCTGCCTTCTCCAAATAACTCTTCATTTGTGACATGAGGTCATTTCTCCAACACAATCATCAGTGTGCTGCCCTGCAGAGCAAGTCTTCCCTGTTGATTACACGTTGTTAATGAAGGGGACCAAGAAATGAAGGGAGAGAAATGGGAGGGAAGAGGAGGGAAAATGGATTTTAAAAAAAATTAAGCTGTGTTATGTACATGTACCAATTCCCTACAATGAATGTAACCATAATGTACTGTAAACATATACTAACAAAAAAGTCAGAGGAAAAAATGCAAGGTTACTCTTCTGCTAGGTTAGTATCTCATAATTCATGGATCAGTTGGAACCCAAGCCTTAGCTAAGCACTGAACACATATCTTGTTTTTCCTTTTAGTTTCCTCAGTTATCACATTATTTTCAATAGCCAAATAAGAGATAAATAAAAAACAACCCAAGAGAGAAACAAGGGAGGCTTGAGACCACCGATTTAACAGAAAATACTCAGGAGGTAGGTGTTCAGAGTTTGCCAGATTTGCCACACTGGGCGCGTGCTTTGACCAAGTGACTTCAACAATATTCATTTACAAGGATAGACTGAATGCTCCATGCATTGTGCTAAACACTTGAGTTACAAAGAGAACAAGTATAGACAGCCTTCCCTCATCACTTCTCTGGGCCTCACTTTCACGAGCAAATACCTATTCCATGTGATCACTGCAAAGGCCCAGGATGTTCCATTTAGAGCCCCCGGTACAGAGGTAAACTGTTCCCCTGTTATGGCTGGTGCCTGAATGAAAACCATGTATTCTCAAGGAGAGGAAAGCCAGAGGAGAGCAGGTGTTATTCGCCATATCTGACGCTTTGTTTCCTTCGAGTTGACTTTTTACCGCACTATTGTCCCAGCCAGCCTAGCACAGAAGGAACCTACTCAGCCAGCCTTCACAGCCCCTGAGGGTTACACCTTCCATCTGGGCCTCGGGAGACTACAGTGCACATGTGCAGCCCCCAACCCTAGCGAGAGAGTCTTGACCAATAGGGAACGTGGCCCAGAGGATAACAACTCTCTTCCTTTGGGCATCTTGGCCAGAGTTCTAAGGCTCACCCCTTCCAGCCCCTAGGATGGCGTGAACCCAGCTACAAGAGGAACCAAATCAGCCCAGCATGTTTGCACTGCCCCTCTGCTATCTCTGTTTCAGTCTGTCCAGTCCCTCCTCCTCATACCTGAGGCAGCTTCCTTAAGGAATTGTACAGGTGCAAACCTTTGTCTCAAGCTTTGCTGTAGAAAGAAAACCAGGCGAAAACTCCACTAGAGGACGGTATTAGGTAAGAATAACTCTGTTATTGGAGGAGTATATAAAATTGACCATACGATGAAATGTTATGCAACCAGACTCTGGAGCCAGATGACCATTTAAATCTTTTTTTCTTTTTTTTAAATTCTATTGGTACATTTTAGGTATACAATATAATGACATTCGTCATTGGAAATTTGCACCTTTACATAATCTCTCTTGGTTCTTATTTTTCCCCTTCCTCTGCCCTCCCTTCAACCCCTCCATCCCTCCCTATTTACAAAGGCTTTGTTTCCTTTTTTTCATTTCTCATATTAATTCCACTCCCTACTTTCCTTTCCCCTACCCCTTCCCCTTTGCCCCTTTTCTTCCTATTTCACATTATCTATTATACCTTTTAGTCCTTATTTATACTTTCAGTTTCTCACACTAGAGAAACTATTTGGTATTTACACATGTGTGCCCTATTTATTTCACCTAAAAATATCGCTTCAATGTCTCTAATTTCTCATTCTTTATGGCTGAGTAGTACTCCATTTTATTTTAAAAAAACACACACACATTTTCTTTATCCAGTCTCCAGCTGATGGGCAATTGGGCTGCTTTCAAGCTTTAGCTATTACAAACTGTGCCACTATGAACATGGGTGCACATATATCACTGTGGTATGATTCTTTTAATTCTTTGGGGAAGATACCCAGCAGGGAAATAGCTGAGTCAAATAGGACTTCCAGTCCTAGTTTTTTGAGATATCTCCATACTGATTTCCACAGTGATTGCACCAGTCGACCCTCCCGCCAGCTGTGGAGGAGGGTTCCTCTTTCCCCACAGCCCTGCCAGCATTTGTTATTAGTTGATTTTATGATAGCAGCCATTCTTTCTGGGGTGAGGTGGAATCTCAGCATTGTTTTCATTTGCACCTCTTGAATGACCAGTGATGTTGAACATTTTTTCATATGTTTCTTTGCTATATCTATTTCTTTGTCTGAGAAGTGTCTGTTCATTTCAGATGCCCATTTTTGGATTGGGTCTTTACATTTGGGAGGTCTGATTTTTTTAAGTTCTTTATAGATTCTAGAGATTAATCCTTTGTCTGAGGAGCAGCAGGTGAAAATTTTTTCCCACATTTTGGGCTGTCTCTTCACACTGTTGGTGGTTTCTCTTGCTGTGCAGAAGCTTTTTAATCAGAAGAGATCCTGCTTTTTGATTGTGCTAGTTCATGGGCAACTGAGGTTTTGTTCACAAAATCTTTTCCTACACCAATATCTTCAAGAGTTCTACCTAACCTCTTTTCCAGCCAGTTCAGTGTTTCTGTTTTAATATTTAGATCTTTAATCCATTTCGATTTTAGCTTAGTGCATGGTGAAAGATACAGGTCTAGTTTTAATCTTTGGCAAGTTGAAACCCAATTTTTCCAGCACCACTTATTAAAGAGGCTATCTTTCCTCCAGTGAGGGTGTTTGGCTCCTTTGTCAAAGAAGACTTGGCTGAGTGTGTCTGAAGTTGTTTCAGCATCTTCTAATTGGTTCCACTGGTCCTCAGGTCTGTTTCTTAGCCAGTACCATGGTTTGTTTTTTTTTTTAATCACAGTGGATTTGTAGTATAGTTTCAAGTCCGGGGTTGTGATACCCCCTGCCATGTCTCTGTCGCCTAGAATTGCTTTTGCTATTCTAGGTCTCTTCTTGTTCCAAATGAATTTTTTGATTATTTTCTCAAGGTCCATGAAATAGGCTGCCGGGATTTCAATTGGGATTACAGTGAATCTATATAGCAGTTTTGAAGAATGGCCATTTTCACTATGTTAATTCTTCGTACCCAGGAGCAAGGGATGTCTTTCCATTTTCTGATATCCTCTTCAATCTCTCTTTTCAGAGTGCTATAGTTTTCAGAGAAGAGGTCTTTGATTTCTTTTGTTAGGTCGATTCCTCAGTATTTCAGTTTTTTGGATGTTATTGTGAAAGGAATTGTTTGCCCTATTTTTCTCTCAATGAGTCTGTTGTTCATGTACAGAAAAGCTATTGATTTTTATGTGCTGACCTTGTATCCAGCTCCTTTACTGAATTTAATTATTAAGTCTAGAAGACTTTTGGTGGAGTTCTTGGGGTCTTCTACATAGAGTATCATGTCATCTGCAAATAATGACAATTTGACTTCTTCATTTCCTATCTTTATTCCTTTTATTTCTTTCTCTTGTCTAATTGCCATGGCTAATGTTTCCAAAACTATGTTGAACAGGAGTGGTGATAGTGGACATCTTTGTCTTGTTCCTGATTTTAGTGTGAAGGATTTCAGTTTTTGACCATTTAGTATGATATTGGCTGTTGGTTTTTCATAGATGGCTTTTATCAGATTGAGGTACAGACCATCTATTCCAATTTTTTGTAGGGTTTTATCATAAATGTGTGTTGGATTTTGTCTAATGCTTTTTCTGTATCTATTGAGATGATCACATAGTTTTTGTCCTTGGCTCTATTGATATAGTGTATTACATTGATTGATTTGCATATGTTGAAACATCCGTGGTTCCCTGGAATGAATCCCACTTGGTCAGGGTGTAAGATCTTCTTGATGATCTTCTGCACTCTATTTGCCAGTATGTTATTAAGGATTTTTGCATCTGTGTTCATTAGTGAGATTGGCCTATAGTTCTCTTTTTCATTTGGGTCTTTCTCTGCTTTGCGGACCACGGTGATGCTTGCTTCCAGGAATGAATTCTGGAGTGTTGCTTCCCTTTCAATTTCATTGAAGAGTTTAAACAGTAATTGACCATTTAATCTTGGCTCTGTGACATACACCTGTGTGAACTTTGGCAAGTTATTTAATTTCTTTGGGCTTCAGTTTCCCTGTGTGTAAAGTGGAAATAATAATAACATAGTACCTACTTTATTGGCCCGGGCAGTTAAATAAAATTAGATGGGGGCTGGGGATTTAGCTCAGTGGTGCCACCACCTGCCTCGCAAACGCGAGGTCCCAAGTTCAATCCCCAGTACCAAAAAAAAAAACAAAATTAAAAGAAAAATACAGGTAAAGTTTTCAAGAGATGCCTGGTACATAGTAATTAGTATGTAAAGGTTAGAAATTATAATTTTTAATAATGAATTATTTTAAAAAGGAGAATAGCTGACTACAACCTTTAGTTAGACAGGGAGAAAAGATATGCTTCACTGTATCAGGTTCCGGAGGACCACCCACAGTTGTATTCCTCTGTAAGGGCACTTCTACTTCCAGTAAGAAAGAAGAAAACAGGAGAGGGAGAACAGGAGGAAAAAAGGGAAAGAAAGAGAAAAGAAGAAGGAAGAAGAGGACAAAAGGAAGGAAAAGAAACAAACAGCCTCAGAAGTTTTACATGGCTGTTGCTGGCACAGGGTAGGCCTGGCAAACTCCCCGCTGCCCCGAGGTGTCTCGCCTGGCCTAAAGATTTCTCTTCCCAACTGTCTAGTCACTCCAGTTCTTTAAGAAGCATGCAAGTTCATGTTGGTGATCTGTTTTTTCTTAATTGAGATGCAACTGTTAGTATAGTACATTTTGCTGACATTTACGTCACATTTCCTAGATACCAGATAAAAAATACTTTTAATTAGTTATAAATGAGAATGTATACACAACAATTCTGAAATGGTGTCTTCATCAAAGTTTACTTCCAAGTATGATGCATGTGACTCTAGTGCCAATTCTTATTAACTGTGCAATGCAATGTGCTGACACCCACGACACATTTCCCCAAAGCCAGTCACAAAAATACTTCTAATTAGCCATAAATGAGAATGTACACACAACATTTCCAATAGCCACTCTGTTTCTATCAAAGTTCACCTCAGAGAAAACTTAAACTGTTGCTACTGAGCTGCCTCGATCCAATTCCAACAACTCCCATTTCTGATTGCTTAGAAAATTGACTCTTTAGATCTTGGTGGGTAAACAGATCTGAGGTAGATGTATTTCAACCCAAGCCCTTTATTTGATATACATGCACTCCTGAACTCAACTAAAATGCATCCCATAGCCATTTCAAAGGTAGTGATAAAATTACTTGGTTAAATATTTTGGCTAGATTTCCTGTTTTTGAAGGATTGGGCTTTGTATTCTGCAGCTTCTGCATCTGCACATGGCAGTCAGGACTGTATTAACTGACACCACATCTGTCAAGCTGCATAAGGACCATGCCCCACAGCAGGGGCTCAGGCACCCATCAGCACTGAAAGCCACACTAGGATGTCTTCAAACACCTTTAACTTTCCTCAGGAATGCTGGCTGTGATGCTCACAAGTCATAAAGTACCTCCCTCCATTCAAAGTGTGGAGTTTATAAAATCATGTTAGTTATAATTCAGAAATTCTCCAAACATAGGGTTCTGAAGCATTCTGATCTGTTTCTGAGATTAGAAATCTCTTAGATTTCTGTACCAGCTCTCATTCATTTTACAGCAGGGTTCGTCTTCCATTGCTCTGTGTGACTGGAACTCTTTCCAAGTCATAAGGCCATGATTTGTGCGTGGGACATCGAAATGAAAGAGAGGCTTTATGTTAGGGGAGGGAAAATGACTCTGTTGAACTTTGCTTACTTTCACTACCTTTAAAAACTCATTAAATAGGATTCTGTCTTTCGCTTGCTGAAGTGTTTAAAACCTTTTTTAATGAAAAATTCTAATCCTGTATAATCACACCATAAGTACTTTCTTTCTGTTCAAAGAAGAAACAGTGTTAAATTTTAATGCATACCTCTGGCAGGCTATAATAAAAGTGTTCAGTCAGTTTTAAATCCGATTAGTATAACTGTTACAGATTAAAGAAAAATCTCAAGTGATTGGAGCAAGTTTTCAACTCAAGGGACCTAACTTGGGGACCTGAGCATGCCAGACTCAAAGAGAACATCAAGACTCTTAAATCTGTTCACCCAAAATTTGTTCAGACATTAATAAAAGCAAGAAATTGTGCCAGGTATTGCAGGGAGGTAAAGACAAGCCTGTGAATATGGGACAAATGGGGTGAATGCAACCCTGGATAAAATGCAACAGCTGAAGAATTCAGAAAGGACAGAATTGCATCCCAGGAAGAGAGTCGTGAATACTTTTTGGAGAATTTCCTTGCTAAAGAGGCCTTAAAGGACAGACAGAATCCCATAGATGAGAAGATGAAGGCATACCTGTTAGTGTGGAAAAGGTTATAAAGTTTTCCCCAGAATTAGGATTAAGGATTGTAAAACCTGCCTAACGTCAAACAACTACCAAGGGTGGTACCAGAAGAAAAACACGGTTGAAGCTCTCAATATTTAGGGTTAGAAATTTTTTTCTCTTAGCCATCATTAAGGCCCAGCCTGTTGTAAAATACTTTCGAGAACACCTGAGTTAGAAATGATTTTTCCGATTCTTGAATTCACAGCATTCTTACTGTCACCCAAGTGGCATTAAATGCTCTCTGCCTTAGGTTATTTTTCATGCAAATGTTTGCCTCAGTGCTTCTTAATTGGTAGGGTCAGCTATGTAGAGCAGTAATATAAAAAGATATGCATATATACATATTTAAATATTTATATTGATGAGACTGCCCTCCTACCCACCTCACTTTTCCTTCCTGCATAATCTAATACATGTAGAGGGGAGGATAGATATCTAACTCTAAGAATAAGTGCCAGATATATGAAGGCATCAACAATGAGGACTTTAAAGTATTTCCTCACCAATTCTAATTCCCACCCTATCCTAGATGAGAGCCTTTAAGCTAGCTGTACTCAAAATCAGATGATTCAACATCAGGTCTCAATTCTGCCACTTACTCGATAGATGATTCAACTATGTAATTTAACCTCTCTGAGACCAACTTTGTCATGTGCAAATTGGAAATCATCATGTCTGCTTTAACTACACTTTAGGATTATTGTCAGGCTCAAATGAACAAATCTGTAAAGTCCTCTATAATGGTATGGCACTAACACATCTTGATTTGAAAGCAGGAGAGTGCATCTTGCTCTGATATACACATGCTCAGTGACTGCATATAGTACAGCTTTCATAACAGGTGTTGGTACACAGACACTTCACTTAAAACCTTGGGGAAATAACAGCATATCCAACCATGATGTCAAGAAAAGTCTGTGATGTCCTCCACTGAGGATAACACTTGCCTCCATTCCATACCCGGATGCATCTAAAAAACAATGCCATTAGCCAGTCATGACTATGTATGGCTTTGCAGGCCTGGAAATGAGAAGCTTTGGGCTCTACATGATCATTATTTCCCAACTTTCTTCTCTGATGTTCTCCATTTTCTGTCTCCAAACCAACATGATCACCTCTACCTCTTAAAAACCAAGATGATGCAACGTAGGTCCAAGAGGGTCTTAGGTCAATGAAGGATTACTCAAGAGTAAAGGACATTTTTAAGTTTTCAAAAAATATCCTAAGGTATGATAAGAAAAACATTTAATTTCCTCACTATAAAAGAACCGGGAAAGGGAAATGAAAGCAAAATATGAACGCCCACGGTAAGAGAAATGATGCAAAAAAAACAAAACAAAACAAAACAAGTATTCATGAATGCAGGAAGAAATTAAAACAAACCTGCAGGCCCTCAGAAATACAGCAATCAGGCAGCTCCATGCATGCATCCCACATTTGATTTTTATTTTACATGAATTATTTTTGTGTGTGCTTTGCCTAAATTTGGCCTCTTACCAAACCCTAATGACTCTACTTTATGTTGAGCATTTCAAAGGATCTAAACTTAAAACTAGAAAAAAAAAAAACCTGTTAATTTATCTTGCAAGAAAAGGTGTTATAATTTGTATAAAAAACAGTAAGTAGACAGATAAAAAGGAGCTGGCACAAAGCTTGGGCAATCAGTAAAAATTTTTTTCTACCTGCAGGCTGAGAAATTGTCTCCAAGTGTTGTCTGATGTTATTACCATCACCTATTTTCACTTGTGCCTTAGGTTCAAGTATAATTGTGTGAAGATTTGAATGTTCTCCACAGATTTACTATTTTTAATAAGCTCATAATGTTAAAACACTATATGTGTTGACACTGGTACTTACACTGTATTAAGCAAACAAATTAAATCATTTTCTTTAAATGCTAAGTAGCCTAATTTGCCCTTTCCACAGGCCCTGGTCAGTTCTGAAATATACCATTATAGTAGTCTTCTTTCTGACTCCCTGTCTTTTTTTTCCATTAAGTTTATTGGTACATTTTAGGTATAAAATACAGTTACATTCTTCATTGGAATCTTGTACCTTTACGTGACGTATCTTGGTTCTTATTTTTTCCCCATTTCCCTGCCCTCCCTTCACCCCCTCCACCCTTCCCTATTTACAGAGACTTTGTTTCCATTTTTTCCTTTTCTCATATTTTTAAATTTTCCCTTCTTTCCTTTCCCCTACCCTTCCCACTTCCCCTACTCCTTTAGACCTTTTCTTCCTATTTCACATTATCAATTACATCATTTGGACCTTATTTACACTTTTAGTATTTCACACTAGAGAAACTATTCAGTATTTACACGTGTGTGTCAATATGGGTCTCATAGACTGTGTGACCTTATCATCCCAGATGCGTCCCTTGTCCTACAGAAAATCACAGGATGGAGTGGAGCAACTATGAGCTATACTCACGATTGATCGAGGTGACCAAAACTATGCTGAGGTACCAAAGAGCAGATGTGATATCTAACTCATAAATCTGATTTTAAAGTCAAATCCAGAGCTAAGTAGGCTGTGGCTGCATTTTAGAATAGCAGGAGACACTGAATCCATGGACAAGCAAGAGAGAGAATTTTTGGCATAGGTAAATTCAAGTTCAGGGGTACTGGAGACTGACATTGAGTACATGATGGAAAAAGGGGGTACCATGTATAATCTCAGCAGGTCCTTTCAGTCCTCTGCTTTATTTTATAAAAGAATAGCATCTTTTAAAATGTGGGTCCATTGTTAAAAAGAAATTTTGGGAAACACACAAGCATGAAGAAATCTATGGTTCTATCTCAGAAATAATCCTAATCACAGATTGTAGATCTAATCCTAGGCTTCTTCTGTGAATCTTTTAATAGGTTAATGTGGCATATATTGATTTTTAAATTGATTCTTTTCACTTAATGGCTTATTAACATTTTTCATGTGGTTAAACCTTGACCAAATCCAGCAATACTTTAATAGCTATAGTACTCCACTAAGGCACGTTATGCTGCCTATGGTTGGTCATTTAGGTGCTTCCACAACCTAATTAAGAAGGGATGAGTTTATATTGTAATAAATTCCTTTTAAATATCCAATTCTGCCCACCCCCACTTCTTACAGGACATTTTGTGAATCTGGTAAAGCCTCTAACCCTTGTGAATTTACTGTCTCACTGATATCCCCATTGACTTCTATTTAATTTTATGGTTGCATTGCACATATACAAATGCACGAGCCACTCTTACTTCAAAATAAAACCATTAAAATAATTGCATCTATATTAATTAGCCCTTTCCTTTCATAATTCTACATTAACATTATATATATATATGTATTTGTTTCTGTAACATCATTCTTAAATATATGAGAAATACACACACTTCAGAAGCACTGCACACTTATACCCACCTAATTCAAAGACAGTTCTTATTTATTGATTCATTCGTTCCACAAAGGTACTGAACAGATCCTGTGTAAATGCAATTTGCCACATGCCGGACAGAAATATTTCTGCACCTATGGTGGGTACATCTTCCAAGGCAGACTTAAAGTGCTTATATTTTTCCTAGATTTTTCTCAAATATCAGAAGCAATACTTAATTTATGTTATATAAAGGGTTTTTTTCTCTATTGGAACAGTAAGGCTTGTTGACCAATTAATTGATAATAAGAAATTCTACTGAATGTCTCCTGACAGCAGCAGCGAATGTACCAAGCTATACCAAATTCTCAGAGATTTCTGCGCTGCTGTAGTTCTGTGACCCTTAGATACCAACTGTGCAAAAGGCTCATGTTGATAAATGAGATGGGAAAATGAAGTTTTTTAAATAATCTTTAAGGATCCCATCACCTCTCTCATGAAGTTTTAGGACCTGTCCATCAAGAGCCATCCAACGCCTTGTCTGTGTGTCCTCATGAATCCTTTATTCCTTTATCCCAGCACTTCACATTGTCTGTGTCTACTTTTACCATCTCAATTCCTCACTGCTTTATCTCTAAACTTAATCCTATCTCTCAGCCTTCAACTTCTCCTCCAAATTCCCATCAGACTAAACAATCACCTCCTCCTACCAAGTACTTCAAAGAACAATCAAGGCTGGCCTCAAAAATCTTCCCTGACCAGTTGGAAGGAAAAGCAGCTTTCCAAAGAGTTCCATCTCAACAGCATGCCATTCCCCATGGAAAGCGTGTTTGGATATAGATAGTGTCATTACATATGCATGAGAATATGTTTTACTTATTCACCTGCCTTTTCTCAGCCTGACTGTGAGCCCCTAAAGACTGGGAACATGTTTTCTCTCTGTCCTGTAATGATCCCAACCCCGCAGAGTCCTAACGCTGCTAAATGTTGCTCCCACATGTCTTCAAGGCAGCTATTGGTAATCACATTTTAACCAGGTGGGTGTAACTGAGAATAAACATTGTTTGAGTTGAGAAGTGACAGTATAAGTTGCCTAGTCCATCACCCCATTTTTTAAAGCTCACATTTATTATTTAATGTATGCCACACACTGTGTTAAGCTCTTCAGGTGAATCCTCAATGAAATTCATGGGATAGGAACTTTAATTAATGCCACATGTGTCTGTATGCCAAACTGTTCACTATGCCTTTACGACAAAGTATATACAAATGAATAGATGATAATTTCTCAACCAAGATCAGGACTAGAGTAAGACCAAAGAAACATGTGATTTAAGGAACTGCTCTCTCCGAGGAACGTGTAGGTGCCTTGTTAAAATTTTCCACTCTAAGTGCCTCTCTTATCTCACCCCAGTCTAGCTCTACCCTAAAACTTAGTGGGACCAGGTAGAGCTATAAATATATTTATATAACTAATATTTAACAATCCTGTGAAACCAGTGATATTATATCCTCTTTTACAAATGAAGAAACACATGAAATAATATCCCTGCGATACCATACTTCGTGAGAGGGATGGGATTTAAATCCAGTCATCCAGACCTGAGGTAGACACATAACTGAATTAACACAGCACTGTGCCCAGAATTTTCTGGTTCTCAATCAGCGCAGTTACCTTCCCACAACTATGAATATTGAGTTTTCTTTGGTGGGTCACCAAATCAAATATGAGGATGATTGATTTTTCTCCATTTGTACAGACAATAATTTTTTAAAGCAGGTAACAAGAGACATTTGCATCAAACACAAGCAAAATATATCTACAACTTCTAACTGTAATAGATGATATTTCTACAAATTATTTAATCTGTACACTTGATATGTGGAATATAAGAGTTGATCTCATAGAAGCTGAGAATAGAAGGCAGTCACCAGAGGCTGGGGACAGTAGGGGAGAGGGAGGGGTGGGAAGGAGTTGATGAATAGATACTGAGTTCCAGTTAGACAGGAGGAAGCTTTGGTGTGTAACAGTACAATGGGGTAACTATAGATAATGTTTATGTGTTGTATATCTCAAAAAGCTAAAATAAATCATGCTTTGTCATAATGAATGCTTTATCATAAAGGAATGATATATGTTTAAGGAGATAGTCTATTTAACTTGACTTAAACAGTATATAATATATCAAAATATATTATGGTACCCTATTAATATGTACAGTTTTTACATTTTCATATATCAGTTAAAAATAAAATACAATACACTTGGAGAAAAGTCAGTTTTTCAAATCATCAAGAAAAAAAGAAACTTAAGAACTATCAGTATAATTATATGCTACCATATCTTTCACTTTGTACTGCAAGCCACAGACCTAGCCACCCGCTCCAATATTTTCCTGGCTGACTTTCTAGGTTACTTTTCTGGCTCTCACAATATTTTACCAGATCCCATCCCAAAGCCATAGAGATTGTCTCCAAAAGGAATCCAATACTTCACACAATGTTAAGTTGCTGCGATATATTCCACGAAACATTTTCACTCCATTTCAAAACTTTCCACTCTTAGTGGGAACATCCTTTTTCTTGGTAATTCCCATATTACAGGAGTTTCTTCATTGAAGCTTATAACACTTGTTTCTCAACAAAAGCAGGGAAAAATTCTTTTTTTAAAAGCCAGCAAAACAGATTTATTTCAAATTTTAAAAGTACAAACTCAATACTAGCCCTGTATATTAGTCAGTATTCTTTTTTTTCTAATTTATTTTTTATTGGTACATTGTAAATACACATAATGATAACATTCATCATGGGGAATTTGTACCTGTACATTATATATCTGCTTCTTTTTTCCCATTCCCCTCCCCTCCCTTCAACCCCTCTTCCCCTCCTTATTTACAAAAGCTATGCTTCCATTTTTTCTTGTATTTTTTTTCTTGTCCCTTCCTTCCTTTCCCCCTCCCTCCTCCCTTGTTTCCCTTCTCATTTGGACACCTTCTTCCCATTTCCCAATAACTATTATACATTTTTATCCTCGTTTATACTTTCAGTTTCTCACACCAGTGAAACAGTGCAGTATTTACACATGTATGTTCAATTTATTTCACTTAAGAATATGGTCTCAAGGTGCCTCCATTTAGCTAGAAATGTCTCAAGCTTATCCTTCTTTATGGCATACTAGTACTCCATTGTATAAAAAAAGCACGTCTTTATCCATCCATCGGTTGATGAACATTTGGGCTGTTTCCAAGATTTAGCTAGTACAAACTGTGCCACTATAAACATGGGTGTGCATATATCACTGTAGTATGATGCATTTAATTCTTTTGGGAAGATACCAAGAAGAAGAATAGCTGGGTCAAATGGAACCTCTAATTTTAGTTTTTGGGGGAATCTTCACACTGATTTCTACAGTGGTCTCACAGTCCACACTCCCACCAACAGTGGAGAAAGGTTCCTTTTTCCCCGCAGTCCTGCCAGCATTTGTTGGATGATTTCTTGAAAACAGCCATTCTTTCTGGAGTGAGATGAAATCTCAGTGTTGTTTTAATTTGCATCTTTTGAATAACCAATGATGTTGAACATTTTTTCATATATTTATTTGCCATTTCTACATCTTCATCTGAGAAGTGTGTATTCATTTCAAAGGCCATCTTTGGATAGGGTCTTTAAATTTGAGAGGTCTGATTTTTTGGGTTCTTTATATAGTCCAGATATTAATCCTATGTCTGAGGAGCATCTGGCAAAAACTTTTTGCAACGCTGTTGGTGGTTTCTTTTGCTATGCAAAAGCTTTTTAATAAGATGAGAGCCCAGTTGTTCATTCTTTGTGATACTTCCTGTACAATCAGGGTTTTGTTCATAAAGTTTGCCTACACTAATGTCAAGAGTTGTGCCTATTCTATCTTCCAGCACACTATTTCTCTTTTAATATTTGGATCTTTGATTCATTTCAATTTTAGTTTAATGCATGATGAATGATATGGGTCTAGTTTTAATCTTTGGCATATGGAAACCTAGTTTTTCCAGCACCATTTATTAAAGAGACTATCATTCTTTCACTGAAGATGCTTGACTCCTTTGTCAAAGATGAGTTGGCTGAGTATAATTGGAGCTGTTTCTCCATCTTGTAATGTATTTCATCAATCCTCATCTATAGAAACCAGTCGACAAGCTCGAACTTGACCAAGGGTTGACGAGGATGAAAAATAAAGAGGCACAGAAACAGGTTAAAATCTGGGGGTGCAGAGGACTCACGTCTCCCTTTGACGTAGAGCCCCAAATGACTGGCACAACTTGGCTTTATTCTCTCAGACACCAGCATGAACAATTAGAGTCCCACAGGATTCATCTGTCTCCCACCTTCCATGGTACTTCACCTGGTAAACAACTTAACTCAGGTGTTTTTACTTTTCTCTGCAGTGTGTTAGCACACTTGTGTGCCCTTTTTCTTCTCAGTGCTCACCAAGGAGGCCAATTAGGCCTCATTCTTCCCATTTGGTCTTCCATACTTGGGTCTGTTGTTTTTGGTTTTTGGTGTTTTAGATATTTTTTTCAGTACCATGCTGTTTTTAGCACAGTAGCTTTGTAGTATAAATTCAAGTCAGGGATTTTGATGCCCTTTGCCTTGCCTTTGTTCCCAGAATTGCTTTTGCTATTCTAGATCTCTTCTGGTTCCAAATGAATTTTTGGATCATTTTCTCTAATACTGTTGGAATTTTGATCAGGATTGCATTAAATCTGTATAACAGTTTTGGAAGTATGACTATTTGCACTATATTGGTTTTCCCACCCAAGAACAAAGGATATCTATTTTCTGATATCCTCTTTGACCTCTTTTTTTTCAGAGTGCTGTAGTTTTCAATGTAGAGGTCTTTTACTCCTTTCACTAGATTGATTCCTAGGTATTTCTCTTTTTTCAATGTAGAGGTACATTGATTCCTAGGTATTTCTCTTTTTTCAATGTAGAGGTACATTGATTCCTAGGTATTTCTCTTTTTTCAATGTAGAGATCTTTTACTCCCTTCATTAGATTGATTCCTACATATTTCTCTTTTTGGAACGCTATTGTGAAAGGTGTTGTTTTCCTAATTTCTCTCTCAGTGAGTTTGTTATTTGTGTACAGGAATGCTATCCATTTTTGAGTGTTGACTTTTTATACAGCTATGCTACTGAATTTGGTTATTAGATCCAGAAGTCTTTTGGTGAAGTTTTTGGAGTCTTCAACATAGTGTATCATAACATCAACAAACAATGACAATTTAGCTTCTTCCTCTTCTGTCCGTATTCCTTTTATTTCTTTCTCTTGTCTAATTGCTCTGGCTAATGTTGCCAAAACTATATTGAATAAGAGTGGTGACAGTGGACATCCTTGTCTTGCTTCTGATTTTAGAGTGAAAGCTTTCAGTTTTTGTCCGTTTAGTATGATGCTTCTGTTGATTTGTTATAGATGACTTTTACCAGATTGAGATAAAGAGCATCTATTCCAATTTTCGGTAGGGTTTTTATCATGAATGGGTGTTGAACTTTGTCAAACAATTTTTCGGCATCTATTGAGATGATCATCTGGTTTTTGTCCTTGGCTTTTTTGTCGGTGGTATTACATTTATGGATTTGCATATGTTGAACCATCCCTGCATCCCTGGGATGAATCCTACTTGGTCATGGTGTATAATCTATTTGATGATTTGTTGCATTCTGTTTGCCAGTATCTTATTGAGGATTTCTATGTCTGTGTTTATTAGGGATATTGGCCTGTAGTTCTCTTTATTGGTTGGATCCTTCTCTGGTTTTGGTATCGGTAATGAATGAATTTGGGAGTATTGCTTCTCTTTGAATATCATTGAAGAGTTTGAGAAGTAGCAGCATTAGATCTTCTCTAAATTTCTTGTAGAATTTAGCAGTGAATCCATCCAGGCCTGGGATTTTCTTTGTTGGTAGTTTTTTAAATTACATCTTCAATTTTATTGACGGATATTTGTTTCTTTAGAATTTTTATATCTTCTTGATTCAGCTTTAACAATTTCTATGTGTCTAGGAATCTGTCCATTTCTTCTGTTTCCCATCTTTAGAATATAGGTTCTCGAAGTAGATATTGATGATCTTCTGGATTTCTGCAAGATCTGTTGGGATTTTACCCCTTTCATTCCTAATTGCATGGAATTTAGTCTTTTCTTTCTTTCTTTTTCTTTTTTTGATAAGGTTGGCTAAGAGTTTGTCAATTTTATCTAATCTTTCAAAGAACCAACTCTTCGATTCATCGATTCTTTGTATTGTTTTCTTAGTCTCAATTGCATTAATTTCTGGCTTGATCTGTATAATTTCCTCCCTCCCACCCAGGCAATAAAAATTCTCTCTTTTGTTGCCAGGTATATGGGCTCAGTTTTTAAATTCCCAGTCTTCGATTCCCTGGGATGAATATGATTGACCTACATCATCTTTACTAGCCAGGCCAAAGTCCAAGGTGACCAGCTGTCTATGGATCAACTTCCCTAAAATTAAGGGTCCCCTAAAAGAGAACTTGGTAGTATAAAGCAGCTTCGTATCAAATTAGAGAAGTTATATAAAGTGAGAATAAGGAATTTTTTAAAACTGTGATATATTACCTCTGAAAAAATTTGAGAGTAGAGAAATCTATTTAAATGAATTAGGAATAAATAACTTTTTAAAAACTCCTCAGTGAGTATTAGCCTCTAAACAAAAAACCTAGAAAAAAAACTTTTTAAAACGGAGAAATCAGAAAAATGTTAAAGAGGGTTTCAGTAACAGCAACTGCCATGAATGGGTTCCATAGATACGAACTTGCGAAATTGACTTTGTCATAAATTTGTTTGATATAATTGTTGATTTGGCATCCATTTTCAGACCTGCCATAAGCTGTTTGAAACCCAGTCATACTTGGCCAGCTTTGGCCTAGTTGAAACTTCCCCTATGTGTCCCCTCTTGTTCCTCATCTCACTAATTCAAAACTCAACATACCCACAGCTGCTGGCCATGGTAAAACTTTATAGCCACTACGAGAATCATGAAAATAAGTTCCCTCTTTGCACATATCTTCTTTTCTTTTCTTTTTTTTTTTTTTTTTTTTGTGCCAGGGATTGAACTCGGGACCTTGTGCTTGCGAGGCAGGCGCCGGAACCATTGAGCTAAATCCCCGGGCCTGCACATATCTTCTTTAAACTAGCCAATCCACAGCACTGAGGGAAAGCCTGAGGGCCAATAGGAGCCTAACCGAGGCAGCAGCGTGAGCTCCATGCCGCCTCCAACTTCCTGTCAGCCTGCCATCAGCACCCCTAGGCTCTCATGGACATGTAATAGATTTCTTCTGTGCAATGTATTTTTGGTTTCACCTTCTCATTGTATCTCACCTGGCTGGGACACCTCAAACACACACACACAAACACACACACACACACACACACACACACACACACACTGGGTTTCTCCTAGGGAGTGGCTATCTTTGGCTTATTGCCACTCTCAGAGACCTCAAGACCAGATCAGAAAGAAACTGTAACAACAGGAATCACAACAGACAATCCTAACAGTGTGTCTAAGAAGTTTATGGACACACCTGACGAAACTTCATAGTTAAATTGATTGTTTGGAACATCTGCCTAAGGTTTTTATTTAAATGGATTTATGTCTATTCCATGTCTTCTTAGATTAACAGTTTCTGAAAACTCAATATTTTCTATTTAAGATTAACTTATCCAGTCAATAAATCAATCCAGTCCATAAATAAATAGAATACAGCCAAGCATGGTGGCACATGCCTGTAATCCGAGCACTCGGGAGGCTGAGGCAGGAGGATGGACAAGAGTTCTAGCCCAGCCTGGGCTACATAGCAAGACCCTGCCTCAAAAAACCTAAATAAATAAATAAAATCTAAAAAATAAAAATAAATAAATAGAATACTATAAAATGTTGAGAAATATATAAAACTTTTTGTATTCTTGCATTTTAATCTATTTCACTGTTACAGAGAGTAAATACCATGAGCCCGGGTAGTGAAATGGAACAAGTATGGAGCTAGAAGGCCTGTTTGGAAGCATGTTTCTGTGTGGACTCAGGGAATCATTTATTTGCTTTAGTGCATTCACAGTGGGGCCGTAATTATATATCTCATTTCTGGTCAACTTGAACCACCCATAGTACTGTCCCATAGGGCAGCTATTTATTTTATTAGTAAAAAGATCACTAAAACTGATTAGATCTGTTTTTACCATCATTTTGCAAATTTTCTTGAGGATTAGCCAATTGGGTAAGGAACATATAATAGCAGCTTTTGATATTTTATCATATATATTTTGGAACTGAAGACTCATGCTGCTGAAACTATGACAAAAATGTAATAGGCACAAATTGAACATAAAATATGGCCATCATAGACAAATCAAATATTGGAAGAGTTATGTATCAGTCAGGACAGGCTACATAATGCAGAAATCACAAATTAAGTCTGATTTTGAAGGCTTAACTCAGCAAAGGTTTGTTTCTCATCCACAGTACACATCTGAAGCCAGCTAGCAGGGGTTCTGCTTCAGTTACTCTGGCCCTGGAACTGATAGAAGTTCTACTTTCCCATAGCTTCTCCTCTGGAATGTACAGTGTAGTGTCGTCACCAGCAAAGTAAGAGGGTACTAGAGGACCTCACATGGATAAGTACATAATAATACTGGAAATGATATATGTCACTTCCACCTACAACCAACTGCAAAAACTAATCAACATAGTCCTTTCTAATGGCAAAGCTTTAGAAGAATATAATCTTCCCATGTGCTCGGAAGGAAAGGAAAATGAGATATAATGAGCACTATAAGACTCTACCATGAGAGATGTTTCTTCATCTAGAGAGCTATCAGAAAGCCCTTAAATTTTGCAAACAACTGAATGACTATTTTCCCAAGATGGTTTGTTTTTCATTGTTGAATAAACAACCCATAGAACTGGATTTATCATTCTGTTTCTTAAAAATACATGCATTTTATTCTTACACTGACGTAGCACTGACTGACCTGGTCAGTCTGGGTATGAAGAAAAGTATTACATATAATCAGTGCTAGCATTGCCCTTAGCATATGAAAATAAAAGAATCTGTCAGCCAGAAAGGAACTATGCACAATCAAGTGTTAAATGAAATAGTACCAGGCAAAATAAGGTAATGCTCTTTTGCTGTCTAGCACCACATAAGATGCTAACTGAAAAAGTAAATAAAAACACTCAACGTGCATTTAGCTTTCATAATTTACCTTCTGCAAGGTTGATTCAGAGTATGCAGAATATGCCACATTATTTAGGCTGTAAAAAGGAGCTGCTTTACACTACCTGCCATGTACAATTATAATAATCTGTCAGACAAATATAATTACGGAGTGTGATGTCTGTTTGAGTATGAAGGCTTTGATTGTGTGGTATTGTCTGCTTTACACTGTGGCACAGCATAAACAATTGTACTCTGTGGTAACTCACAGCTAGGACTAATGCTCAGAGTCAGGAACGCCCCATCAAATAGCACAGATGGTTGGGTTTGAGTTTGAGGTTGTTGGCTGTATTTCTTCTCCCTCCCCCTCCTGCATCCAGGGCATTTTCAAGCACAAACTTGACCAAAATCAGCCTTTTGCAACACAATGTGGTAGGTTTCTAAAATATTGTTAATGAATCATAAAAGTGAGTGGGAACTAATGCAGGTTATGGTCAAATTAACAAGTATGAACCATTTTAATGATGAAAAATAGGTTGAGAAAGGATTGCATGGATCACTTTAATGATTAAAAAATAATTAAGGGATGCACCATGGGATTAAAAGATAAAGTCGTTATTTTATAAAGTTGTGATTGTAATTTGTTATTAGACTCTCACTCCAGCTGACAAAATAGAAAAAGTAACCATCATTAGAGATTTTCATAATGGTATTTAGTAAAAGAAATTGCAGGTATGTTTGATTTTTAAATTAATGATCTCCTTGCTGTTGCATTTATGTATACTAATTTAGATCAGGCGATATTAAAATTTAGTTTTGAATTGATATTTTTATCACTGTATCCTTCATACCCAGAGATTATGCTGTGGGATTTCTCTATAGGAGCCACCTTTTACTTCTTAAGATGAGTCTTTCTATGTGAGATTTAAAAGATATTCATTTACCAAATTCTGCTCTGTTATAATTCATGTGATAGGGAAATTTGGGATTGTAATCTAAAACACTTCATTTAAATTTTTATTCAGCTTAAAGTGAACAATGTGGATTTGGAATCTTGTTTTCTTATAAGTTATAAATATATAACATCTGGTTAAATATAAACCAATGTACATTAAACAATTATGTATCAACAACAGAGGTGTCTTTCATTTCTATGTCTTCTGGAAAAATGGGGAAAAATCCCAGAGATTAATTCTTATACTGCTCATATCTTTATGCCAGAGATATGAAAGAATTTTCTGGGTAAATCTACTGATGAGAAAGAGTTTTATTTTCATAATGTTTCAGTATTTGAATCTTCCAGCATAGGATCTAAGGAAGGTAACAAACCTATTATAAAATAATCACAGAATCAAAATCTTTGTGTTGAAACAATTCCCAATTAGAAACTTTTTCCCCAAATATTACTTTCTTCCTTAGACACCACTGTATCTTATTTAGTTTTCTCTCCTGGTTTGTATAAAGACAATATGCCTACCTCTTTATTGGCCTATAAATTCTTTGGGACCAAAGAGTAGTTTTTACCACTCATTGCCTCCATAAGGCTTAATATGGTACCTAGCTTACCACAAGGAATGGAATCAATAGATGGACAGATGAGAGGAGAAAAACTATATTGTAATAGTGGAGATTTTGTTGCCCATTCTCTAGCATCCATTTCCTCCCTTCCGGTCCCCTCACAAGCACACTTTCCATCCCTTTTGTCCATCCATACCTTCCCTTTCCAACATCCCAGCTTCCATTTGAAGATTCAGCTCCAGGAGAAAAATATATAATCTATAGTAATCCAATCATCTTTTACCCAATTAACAAGTGATGGCCTTTGCCTGGAGCATACTACCAAAGTAAAGATTTCCATTTAAAAGTGAGTATCTGTATTATTTCCTGTAAGGAAGAAACAAACATGCCCTTTGCTTCTGGTTATAAGTGTAGAGACACAGCGTGCTCAGAACCAATGCCATTTATCAGGATCATGAGGAAAGCTAATCTTGGGATGGAGCCAAGATTAAGAAAGGCATAGCAGAGACTGAATGAAACTGGAAGAAGCCTTTGAACCCAATGTTATCTTTGGAGTTTCCATTTACAACAAATAAATGAAAAGAAACAAAGA
The DNA here is from genome assembly GCF_053883595.1 of Heterocephalus glaber. Taxonomy (NCBI): domain Eukaryota; kingdom Metazoa; phylum Chordata; class Mammalia; order Rodentia; family Bathyergidae; genus Heterocephalus; species Heterocephalus glaber. Next base: position 11,513,632 of record NW_028258403.1, read on the forward strand.
AGTAATTTCCTGGGTTTTTTACATCAAGCTGGGTAAGATTTTTTTTGTTCCTTACAAAACAATGCATCTGGACACAATTGTGAATATTGCCATTGAATGGACAATTTAAACACATCCAATGTACTTCAAAAATATCAACATGGCCTAAGGTATGAAATATACACCAGTTCACCAGTTCCACCAATGAGAAATGATGAACACTCCTATTCCCAGTTCCCTCTCTAAAGAATGATTGTCTTGAAAAAATGACTGATTCTAGGTGTCATGTAGAAAATGTTCACGTTGAGCCTGAGACATGTAGTTAGGCCAAAAAGCAAGAAAAGTTCTCAAAAATCTACTATGTTAAAGAACTTTAGAGCTATCTTGAAAGGCTCCCACAAGACAAATATGGGACAATATGAACACTAAAAAATAATTTCTGTACATTAAAATTAACCAAATTTGAAAGTCCAAACATAATTTTACTAGAGGAAACAAAGCTAATTGGTCTTCAGAATATTAGGAGACCACCTAAATAGAAAAGATTGAACACTTAACCTGACTTTCTGGTGTGAATTTCCCCCAGGGATATTTAATAATTGTCAAAGAAAAGTGTTTTCTCTACAGACACATTCTAGCAAAGAAATGAAGAAAATCTAATTTTGCAAATGAAATAATGGCTTTAGCCAATACGCAGCAGCATCTGCTATCATCCCCAACAATAGAGACAACCAAAGACTTTATGTACCTCTGAATGTAAGAATACCGTATCACATTTAAAGTGTTCTTGCCAGACAATCAAACCAGAATCAGATGAAGACCCTAACTCTACTTATTTTTTTTCAAAAGAACAATCAACAAAATCCAAAATGTGAGAAACTCTAAGGAGAAAATGCCCCAATTTTATCAACAAATAAATTTGAGGATAAAAGAAAACAATATAGAATGAATTTATAGATTAAAAGATTTCTAAGAGCCGTAAGAACCAAATGTAATCTGACGATCTTGTTGATGTTCTGATTTAAACCAATCATTAAAAAATTCAGACAATCAGAGAAATTTGGATTGCTGCCTGAATATTTGATGATATTAAGGAATTATTAATTTTATAAGCATGATAATGGTGTTATGATTATAATTTTTAAAAGATACTTAATCTTTTATAGACTCAAAAAAGTAGTTATTAATGCAAACACATGGTATCTTGGATTTGCTTCAAATTAATATAGCAGCAATATGGGAGAGAAGGTTAAATGAGACTGACCATGAGCTCATGATGGAAGCAAAATGATGGGTATATATGAGGTTCATTGGGACTATTCTTTCTACTCTTGTGCAATTTTTAAGATTTGCCACTCTAAAGTTAGAGTGGCAAATCTTATAAATTAATTAAGTACAACATTCTGTTGTCATTCAAATATACAGACATTTCAGCTCTCTCTGCTTTTCATAAACAGGCTCTCATCCTTTAATCATGTTCTAATTTCTCCATGTTCTAATTCACCTGTGTGCCTAGCCTCTGTCCCTGACCTTTGCACCATCTTTCCAGTGAGCATTACCCACATGTGCACATTTAGACCCATGGAGGCAGTCACAGTATATCCATCACTCTCCCAGTCCCTACATGTAGGCTTCCTTTTTGATACAGTTTTCTTCTATTCATTCCCTGACCCTTCACTGCATCCATGGCACTGTTCATTCCCATTCTCATATCATTCTTTAGAAAGAACTGTGCTTCCCAACTTAGGCAAATACACACATAACCAAAGCTAGGTTGAAGAGTCTCTTTTCTGTGGGCCTCTATACACAATCTGGCTCAGTCTAAACCTCTTAAGTAAAATGCTCTCCTGGAAATAAAATCTGCTTTCTATGCTCTATTTTATTTTAAACTCAATACAAAGTAATGGTCCCTAAAGGAAAGTTATGCTGGAGTTGGATTCACACAATTTCCCTGAAATGTAATATGAGATTTAAACACAGATGATATGACTGGTTAATAAATGTCACCATTGAGCGGCTTTGTTCACCTAATAATATCATTCAGTCATTATAAACAAATTGAAGGGGTTCTTATGTGAAACAAACACGGCAGGACTTATTCCTGCGTAACACAAGACCGAGTCAGGGCAGCCAATCCTAACGGCCTGCGAGAAGGGGCCAGGCCAGCGTACAGCTTTGTGGTATCCTGGGAGGGTTTTATTTCCAAATATAAAATTCATGCCATGCTCACAGGCAGAACCTTAGAATAGTCATAATGATCTAATGACAGCATTACCATGGAAGGCTGCTACTAATACCTTGAACTGCTGCCGTTCTATACAGATCCAGGGATATGATTTCAAAGCTCATGTGGGATGAACACTACCCCAACTGAAAGCAATCCTCCCAAGTGAAAAGGAGAAGAAAGAAAAGGAAAGGGCAGAATGCAACTGAAGCCCACAATTTGGGATCTCTAGGATGGGGAGGTCAGAGTTGGCTCTTTGATTGTGGGGTTTCTTTTATTATTGTTGTAGTTTGGGGAGGGAGTGGTATTTTATGGCAAAGAAATTAGAAGGCACTGCCTGCCTCTGACTTTCTGAATTACTTCTAACTTAAAGATTATAATATGTTTATTTTTCTCTTTCAAGAAGAGAGTGCATAGTAATTGCTTCCATCACCCTCAAGCTCTCCTCCCTCTGCTGTCAGGGGACAAGAGCTCACTGATAACAGCTTTCTTGTGCTCAATCTTATTTCAGCACTGATGGCAAAGGGAAGGAAAATAAATAGCATATTAACTGCAAGAGAGTTGGGAGCCCCTGTAAGTCCCACCAAATAAATATCCAGGGCCTATTGGGCTTGTCACTAGACAGTTAGATGGAAATGGCTGTTGTATTTCTAGAAATCAAAGGAAACATCAGAATCTTTGCAAACAAGAAAACTGCATAACATTTGAAATACCAGTTAACTGCTTGTATTTATTAGTAACATTCACTGTTTCAAAGCTAACTCTATAATTTTTTTTTTTGGAGAGAGGTTCTAACAGGGCTAACATTCCTGAAAAAAATATATAATATATATATACATATATATATTAAATGGTTGAAATTTCCTTTTATTCTTTCAGTAATATGTAGTTGGAATTCATAATTTCAGCAGTCTTTCTCATATATAATGCCCAAATTTGGTAATACCAATTTAAAGTGCACTGTAACATATGTTTAAGATACATTGAGCTCTTTGGAGAAAAAGTGCTATAGAAATCTAATAAATAATAAGTCAATGATTGACAAAAGATAATATTAGGATCTCATATTTGAAACTTTATAAAATACATGCATTTGGGTTAATTCTCAACTAGACAATTTCGTTAGCAGGAAATATGCAGGAGTCCTACATGCCCTAGATTTTAAGGTTCTGTCATAGAGGGTGGGGAGAGGTTATGGCCTACAGAAGCTTATTCTGAGGATCAAATAGTTTTCAACAAGAATCCAAGCAGAAATATGATTTTGACCTTAAAAATGCATTCACTGGTGCTATGTGGAAAATGAAAGAAATTTGAAACATATAGAAACTGGAGTTATAAAGGGTAGCTAGATTCAACCACATGGCCAAATTTGAATCAGCAAACTGACATTCTCTAAGATAACACACATTATGTCCTGTAAAATTAAAAAAGGAAAACAAGAGCCAAGTATCATTACTCATTTGTTATTTTGTGAGTTGGTTCAACTCAAGAATGCATAATTTTCTGGTTATAATGCAAACTAAAGAAGGACCAGAGCCAAATATAAACAATTTCTTCCTTCTGGAGTAAAATATATAGCTATCCAGGGATCCAATGTGATTATGAAAAGAGACCAGACAGACACTTAAATCTTGGCTGCTACAGGACCCTTGGCAGCCTATGGATTGATCAGCAGAGAGGTAAAGATGAGTCTAGGAAGACTACTTAAAAACTGGAAATAGAGAGTTTTGTAAGTAAGCAAAAGTGGGCACAGCTTATAAGTAAACTAAGCTGCTGAGGGCGCAGGTAAAGGTTTTACCAAAAAATTTGTGTAATAACATTTAAGCTAATGCATGACATTTGAACTTTCACATAAGAGTCTGACTCTCTAATGAATTGCTTCACGCTTATATTGTGGACAAATTCTTTCTTTCTTAATTTTTCTTTAGTGAAATTGTTGATTACTATGTATGGTCAGTATACATAGCAGTTGATGAAAATGTCTATTTTATAGAGATTTTGTCTGTCAACTACATGACACCCTTCATCCACAACTTTCAAGTTGACAAATATACATTGTTCATGTGAATATCATGTAATATTGAACTTTCCCTGATCATTTAACTTCCCTGTTGTTGAGATTAAAAACGTTTTACATACTGCCACACTGTTGACAGTTGATCTTGTAATATCTTCTTTTTTATTCTAAAAGTTTAATATGATAAATACCACTCCTTAATGATAAGAGAAAGAGTATCCATGTTGAGACCATGAAGAAATAAGTTTGAGGACTCAGCCAATACACCAAGGACGGAGGAGAGGCGAGAAGGAAAGGGCTTGGATTTCCATTGACATTACTGGACTACTATGAACCAACCCAAGAATTGTTCCCTATCCCTGGACCTCCTCTGATGTGAGATCACAAACCTTTTCATTATGGAGTCTCTTTTTACTTGAGTATTATATTTGTTTCAGTAAAAAGCATCAGAATTGGGGCTGGGGATTTAGCTCAGTGGTTTCACCACCTCCTGTGCAAGCGCAAGGACCCGAGTTCAATCCCTGGTACCTAAAAAAAAAAAAAAAAAAGCATCCGAATTGATAAAGTAGGATTTGAGGTTTCAAAACCCTAATCGCTACAGGATTCAAAGCATAAAGTTTATGCCACCAGATTGGAAACCAAAGTCAAAGCCAAACTGAACTAAAAATGGAATCCTATGGAAAGAGAAAGTAAAAAACAGCTAAGACACTGGTATTTCCTAAGGAGTCCGTGCCCTTGTCAACACCTATCCTCAGCTCATGGCAAAGGATAAATGAAACAAACCCCAGTTACATGTTTCTAAAAAGGAGACAGAAGTAGTTGAGAGAGAGCCAGATAAAAGGAACTTGTGGTTAAGATCAGGAAGGGATAGCCATTTGGATGATCAAAAAATGAAACCACACAGAGCTGGAGAGTCTCAGAGATGCCATCGTGGACAATTCAGGACCAGACATATCCACACCCCAACCTCATCAGCATAAGTATTTTATAACCTGTCCGGAACCTACACACATCCCTGGGAGGTGGGGAATGGGGGGCAGTATAAGAATCCTAAATTTATTACATTTTATTTTGGGCAAAATAAGAACTTGAAGTAGAAATATTTGAAAAAATGTGTCCAGACTTGAGTTTATGGCTTAAGATTTTTAAATAAATTTCTGGTAATAATGATAAAATGCCAGTTTCTCCATTTAAGAGCCTCACGGTTTAATGGAGAGAATAGGCAGGAAGATAGCCAGCCATGATATGTGAAGTGTTTGATATATAGCTATGCAAGATAGTTAGAACAGCACAGGGTGGGAATGGGAAGTATACCCCTGAACTAACTTTTGAAAAATAAGAGCAGGTAACCTCAGAGAATGTGAGGAAATGGTAGGTTCTGTTGTTCTTGTTGTTGTTGTTGTTGCTAAGATTAAGGAAACTTATATGTTTATGTATCAAGGAAAGCAAGAAAGTAAAGAAGTGGAGGATGAAGAGAATGGCTACAAATGATGGCCAAAGAGCCCCAAGAAGTCAGGAAATAAAGAGATATAGATCATGGGCTTAGATGTTGGCAGAGGCCAGATGTAAGGAAGGTTAAAGGAAGCAAAGATGGGAATAGTACAAATGCATATCTTTATGGAGAGAGTTGATAGGAAGTTAGAAGAGTTCAAGCTTGAAGGGCTCTGCTTTGTTTGAGGTGTAAGAATTAACAGGTTGTAAAGAGGAGACAGTAACCTGGCCAGATGTATATTTAAATACATTCTTGCTAGTAGACAATCAAGGAAGAAAGAGAGAAGATGAAGAAAGACTAGAAGCTGAGAGACTCATTGAAATATTATTGGAGACATGCAGGGGGAAAAGGATAAAGGCTTAAATTAAGACAGGTTTCTATAGACATGGTTCCTATAGATAGGTATAAGCCAAAATCTTTCCCAAAAGTGAATGTTTAGTTATCAGCAATGAGGAGTGAAAGGAAAGGAGAATGTTATCCAGTACTAGATATTTGTCTTGCTAGAAATCTCAGCAAGAGCAGGGAGAGATTTGGGAGATAGGGTAATTAGCTTACCTTTGAACACATTGAGGTAGAGATATTGCTAAGGCTGTGGATTCAGACAGAAGTTGATGTTGACAATGCAATTGAATTTAAGGATTCAGAGCTCAAGAGAGATGGTTTGAGCTGGATAGACTAAGTGAGGGAAAATGCACTTCCAGAATGGTGACTGAAACAATGAGGATAAGATCTGCTTCTAGGATTGTGTGAAGAAGGGGACTTCATGGCCCTTTTAAAATGATCCGTCACTGTAATTCATCAATCTGGTAATCTTCACTGTCTTCAATGATTCCTAAATATCCTACATTGACCCTTTGAGTTAACATTATTTCCTTTCATTTGATCCTATTGTCAGGGAAGCTCCTGAAAGGCCACACAGGCTGTGATACGGAATTAAATTCACTATAAACATGTGCTCTTATCATGAATTTATTTGTTAGGCTTAGACAGTAAAGGCTTTGAGGCTATCAAATGAATCCTTAGTTATAGCAAGTATACTAAGCTAAGGGTAAAAATCCTTTTTCCTCAGCTCTGACATTAGTGATGGCATACTGTATAAATTTATACAATTTCTTATTATCAAGATTAATACTTTTATTATGAATTCAGTACAGAGTTTCACTTTGCTCTCTAAACCACCTTATGTGCATAGATGCATATATGCATGAAATTACCAAAAATAGATTTATGTAATCAATTTTAATGTGTATATTATAATGCACAAAATAAGTACATGTCCATCCCCCCTCCAGAAAGTTAAAAGGTCTGTTTTTCCTGTAGTACCACATAAGTGACCTTAATAGTGACCCAAATATAACCTACTAATTACCCTCTATGTACCTTCCAGGCCCTGATTAGTTGTATTTAGCATTCATGTAAAGACTGTGATTCTGCTCTGGAAATCTTCCGTATAGCTTGTAATTCCCACTGGGGGAAAAAAATTGCTGTGACCTATACAGTTGGAGAAAAGAAAACACAGCTACACTTTTCCAAAAGCAGAACAAAGCACTGAAATAACATACCTTTCACTAGGGCCTTGGTGTTATCTGAAACCCTATAATCCACATCCTATTCTGCTTCTTCAATAGGTTGGATGATTTCAGGGGGTGGGTCGGAGAACTAATCAATTTTGAAACAGCATCTGCAGAAATAGATAATGCTTATTAAAGGGTGATCTAGTCATAAAGTCCCTCTGGAGTGGGTAAATAAATATACAAGCTTTGTGTAGCGGGGTTCCCCTATATGGGACAGCAGCTCAGGTTTGACATTGTGGTCTTCCATCAAGACCATCAAAAGACTTAATCAAGCACCAACATGTGGGAAAAACTATGTGATTAAACTGACAATCCCAGAGCTCCTAAAATTTACAATGTAACCTAACTTCTGCACTCATAATGGAACACTTAAGAAATTAAAACTCACTGGGTCCAAAACCAAGTGTGCCTCCCAAAGTGCTTTTTTTTCATGTGCTTCCTGTACTGGTGAAAGTCTAAGTCATCCAAGATTTCTCTCTCTCCCCCATCCCCTGTAATCAATCCATCTTTAAGACTTATTGGTTCAACCTCATAATTATGACTTGAACCTTTTCCTTTTGCTTTCTCTCTGTATCAAATCATCCTCTTCATTGAAAGGATTGTGATTTCACTTGCCCTGAATCCCCTCCTCTAATCTATCCTCACATTGTCACTAGAATGACTTAACCTCCAAATCTCAGTATGTCACTTACCTGTTCAAACCCCCCATCACCTATCATGCTAAAAAATAAAACTCTAATTTTTCTTTCTGGCTACTCTTACTCATCTTTAAAGCATAAATTCAATCATCCATTATCTCAATAAATATTTATTAAAATGAAAATACAGAGATGATATGGTCCTGGCCTCACAAAATTTACAGAGGTAGAAAAGCCAATGAAATAACATTAAAATATTAAGGATATTGTGAGGGTTTAACTTGGGCACAAATAATAAAAAGAACTGGAAACTTCTACTATTTAAGGTGTGGATATAGAAAGAAAGGTCATCAAAGGATTGGCCAGTAACGTTGGTAAGAATGTGCTACTGTGAAAAGTAAAAAGAAAAGAATATTTTTGAAAGAATGATTATAGCTGGGTGTGGTGGCACATGTCTATAATCCCAGCACTTGGGAGGCTGACACAGGAAGACTGCCATGAGTTCAAGGCCAGCCTGGGCTACATAGAGAGTTTGAGGCCAGCCTGAACTACATAGCAAGATCCTGTCTCAAAAATAAATTATATATGAGTAGCAAATCTTGCCAAGAAGTCAAAAAAACAAGAAAGAGGGAATATCTTGAAATTTAGTGGAAAGGTCACAAAAACAATTTTGTTGAAGTGGTGGAAGCAAAAGCCAGAACGGAGAGAGATGAGGAGAAAAAGGTAAAGATATGGGCACAGTAAATGCAGAAATCTGGCTGTGATGGAGAGGGGAGATTTGGTGACTGGAAGGGAATTTAGGGCTGAGGGACACCTTGTGAAGTTCCACAAAATATTTGAGTACCTCTGTAATAACATCAATTAATGACATATAATATTGTTTTGTCTTCTCTTTGCGCTCCGATCACTGTTTCATCTTTCTATCTCCAACTCCTAGACATATTCAGGAGTAAATAAGTATTCAATAAATATTGGTTTAAAGACTGAATAAACAAGTAACCTACTATATCCAGATTTGAGAGTCCTCATTTTCCTTCCTCCTTGTTTTGTCTCCACATTCCTAGTAACTGCCCTTCCTGCCTTGTAGCACCAAGCATCCCACAAGCTTCAGGTCTTTGATCCCCTGCTCCACCTTGTATATTCTCTCCCTAGACACCAACTCCTGGAAATGAACACATGCGCAATTGTACCCATTGCTGTTATTCTCTTTAAGTCAGCCAATAGGCTTTACCTTTTTACCTCCAGAGGTATCTGAGGGCTGTTCTGAATGTTGCGTTTCACACCTTGCTTGTTCAGATGGCTGGATTCAAGCATAAGTCTTCATCTTCAAATAACATGGCCTTCTATTTACCCCCAAATAATAGCCTGTCATTTTATTATATGTCCCATTAATACTATATAACAGAAGTTTGCTTGAAAAATTACAATCTGAACTTTTAACCGATATTTTTCCCAGAGTAGGAGGCAAGCTTTGGGGATGTTAATCCACCAAGAACAATATTAGATTGTTTGTAGCTTTTATTCATTTTCCTAGTCTCTTTTTCACTCTGAACCGGTTACAGTCAGAAACTGAAACTAAAAAATCTTAACCTATAGGCTCTTCTGTAAAAAAATTAAGACAGTAGAAATTTTTAGGGGGCAAAGCACTTTAAAATATCCAATAGGAGTATTTTCTTATCTGTGTGAGTTTACTTTTTTATGCGGAAGGCATATGCTCTCTCTATTAGGTTTCAAAAACAAGGCAGTCTTTAATTTACTGACCATATGATTTTATCAGAAGAACCTAAGATGATCTAGAATTATTTTATGTTAAACTTTAGTTGAAAGAAGAATTTAGTCTATAGTAATGTTTATAGCTAAAATAAACTTATTATAGTATAACTAAAATTTAAAATATCTTTTTAAATTTTTTCTCATTCAGTTACCTTGGAGAAGGTATATTTTTTCCGATAATTCATATTTAGAGGAAATATACAAAATAATAATTTCCCTGTTGGGGGCTTCAGTGACATCTAGTTTAATTTGGTTTCACATCTTAACCTTTTTAGCCTATACTAGCCAATTCCATTTAGAAGTGAGCTCTCCTACTCTGCTTATTGGGTGCTCTGGAAAGCAGACAACAAAATGGAGTTTGTAATGCAAGAGATATGCCTGACAAAGCTAAAGGGAAGATGAGCATACGCTGTGTTCACATGTACTTGCAACTAAAAGTTGGAGGACTTGCAAGTTAGCCAAATCAAAGACTTTGGAAGGAGTACCGTTTGACCTCCACGGACTTATGGTTGTTCAATCAGTGCTACTTATTTGAAACTTCATGGACCAACAGCAGAGGAAAACTCGTACAAGATCATATGCAGTTTTTTCTGTTTCAGAAAGCACTTTCCAAGCACTCTCAATTTTAAAAAGACAAATTGAAGCTGGGTGCAGTGGTGCACACCGTAATCCCAGCACTCAGGAGGCTGAGCCAGAAGGATCACTGTGAGTTCAAGGGCAGTGTGGACTATATAGTGAGACCCTGTCTCAGAAAATAAAACTGACAAATTGAGGCACATTTCATGAAGAGAGCCAGGAACAGAGCCCAGAGCTTTCACCCTCCAATCGGTGATCCTAGCCCAGCACATTCACTCTCCTCCCCTTCCCCCTGCTCCAACACTTGATATGTGTTGAATACACTCAGTAGTTCTCAACATGTTTTTTCCTTACAGTTCTTTATTAGCAACATTCATTTAGGTTTTGGACTCCTGTCAAATGTAATGTGAATGGAGACCAGATGCCTTTTCTGAACTCAATAGAACAAGAGGAGAGTCACAGAGCCCATCTTGCCACAATCAAAACTAGTGCTTACAACAACACCCACTGTTGGTGACAGGCTGTGTGGAACAGGGCCAGTGCTGATCTAGCAGTATATGCCAGCTCAATGAGTCAGAAAAATGTTTCAGATGTGCCAGGTTGCTCAGAAATCCCCATCAGTTCCTGGGCAGGATAACTGTTGTGTTCCCCAAGAGCAAGAAACCAAAATGAGAAGACACAACATCCCTAGGATGTCATTCTCATCCCTAGCTGGCAGCAGAGAGACACTACTTTGAAAAGGGTACCACAGAATTGCATGAAAGGCTAAGGTGACTGGCAGCAATTCAAAAACACAGGATGGAGGGAGAAGCAATTGTGGGAAGAAATTCAAGGCAGACAAAAGGATTAACAGCAAAAAGATTTAGGGTTTAGAGGGATGGATGATTAGCGTTTGCTGTGGGTTTAGTAACACTGACATGTTTTTATGAATATTTACAAGAACATTTGGAAGCTGTGTCGCTTGCCCACACAGCCTCCACACTCAGCCCTCTTGGTAAAAAACTGCACCATATTTAATGAGGCTGGGAGTGGGAGGGAAAACCAGGTCCTCCTTGAATCCAGGTTGCTGTCACCAAGCCTGGTTGCCAGGACACTTAGGGGCAAATATTAAGCAAAGGAAAGTTGAAACAAGCCAGGCCTGAGTTCCTCTGCTTGTACCATGAATCCTGATGACTAAAAGCAATAAGACAAAGAAATAGTCTTTAAAAGACAAAGTAAGAGTGTGTCTGGAGTTGTTTCTGCCTCATCTTTGACAAAGGAGCCACACATCCTCACTGGAGAAAAGATAGCCTCTTTAATAAATGGTGCTGGAGAAATTGGGTTTCAACTTGCCAAAGACTAAAACTAGACCTGTATCTCTCGTCATGCACTAAACTAAAATCAAAATGGATTAAAGATCTAAATATTAAAACAAAAACGCTGAACCGGCTAGAACAGAGCTTAAGTAGAACTCTTGAAGACATTGGTGTCGGAAAAGATTTTATGAACAAAACCTCAGTTGCCTGTGAACTAGCACAAACAATCAACAAGTGGGATCTCTTCTTACTAAAAACCTTCTGCACAGCAAGAAAAACCACCAGCTGTGTGAAGAGACAACCCATAATCTGTGAAAAAATTTTCATCAGCAGTCCCTCCGACAAAGGTCTACTATCTCGAATCTATAAAGAACTTTAAGAAATCAGACCTCCCAAATTTAAAGACCCAGTCCAAAAATGGGCATCTGAAAGGAACAGACATTTCTCAGACAAAGAAGTAGAAATGGTAAATAAACATATGAAAAAATGTTCAACATCACTAATCATTCAAGAGATGCAAATGAAAACAATGCTGAGATTCCACCTCACCCCAGAAAGAATGGCTGCTATCATGAAATCAACCAATAACAAATGTTGGCAGGGCTTTGAGGAAAGAGGAACCCTGCTCCACTGCTGGTGGGCGTGCAGACTGGTGCAAGCACTGTGGACATCAGTATGGAGATACCTCAAAGAACTAGGACTGGAAGTCCCATTTGACCCCACTATTCCACTGCTGGGGATCTTTCCCAAAGAATTAAAAGAATCATACCACAGTGATATATGTGCACCCATGTTCACAGCAGCACAGTTTGTGATAGCTTAAACTTGGAAACAGCCCAAATGCCCATCAACTGGAGACTTAATAAAGAAAATGTGGGGGGGGTTATAAAATGGAGTACTACTCAGCCATAAAGAATGAGAAATTAGAGACATTGAGGCAATACTCTTAAGTGAAATAAATAGGACACACATGTGTAAATACCAAATAGTTTCTCTAGTGTGAGAAACTGAAATGTATGTGTAAATATTTACACTGAAAATGTAAATAAGGACTAAAAGGTATAATAGATAATGTGACATAGGAAGAAAAGGGGCAAAGGAGAAGGGGTAGGGAAAAGGAAATTAGGGAATGGAATTAATATGAGAAATGAAAAAAAGGAAACAAAGTCTCTGTAAATAGGGAAGGATGGAGGGGTTGAAGAGAGGGTAGAGGAACGGGGAAAAAATAAGAACCAAGAGAGATTATGTAAAGGTGCAAATTTCCAATGATGAATGTCATTATATTGTATACCTAAAATGTACCAATAAAAGGATATAAAAAAAAAAGACAAAGTAAGAGTCAAGTTGAAGGAGAAAGATCCATTGTAATGTGAATGTTCTCAACTTCTTCACTAGAGTAAAGGAATTTATCAGCATCTGTCTCTAAGTTAAATCAATTGTTAACAAAGTCTCCTTGACTGAATTCTTGTGAGTGGATCTGCATGCCAATTTCCTATCCCTCCTGAATCCTGTCTGACTCTATTCCATTTCATTTGACCACTCTCTTTTCTAGAAGAACCTTCTTTCCTCATTGATTTTCTAAATTTTTAAATCCTCTTCAGAATTTCTCTAAGCATGTATTGAGGCAGAACAGTAAAGGTCAAGAGCAGAGCTCTGGAACTATAGTACCTACTAAACCAAGCTCTGTCTCTCTTGGAAAATTGTCTCAGCTCTTTAAATCTGGATTTCATCCTCTGAAAATGGAGCTGATAAGGATCGATGGAGATGAATCCAAGAAAGCACTTGGCACCCAGAAAGAGTTCAATAGATGTTAATATTACTACAGACCATCCTCGACTTGCATATAATAATCAGCTTGCACATGACCCATACTTTTATACATCAGACACTGAAACCTCTCATATGCAGAATTCAGACTTTGACATAAACTCTGACTCACAGCGATGTCTAGTTAATCAAGACACAACTACCAGCTATTAGAGAGGGCAGGAGGTTTCATGTATGGAGAGGCAGTATTAACCTTTGGGTGAGTGCAAAGAAAACTTTGTGGCAGATTTGTGTTATATTTTCCACCAAGATCAGCCAATTAGAAAATCATGACTACATTTCTTTTCTGCTAGAGTTGGATTTTTTTTCCTGGAGTTAATTATCAACATCTTTTTTGTTTACTTGTTTGGTTGCTTGATTTTCTATGCAACTTTCTCTGATTCCAAGACCCTCAAGAGAATGTAAAAGCCCTTTAATCAACATTTTTCACACAAGTGAATGATCAAATTCATTCTATTTGTTGAAGAAAAACATCCTGGAACTTTTCATTCTCCAGCCCTGATTTGTACTAGGGGATCCAGCATTCATACAGAGGCTTTTCCTTAACTGTTATCTGAAGGCTTTCCTTTACCTCTCTCTCCTCTTGGATCCTAGTTCCTGTACCATATGTATGTCTCTCTGGCTCATTCCAAGAACATTCAATATTTTCCTGGGAAAGGATACATGGAAAGTAAGCCTTCTGAAAACTTGCATACCAAAAACTTCTTTTTTTCTATCCTTACATTTTAAATGATAGCACAGCTAGGTGCACAATTCTAGGTCAAAATAAAATTTCCCCAAAAGTTTGAGAGTTTATCTCAAACTTTTGTCTCCTATCTTCCAGTGTTGTTTAGAAGTCAAGCCATTCTCACTCCTGATCCTTTATAATCAGTTTTTTGTTCTTGTAAGCACTTAGAATCCTTTCTTTATTCTCAGTGTTCTGAAATTTCAAGATGATATCCTATCATATGTGTCCATTTATATTTTTCCACATTGCTGGACACTCAGGAGCAATTTGTAATCTTTAAATTTATGACATTCAGCTTAGCAAACTTTATTTTTTATAATTTCAACTTCACTATTTTCTTTGTTTTCTCTTTTTGAACTTTGATGCTGGCCTCATGGATTGAGCTTCTAATTTTTTTTTCATTTATCTCTGGCTTTATATTTCTTTGTGTTGTCCTACTTCCTAGTATATTCTTTCAATTTTGTTTCCTCAATTTTCAATTAATTGCTAAATATTTGTATCACTTAATTTCCAAGAGTTATTTTCTGATTTTTTTCTTTTTTTTTTTTTTTGTACCAGGGATCAAACTCGGGACCTTATGCTTTCAAGGCAGGCACCGGAACCACTGAGCTAAATCCCCAGCCCTTATTTTCTGATTTTTTTTTTTAAAGTATACTGTTCTGACTCCAGACATACTTAGCCACCTCATCTTTGACAAAGGAGCCAACCACCATCATTGGAGGAAAGATAGCCTGTTCAATAAATGGTGTGGAAAAACTGGGTTTCAACCTGCCAAAGATTAAAACTAGACCCATACCTATCACCGTCACTAAACTAAGATCGAAGTGGATTAAAGAGCTAAATATCAAGCCAGAAATAGTAAACTTGCTGGAAGATAAGTTAGGTAGAACTCTCAATGACATTGGCATAGGAAAAGACTTTATGAACAAATCTTCAGTAGCACAGGAGCTAACACAAAGAATCAACAACTGGGATCTCATCTTATTAAAAAGCTTCTGCACTGCAAGAGAAACTACTAACAGAGCTAAGAGACAACCTACAATGTGGGAAGAAATTTTTAGCAGCTGTACCTCAGATAAAGGGCTACTACCTAGAATATATAAAGAATTGAAAAAAATCAGACCCCCCAAATTCAAAGACCCAATTCAAAAATGGGCATGCGAAATGAACAGACATTTCTCAGACAAAGAGGTAAAACAGCAAATAAATATTTGAAAAAATGTTCAACATCACTGGTCATTCAAGAGATGCAGATGAAAACAACACTGAGATTCCACCTCACCCTAGAAAGAATGGCTGCTATCAAGAAATCAACCAATAACAAATGCTGGTGGGGGTGTGGAGAGAAAGGAACCCTTCTCCATTGTTGGTGGGAGTGCAGACTGGTGCAACCACTGTGGAAATCAGTATGGAGATACCTCAAAGAACTAGGACTAGAGGTTCCATTTGACCCAGGCTTTCCCCTACTGGGTATCTTGCCCAAAAAATTAAAAGAATCATACCACAGTGATATATGTGCACCCATGTTTATAGTGGCACAGTTTGTAATAGCTAAAGCTTGGAAGCAGGCCAAGTGCCCATCAACTCGAAACTGGATAAAGAAGATGTGAGGTTTTTTATAAAATGGAGTACTACACAGCCATGAAGAACGAGAAACTAGAGTCATTTATAGCTAAATGGATGCATATTGAGGCCATACTCTTAAGTGAAACAGATAGGACACATATATCAATACCAAATAGTATCTCTAGTGTGAGAAACTGAAAGTGTAAATAAGGATAAAATGATTAAAATGAATAATTGATACTTTGAAATAGGAAAAGGTCCAAAGGGGTAGGGGTGGCAGGAGGGGAAGGGGAAAGGGAAGAAGGGAAAGGAAAAATTATGAGAAAGAAAAAAAATGGAAACAAAGTCTATGTAAATAGGGAAGGGTGGTGGGGGTGAAGGGCACACAGGTAATGGGGGAAAAAATAAGAACTAAGATATATCATGTACAGGTACAAGCACTCAATGATAAATGTAAGTGTATTGTATACCTAAAATGTACCAATTAATATATAAATTTTTAAAAAATGAAGTATACTGTTCTGGTTTTATGAATCTTTTCTATCAGAAGGTATTATACAGTTCTTTGTTTTGTTCAAATTTTTCTTTCTAAGTCTGTGTCTTTCTGAATTCCTTAGCACATTCATTTTGTTGTTTGTTAATTAGTTCACTAGTTATATTATTTTGATCTCTGTTGAAGGCTTTCCTCACATGTCTGGCAAACTTTGTCTACAGACTCTTAACAGTAAGACAATGAAAATCTGTCTGGAAGCCCTTATTAATCAGAAATAAGAGATCCATACTTTTCTTTAGGAAATTCCTCAAATGTCAGTAGCATAGGCCTTTCCTCAGGAGCTGGTCTCTAATCTGACTGGGATATACACAGCTGGCTGCCCACATATCAGCGTTTAGTAGCAGGAGGAGACTGAGAAGATCTTATTTTCACTATAAAAATTTCATTAAAACCTGTTTTAGAGAACTATCTTTCTCTTGTGTTCCACTGTACCTGGTACACCAATGTCCAAATTCTCTGATTCAATTTATCTAATGATTAAACAATATAATCATCACACACACACACACACACACGCACTCACACTCACACTTCTCTTTATCTTGCTCTTTTCTCTTAACAACCAGGCACAGGTACTTTTCTATGTCTGTACTATCACACCCAACAGGATCAAAAAGCAGCAATAAGGTGTCAAAGTTCTCATCATTTATTTTCATTTATTTTGTTAATATTAATATCATTTGTGTTCATATTCTTTCATCCCTAGATTTCCACTGCTTCCCAAGTCACTGAACATTTAGAGCCCCAAATCTTTTCATGAAAACTCCAATGTGTATTCCCCCATAGGTGTCTATTTCAATTCCAATAAAGATATCCATGTAAAGTAATAATGAAAAACTAAAAAGGAAAAGAAGGCAGGGAGGTGCAGAGTGTATAAATGTCCTTTAGGTTGTTGATCAACTGTTTAGCCAGAGTGAGTTGAGAATCGCTCTTCTCCCAACCACTCCCTACAAAAGACAAACAGAAAAAATAAATTCCTATTTATTCCAAAGCATATGTTTAATTTTAGCACTTTTTTTTTCTTTGAGTGATATTGGTTAAGGCATTTGGTAGCAATTAAAAATCTACTCTTACCACATTCAGCAAGAAATGGATGCCTTAAAATGTATTGGGTAATTTACACAACGGTTGAGAAGGCTGGAGAAACACACCTGAGGCTCAGGCCAGAGGAGTGGCCTGAGAAAGAAGGGGCCAGGGCTCTGTCACCATCCTGGCTGCTTCCTTGTCAGTTTACCCTGGCAACCTCTCATGTCCCCCAAAACTGGACACCTCTGACACAAGCCATCAATAAGGAAGCAATTTTGTTTTATTGTTTATTTCTAGGTTCAAAATAGGCTGAAGATTTTTTAACAATTAGCATAATAACTATGTTTATGTGTCCTAAGTTAAGCTTTCCTAAATAATTCACAAGTAGAAACTGTGAATGCAAACATTATCCCAGCTCTCATCTTTAACACAGGATCATGAATCTGTCCATCACCTCCCAAAGTGTCCTCAGGCCCTCACAATCCGTTCTACCTCCTTGTACACACCCTTGTCCCCAAGCACTTATGATTCTAGTTGCTGTTCCTATAATTTTGTTTTTCTAGACTTCTCTATAAATGGAATCACATAGTACTAGACTTAATGGACACAGATGGGAGGAAATGAAGGAAGATACTCTGACAGTAGAGCCATGGAAGCAGAGGTCAAGGTCACCAGGTTCCAGACGGGGAGATGATTACTTTTACATTTTGAAACTTAATAGAATTTGGTATTGCTATTGTTAAGCCCTAGACCCTAAAGTCAGTGTCAAAGTTCCTATGATATTTTGTTCCCGTGTATATGTTTGTGATAAAGACATTCTCAGGTGTGGCCCCCAACATTGGTCTCCTTTTGCTAACAACAATTTCAGTGTTCCTAAGTTTTAACAAAGGGAAAATGGAAGTGATTTATCACTGCCCATTTTGAAGAATTATATATAATTTGTTGATCTTTGTTCTTCACCTTGTTCATCTTTTTTCTCAAACTATTGTTATATCAGTTGCTTCTGTCTCATTCCAGGTCTTTATTTTCACTTATTTAATAAAAATATAAGTGCTAAATTCTACCTTCATAATGTTAACAACTAAGCAATTTCACATGGCTTTAAGGAAACCAGATAAATCATTTAATTTATTCTGATTTTATTTGCATGTTCATTTTCAATTAATACATAAATTATGGTTATTCATTACATATTTTGAAAGGCATTTTATCAGTTAATTATTTGTTAATTGATAAATAGACCATTCCAGTACATTTACTTAAGTTTTAATGATTGGAGTTGAGTTAGATGAATAACAAAATCAAAACTAATACATGTAATAACATAAAAAAGAGGAAGTTAGAATTTTTAAAATCCAACTTACTTAGAAATAATGTTTTTAAGACTGTACCTGATTAAATGAGGCCAGAGAAAATTCAGTGCCCAGCTCCTGACACTGACACAAGCAAAGCCATAGAGAAAAATGAGTGTTTCTCCAAGGACATAAGCCAGGATAGTACGATGGTGAGCAAAATTCTTCATGGAGCAAGTCCACATATAATATCAATATGTCAATGTAGTTTAACATTATGAATTAAATCAGTGTTGTTGATGATTGTATTATATCATATCCATAGACAGAGATGCCTTGATAGTGAGGAGATGATCTAAATCAATGTCAATTTGCAAAATAATTTAAATCAAAATACATATGGCCCACATCTTTCAGTAGGTAATGGATTGTTTTAATCATTTCAAATTATACTTTAAGTTACTCAAAATTCTGAGTGAATAAAATACCTTTTATCCTTTCAAAATCTTTTTTTAAAATTAGCTTGTCAAGGCCAAAATGATATATCATTACACACCTTCAATATGACTGCTTTCAAACACAAAATGTCTATAACAAAAATCAGATTTACCTGATTAAAGTAATATGAGGCTTTTCGTGGAGAAAAAAATTTAATAAAAGGTGTATTTTAAAGTATAATCAATTGCTTCACTCCAGACACTTCTATAAAATCATTTCAAATAAAAGTATTCAATTATTATGTTTCTAAGATCAAGCAAGATGAATTTGGATACGTTAGGTTATAGTTGTGCTCCTGAATTGTAGGAACATGAACATTTGGTCAATTTGAAATGTCATCCTAAACAAAACATCCATTATGGCCATAGCAGTTCTAAAAGTAGAAAAGCAATGTTCCCGCCTACATTTACATTTTTCTCTAGCTCTACTGTAGCCAGAGGCCTTCTGAGAATTTTATTTCCCCAGGTATGAGGAAGGCAGGAAGTAGCCTGCTCCTGTCCTAATTGTCTTGACCAAATCAAAAACATTGGCTTCTGCTGTTGATACAACAGTGCAGCGCTCCATGCACTCACACTTATGCAAAGAGCAGACATTTCTGTGAGGTTTTTGTTTTCTTTTTGCCTTTTCTTACAAAATATACAATTATTACAGGAAAAAGAAGAACAACACAGGAAATCAGAAAAGAGGAGTTACAGGGGCAAAAGAATGGTGACGAACATAATGACAAATAAGTTAGAAAAATATAAGTATGTTCTACTTAATATAATTTTTACATTTTAAATTGTTTTCACTATGATGGCTTAATATAATATAATCTGTAAATCTAATATAATCTGTAAATTAATGCAGTTTCTGTTGCCCAAGTTGTGTAGGAATTTTATAGGCTAGCAGTAGGTCTGTCTCCTGCTAGGACCTTTCCTAGTGGATCACTATTATTATTTGTTATATTTCTATTTTTGTCTTTTAAGTGTATGCTTTCACATTACTTAATGTATTACTATTGAAAACTTTTTACCATTTCATGTGAAATAAATTTACTTCTTACTGGACTATTCAAATTTTAAGTAACACAATGCTGCAAAGGCAATCTTTGTGTATAAATTATTGTTTGGATTTCCAATTCTTCCCATAAGAAGAATTCCTAGAATTTAATATTAGATCAAGAATAAGAACACATTTAAAATTCTTTATATGCACTGCCAAATTGCTTTCCAAATGGTACAAACTTACATAGTTACTAGTATAAATGCTCACTATTTTATATCCTTGACAGTCTTGAATATCATCATTTTCATAAGTGAAAAGGCATCTATTTTTCCATTTGCATTTTATATTGCTAATAAGGATAGATCTAGATACTGGTTAACATTTTTCCTTTAAATATTTTAATAGATACGTTTGTATTCTTTGTATCCCTACTACAATTTTTATGAGTTCTTCACATTTACATCTTTGATTATATTGTCTTTGCCATTCTCTCTCTCTCTCTCTCTCTCTCTCTCTCTCTCTCTCTCTCTCATTTTATAGCAGTGCTGGGGATCAAATTCAAATTCAGAGCCTTCTGCACACTAGACAAGTGCTCTACCACTAAGCTACGCCCCAGCTCTATCTTTGTCATTTTTATTGCAGATATTCTTTTGGCCAGTATTTGTCTTTTAATTTTGTCAACTGCTTTGTAGCTTTTAAAATTCAAACCTATCAATACACTTTATGAACACACTTTATGATCTTTTTAATAAGCTCACAACATTCATCTTCACTTGGAGATCAAAGATTTTCACCTATATATGTTGTGTAACTTTTTGTTTTGAAATAATTTCCAACTCAGAAAACTTGCTAAACTAGCTTAAAGAATTCTCATATAATGTTACCAAGATTCCTCAACTTTTAACATTTTCAACATTCGACATTTTGCTTCATCATTTCTCACTTGGTCTGTCTCATATATATGCATGTGTATAATTTATTTTTCTAAACTGTTTGAGAATAGATTGCATATACCATGACCCTTTATTCCTTAATTTCTTTTTAGTGCTGGGTATTGAACCAAAGGCCTTTTCACAGAGCTACGTTACTTGCCCTGTTTCAAGACAGGGCCTTGCTAAGTCACTAAATTGAGGAGGCTAGACTCAAACTGATCTTCCTGTCTCCTGTCTCAGCTTCAGAGTGCAGAGATTACAGATACGTGCCATCACACCTGATTTACCCCTCAACATTTTGATGTACACTCCTAAAACCCACAATATTTGGTTTACAATGATCAAATACAGACCATGTAACATTTATACTGTACTTTTTTCTAATCTGCGGTCTATATTTCAAACTTTTCAAATATCCTTATGTCCCTTATCAAGATCCAGTCAAGGCTTATATATTGTATTTGGTTGTCATATCTCTTTAGTCTCCCTTAATCCAGAATAGTTTCTCATTTTTTGGTCTCTTTCACAATACTCTGATTTTTGAAGAACACAAGCTAGTTATTTTATAGAATATCCCTCAATTTGAATTTATCTGTTTTCTCAAGAGTAGATTTATGTTATGCATGCCCAGTAGTGCCATGTCCTTATCATGAAATTACATCTAGAGAAACATAATCTTCATCTACCTTCAGAGTTGATTTCAATTTTAATAATCCAATGATGGTATTGTAAGATCTTTCTTCTGTGTAATTAAGGATCTTCTTCAAGGGTTTTCTTTTTGTCATTAATAGTCTATGAGAAGACAAATTGAGACCAAACATATATCACTTTCATCAAACTTTCCTCCTAGATGTAGCATCTACTAATAACTTCTTGCACTAACAAGTCTTGACCATGTAGTTGCAACATTCTAATTTTCCAATTCTGTCTTTGCTTCTACACTTATTGATGGACAGAAAAGTTATTTATTATCAGTAGAAATTCATTGATTTTTTTATTCAATTTTTATTCTATTTCAATAATTTCATCTTACATTTTATCTTCTTTGTTAACTTTTAGTGTAGCTGATTTTACTATTTATTATGAAAAACTTTTATTCCAAGAGAATTTATAGAGGTATTGCTGCAATTTCAAAATAGTTTTGTAATCATTACCCATTTTTTTCCCATTTGAGTTATTCATTGCCTCATAGAAAATCACCTCAAAACTGAGTGACTCAACAATTTATCATCTCTCACAATCCTTTGGGTGGTCAAGACAGTTCTTCTGGTCTTACCTGGGCTCATTCCTGTGGATTCAGTCAGTCCTGAATGACTTCGTTCAAATGGCTCACTCATTAGCTGGATCTCTGTCACCATGAGTTCTTGCCTAGGCTTCTTCATGTGGTAATTTTAGGGTTTCGTGAAATCAAGCATGGAAGTTACAAGGCCACTTGAGGTCTTGCATGGAAGTCATAGGTCACTTCTATCATATCTTATTCCTTAGAACAAACCTGAAGTCTAGCCCAGAGTAGTGGCAAGGAGATTAACTGATTCTACTTGATAGGAATTGAAAAATGCTTGAAGCCACCTTAATTCTCCATTAATCCATTACCAATCCTGAGAAAAAAGAGAGCTGGTTATTATTTCTCTAACATGAGGAAACTGAGGTATGTCAGCATAGTATATGGCAGTGCCACTTAAAAGCCCAATCTAGCACCATTAGTATCACTTGAGCACTTGTTTAGAAATGCAAATTCTCAGATCCCACCCAGGCTTATGAAGTTATACAGATACTGTCTAAATACTAAAGTTTTATAGATTAGATATTATTAGTATTCTGTAATAATACAGATGCTGTATCTGGGAGAAGTTCCCAGGAATCTAGGTTAAGTTCTCTGGGTGGCTCTTATATACTATAGAGTTAGAGATGCAGTGACATCAGGGAAAATGGATTTGAAGTGAGTCAAAGCACATCCATATTCTATTTTCGTCACTTGCTTGCTGTGTGACCCTAAGTAGATCAATTTTCCCTTTGGACCTTCAGTTTTTCTTATTGGGGGAAAAATCTGCTTTACTTACTCTAGCACCCTGTTATGAATACCAAAAGAAAAAGGTGTGGCATGAAAAAGCAGGAAGTGCAATAATGATGAATATGATAATGCTGTCCCAGATCACATGACTGATTAGTGACAGAATCAAAACCAAACCCACAGATTTCTGGATTTTAAAGCTCTTCAAGTATGAACATTAATTAAGCCAGTAGCTTTTCAACCTTTTCCAGATCTCCAGAGTTCCTGCAAACTGCAGTTTTGCTTATGAAGAGCAGGCAAGGAGTAAAGTGTGGTATGCTCTCAGTGAACCTCTTCTCTGTCCTCTCTCCTTCCTCAGCACATGGACTCTTCCACTTCCCAAAACAAGTGCATACAAGACTATGGCAGCAGGGCATGGCCATCTTCCTTCCTTTTCATGGGTAAGGATTACTGAGTGGGAAGTGTTCAGAATGAGTGAGTGTTACTGAGGAGTAGGAGGTGGAGTGACAATCCTGGCCTAGATTGTGTTTTTCAGGTTTGATGCATGTCAGTGAAATGGCATGTACAGCCTGCTGAAGCTTTTGGAGAGTCAGAACTTGAGAGCTGGTGGGTGAAAAATTGTGATCTCTCTCTGATTATTCACCTCCTCCATCCTTTATTTTTAATTCACCCACTCTTAATTCTAATCTTCCCTCTAAGCAATTTTCTAAAACTCAAGAAGCCAATTTCTGTCTTCTCAGATGTCTCAGTCTTCCTTAAATTAAGTCTGATATAGAAAGAAGCTAGCAAATTGCAGATAATCCGCTTTTCCTATCATAAGCCCAATTTTCCAACCAAACTGACAGGAAAAAAAAGGAGATGTAGTTAGACATTTAAAAAAATAAAATTTAACCTATAAAAGAAGTAGCACAGTCTTCCTTGTTCAAAGCCCAGCCCCATCTTTTACTGGCCTTGGCAGTTACTCTTTCCTCATTTCCTCTTCTGTAAAATAATAGTAATAACTACAACACATAAGTGACATAAGGATATCATGAGTTAATACAACAATATTCATCTGGGTACTGTTCAGTTTTAGCAAGAATCCCATCAAGTTGTTTTAGACAGAACTCCCACCTCTTGATATTTGGTCATCTTCACGGTCTGACCCCACATGTTGACTATCCATTTGGGGTGCCATCCAGTGAATCCAGTGGTAGAATAAAGATTATTAAAAAAAAATTCCTTGAAGATTCATTTGCAAATAGATCAACTGAAACAGCTTAGGGGAGAGTATGATATGAAAGAAGTAAAATACTGTACTTTCATCAAAGATCCTGCAAAACCTATTCCAGTATTTACAGGTGACCAAGGCATTGCTGAAGAACTGCTTGAAGATGATCCAAGCAGGGCAAAAGATGCTGAAATTATGCTGTACTACATTGAAAGATTCAGTGAATTAATATCAATTGGTGAATATGAAAAGGTAGCTTGTTTTGCAGCAAATAGTCCTAGAAGAATTCTTCAAAACATGAATATAATGGACAAATTTAAGGCCTAACATTTTTCTGAGGCTGGTGACGTGATTAGTGATTCTGGGGAGCAGGATACTTTTAACAAAATCAAGTGTTAGACTTTAGCTCAAATTATCAACAGCAAATGTGGCCTCCATAAGAAAGCTCTTCTTTGCCTGTGTAAACATGGCTGGAGTTTCAGAAATTTCTGAAGAAGATGAAAAAGTGAACCCAATGGAACATGTGTTTTGGCTGACTGCCCAAATAACAAATTCTACAAGCCAGCCTTGAGAAGAAAGGAGCCTTCCAGGCCACCATACCACCACCCCCAGTGCCAAGGAACAGAGCTGCCCCCAGCACAGAGGAAGTAAGCCAGGCAGGAGGCAGCAGCACACACCCTTTCCCCCCTCCTACCCCCTTGAAATGAGAAGACACATAAACAAGTCTCAAAACCAGACTTCCATATCACCTAAAGCAAACCCAAAGGGAAACAAGATGGAACAATCTGATACTCACCACCTGGACTCCCTGAATTGGCAACAAAAGAGGACCTAGAAAAGATGAAATCAGAAATAATTGGTCAGATAACAGCAGAGATTGTCCCCATAATGCAAGACATGACTAATAAATCTACAGAAGACACAGATTAAAAAATAGAGGAGCTGAGGAAAGTGATGGAATCACAACATAGCAAACAAATGGAATCCATAAAACAGATGCAAACAGATTTCCAGGAGATTAAAAACTCCATTGAAAGTTTATGCAACAGAAGGAGCCAATGTGAGGACAGAATGTCAGATATAGAAGATAAGATTCCAATTAGTGCCCAGGAAAAAAAATTCTTTAAAATAGTAAGGGACCATAAGAAATAAATCCAGCAGCTGCTAGATGATGCAAAGAAGAATAACATAAGTCTGATCAGAGTCAATGAAGAAACAGAAGAGAGTGCAGATGAGATTAAAAAAACTGTTCACAGAAGTGAAGCCAGAAAACTACCCAAGCAGGGAAAAAGAACTTGACATACATATAAGGGATGCATATAGGACTCCAACTAGCCTTGGTCAGACAAAATTTACACATAAGCATATAATAGTTAAGATTCTAGAAACCTAACAGAAGAACAAAATTCTACAAGCAGTTAGAGAAAAGAAACAAATCACATGCAAAGGAAAGCCCATCAGAATCACGGCAGACTGCTCAGTGCAAACTCTCAAGGCAAGAAGAGCTTGGAATGAGGTATTTTAAACCCCAAAGGCAAACAGCCTCCAACCCAAATTGATATACCTTGCAAAACTATCTTTCAAAACTGATGGAGAAATAAGACATTTTCATGACAAAGAGCACCTTAGGAACTTCATGAATACAAAACCAGTACTCCAAAAAATATTAGACAATATCCTAGGAAAAGATAAGGAAGATCACAACCCCAGGAAACCCAGCAGAATGAATCCATCAGGCACAACAAGATATTAAATGCAAAGGGGGAGAATCCAACAAAAAGAAAAAGTCATGACAAGGATAAGTCAATAGGTATCAGTTATAAGCATCAATGTTAATGGTCTCAATTTACCAATCAAAAGAAATAGACTGGCAGAATGGGTCAAGAAGCAAAATCCAACAATACACTGCATACAAGAAACACACTTAATTCAAAAAGAAACTCATAGACTGAAAGTTAAAGGGTAGAAAACAATGCTCCATGTGACAGGAAGCCCAAAAGGAGCAGGAGTACCTATCCTCTTTGCAGATCAAGTGGATTTGAAATCAACACTGATTAAGAGAGAGAAAGAAGGACACTACATCCTTGTAAAAGGAACGATCCAAGAGGAAGAGATGACAATCATTAATATTTATGCACCAAACACTAGTGCGCCCAACTATATGAAACAAATACTAACAGACATGAAAAGTCATATATGCACTAACACAATAGTAGTGGGGGACCTCAATACCCCACTGTCACAAATAGATAAATCAACTAGACAAAAAATGATGTATGAAATACTAGAAATCAATCAAACTCTTGAACAAATGAACTTGACAGATGTTTACAGAGTGTTCAACCCTACAAAAACAGAATATACATTCTTTTCAGCTACACACAGGTCATTCTCGAAAATAGACCACATACTGGCTCATACAACATGTTTAAGTAAGTGCAAAGGAATTGAAGTTATCCTCTGCATATTTTCAGGTCATAGTGCAATGAAATTGGACATCAATAGCAAAAGAAAACGCAAGAATTTCTTAAACACATGGAAATTGAAAATGACACTTCTGAATAACCAATGGGTCACAGAAGAAATTGAAGAAGAAATCAGACAGTTCCTACAAACAAATGACAATGATAATACACCATATCAGAATCTATGGGACACAATGAAAATAGTCTTACGAGGGAAATTCATAGCAGTGAATACTCATGTTAGGAAAACAGAGGGAGCCCAATTAAACAACCTGATGCTGAACTTCAAGCTTCTAGAAAAAGAAGAGCAGGACAAATCCAAAGCTCATACAAGGGAGGAAATTTTAAAGACCAGAACAGAAATCAATGCAATGGATACTGAGAGAACAATACAAAAAATCAATGAAGCCAAGAGTTCGTTCTTTGAAAAAATAAACGAAATTGACAAATCCTTAGCCAACCTTATCAGAAAAAGGAAAGAAAGGGCCCAAATCCATGCCATTAGGAATGAAAAGGATAAAATTACAAGAGACCCAGCAGAAATCCAGAGGATCATCAATACCTGCTTTGAAAACTTATATGCCAATAAGATGGAAAACACATGAAATGGGCAGATTCCTAGATACCTATGAATTACCAAAGTTGAACGAAGAAGACCTAAAACTTCTAAACAACCCAATATCAATCAATGAAATTGAAAACATAATTAAAAACTTACCAACTAAGAAAAGCCCGGGTCCTGAAGGCTTCACTACTGAATTCTGTGAGATATTTAGAGAGGAACTACTACCACTACTGTTTAAACTCTTCAATGAAATTGAGAGGGAAGCAACACTCCTGAATTCATTCCTGGAAGCAAGCATCACCTTGATCCCCAAAGCAGAGAAAGACCCAACCGAAAAAGAGAACTATAGGCCAATCTCACTAATGAACATAGATGCAAAAATCCTTAATAAAATACCGGCCAAGAGAATGCAGAAGATCATCAAGAAGATCATACATCCTGACCAAGTGGGATTCATCCCAGGGATCCAGGGATGGCTCAACATACACAAATCAAACAAGGTAATACACTATATCAATAGACCCAAGGACAAAAAACATATGATCATCCCAATAGATGCAGAAAAAGCATTTGACAAGATGCAATATGCATTTCAGATAAAAACCCTACAAAAATTGAAAGAGATGGTCTCTACCTCAATCTGATAAAAGCCATCTATGAAAAGGCAACAGCCAATAACATACTCAATCGTCAAAAACTGAAATCCTTCACACTAAAATCAGGAACAAGACAAGGATGATGACTATGACCACTCCTGTTCAATATAGTTTTGGAAACATTAGCCATGGCAATTAGACAAGAAAAAGGAACAAAGATAGGAAATGAAGGAGTCAAATCATTATTATTTGCAGATGATATGGTACTCTACATTGAAGACCCCAAGAACTCCACCAAAAATCTTCTAGACTTAATAACCAAATTTAGTAAAGTAGCTGGATACAAGGTAAACACACAAAAATCCATAACTTTCCTCTACACAAACAACAGACACTGAGAGAGAAATAGGACAAACAATTCCTTTCACAATAGCATCAAAAAACTGAAATACTGAGGAATCAACCTAACAAAAGAAATTAAGGACCTCTTCTCTGAAAACGATAGTACTCTGAAAAGAAAGATTGAAGAGGATATCAGAAAATGGAAAGACATCCTTTGCTTCTGGATAGGAAGAATCAGCATACCGGAAATGGCCATACTTCCAAAACTGCTATGTACATTCAATGCAATCCCAATTGAAATCCCAGGAACATATTTCACAGACCTTGAGAAAACAATCCAAATATTCATTGGGAGCAAGAAGAGACTAGAATAGCAAAGCAGTTCTAGGCAACAGAAACATGACATGGAGTATCACAAGCTCCAACTTGAAACTATACTACAAAGCTACTGTGATAAAAACAGCACAGTACTTGCACAGCACAGTCCACAGACCTGAGGACCAGTGGAACAGATTAGAAGATGCAGAAACAACTCCAGACACACTCTGCCACCTCATCTTTGACAAAGGAGCCAAACACCCTCACTGGAGGAAAGATATCTTCTTTAATAAAGAATGCTGGAAAAATTGGATTTCAACTTGCCAAAGATTAAAACTAGACCTGTATCTCTCATCATGCACTAAACTAAAATCAAAATGGATTAAAGACCTAAATATTAAAACAGAAACACTGAACCAGCTATAACAGAGGTTAGGTAGAACTCTTGAAGACATTGGTGCAGGAAAAGATTTTGTGAACAAAACCTCAGTTGCCCATGAACTAGTACAAACCATCAACAAGTGGGATCTCTTCTTATTAAAAAGCTTCTGCACAGCAAGAGAAACCACCAACAGTGTGAAGAGACAACCCACAATGTGGGAAAAAATTTTCACCTGCTGTTCCTCAGACAAAAGGTCTACTATCTAGAATCTATAAAGAACTTTAAAAACTCAGACCTCCCAAATGTAAAGACCCAATCCAAAAATGGGCATCTGAAATGAACAGACATTTCTCAGACAAAGAAGTAGAAATGGCAAATAAACATATGAAAAACTATTCAACATCACTGGTCATTCAAGAGATGCAAATGAAAACCACACTGAGATTCCACCTCACTCCAGAAAGAATGGCTGCTATCAAGAAATCAAACAATAACAAATGCTGGTGGGGCAGAGGGGAAAGAGGAACCCTCCTCCACTGCTGGTGGTAGTGTAGACTGGTTCAATCACTGTGGAAATCAGTATGGAGATACCTCAAAGAACTAGGACTGGAAGTCCCATTTGACCTAGCTATTCCCCTGCTGGGTATCTTCCCCAAAGAATTTTAAAAGAATCATACCACAGTGATATATGAACGTGCACCCATGTTCATAACAGCACAATTTTTAATAGTTAAAACATGGAAGCAGCCCAATTGCCCATCAGCTGGAGACTGGATAAAGAAAATGTGGGGTTTTTTTTTATAAAATGGAGTACTACTCAGCCATAAAAAATGAGAAATTAGAGACATTTATAGCTAATTGGAAGCACAATGAGGCCATACTCTTAAGTGAAATAAATAGGACACATATGTGTAAATACCAAATAGTTTCTCTAGTATGAGAAATGGAAAGTGTAAATAAGGACTAAAAGGTATAATAGATAATGTGAAATAGGAAGAAAAGCGGTAAAGGGGAGGGGGAAGTGGGAGGGGTAGGAGAAAGGAAAGAAGGGAATGGAATTAATATGAGAAAATGAAAAAATGGAAACAAAGTCTTTGTAAATAGGGAGGGATAGAGGGGTTGAAGGGAAGGCAGGGGATGGTGAATAAATAAGAACCAAGAAAGGTTATGTAAAGGTGCAAATTTCCATTGATGAATGTCGTTATATTGTATACCTAAAAATGTATCAATAAAATCAATTTTTTTCTTAAGTTCTTTTATTGGTACATTTTAGGTATACAATGCATTTACATTTATCATTGGGTGTTTATACCTGTACATGATGTATCTTGATTCTTACTTTTTCCCCATTACCTGTGCACCCTTCCCTATTTATATAGACATCATTTCAATTTTTTTTCTTTTCTCATAATTTTCCTTTCCCTTCTTTCCTTTCCCCTTCCCCTCCCTTCACCCCTATGTCTTTGGACCTTTTTTCCTATTTCAAATTATCAATTATTCATTTTAATCATTTTAACCCTTATTTACACTATCAGTTTCTCACACTAGAGAAACTATTCAGTACTGGCAAAAGAACAGATCTGAGGATCAGTGGAATAGATTAGAAGATGCAGAAGCAACTCCAGACATGCTCAGCCACCTCATCTTTGACAAAGGAGCCAACCATCATCATTGGAGGAAAGATAGCCTATTTAATAAATGGTGCTGGAAAAACTGGATTTCAACCTGCCAAAGAGTAAAACTAGACCCATACCTATCACCATGCACTAAATGAAGATCTGAGTGGATTAAAGATCTAAATATTAAAACAGAAACACTAAACTTGCATAGGAAAAGACTTTATGAACAAAACCTCAGTAGCACAGGAACCAGCACAAAGAATCAACAACTGGGATCTCATCTTATTAAAAAGCTTCTGTGCTGCAAAAGAAACCACCAACAGAGCTAACAGACAACCTACAATGTGGGGAAAAAAATTTAGCAAATAACAAATGCTGGCAAGGGTGTGGGGAGAAAGGAACTCTTCTCCATTGCTGGTGGGAGTGCAGACTGGTGCAACCACTGTGGAAATCAGTATGGAGATACCTCAAAGATCTAGGACTAGAGGTCCCATTTCAGCCAACTATTCCCCTGCTGGGTATGTTCCCAAAAGAATTAAAAGAATCATACCACAGTGGTATATGTGCACCCATGTTTATAGTGGCACAGTTTGTAATAGCTAAAGCTTGGAAGCGATCCAAGTGCCCATCAACTGGAAACTGGATAAAGAAGATGTGGCTTTCTTATAAAATGGAGTACTACTCAGCCATAAAGAATGAAAAACTAGTCATTTATAGCTAAATGGATGCATATCAAGGCCATACTCTTAAGTGAAATAAACAAAATTAATTTAAAAAAAAAAAGACCTTAGAACAGTGTTTTCATTACATTCAGCTACATGGACCATTACAGATTTTTTTTTTTGTACCAGGGATCAGACTCAGGACCTTGCAAGGCAGGTGGCAGAACCACTGAGCTAAATCCTGGCCCTTTTTTCTCACACCATACTAGATAACTACACCAACTGCCTACCTTATCTCCTGTCTTTAATCTTTCCTTGTATCTATCTTCCCATAATTAACCTCTCTCCATGCCTATTAAATTCCCCTTACCTCACCTTAGAGAATATATTACTCATTGCATGAACTCTAAACTTTTTGCATTAGCATTTAGAACACCATTAGCATTAATCACTGCAACATTATCCAGCCATATTACCCAATACTTCTAAAACAAGGTTTGTTGCCCTTAGCACTAGTGATATTTTAGGCTGAATAATACTTTTTTTGTGGGTGCTGCCTTTTACATTGTATCAGGTATGTTTTTCAGAAGCTTCATAGGAGCTCTTCGTTGTAACCACCAAAAAAATGCATCTGAATATTCCCTTATGTTCTTTTAGGCATTAAAAAAATCTTCCTAAGTGGAAGACTGCTGTTCTACAAAAACTCCTTTTTTCTTGCTTACCATTTCTCATATGTCCGTTGACCAATCTCACTTTCTTTCCTTTTCTCAAACTATACTAATTTTTTAATTTGGCAAAATGTGTTTAACATAAAATTCATCATTCTAAATGTACAATTCCACTGCATGAAGTATATTCTCATATTGCTGAGAAACTGTCACCACCATCCATTTCCAGATCTTTTTCTTCTTCCTAAACTGAACTCCATACTCATTAAAAAATAATGTCCATACATTCTCCCCTCACCCTGATAACCACCATTCTACTTTCTGTCTCTATGAATTTGACTGCTCTAGGTGCCTCATATTTTACCTAGAACAGTATCTTCACAATTCATCTGTGTCATAGTATGTGTCAGGATTGTACTCCTTTGTACACCTTAAAAACGTAATGTTAAGTAAATAAATCAAACACACAAGCTTAAATACCATATAGTTTCTCTCATTTAAGTAATCCGAAGTACAAATAAAGAGCAAAATAAAAGATTAATAAAAGAAAACATGAAGATAAATCTTTTACAGACGGTAAGGGAACCAAGAGACTGATGGGGGGGGCGTGAAAATATTTAAGATGTATGAACTACCCACATGAATATAACATTTATACATCACAAACATGAATTAAAATAATAATAATAATGGGGAGAGGGGATCTAGAGACAGAGGGAGGGAGATGGGTAGGAAGGGGACGAGGAATAGAAAAAAATCAAGATATGTGAAGTACATGTAGCCACACCCTAAGATGAATGTAAGCATACTATACTCCAAATATGTACTAATAAAATGAAAATAAAAATAAAATCTACAGAAGACAAAAACAAAGAATTTTGTCCCTTTTTCAGGCTGAATAGTATTCCCCCCACATGATGAGTGAGTGTGTATGTGTTTGTGTGTGCCTCACATGTTGTTTACCATTTCTCTGTCTGTGAATATTTTATTGTTTCCAAGTTTGGGCTATTGTGAATAATGCTGCTATAAACATAAGTGTACAAGTATTTATTTTCATCCCTGCTTTCAGTTCTCTTGGATTTATACCCAGTAGTAGATTTCCTAGATCATATGGTGTCTCTGTGTTCATTTTCTTGAGGAATCATCATACAATTTGGCACAGCTGCTGCACTATTTTACATTCCCAGCAACAATGCACAGGATTCCAATTACTCCACATCTTCATCCACACTTGCTATTTTCCTTTTTTTTAGAATAACCATCTTACTTGCTGTGATTTTGACTCTTGTTTGATTTGTATATTGTGATTTTGATCTTTGTTTTCCTAATGACTAGTAAGTTGAGCAACTTTTCATGTGTTTATTGACCATTTGTATATCTTCTGTGGAGAAATATCTATTCTTGCCCATTTTCTAATCAAGTTGTTTGATTTTGTTACTGTTACTCTTGAGTTGTAGAAATATCTTTATTATTTTGGCTATTAATCATTTTATCAGATATATGATTTGCAAATATTTTCTCTCCCTTCATGGATTGCCTTTTCACTCTAGCACTTTGATGCACAGAAAATTCAAAGTACTATATATTAATTTTTAATTTTAAAAATGGTACCAGACTAAGGGTTTGGAAGAGTTCTCCCAAAACAACATAAACATTTCATATGTAATTTAGTACTTTATGGATAAAATACATACTCGTTTTCTGCCATGGAAAGTTACCGCAAACCTAGGGGTTTATAACAAAGCAAATTCATTATCTTATAGTTATGTAAGTCAGAATTTTGAAATGGATCTTACAGGACTAAAATTAAGGACTCAGAGGGGTTGCCTCCTTCTAGAGGGCCAATGGGAAAATAGGTTTGCTTTCCTTTTCCAGCTCCTAGATGCCAACCATGCCTTGGCTTCTTCCATCTTCAAAGCTGCCGATACTGCTTTGCCTTCTGCTTACTCCTCCATAGCCATACCTCCCTCTGACTCTCCTCACAAAGGAAAGGTTGTTTCATGGGCTTATTTGATCAGGTTGGATTCATCCAAACAATACAGGATAATCTCCCTTATCATAAGGTCCTTAACCTTCATATCAAATCCAGAGTTCCTTTTGCAAGATAAGGTAGCATATTCACAGCCTCTAGAGGTTAGAACATGGACCTCTTTGGGGGTCCATTATTCTACCTCCAACAAAAACTTTTTTAGATATGAAATATAAGTAAACTTAGCATTGGTATCATTATATGACTTTCTGTACACATTTTCTCCCCCTCATTTCAGCTGAGCAGCATAATAACTCTGCATCCTCTGGACTTTTGGATGCTTGCTGAATTTCTATAGACTCTCATGACCATCTGCTTTACTGATCAAGATATTTCATGAATTCACACTCTCTTTTCTGGTTTAGAATAATCGATATCAGAAACAGATGGGGTGAAATCTTTCCATTTTGTCATAATGTTAGCAAAAGAAGTTACAAAAATCTAGCAAACTTGAAATGCTACCTCCAAATTAAGTATTAGTATGTATATGTATATTAATTATAAATAATTGGAATACTAATTATTTATATTCTTATGTAAGGATATAACAGGTGTTCAGCCAAAGGAGGACTGTGAGATTCCTCCTTAAATATTAGTACCCTGGAGATGCCTGGCATAGACAACCATCATAACTGGTGTAGGTTGTTTTCAGCACAATGTGCACAAAATCCATCTCGTGGTGTATCTCCAATCAGTGCTTACAGCTCTGTATGGAAGAAAGTGCCACAACGTACTTTTTCCCTAATTTTCACAAAAATATCATAGTTTTCCCATAATTTGCCAAATTTTCTGACCCCTATCTCTTTGGATAGATTCTTCCCACTATCTACAATCCCCATTCTCCTTTATTTACTTGATAAATTCCTACTTATCAGTTAGGCCCAGGGGAAATGTCAGTGGCAGCCTGACTTGCAGGGCATTCAGAAGGAAGGGAGATTCAACTTTACATGTCACATTACTGGGACACACAACTGACCATACCTAGGACCCTAACAAAATTTCCATGTATCCTTCCCAGAGTATTTTAGTTCACTTCCAGAAGAGTATGGAATGGCCAACAGAGATATATAACACCTGTCCGTAGAGGTATAGCTGAAATATTTTGGACAGATCAATTGTGACCAGGGCAGAGTCAAGCTCACAGTTTCCATATGGAGACATCAGTCTGTTGTGATCTTCACCTTAGTTCCTGTCATCCCACAGTGTATTAGTGACTTTTGCGTCACTGTGACAAAATACCTGATATCTACAACTTAAAGAAGGAGAAGTTTATTTGGGGTCATGGCTTCAAAGCATTCAGTCCATGTTGGCTGGCTCCAAGGCAGCAATAGCATGACAGAAGGGCCTGGTGAGGAAAGCTACTCAATCCGTAGCAGCCAGAAAGCAGAGAGGAAGAGCAGGAAAAGCCAGACAGAGAGAAATACCCTGCAAAGGCACACTCTCAGGGGCCTATCTCCTCCACCAGGCCCCACCGCCTAATGGCACATTCAGTTATGAACACAATAGTAGATTAATCCACTAGTGAGTATAGCTCCCCTATGATCCAATCATCTTCCAAAATCCCCACTTCTGGACACATGAGACTTTCCTAGAGCATTTTATGTATAAACCATATATCTAGATTTGTTTTTAGCCAGATCCACCATGAACTGTTTGTTTTAATTCAATGGTCCCAATACCAATCAACATACATACAGCACCATATACATCTGCTTTCTGATAGAACTATAAAAATATCCACTTATCTCCGAAATGTCTCCTCACAATAACAAAGGTATCTACTAAAGTAACCCCTGCTTAAATAGACTCAATTATTTTTAAGCATCTCGTTTTCCTTATTATCAAAATATATTTGATTAATTAGTCAGTTTGGAACCACAGACTAGATACCATAGTCTAGATACCAAATCTGGGGAAATACGTTAATAAAGGATTATTACAACACATGTGAAATAATGTTGTTATATTTTCAGACATTAAAAATCACCTTGCATAACCTTATATTCAAAGATAAAATTCATCATCATCAAAAGAATTCTCAGATGTTTTCTTAAAAGCCCACACAATTTGCTTGTTCCCATGCAAAAATGCACTATTCAAACACTGACAAACAATATCTAAGAATCTCTAGTGGAGATAATACCATACATTGGCTTGTCATTCATTTTAAGGACTTTTATTGTAGAATATGAAAGATCTGATAGAAATGATATGGTTATTTAGAAATATATATTTCAGTAAAATCACACATACTTCTACACATCCATACACTGAATATCTATTTCTTTTGGAAAATAAAATACAAATGAATATTGTTGGAAAGAGATGTATTGGTATTCTTCTGCAAAGTCGTCCTTTTCCTTCTGTAGAAGAAAGGAAATGCAATCCCTTATAGAGGCAATGAAGTGCAAGCTTATCCTGTAATTTTAGGATTTTGCGTAAAAGTACACTCTAGCACAATACTCACAAAGGACAAATAAATACACAGTTTGCAGTCTGCCTGGTTGGGCTTTCCAGGATTCTGACCCACTTTTTCTGTTTCTTGTGGTTATGCCTCTAAGCACGTCATTTTTCCCATTATTCCTTGAATTTTCTTATCAGCATTCCATTGGACAGGCTCTTTCCACTGTCTAGAATCTGTTCTCCCTCTTATTCATCTGACAAACTCCTATTCATCAGATAGGGCCCATGGGAAATGGAAATGCCTTTTCTTCTTAGTTCCTCTGACCTTTCTCACCCTTCTCCCCTACTGTGACTCCAGAATTAATAATTTTGCACTGGTGTTGTCAAGAACTTATATTAATTGTGTTTCTATTATAGCAGCTATCACAATGCATTGTTATTTATGAACATGTGCATATGCCACACACCTCCAGTCCTAGCTTCTCAAGCTTTAATCCTCATTTTTCTAACACTCCGAGGCTAGCACATTACATGTCATAATTTGGTGAACAGACTTAAATAGAGGAAATACATAAGAGATGAACTTTCTTTTCCCTGAGATGATATCCATTTCAGAGAATAGAGAAGTATCTTTACAAGGCCAATAATGAGCTTAATGGTACTTAATATCAATTATGTTCAATCTTCAATTTTAGAAATAGCTTCAGATTTAGGGAGTTTTTACCAGTGGCAGTTAAACAAAGATATTAAAGGAAATTTTATTGCAGCAATTGCTCAAGTTGAAACAGGTTTGAGAACAAATTCAATTTAAATACATGCCATTTACTTCTATTTACCTATAAGATGTTTAAAATGGAACACTTTGGGGAAGAATTATAAAAGTCTCCATCTTCAATTGTGAATTGTGAGGAAGTCTTTTGTACAGCTTTACAAACATTGTACTGCAGTTGGTTATTCAAAAGTTCAAATTATCACAGATTGTTCCACCACCATAGACTGTTAACTATAACATTCACTCTCATGAACCTATCTTCTCTGATGAGCCCCAGTTCCAATAGATTCACTCTAGTCATCCACAAGATGGCACCAATTGGAACAATTCCCTAGGTCTTGTTCTGTATGACTCCAGGATCCTAGGGTGGTGGGCAGCATCTCAGGGCACCAGTTGATGAGGAAGGCTACGCCTTCTCCAATTTGGTTTTTAATGCCAATGGTTGCAAAATGATCCTTGAAATTATAACACCCAGTTAGTGCAGTTATGTGGAAGGTACCTTTCCCATATTATTTTTATGAACTTTGATAAAGTAATGAAACTACTCTGGAGAGCCAATCCAAGAATATGTATCCAGGGACCTTTCAAAGTCCAGGCTTTCTATTTCACTCCTAAAACCTTCCTGTAAAGATCCAAAT
Source organism: Heterocephalus glaber (assembly GCF_053883595.1). NCBI lineage: Eukaryota > Metazoa > Chordata > Mammalia > Rodentia > Bathyergidae > Heterocephalus > Heterocephalus glaber. Next base: position 11,551,288 of record NW_028258403.1, read on the forward strand.
GATGACATTTCTAGCTGACCTATGAGATTATAGATGTCTTTGTGCCATTTGCCTTCTGCAAACTAAGTTCATTCTTCTTTTTCCCAAAAGGTATGGAAGCAATGCCTGTTATTTATGAAGCTGCCATGGCTGCTTTCCCTTTGGATTCAGGTTTTTTCTCTCAGTTGAATGGTTATGTGACTATATTTAGTCATTATTTGAATATTCTGATCATATTTTCTTATACTTTTAGAATAACGTATTCTGCTTTGAATCATTTGCAACAGTACACACAAGACCAGATTTAATGTGGGAACAAATCCAATTGACTTGTTCAGCTGATGGTGTTGGGGGCTGAACTTGGAAACTAGCTCTCTTTCTTAAGCTGTATAATCTTTTATTCAAAGAAAATTTTACACAAATATGAAAATAAATGTCTTTTTAAAAAAAAACAGAGGATTTGTGGTAGGAGGAGGAATCAAGAAGTCTCAGAGGCCACACAGGTCCCACCTTGTCTCTCTCCTGGTTCTTAGTCTTTCCTGAATACAGTATGAAAAATACAGGTCTATTGTTGGTCTCTCCATACTTAATGCAGACTTTAAATATCTTGCTTTTGGTTCCCTATGTTTGAGTACATAAATGCACATATTCAATATATGCCACTTTTATTTTTCATTTTTGAAGTTCTTAAAGAAGATTTGTTATTTCCCCTTATACATAGTCTCACTTTTCCAGCAATTTGGGTCTATTGAGATACTTACTCCCCTTCCCAGGTCATGAGAGAAAGAGAAAAGAGCAGGGCAAAGATCCAGGTGGCCAGAAGACCAAGGCAGATGTCCTGGCTTCACTTTCATTGCTACCTGACATTTACTGAGCAGCAGCCTCTTTGCATGGTAAATGGAACTAGCAATACTTCGTAGGACTATTGTCTGCATTTGATTAAGTGACATTATACAGAAAGTGCTCAAAAGAAGTATACTTCTGTTGTCCATGGTGATCACAGAGTTGGAAAATTTTACTGCAAGTGTAAAAGACACAAGACTGTCCCTGAGCACCATTGTTTTTTCTTTTCTACCTTGACTGATTCTTTATATTTTAAGAGACAGGAGAGCTAGTATTTTCCTTTCCTGGTTTCCTGGGGAAGTGGGCTTTCCTGAGAATGCGGGGCTGGCTCTGGACCCCTAAGTCTGTTTACCAAATGCACTCTCTAACATACATACAGAGAAGCTTACCTGCCCCCTAACTCTTCAGAGTACACTTTACAACATTTCATCAAGCTTTCTCATCATCATTTCATTGTCTATTCAAAACCTTTCATTTCCTCCTGCTCTAATTCAAATTCTAGTGTCCTTGATATTTTCAAGCATCATGCTTAAGTATCCAGAATTCTCTACTGCTCCTGCACACTTACCAGCATGGAAATCTCCTGGCATGACTTCTCTGTTTCTGTCCCTTCCCTAAATTCATACCTCCCCCAAGGCTTCTCTTTATGCCCTGAAACCTTCCTGCCACTCCAGTCCTACTAGGTTTCTCTGCAAACTTCTTCCAACACTTGGAACCAACACACAACTTAGTTCCTAATTAACTACCGTCTTGACCTTCTGTTTTTCATTTGGTTTACTATCTCATATCTGCCTTCTCTCTGCAGCTACATCATAAACTCTTTGACACAGGACTGGGCTGTGTTGGCTCACATGCATGAGTTCTCATCCTTCCTAGAATGTGGTAAGGAATAATGTGGCCCATATGGCTTACCAGACCTGGAACTTCATTGTAAAAATCACATGAAGTACACCAGTGGAGGAAATGGCAAGCCAGTAGGGAATGCTTGGGGAAAAGAATGACTTGGCCCTCAACTTCCACCAGGAAGTCCATTTTCTCTTCTTTCCAAATCAAAGTCAGCCCTGGACAAAAGCTGAAATATTTTGGTTCTAAGAGTCATCATGGCCAGGCATGGAAGTTGAGTGGCAAAACTTGTTCTTTTGAAATACTATCTAAATTTTCAATTCCATACTCCATATTTGTTTAAGAATGAAGTTAATTATTTAAATCAGCAATTCTCTAACATGTTTATAGACCTGACAATGTTCTTACTTTGTCAAATGACCTCTTTGGAGAAAGTTTATATCCCTCCTATTTGGTTAATAATGAGATAGTCTTCCTTAAGAAATGATATTGATAAATGCCCTTACTTTGCAAAAAAAGAAATAGAACCTCTCTCCTTTTATTTTAGTGTACTAGTCCATTAGAAAACCTGGACCTATTATTTTAACTTATCATTAAGCTGTTTTTTAACTTTCAAAAAGATGTTCTACATGAGTTCCAAGTTTTCTATACTCTGTAGCATGCTGCTTTATATGCCCTGGAAGTGTGCATCTTTATGAATCTCACCTATGGTCCCCCTGCAAAACAGTGGTTCTCTCAGGGCCTATAGAAATAGATCAGGCTTCTGGTCTCACTGCTATATTAGCCAAGGTTTTCCATTTACTATCAAGCTACAGGCTGTGTCTGAATTTCCTTTCACGTGCCTGGTGTTACAGCCTTTATCTCAATTTTATCATCCTTCTCATACTTTCTAATGAGGAGAAAACCAGATTAGCAAAGATTTCATGTTGAATGTAAGGATTAGAAAAAAAAGTACCTGAGCGAGTATCTGAAGAATTTAACTATGAATAAATGTATGAATGAGTGTTGGTATGGAAACATTTTATCTATTTGGACCACTCAGAGATCTCTTTTTTTTCCTTTCTCATCTGTGTTCTTGCTTACATTATAGATAACTAAGGTTTCTGGAATCTAAATTTTGACTACATGAATTATTACCAGACTTAAACCATAAGATAAACAACACTTGAATTAAGAAATAGTACTTCCCAAGGAAAGGCTGTGGTGTTATCTGTTGCTGCATAAAAAATCAGAGCCAAAACTCAGTGCCATGCAATGATAAACATTTATTCTCATGCTCAGAAGGCTACAACTCTATAGGAATCAGTTTATCTAGGTTCATAGACAACTTTGCTCCACTTGTAGTTCCAGTTGCACATGACTCATTGCTGCAGGCAGGGCTCAAGTCTGTTCCATCTGTGTTTATTCTGGGCTCGAGGCTGGAAGGGCAGGAGCTACACACATAGGGAAGCTTTTCTCATGGTGTTACACAGCAGAGCAAGTTCGTCTACTTAAGCACATTTCAGGACTCTGCAATGGGACATCTGCTAACATCTAACTGACCAAAACAAGTATATGACAAAACTCCAAAGTCAAAAAGTAGGACAATATTCATCACTCACCATGAAGCCTGGCAAAGATGTGAGTATATAATACCCCTGTAGGAAAGTGAAGAAGGGTGAGAAATTTAATCTTATCACAGGCTGGATGATTTCTGCCCACAGCCACTCATCATAATGGACTTTTAGGAAAAAAAAAAAACTTCAAGACAATTTCTGAAAGTTGAAGAAAGATACCTTGTTGGATATAAAGTGAAAGCTTTCAATTATGATTTATTGAGTAAAGGACATTATGAAATAAATGAAAAAGTAGTGCTTCCTAATGTAGCAGCTGCATTAGGATACATGAAAATCTAAGTTTACTATAGGCTGATTTTATAAGTGATAATTGATTGCAAATTATATTGACAGTTATTGAACATAATTATTCACCACAGGAACCATCCTTAATCAATTAATCAGGGCACAATTCAATGTCACTTATTGCACGTGGCAATAAGCAACTTTTTTCATTTTTTCCTTTACCTATTTTGTTTGCTGCTGTTAAAACATTTTAACAAATTAATTAGATATTAATTCTTCACAATAAATGAAACCCTTAAGGTGCTCAAATAGTAAACTCCATGACAAAATCTGTTTATTTCCAAAGAGTTTCCTCAAATGCTGAATAAACATAGAACTCCCCTTGGGGTTGTATTCAAGGAATGGTTCCATGGACCTCATCACGGGTATCAGCCATGAGAGATGTCTCCAAGGAAAGACTAAAGGTCTAGCTCTATTTTATTCCAATTTTAATAAAACCTTAAATATATAGAAACTAGACTTTTTTATTTTTATCTGATCCAGAATTGGAAAGGATATTAGAGATCAAAAAATGATACCCCAAAGTATGACACTTTGGCATGCTGAGTACTTTGAACTGAAGGAGATTGGAAAGGCTCACAAGCAAAGTCTCTCTGACTTTCTCCTGCCCTCCTGTCTCTCACACCTTCTTCAACCCCGATATGAGTCAGAAATCAGAACTTCTCCTCAGAGCAGGTCACAGAAACTAGAACTCCTCTCCATCAAAACAAGATTTAAAACCCAGTAAGGTCACTCTCCCATCTCCCTTCAATAGCCTCATTCCAGATAGATACTGGCCCACATCCTGGAGGAAGGAATGCTACACAAAGAGGCCAGGAAGAGCCTGAACATCCGGGCCTTCCTGGGTTCCCCTCTTCAGTCTATTACCATTAGAAAATACTCCTTTATCCAACTGCATTTCTTCCTAGACATTCATTCTTCATTGAACTTATGCATGAAAATAGTTTCCCTGGGTCTTTGGATCTTCATTTCTGAAGGCTTTCATGTCTTGTAAAACTTCCATTAAATAAATGTGTTATGCTTTTCTCTTGTAAACCAGTCTTTTATTTTAGGAGTGTTAGCTGTGATGTATGCCAGGTAAGGAAGGGTATCACACCTATCTGCCATCCATAATAGAGACTCAAACTTGTGAACAGGCTGAGTGATGCACATTCAAGGCAAAATAGGAAGAAAAATAATGTCGTATTGTCATAATTAAAGCCTCCTAACAGAATACAGAAGAGAGCCAATAACATGAAAAGAATCCAGCTGTTTCAGTTAACATCATATAATAGAAATCAACAGTTTTTGAAATGCAACTTTTAAAAACACCATTAAATACTAGGGCATATATCTATGTTGTCCAAAATAAGACATGTAATATCACATTGTCTTTTGCCCTCGTCCGATTCTAAGGGAGTATCATATTTATTTACCAGTATTACAAAGGAAATTAAAATACAGAACTGTATTGTGATTAGGGTAGAGAAGAGTTTCAATAATGGGTCATACAAAGAATGATGAAAGGGAAAGATCTAGTGACAGAATAAAAGAGAAGTTAGAAAAGATGTGAGAGTTGCCTTTTATAGGATTGACCTGAGGAAAGAGAGTGATGGATTCTGAGCAGCAACCACAAAAACCTGAAAATGAGTTGGTCAAAGCTTCAGGAAAGCAGCTTTCAGTTCAATATGAACCAAAGATATCCCTTGGTGGATCTCTTCTCTCATGAAGTTGGCCCTCTCGCAGCCAGTCTGTTACATAAAGCCCATTCATGCCCTGTAATCCCAGGATTCCATGCAGGAAAAACAGATGTGTCAAATTTGTTATGACACTGAATTTTTTTAAGTTCTTTCTCTTGAAAAATCAAGTACATCTTTGCAAAATAAAAATAGAATTTTCTTATAGCAGTACAAATATTTTATGCCATTCTTTATAGTTTCAAAACTATGAATATCCAATCAAACTTCATAATTGCTGTCATAACTGCCTGATTAAACTATAAATATTATTAAATATATCCACATACAATAAGAGATGGAAACATCTGGATGAAAAATGGAAAATTTAGACAAGCAGCTGGATATTTTACCTACACAATGCTAGACACCAAGATATTCAGAAACATCAAACAGCTGATGGGCTCTGCATATTTCATTTGGATCTGACTCTATCTCCTGCTTTTGTTCACATTCTCAGTTTCTTAGTCTATATTTTCTAATGGGACTACTTCATACACTCCTCCTACTGAGTAGAATTACCCAATCACAGACAAAGTACTGTTTCCCTTTTTCTGCTGGCTCCCTCTACTCTGATATCATCCATCCCATTTACTACTTTACTAGAATATCAGAAATGCAGCAAGAATCAAGATGGGTTTTTGTAATATACTCCTCCTTCCATCTTCCCCTTATAGCCTGGGTTGACTATTAGAAAATCTAACTACATTGCTCCCATCTGGCTTCAGAACACTCCACTATGAAATATTCCTCAAATGACTCCCCGTGACTCTGCCCCCCCACACACATGGTTTTTCTACCTTCAGATACCAATGATCCATTTCCAATTTAGTATCTTCCCTGACCCCAATTTCCAGGGCACCAGCTCACTTGATTTGCCTGATTACTCCTGACTTCACAATGTTCACAGTCAAAATAAGAATGATGAAACCACTAATTTCAATTTAATGAACACTTAATTGCATTCAAGAGTTGCTGTAAGTGTTGTACATTAATTCATTTAATCTTCACAACAACTCTATAAGCAGGTGCTATTATTATCTCCCATTTTTCAGGTAAGGAAATTGAGGTAAGTAAACTTAATAACTTGCCCAAATTCTCATAAACATAACATTTGCCTCCAATATAAGTTCAGGTCTTCTCGTTTTGGAGCTTCTCTCTAAAGTACTATGCTATACTGACTGTCTGGTCAGTCTATTCTAATTTCCAAACATTTTGACAAGATTTAATTAATATTGAACTCAAAGAAGATGGCTGTAACAGATTCTTCAATGTTTTAAGTAGAAACCCTACCTCTTTTAAAAGCTTCCATGTACTTTGTACATGGAGAACAGCATTTTTTCCAAAGAAACAACTACCTTGTCCTTTACTTATTCTCATGTCTCATGGCATAATTTCAAGGCAACAGGTAATCTTAATACTATTGAAATATGTTACTCGTTTTATTAAGAATATTCCACATAAATGGAATATTTCAGTCAGTTGGTTGTTCATTTAACAAACATTCATTAAGCTGTTTTAGACACTGATGGTACAATAGTGAAGAATACAAACAAAAATTTCTGTCTTCACAGAGCTTATATTCTTGTAGGGGAGACATAATAAGTGTGTGTGTGTGTGTGTGTGTGTGTGTGTCTGTCTGTCTGTCTGTCTGTGTCTCTCCGTGTGTATCAATTATCTGTTAAATGATGAGTGCTAAAAATAATAGATAGCAAAGAAGGAAGATATGTAATATCAGGAAGAAAATTGAACTTTTTGATGTAGTATCTAGGGAAGGCATCACAAAGAAAATGACTTTTGACTTAAGACATATAGGAGTGAGGACTGTAGCCAGGAAGATATGTAGAAGAGGAATATTCAAGACATAAGGGGCGTCCTAAATTCAGAGCATGCCTGGCATGTTCCAGAAACACCAGAACTGCAGTGCAGCTGGGGGAAGGAAAATAAGACAGGAGTGAGGATGAAGGAGGGGGGAAAGGGACGGAAACAGAAGATCAAGTCATAAAGATAGGGAAGGGGGTTGTTTACATGCTGAGCAAGCTCTTAAGCCATTATACAAAGCTTAGCTTTCGAGAGGGAACTTGGAAGCTACTGGAGGTTTTAGAGCAGAGTTACAGCATCTGACTTAGGCTTGAGTAGGATCCTCTGGCTGCATATAGAGGAGAAAGAAATGAAGAGAAGGAGGAGACAAGAAGCCAGGCTAGAGGTTGACACAATAATTTATGTGAGAGATGGGCTAGCTTGAACTAGATGGGAGCAATAGGTGAGACAGGAATTGGCAGAATTCTGTTTTGGAGGTAGAACTAGTAGACTTTGCTGAGATGTAGGATATGAAAGAAAGAGAGGAGTCAAAAAAGACAATGGGATTTTTGGTTGGAGCAAACAGAAAGGAGTTGATTAAAAACTCCTCGAAAAGAGAATCAGCCATACATAATACATAATGAATATAAATGTTAAAACAGCAAAAGGAATTGAAATTCCTCTAAAAATTGTTAAATATATGTAACGCAAAAACAAGATAATACAAAGGTATATTATTAACATATAGGATGCTTCTCTTTTTAAATATGACATTGATAGTCCTGTGTACCCAGTAAATAAAAGGAACAGCTTCTTTCCACCGTTATGTTCAGATAGAAGATACTGCACACAGCATAAAATATTTGCCAGAAAATCTGATAGTCAGATTTTGATATTTATTAAGGACTTTCCATATTGAGTTTAATTAAGGATTTGATTATGAATTCTACCTTGAAGGCATGATTACTACTTATCTCTTCACTCTTGGGCCAAAGAGAATTACAGATGCTGAATATCTCTCCACTGCTTCCATGAAATAGTCATTAGTTTGAAAAGGCATCTCTTTTCTTAGTGCTGAAAATTGCCTAGATAAATTTAACTCATTCAGCTTTTATGGTACTCTTGTAAAGAATACTGAATGTATTTTAATACTATAACTGAAAAGGAAAAATTAATCATAACAACTAATTTCCTGATAAATATACAGTTACCTTTTATTACTCTTTTATTATCATATGTTAGTCTTTTATTCTTGTTAATACCGTAAAATATGACAGGGAAATATGCTGTGTTTTTAGAGGATGTGGATAAAATTCACCACTCACTTCCATTTATAGTACATAGCTTCTTTTCCCCTAGCTTTATCATTTCCAGCATGTTGATGGAAAAACATCACCAGGATGGAAGGCTTATGTTTCGTCTGTGTGTGTGTATGTGTGTTGCAACTCAGGACCTTGCCTATCCTATCAAGTGCTCTAGCACTAAGCTGCACTCCCCAACCTGGAAGACTTCCTGTTTAAGGACTACTATTAGCTCAATACCTTGGGTATCACAAAGGGCTAAGAGGCTATGGCAACCCATTTCACCTCTTAGAAACTTTTGAAACACACTGCTAATTATGAAGAGTCATAAGACTATTCAGTAAAGAAGGAGCTCCTGGGGCATAGCTGGTGTCTCCTTCCTAATGCATGGAAAGGCTAGAATATCATAAACTAGCAACTGATGGCAGCTCCACAATCCCTATGAAAGTCAAAACACACCACCAGAAAAGAAGCCTATGTCTGCATTGCTCAGATTGCCACCTGTTTCTGAGGAGGGTTGATTCCCCTTCTTGAACTCTGTCTGAGGAGGTGTGTGGTGCAGGGGCCCTTTTAACTATGACTTTCCCTCTAATTCATCACTTAGCTTCCCCAACCCAAAGAAAGTCTTTATTCTCTCTCCTTGATGGGGGTGAGTATATGGATGAGTAGGGAAGCACAAATCTTAGCTTGTTAAATACAGGTCCCTGTCTATCACTTATACAATGACCTTACCCTTGAGCTCATCCCGTTTGAATGTGGCCCCCCAACTACATGAATAACCTCCTGCATGACTTAGTGGAGAAGGAATAAAGAGAAATCAGACACTCATTCCCATTTCTTTCTTCTGCCTTATATTCCCCAATGTAAACATAGCCATTTGTAAGGAAGGAAAAAAGCCAATGTTATTTCACCCATCACCATTGTCAAAATGTAACATTAAATGTAACATTACCTTCCTAGTTAAGATAAAGAAATATGGAAAGGAGACTATTACCTCCGATCTTTCTCTGACCTGACTCTGATTCTTCAGATTTTGTTCTTTATTCTCTCCTCTGTATTTGTCCATGGATTAAATACATTTATTAGCTACATATCCCATTCATTTTGCACAATGTAAGTCATGAATGTAACCCTAGGTAGCCTGCTTCTCCAGAACTATAGCCTGTCTCCTTTCTCAGTATTCCTGCTGGGAACTATCACATATTCAGATAGTCAGATAGGTTTTGCAATCTTCACATTAGTGATTGGTTTCTATAACATTCCTTTTGAAGAAACAACCTCATCATAATGCTGAAAATAACAATTTTTTCAATGTTTCTCTAATTATGTTCATATAATAATAAATATAATTATAAGAATAATAATAAATTGCAGTGTATCTATTTTGACAATTACTGTAAAATTAGTGGAATCAATTTCCCTATCAATATTTTTCTATGATAATCACATTCAGAACTTTCAAACTGCAAATACTTATTTTTATTTTAAAAAGATAGGTAGCTTCCTAAATGTATTTACTATGACCAAAAAAACATGAATGTGTAAGAAAGGGAATTAAGAGCCAATTATCAGTCATCGCTTTAAGGGTAAACTTTCCAAAACATATTAAGATGAAGTAAAAAGTAAAAATATCTCTCTCTCTCTCTCTCTCACACACACACACGCACACACACACACACACACACACTTACATGTAAATCTACAAAGCAAGAAATCCACTTTCAGTAGGGTAATAATGTATGCTAAAAAAATTATTAAGAATGATAGTTTGTATAGCCCATGCTAGTGCCAGATGTTTAGTAGCAACAACAGAATAGAAACTATAAACAAAGAAGAGTCCACTCTGGATTGATTGTCAAGGAATTTTTTTAAAAGGAGGTGGATTATTTAAGATACATAGGATTTAGATCTTTGTAGAGGAAATGAAAAATATATTTCAGTGAGAAGAGTATCATTAGAATGGTGAGCATTCTTAGGTTTTTTAAAAATAGAAGGTAAATGTATCTAGTTAGAATAGATAGAATAAGAGATCATGAAAGATAAGACCGGAAGGCACATTGGGAGCAAATATAGAGGACCTTGCTCAGCCAAGAAATATGAGCTTCAAAAGACATTTTCCAGAATATAAAATGACAGCTAATAGAATGGGAAAAAATATTCAGAAATATATCTGATAATGTCAAGAATATATAAGGAATTCAAAAATAAATAGCCCACTTAATATAATGAGGGCTATTTGAATATATATTTCCCCAAGTAATATATACAAATGGCCAATAAGCACATGAAGATATGCTCAATATCATTAGTCATTAAAAAAATGCAAATGAAAACTGTAAGATACTACTTCACCCACTAGGAGGACTATAATCCAAAAGACAGATAATAACAAATATTGTCAAAGATGTGGGAAAAGTGGAATCATCATACATTGTTGTGGAAATGTAAACTGGTATGTACACTGTGGAAATATTTGAACAGCCTTCAAAAAACTTTCTTTAAAGATGTTCCTCTAAAGGCCTGGGGATGTAGCTCAATGGCACTGTGCCTGCCTGGCAAGTGCAAGGTCCTGAGTTTTATTCCCAGTACCAAAAAAAATGTCCTTATAAACATATGATCCAGCAATTTCACAGCTAGGTGTATATCCAAGAGAAATAAAAACCTATGTCGACACAAAAACTTGTACACAAATATTCATGGCACCATTATTCTTGACACTTGAAATGTGAAAACAATCCAATGTTCATCAAGTAAAGAAGGGACAAACAAACCATGCTGGCTAGGATGGCACACATCTGTAATCCCAAATTTAGGAAGCTGAGTCAAGAGTATCAAAAATTCAAGCCTAGCCGGACCAACTTAGTAACTTAATGCGAGCCGGTTGAAAATTAAAAACTGAAAAAGGACTGAGAATGTAGCTCAGTTTAAAGGACATAGGTTTAATCTCCAGTACTGGAAAAAAGGGGGAGGAGGTAAACAAAACATGGAATATTATTCAACATAAAAAGAAGTGTATTATCAATATACACTGCAAAACAAGCAGCACTTACAAACATTATATGTATGAAAAGCAAGAAACGAAAGACACATTTTTATTGGTTGTTTTTCCCTTTGCAACTAAAAAGAGGAGAGGTTTAATTGGCTCATGGTTTTAGAGGATTAAGTCCGTTGGCTGGCACCAAGACAGGAACATTATGACAGAAGGGTGTGATGGGGCAAAGCTGCTCACTTAATGGCAGTCAGGAGCAGAGCACAGGGGAAAGTGTTAAGGAGAAATATACCCTCTAAAGGCACAGCCCCAGTGATCCACCTCCTCCGACTGAGCCCCACCTCCCCACACACAAAGGAGTAGTCTGTAGATGAGCATGGCTCCTCCATGACCCAATCACCTCTCCAGGAGTCTCAATACCATCAAGCTGACAATTAAGCTTAATCACCACACACACATATTCTATGACTACATTTATATATAAAATTACAGAATAGGCAAATTCATAGACAGAAGGTAGAATAATTGTTTCCAGTGGATAGAAGGGGGAAACACAGAGTGAGTGTTTGCAGGTAAGATATATGAGGAAAGGAAAGGTATGAAATGTTGATGATTACTGTAAAATTAGCGGAATCAATTTCTCTACAAATATTTTTCTATGATAATCACATTCAGAACTTTCTAACTGCAAATACTTATTTTCATTAAAAAAGATAGGTAGCTTGCTAAACGTATTTGTTGTCACAAAAAAAACCATGAATGTGTAAGAAAGAGAATTAGGTGAACTTCTAAGGAACTAGATACCATTATCTCCACAATGTCTTCTCTATCTAGAAGGAATCTCTTTCCCTCTAAAAGCCTACCATGCTTGGTCTCACAGTAATAAGAGCCCAAGTGAAATAAGGTAGAGGATACTATATTTTCCACTACTGGAAACTCGTAGGATCCAGAAACAACCACTAGGATATACTTTATAATTTAAAATGTTTACTGTGCCAAGCATGGTGGTGCACACCTGTAATCCCAGCACTATGGAGACCGAGGCAAGAGGATTGTGAGTTGGAGGCCATGCTGGGTTACATGGAGAGTTCAAAGCCAGTCTGGACTACATAGCAAGAGCCCGTCTCAAAAACAAAACAAAAGATAAAAAATTTAAAACAATAAATTTCTACTGAATAGCTTTATACCCAACTAGTTTCCTAAAGAAATTAGGGCTAGCTAGTACCTTGTGTCAGTAAGCCTTCAGTAACTGTTTATTGAATAAACAAATATTCACATGAAAGCATTGCTGATAATTTGCAGCCAGAATTCAAAATATTCACAAAAGAAAATAATTGTCGCACACAGGCCATTGGCTTCTTTATATCTTATGTTAATAAATATCACCCCTATAAGAACTAAAAACAAGTTGCATAATTTCAAGGTGCAATGACACAGGGTAAACATTCCCATTCCAAAAGGGAAGAATAGAGGGATAGAAAAGAGTCAGACCAAACCATGACCAAAAACTATCAAGGCAAACATTAAGTCCTGCAGTTCCATGTCTGGCATCTGGGGCACACAGTGGTGAGATGTGAATTCTCAAGAGTTTGATGGCCTCACCCTATGGCCTTACTGGTTGCAGCACACATGGCCTCTCTCTTGGGCTGGTTCTCATCACAGCCTGTACCTTTCCTCAGCAGATGTCCCACACTCCTGGCATTTCTGGCTTCCTGGATCTCCACCGCATGTTTGGCTTCATTCCCACAGCTTCATGAACTGTGTTCTCAGAGGTTCCTTGTCTAACATGTTCCAACTATCCCACATACAACCAAAATTGGCCTGTCGGGCCTTCCTTTTAAACCTGGGTAGAAGCCTCCCTGACTCTACAACTCTTGCATTCTGCATGCCTGGAAAACTAGCACTACATGAAGGACACCAAGGTCTGCTGCTAGGTTGAGAAGTAGCCAGGCCTCCGTGAACTATGGCTACAGTGGCTTCTCAGTGCCTGAAATGAATCCTAAGGAAGCAATACCATACATAGCTCTTCTCTGAATCCAAGAGCCATCTTCTCAAATGAAAGGTTTACACTTTTGCACCCTTGAGCCTATGATGGGTTGAGTCTTTCTGACCTCTGAAGTGCCCTTAAGGCATCTTTCTTCTTGTCCCTGTACAAAGTACTTGGTTTATTTTTAATGGAGCTAATCTCTTTAGCAGCCATATCTCCTTTAGCCCCAACTTTCATCTTTTTAAGGCAAAATTTAAGTTTTAAAATTTTTTCTGCTCTAAAAGCAGCTAGTGGTTCCCATGACACAGCCTGAATGCTGCACTGCCTTGAAATTTCCTCTGCCACATCAATTAGTCCACCACTCTTTTTTTTTTTTGTACCGGAGATCAAACTCAGGTCCTTGCTCTTGCACAGCAGGTAGCGAAACCACTGAGCTAAATCCCCGGCCCTAGTCCACCACTCTTAAACTCAGTCTCCCACAAAGGCTCAGAACATGCACAAAATGTAAACAAATGTTCTTCCAGAGGGTAACACATATGCCTTCTCATCCAGTTGACAGTGGAATCCTTTTTCCCAACCAAAACTCTCTGACCCTGGCCTTCACTGTCTACATTCCTATCAGCATTCTGTCCTTCTGTGGTTTAGCAAGAATCACCCATCAGGCTCTGCTTACAATATTTTAGAGCTTCTCTAGCCTGTTTCTTCAAAACTTTCCAAATTCCTCCTGCAAATCAGCTCCAAAGTCTTCTAAACCACATGGTCATATATAGACATAGCAAAGGCCCAATGTCTCTAATACTAATTTTCTGTATTAGTTGGCTTTCCCATTGCTGGGATATAATAGGTGACATTCAGAACCTAGAGAAGACACTTAATTTGACTCACAGTTGCAAGGTATTCAGTCCATGGTTTGATGGCACCCAGGCAAAAACATTATGGTTGGTCAAAGTGTACGGTGGAGCAAGTAGGAGAACAGTACTAGAGAGGAAAAGGCTAGGAATCATAAATAGTTCCAAAAATCACACCTCCATCACCCACCCAAACCCACACAGGGTGTGCTTTACTAATCTTCTTGGCAGCTCCCAAACCAATCAAGTTGACATGATTAGTCAACCACCACAGCTACCTCCTTCCATCCCTCTAACCCTCTGCATGTTTGTTTATTTGTATTCATTTTTGCTTTTTTTGTGGTGCTAAGGATAGGACTCAGAGCCTTGCATATGCTAGGCAAACAATCTATCTCTGAGCTACTCCCCTGCCCCCTTTTACCCATTTGCACCTCAGCTCCCCACCTCCCTCTGCAATCCTTCAGCCTTCCTCATTCAATCCTCTGCCCTGCTGTAAACCCTTCTCCAGCCATAGAAACCACTACCAGTGGCTTCAGTCCCCATTATTCCACATGCTATTGCCTCCAGGAAAGGAAGGGAATATTCCTACTCCAGCTGAGTATGTAGGAGAATGACCTGCCCTGATAGCACATGACACACTGCATATACTTTCCAACAGACATTTTATTTAAAGTAATAATGAATTTATGCATCTCAAATGCATTTCATATGCTAGCAAAGAAAGTCAATGACTATTTGTCACAATGTTTTCAGGGGAAAGTATCTCCTGAGTTTTAAACACGAATTTACAAATTAAGTTATTATACATAAAATGTTAATTTATTGAGAAGAGCATTTATCCTTGAATAGAATTATTATTGATATCTATTATTATTGATCTTAAACTCTAATCCATGTTTTGTTGCTCTTAGTAGCTCAAGAGATTAAGTCAATGCAATATAAGAAATACTTCTTCAGTTAAATTAACTTTCAGAGATGGAATTTAGGGAAATTGCTGTAGACTCTCAGGTAAAGTGAACAAATATTTTGGGGGAAATCCCAATAGATACTTGATTTCCCAACTAACTTTAAATGTGTGAACCTTTGTAGGTGAAGCCAGTCAAGGTTTTAATATTACAATGATGAGTACTTTTAGCCAACTTTCAATTTGCTTCAGATTTCTCCCATCACCTTAGGAAGATGTTATACTGCTGATGACTAGGTGTGATTTTGTCACATCAAAATATATATACACCTGTGCTTAAGATGGAAAGGTGATTGTGAATAAGACTCATGGTTTGAAGGTACAGCAGGATGGTACTAAGCAGAAGGTTTGATAATGAGAAATTACAGTTTCCTGCAATTTTTGAGGACCAGAGGGAGGGAATTATTTGCTTTATGCTGGCAGCAATTTCCCTAAACCCTGTGAGATGGCATAGCTCAAGCTGTTGCAAATGTAGACATAGTAGCTACCGGCCACTGCTCTTGGTTGGAACAAGATTCCCTGGGGCATGAAATATATTGAAAAACCTTTCTAAATAGGATTGATCACTTAATTTGACTGTTTTAGAGAAAATCTTACATAGTCTTCAATTCCTAGCACTTGTTCACAGCCCCCGGAAACTTAATAATCACTTCCATCTAGATGAGTGTGTGTGTGTGTGTGTGTATACACATGTATACTTTAATTAGACAATCTAATCAATGAGGTTGTCATAAGTATAATGTATTGAAAGTGTTAGACATTTGGTATAGGATATTTCTTACCTTGGCTTTCACAATATAGAGCCATAACAGCAAGCTTTTCCTCTGAGAAGAAAACAAGTCTTTCCATGTATGCTTGTGTCTCTTCTCCAAAATAGGTATAGTGACATCAACCATTGCCACCAGTCCTCAAAACAAAACAACCAGCAGCAAAAAGAGGCCCACCGTGTTTAAAAACAGAGGAGCTGATAGCTGTTTTGTTAGCCGCACACTTTATTTTGAGGGGTTAACTTTTGCCTCTCATTTATACTTTTTCTTTCATGAATGAGCAATTAATTTCTTTGCTGCTGTCACTGTTTCAGCGCTTCAATTTACAATAGCCTTTTGTTTTCTTGCAATCGGAAAAAAGCTTTGAAAGATTTCAATCTTCAAAAACACAGAACATTTTCTTTCTCTTTATTTCTGAACACACAAAAGTCTATTCTTATGTATATTTAATAATAGGCTTCAAAAAGAGCCTTATTGTGCACCTTAACATGATCTGATTGATTCTTGCAGCTAAGTCAAAGAACACATACAAATCCTAGTTCTGGGAAACGTTTTCTATTTTAAAATTTTAAAGTGTAAACTTTATAATAAACCAGGAGAGAAAATGTAAATATGTTGTATTTCATTTTAAATACAGTTAAGCACAGTTTAAACACAGGCGACTCATTCCAGATGATAATGTGACTTGGATAATGAAGTGTTTCATCTAAAGTCACAAAAGTTCAGTGCTATTATAATTTACAATTAGAGAAAAAACTGTATGTCCTTATTTATGTTCATCTCTTGAAAACAAGGGGATGCATATATTTATGTATACATATATACAAGACAGATAAAAGCAAAGAAAAATAAAAAGGCTGAAGCATTATCTTGTAGAAATAGTGGGTACTGATAAAACCTAAGACATAAATTCCTAATATTCCTCTTTTATATCTTAATAACAGATTGTGAATAGGACAGTGAATGTGACTAAGATAGTAAAATTTCAATTATCTAGAATGATTACCGAACTGAAATGTTAATAATCTGATTAATTCAGCATTAACCAACATACACTTTCGCTTTTACCATGTGAAATTTAAAATATGAGTAATTTAGTTAAATGAATATTATACCTGTGTTCCTAGTAAAAATGAGTTGAATTCAAAATATATCTTATCTTAGTCTTTGTACTAAAAAAAACAAAACACTGAAACAAGTTGACTTATCATCAATCACTTCTTCCTCACACTATTGGTGAGAGTGCCCATTGGTATGCACACATACAAATCAGTTAATAGAGGGCTGTAAGTAGTTAAACCTCAGCAAACTGAAAATGTACTATAAGTGTTTCACCTTTCTGTTTCATTTTATGTTGTACAAATGCAGTATTTTGTTTTATAACATTAATATATTTTCCTGGTCAACTAGAGAGCTTAATAAGGTATGATATTTTCTCTATTGTTTAAATCAAAAGCACACACAAAAGACAGCAAGGCAAGACACCTGCTGGGTGACAACTCCCCACCCAGTCAGCTCAGGTATGCAGAAATACCTTGCACTCTGACTGTCAAAATGATCAGCAACAATATACTGGGTTTTAAGGGTATCCCCTACCATCCTTCATTGGGTCAAATACATGTTCAAAGTCAGAGCCACCTAAGAGAGGGTGAATATTAGAAATCTACAGTTAAGTTAGATTGACAGGAACCCAACCCTTCATTTATGATTACCTCTCTGTACCACCAGCAGTAACCATGGTATTTCAGGGCTTTCAATGGAAACATTTGGAATCCAAGGAATCAAGAAGTTCCATGATGTAGTGGTCCAAGAGGATTCATTGGAAATCTGGTCAAGTCATCAGTTCATCAACATTGTAGTTCTATGTTAATATGGCTACATGAAAATAGACTTACATAAAATGTAATGGATCATTTGAAAATATCTCATGTCTTGGCTGAATATATCTCTTGTCTTGCCTAAGGCACACTATCTCTATTATAATTTTGATATATTATTAATATATTTGATATATTTTGAATATATTATCCCATTAGGTGGCTATAGCATAATTTGTTTAACCAATCTCCTGATGCTGTACACTTTGAGTAGTTCCTATTTTTATGTTAACATGCAACTTTGTGATGACTGTCCACAGAGTTGTACTCTTTAGAGGGCACAGCTCAATGGTTAAGAGCAAGATCTTTAGTTCCAGCAAACCAAAATGTGATACTAGCTCTATCAGCTTCTGATGGAGTGATCTAAGACAAATCATTTATTATCAGAGCTTTAGTTCCTTCATCTATAAAAAGGAAGATAATTTCTAGTGTTTTGTGAAGATCCAATGAGAAAGTACATGTAAAATCATAGTAAATTAGTGTTAATTTACTCTTAAGCTAGTTAGCTATAATTTATTTTCTTAGGATAAATTCATAGAAATGGAATTGCTTTCCCATGTGCATTTTTATGGCTCATGGTGCATATTGTCTAATTGGCCTTTTTATGGTGTAGATCTGGAACACCCCTGGAAAGGCTCATGGGTTCAGAGGTGAAGTTTTTGGAAGGTGATTGGATCAAGAAGGTGCTGTATTCATTGGTGGATTCATCCACTGATGAGGTCAGCAGCTGAGTGTGCCATTAGGAGGTGAGGCCAGATTGGAAGATGCAGGTCACTGGAAGTGTAACCTGTAAGGGTGTATCTCCCTCCCTCAATCCTCCCTTTCTCTGCTTCCTGGACACCACGATGTGAGCAGCTTTCCTCTGCCAGACCCTTCCACCATGCCATTTCTGCCTTAGAGTCAATGGAGTATGGACTGAAACTATGAGCCAAATAAACCTCTCCTCCTTTAATTTGTGGGTATTTGGTATTGTGTCTCTGCAGTGAAGAAGGTGACTAAGATAGGCATCAATGTATGTAATTCCCAATACCATTGCACATTACCTTCTAATTGTATATGCATTGGTTTGTAACTAGAACTAACCTGAACAGTCATCAAGAGGAGTTCTAAAGTTCTATTCCAGCTCTGTTCTCTGAGTACCTACCATAGGGACAGATACACAATACATGCTCAACATGCTCTTTAGTGATTATCTGTACCTTTCTTTCTGCACATCTGCTCTGGAAAACAGCATCACCTTTTGAGTTTTAGCAAAGACATGTCTCGTTCATGCTGGAGACCACTGTTTGTAAATGGAAGTGAGTGGACTGCTTAGTTAAAGGCAGTAGTTCTCACCCAAGGAGCTTATTTGAAAATGCAGATTTTTGTGGCCTTCTTACGGAAATTCCGATTCTGGAAGTCTCAAAAAGATTCTATGAATTTTAATATTTACTTACTGTTTTCCAACCACCACACTCATGATACACATAGTGCATGTATTCCTTTTGGGTAGGCACTGACCTCTGGAGTCTTTGCCACAATTCTAAGTTCTTTCCAGCCCTGTGACTCTAGAATATATATATATATATATATATTTTTTTTTTTTTTTGTACCAGGGATCGAACTCGGGTCCTTGCGCTTGCACAGCAGGTAGCAAAACCACTGAGCTAAATCCCCGGCCCATAGAATATATTTTTTAAAAATATAACCAATCAAAACAAACTCAGATCCTTTATAATTTGTTCATGGTTGCTACACTAGCTAGGCTTTCTGTTGATTTGGGGAAGGAACAAATGAAATAAGGATGAAAAGTTTATCCTAGTACCTGTACATGCACAGCTCAATTTCATCCTGGTATCTTTTCATGGTATGTTAGAAACTAAGTTGGTCTGCTGGATTTTGACAAAAAGTTGAAACTATGTTATCAGTAGGCCTCACTTTGTTTGACCCAGAATGTTTGCAGTCAGAAACCAGAAATGGCCTCCAGAGAGGATGTCAGCACTGAGGCCCATGAAGGCAGAGCTGAGCAGATTCCTACTCTTTTTTAGTGGGCAGCCCAAAACCAAAAACCCAGGTGAAGGACTGAAGAAATGACCCTCAGAAAGTTCTACAACATCCATCGGAAACACTCAAGGTTCATCTGCCAATTTTGCATCAGAGACTCAGAAGTCAAACCAAAGAAAAGAACAGTCAAAGCTAAAAACTGTATCAGTAAAGGGACACTCAATCTGATCACCAGTTCATGTAGTTTTAGCTAAACAAATTTAGTTCTTAGTATACCTATATCCAGTTCATCTCAAGATAGCTTCCAGTTACCCAAGTACCCTGAGCCTCAAATAAGAAAACAGACATGTTACACATCCCTTTCTCTTTTCTGCAAAATAAGAAGAGTTGGAATGATAACATTAGATGACTTAGCAGAATGCCTTACATAATACAGATGGTCATTTTCCTTCTCTTTAGCCCATCTTTACTCCCAATCCCTATCTCTCCATTTCTGAATAGAATTGCTAGTTCACATACTCCTATATTGTACTTTTTAAATAATCAACAAGAATTTGTGGAAAACATGATTATATACCAGTATATTTTATGGAACATACTGGGAAAATGTAAGTTGTGATTCAATTTGTTCAGGAAGAAAAAAATAACATACAAAGGATAATCAAAAATGCAGGGTTGTATTAGACATATTTCCATTAGTCCCCCTCAAAATACTCCCCCTCACTTCAAACACACTTATCCAATCATTCTTGCCACTTTCTGAAGCAGTTCTGGAAGTCCTCTTTCATAAGTATCTTTATGAGATATGATGAAAATTACAGTGAATGCTGCTGCCGAGTGCAGTCCAGTGGAAAGACGAGTGTATAAAATTACAGTGTGTCCTCATTCTCCTTATTCACTAGATCTGGCACCATGTGACTTCTGGCTCTTCCCCAAAGTCAAAATGTCTATAAAAGCTAAACATTTTTAATCAGTGCAGGACATCAAGGCAGCCATGAAAGAGCACTAAAGACACTCACAAAATAAGACTTCTAGAACTGCTTCAGAAAGTGGCAAGAATGATGGGATAAGTATGTTCAAAGCAAGAGGGCACTTTTTAGGGAAATTAATAGCAATGTGTCTTTTACTATAATAGATTTTTTTAAATTTAAACATTCACTTTTTTTCACTCACACTTCATATGTAATAACTCTGGAAAACAATAAAACTTTATTAAATTGTATTTATTAAGTAGATAATTTACTACAATTTAGTTTAGTAAGAAGTGTTTGCTGGATCAAACATGTACTATAGCAATCCAGAGAAAAAAAGAAATATATGAGCCTGAGTCTCTAGAGAAGGCCTCAAAGAATGGTTTAATCTTGGATCTGAAATAAAAACATTTACACATTATTTACAATGTGCCTATTTTACCAAACACCTTACAAAAACTATTTTTATTTAATCTTCAAATCAACTCATGATTTAAGTAGTATTACCTCTACTCACTGATTGATAAAGTGTATTCTTCCTAAGGTTATCCAAGCAATATGACTGGAGCTCCAGCCAAGGTCTGGTTGACAACAAAGCCTCTTCTCTCAAAGATGGTATTTTAGTCACCTTTCCATTGCTAGGAAAAAATACTTGACATGCTCAATTTAAAGGAGGAAAGGTTTATTTTGACTCATAGCTTCAGAGGTTTCAGTTAATGGTCAGCTGGCTCAATTACTTTAGGCCTGCTATGAGGTAGAAACATCATTGCAGAAAGGCATGGCAGAAGAAAGCTGTTCACCTCCTGGCAGCATAGAAGCAGAGAGAGTAAGGAAGAGCCCAGGAGGAAAGAGCAGCAGACAAGACATATCTGACATGTGCCCCCAGTTACCTGCCTCATCCAATTTGCTACCTCCCCACTCACCATGGAGCTACAAACTCATCAATGTATTAATCCATTTGATATCATTTGAGCCTTCATGATCCAATCACTTCCCCAAAGATTATCAGCTAGCAAGCAAGCCTTCAACATAAGGAGACTTCTAGGAGAAACACTTAATGTAACAACCCTAACATATGGAAACGGTTTGAATACAGGAGAAGAGAGGGCAGGAAGTGTTACAGGACAGCAGACCAGCATCACCAAATGATCATAACCAGAAATGACTGTGGCAAGTTCTGGAAACCATAGCATGGTGAATGTGGCTACAGCTAAAATTTCCCAGTGAGAGGGGAGCTCAAGAACTCCAGCAGTTAACCAAGTGTTGGGAATTAAGAAATCAGATTGTACAGCATGTCAGCCATGAGAAGAGGTTTGCTAGTGCGAGGAATGCAGATGTGAGAGCAACCAGGCCGACATCTGTCCCCTTGACAGCTCTCCTGGTTCTGTCCAGAGGATCTGACCATGAGGCAGGTACCCCTGTCCTCCCTCACTCCTGTCTGAGAGAGGAATAACTGGCATTCTATGGTAGGATTTTCTGATAAATTTAGAGAAATCTCTTTAAAATTGCATTTTTCAATCAAGACATTCAAATCTTTTTTGACTCACAAGTGAGTGTTGGAAGAAATTATATTCAGAAGATAAACTCCTCCAAGGCCTCAGAGGCCAGTTATTACATGTGACCTCCAGAGGAAACGAGACTTTCTTCAAAGGCAAATCTTAAATATTGACAAATAAAAGTGCCTTTTTTATTTTTTTGGTGGTACCAGGGATTGAACTCAGGACCTTGCACTTGAGAGGCAGGCGTAGAGCCACTGAGTTAAATCCCTGGCCCAAAAGTACCTATTTTCGAAACATCAAAGACTTAAATTAAAACAAATTACCTTTTGATGCAAATCATGTTCAAAGAGCTTTTTAATGTCTATCCTACATTTGTTCTGCTCTACAATCTGAGAATATAAATATATATTTATAGCTATGTGTATATATATATATATATATATATATAAAATATACTGTAACATATGCATGTAAATTACAATATCCAAATAGGGTTTGGAAATTTTTGGTTCTCTGTGTAGTGAGAGAGATCAGGACGTGCTATCCCAAATGGGATACCTTGGCAATGGGGAAAACCACAGAAGCAGGAAGACTTCTCTGACTCTCCCACCACCACCACCCTCCATGTTCTCGAAGCAGGGCAAAGAAATTAGACTTCCCAAATCATAAAATCTAGCTGACCTTCCCCTAAAGTAGAGCAGAAGAATTTCATTCCATAGGGGTCCTCCGTGTAACCAAAGCAAAGAAAGGCCCTTATCTCTGAAGGCACAGCCACAGAGAAGAATCTAAACAGCAGACCTTGCTAGGTACCCCCCACCGCACTGCCCACCCCCACCCCGGTTTACTACGTGAGGTCGTATTCTTTTGTCTTCTAACTGTACTTCTGCACAACTGGCCATGAAAATACAGAGATTTTCCTGTTTCCTTGGGCCTTCATTTCTGAAGGCTCCTATCTCACATAAAATGTAAATTAAATAAATTCTTATCTTTTCTCTTGTTACACTCATGTTACAGAAGTCTCAGCCACAGACGTTGCATGAATGAGAGAAAAGCTATTACTTTTGTCCCCCATGGTATCTAAGTCTTAAACGAATGCTCTATGGGGCTTTCTTTGGGGTTCAATAGATTAGAACGGTATATTCCACTTTCAGGTCCCTGGTGCCTATGACTCTAGTGCCTTCAATATATGTCTAGTTTTTTATAGTAATAAGCAGGAAGTTCTTTAATCCAGAAGGAAAAGTATCTGGATGTTTACTAAATGTCTCATTGATAAAAAGAGTTGTGCTAAAATAACTTTATCATTATACTATTACTCTCGTCCTTCTTATGAAAGTACCATTCGGTTTGTATGGTGCAAGGGCACCAAAGACACGAATGTGGAAAGAGGCAATGGGGGGTGCGGTCAGGACTTGTTCCATGCATTATTTATGCAATACCACTCTACAAATACAGTAAGCCCCTGTGAGCCCCAGTATATGAGCTTTGTCCATACTTTCCCACCCAAGTCAATACTGTCTGCATACCATAGTACCTACACAATGCCAGTTCACATCATTGAATGGTGATATTTACTATTGGCAGAACAAACAGTCCATGGCTTCAGAGTCTCAAGTCTAAGAGGCATTTTGTATAAAATGTAGGCAAGATATATGAGAAATAAGGCAATATTTTATTCTTCAAATTATAGTCATAGAATAACTCTGACGCTTCTCGAACCATGAGAATATTGCTAAGAAATGTAGCAATGTGAGACTGTACAAAATACACTGGCTTTGGCAACAAGTTACCAGAGGTAGTTTCTCCATCCTCCTCACCCCACTCGTGGCCCCAGGACCTGCTGTGCGATCCTGAATAAATGTAGTCTCTCTGAGTTTGCTTACATGTATGTAAATTGAAGGTATAAAAATATACCTTCAATTATAAAAATATCTGTTCATCCTGCTGTACAGAATTTTTTGTGAAGATCCAAAGAAATAATCTAGTTTGATGCCTTGGGATATTATATTGCCTCACAGATCATTATAGATTGAACTTCCCTAATCCAACAAGTCAAATTTTGAAATGCTCCACAATCCAAAACTTTTTGAGTCTGACATAATACTTCAAGCAGCAAATCCCAAGCCTGACCACATGTGATGTGCTGCAGTCAGAACAGATACACTAAAAAATATTGTGTAAAGTACCTACAATCTATGTGTATAAAGTACACATGAAATAGAAATAAATTTTGTTTTTTAGACTTGAGTATCATCCCCAAGATTAATGTGCAAATATTCCAAATCAAAAACATCCCAAATGCTACTGGCATTTTAAATAAGGTATAATACATCATTGTGGCTATTTTTATTCTATTCCCAAGGCTAAGTATCTTTATAACAGCTGCATACATTAGGTTTGCTTGGAAGGAAGTAATTCCTATAATACACATACTTCACCTGAAATTCAGCTCTGTAGTACAAGCTTGCCCATTTAGCTGTCTTTTCCACATTAAGTTTTTTTGTGACTCATACAATCAGGTCTCCTGGCCTTAAGAAGGTGTTCAAAATACCTTTTTCTAAAAATTAGAATTTCAGAAGCTGCTGCTTTGTTCTCCTGGCCTAAGTGTATTTTTTTCATTTATCAGAGAAAGATTATACAGCCAGAGAAGAATTAGTCTCTTGCTGCCACTTTAAAAGACTCTTCTCTTCATCGTTCCTGGCTTGTAACGAAACCAGATGGTAAAACCAAGACTGGAACATCCTTTGGTGTCCAGAAGGAGGCCAGTCTGGCCAAAGCATTGTCATTCCTGTCAGCAACCAGAGTCACAAGCATTTTTATAGTTAATCATCAGGAGTTCCTACTGGCTCCAACAGCCATTCATGCAGTATTTGTCAGCATGAAAATTCCATCCACACTACAGATGACGCCATGTCGGCAAAAAATGTATTTCCATGTCCTTCAGCAATGAGCTGAGCAAATTTTCATGGCTTACTCCCAAAGGAAACAATACTATAAAATTTAGTGCTGTACTTTTATTCTTCCACCAAATTATACGAATAATCAATACCTTTCATTTCTAAAAACTAGCCTCTCACAGCAAGTTTACTTTGGAGCACACATTAAAATACACAGTTAAAGAACTACAGCAAATTACCAAAAAGTATCTTTAAAGAGATTAGCCCATGCTAACAATGAACTTTCTTTTTAAAAGATGTGAAGTTGCAGCCTTAGACCCTGAAGATCCTGAGTAATTTCATGGATTATAGCCTACCAGTAAAAAATCTTGGGTCTACCTACAGTTGTAGTAATCAGTTGTACCAAAGAGGTAGTGAATATGAAAATAACATAAAAGTAAATGCACTATGCTTTGGAGCTTAAAAGGAGAAGTTTTGGTGTACACAGAAAAGGAAGGGACTGAATGAAAGTATTTTAAAATGTGTCAAGGGGGTGAGCCTATCAGGCCTAGTATGTAGCCGATGGAAGCTTTTCATCTTTAAAGTACTACAAAGAAGTACAGTAAATCCAGGTATCTGGAGAGAGATGTCCAAAAATGGCTTCTCCACTTTACATTTGAGGCTTATCACATATCAGAGAGATTCAGGTGAATATTTCACATTGACAGGTTCAAGTAAAGAAATTTGAAGGCATTGCCTAGGGCAGCAGAACTAAATTGCAATTGCATACTACAATATTGTAAGATCTAACACAGATCTGACTTCTTTGTTTAATGAAACTACATGCATAATAGTGAAACAGAGTTTAGGGCACAAACCACAGAAGTGTCAGGTTATAACTGATGAGTACTTGAAGAAGCCAGAATCCCATAATACTGAGATTATTCTTCCTTCCATGACGTTCATAGTGCTTATAACTCATAGTTTTTGGGCAAAACAAAGTAAGTTGACATTTGTTATGGTAACTCTAATATTTTCTTATTATTAGAAGTTTAGATCCTTAATGAAATGCAGACTTGTTTACTTTGAATTGATAAAATTTGGGATATGATTATCAATATCATTTATCATTGTCTCTTTTAAAAATATTTCAGAAATTACCTGGGATATGTAGATTTAATGACAGGAGGTTGCTGATTTGATTTGGTTTCCATCTTTTTAAAATTAAGAGTAGTTATTTTCCAATAAGTGAGCATAGGTTTATTATCACAAGTTATTTTTGTTATTTTTGCACTAAAAATACAATGCAATAGCATTAAAGGAAACAGAGAAAATTTAAAATTAGGCAGTAGTCAGAAATCCTTAACAACACTGTGCACAAGATTTAACTTGTGCTATTTTAAAAAGGTAACAATTTTTTAAAGAATTTAGGAAAAAACAGAAATTTAGTCAGATTGCTATTTACAAACTGTTATATTATTACTTCCTGTCCATAGAGAAGCTTAAGAAAAATAACATATCATGTCTTAAAAAACAAACACCATGGTAGTGAACAATAATGTAGGAGACAATACCTACATTTTTTTCCAAGAGCCCAGGGCCTAATTTAAATAATTTTTGAAAGGCCAATCATTTTTATTCGAAACTAAAATGATTGGAAACAAGCTTCCTCAAACCTCTCACTTTGGCTGTTAACTACACCAATCAGAAAAAGGACCAGCTTTGAACCTACAGTAAATAGGTTCATACATTTAAAGAAACATGCCTCTTAGCTCCCTTTGTTAGATTAGAGATACCTTATTCCATTCTTCAAGAAAAAGTTCTTGTTTTGCTTTCTTAAGCATAAAATGAACTATAAGAAGCTTTGTAATAAGTTAAAAGGTTCTGAAAATCATCTCAGTACTGCGAGATATTTTTATTCATTAACCAAATGTTAGACATTCAATGACGAAAGCTGTATTAAGTTAAAAACATATATATTGTTCAGAAAGGAGTTTCAGAATTCTGACCTTCTTTAGCTCCATGTATTGTATAAAATACAGCTGAAAATCACCTGGAAATAATAATTTAAAAATTGTTAAACAAGGCCCCTGATGTTTTCTCCTCACATTTATATTAAATTAATAAAATACAGATTACATAAAATCAAAGGATTCATAAAAGCTGTTATTGTATAAGGGGAAGACCTTATGTAATATGCATTTTCTTAGCAATTCTTCAAATTTTGAATGCTTTGTGTAATACCAAGAAAATAATGAATAATGGTGAAGTATTTTTTTAAACTGAATGTGCAGAGTATTTGAGCTACTATTGTCAGTAGTTTGGCGACATCTAGTGGAAATAGTGATATGCAGCCTACCACTGTAAGTTCAATTACTATAAAAAAAAATTTCTGATTATAAAATACGTGATCTTTGTAAAGAATTTGGAATAACAGAAAAATAAAAGAAAAAATACCCATAATTCTTCCACTCACAAATAAACACCACTGATATTATATGTCTTATCTTCAGGCTTTATATATTTTATGTGTATTTTTACTAAATTTGGATATTGTGAATACATAATTTCACATCCCAATCTTTTTAACATTATATGAACATTGTTTTTCATGTTATCATGTATAAAAATAATCTTAATTCTGAGAAGTGGAAAACTATATTACTTATTTTTCAAAGTAGGTTGCTATAAGCCTACAATTTTGTGAATTCTATAATTACAAGCCAGGAATGAGGAAAAAACAAGATTCCGATGAACTTTTCTCATCAGCACAGATTTTAAAATACCATGCTACTCACAGAAAGATTAAATTTTTATTTTACATCGACAAAATTGTATTAAGGGCTTACTATGTTACCAGCCTCAGAAATGAGAGAGCCAGTCAGGCCTTACTGTAAGATACAAGTAGTCTACAAAGGAAGGTGAAATGTCTTTTTTTAAATCATAGAAATGATTAGCAAAGTATAGAAGAGTAACAAGAGAGAAATTCACAGTCTTTAGAGGAAAGGGAAATGGAGAATCACTGAACAAAAGATAACATCTGTGTAAAACTTGAAAGGATGAACAAGAATGAAAGGTGTTTCACTACAAGGAATCCTGGGCCAAAGCAAGAAGCTCGAATGTCTTGATGTGGCGTGGTACCCCAGGGAAAAGCCACAGCAATAGAGATGTGAGCAGAAGCAGATGGCCAAGGATCTTTATCATGGAGGTTAGAAAACCCACTAAAAGTTCTCCCTTAAGGACGCAACATGATTATTACGTGAGCATTTTCTAAAATCTCTCTGACTGACGTGTAGAACGTGAATAACACAGGAGGAGACCGGCTAGTAGGATATCACAGCATCCAGGAGGGAGATGGTGAGGCCTGAGCCCAAAGCACAGAATGAGTTTAAACAGAAAACTGGAGAGTTTTAGGATGTTCCAGAGGAGAGCAACCACAGGATTCAATGTGCCAGAGCACCAAGGATCCCCTGGGACTTGAATGATGTCTAGAATAGTATCCAGGCAATTATTAGGTAAGGGGAAATGTGTGGGAATTTTACATTGTGCACAAGCAATATATTTGAGGAGTGAACCAACCCTAATATTTTAACATTAAATAATAGATATTAAGGAATGATTCATGTACCCCTTAAAGGCTGGTTCTGGTTATTAAAAGTTGTCTTTAGTATATAGGTCCAAGAAAAAGAAACTTTGACATGTCCTTACCACCCTAATGACAAAAAACATGCCTCTACTCTAGGTTAACACTCTAATTGGCCTCTGCGCAGTGCCAAGATTCAGGGGGTAGGACGGGTGCTAAAGAGGTTAGAGACATAATCAAGGAGACTCAAAAGAAAAACTAATTTCAGCTGTCACCGAGATTTGTCTCTATAGACTGTTATTAGAAAGGGTAAATGACCTGCTGAACTCTTTGGTACCGAGAACACGTTTCTAAAATGCAGAGATAATCATTCTATCGCTCAAAGGCTGTGTCTACATGCCTCTGTGTGTATACTTACACAGACAAGGAGTGAAGGAGGGAGCTTGTGGAGCATGTGATTTGGAGACCTGTGTTTCTTGAGTAGGGATCTAATGTAACCATGCGTTGTGTCTGCTATGTGCTCAATGTACCTTGCTGCCAGTCAGCAAAGGTTTTCAGCTACCACTGATAGTGTGCTCACCTTGGGCTAAGTGCTTTACAAACATTATCCAGTTTAATCCTTTTAACAGCTTACATGTTTGACCCTATGATACTTAGGGAGGTTAAGCCATTTGTTCAGGGTCACCCAGCCAGTAAGTGGAGAAGTTTGGGTTCAAACCGTGCTTTCCTCCAACTCTAAACCTGGGAGTTTAACTATTACATTACCCTAGGTGAGCACTCTCCATTTTTTAAGATTTTTTAAAATATCAAATTTCCTCAAGTTTTCTTGCTAATTGATACTTCAGGAGCTCAATGAACCATGCATGCTCCTAGCTAAATTCTTCATTTCAACATAAGAGTTTCATTCCTCCTTCAGGCTTGTGGCTCCACAATTGACTCTGAAGTGTGCTTGTTTTGTTTCAGAGCATACCGAGCTGGTATGTGAGAGACAGGTGGCAGCCAGTTGCTATGGCAATTGCCTGTCATTAATGATAAAGGGTAATTACTGCAGCAAATTTCTGTTTAGCTTGAAAATCTGACTTGCCCCCTCCCCACAGGGGACATAACCCTTTATATCCTCTCTACTCACAATGGCCTATCATCTGCCTGGACCACTTGGTTTTGTTGCAAAGAGCTAAGTAAAGCCTGACTTCTTTAAGATTCACAAGAAAGACTAGATGAGTCACAGAATGGAAATAAAGCTCAGAAGATTCAGATTTTCCTCTTCTACAAACCGCCTAAACTTGCTTTTCCTTAATTAAAATGTGCAGGAAATACTGTAATCCCAAATACTTCCTATGTGTGGACCAAGTTCAATGACTGTCTGAATGGCAAATATGTTATTAATTACTAGATGCTAAGACTGCAAGATCAAATAATATTTTTAAACTGACTTAGAAGACTATAATCTATGTACTTAATATTACAAGTCATCCTGGGTCAACTAGTAGTCCTCTTAATGTTTAGTGTGCCAGGGGCAATTTGGAGTGAAAAACTTTATTAGCGCCTTTTAGTTCTGTGTTCTATATGTATTTTAAGAGGAATATTTCTCTTGGGTTATAGACTTTAGTATGTAAATATTGTCACAAAATAGATGCCAAAGTAAAAAGCCCAGAAACTGGAAAGCAACATAAAATTAACCACCTATTTAGTCTCTCCTTTCTTCCCACCCCTAACCATGGGGTCCCAATTGCTTGGCACACCAATGATGAATTCCCAGGAACTGGTCCCACAAATAGGAAGTCTAGTGATGCCGCTAAGTCCTGTTACGTAATTGTCTTTTCTTTTTTTATACTCTGTTCTCACGTTCAACACCCAATATACAGAGAAGTGGACAAGATTTTGATCAAAAATAATGAACCATTCTTCACAAGAACATGTGCTATTCCTTGAAAACTAATGTGTCATCATGACTAGAATCCTATATCCAGAGTTTGGCCGGTTAACCAGATTGTGTTTTGCTCTGTCAAATTTTTTTATGCAGCCAGAGTAGCTAGAGCAGAGGAAATTTAGATGGTAAACAATCCAAAGGGGGCTCACTCATGGGGCTGCAAGCAAAGGCAGGAAGGGGAGGGGTTTGCCAGTATTTGTAATCCTCAACACTGTGATTGTGACAATTCCAGACATTCAAGTACACTGGAGCCTACTGCAGAAGGACCAGGCTCTTTGAATCAAGAAAGGATGACTCTCATTTTGAGACCCTACATCTGACAAAAAGAAGATTAGGAGTTACATACAAAAAGCTATCTTTGACTAACCTATTGCATTTCTGTTCTATGGTATAGCACATTACAGTCAGGAAGTATAGAGGAGAAAGAAAATTGGTGATAGAATGGATGTGAAAGAGAAAGGGAACTAATAGGACTTGAATAGGTCTTAACCCATAGGCACAGCAATTAGAAGGAGTAACAGTGAATTGGGTTATTACTAACCTACAAGTTGATTAGCTAGTTTCCATGAAAGAGGGGAGTTTTGCCTATTTTATTCCCTGATATATCCTAAGCCTCCAGAATAGTGTCTGGAACATGATAAATCTCATTAAATATTTGGTAAATAAATGAATAAAGCCATTTTACTCTGTTTTCTACCATTTTAATTCTACATCCTTCCTTCTGTGTTTAAATTGGAATAATAAGAAAGGCCCACTGGGGCATAAATTACTACCTAGACCATAGGAACATGAATAAGAACAAGCAAAACCAAATAAAATCAGATTGAAAACCTAACATATAACCCTGATTTCCTTACCTGATTCCAAGATTTAAGGGTGAAGCTAGTAATTTCACTCCTGAGATTCATGTTGTTAGTGGAAGGCACAGATTTTATTTTGTAGGACTTACTTTAATGGGGGTTGCTCTCTGGGATCAAGTAAGGATTTTGGAGGGCCCCATCAATTGGTAAGAAAGCTAGTGAGGCTAAAGGAGCTTAAAATCATCCTCATATCTCCAAATTCTTTAGTGAATCCTCAGAACTTAGGAAACTGGACACAGTAATTGCTTCCTTTGATTTCACTCCCCTTTTCCCTCTTCTCACTGGCTTTCGGCTGGATTTGTCAAAGAGAAAAGTAATGTGGGTATTGTTGTTTCTGAACATGATTTCTACCCCTCCACCTAATATTTACTATTGTAGTGATTCTCAACCAGGGTCAGAGTTCTTCACCGCCCCCCAGGGGATATTTGGCAATGTTTAGGATATGTTTTGGTTGGAGATGTACGTGACACCTAGTAGACAGAAGCCAGGACTAAAGATCTATAATGCACAGGACAGTCCCTACAACAAAGAATTATTTGACCCCAAATGTCCATAGCTCTGAAGTTGAGAAATCCTATTCACATTAATTGACACTTCCTCTGAACCAGGTGCTACTGCTGAGTGCTTCTTATGACTAATCTCATCTAATCCTCACAAATTTATTAAAACTGCACAAGAATCTCTAAAGTGGACCTATTATCTTCCTTCCACAGATGAATATAATACAGGCTTACAGAATTTAAGTAATTTATCCCAAGGTCTCACAGCCCATGATAGGCAAAACTCTATCTTCACACACAGATCTATCCAACTCAGAGACTACTATACAAGTTCCACTGTGGTGAATTCAAATGCTCAAACATCTGCTTATCAGATCACGCCACTAAACACAAATACTATTCACGCCAAGAAAGAAGCTCAAACCAGGGGCATGTTGAGATACTCATTAATTTACATTTTAAAAAGTAATAGCCCTTGTAACATTGGCCATGAAGCCCTTGCTTTATGCTAGACTCTGTTATAAAGGCTTCTTTCTCCTGTGTATCAACACAGTGAATCCTCCAAGCAATAATATGAGATAGGTACTTGTATTATATTTATCATACAATGAGAAAACTGAGGTTTAAAGAAGTGAGGTCACACAGCCAGGAAAGTGCAGAGGCAAGATATGGCTGCAAGAAGTCCAGTACTGGGCCAGGGATTTCGCTCAGTGGTTCTGCCACCTGCCCGGCAAGCACAAGGTCCCAAGTTTGATCCCTGGCACCAAAAAACAAAGAGGTCCAATACTAGTTTCTCTAACCCTGTTAACTACTATTCTATTTTGCCTAGTATACCTACAAAACTAGAGAAATGGTCACATAAGATATTCAGGGGAACATGACCCTTTCTCCTTCACAGCCTCTACCTCAAGCACATTCGAAGGAACAAATCTTCATTCCCTTTACTATTTTTTTAAAGTTTGATTTTATGTTTATTTAGCAAATAGTAATTATATAAACTTATGGCATACAATGTGATATTTCAGTACAGCCAGACCAAAAAGGTAAAAATACCACATGATCTCACTTACATGTGGAATCTAAAAAAGTTGATCCCTTTGCTGCTCTTTGTAGAGCTGCCAACACCTAAGTAGATCATGGTACTGAAAGTAGGGAGATCAGAAATGCTCTTTTCTAGTTTGACTAGCCCCTGAAGGCAAACCAGCATCCCCTGTCTTATTGCTTTGAAATTCTCTTTCATTGTTTGCATAAAATTTCCTTTTATTAAGTGTGGGATTTGAAAAGGTTTTCAAATAATTAGTACAGTTAGTCTAAATGTAAAAAAAGCTAAAAGGAAAACTGTTTGCAATTAAGATTTGCATAATTTCTTTAACACTGCCTAAGTTATCTACATTTGCAGCTAAATGTAGGACAATATTTTGGATGAAACAAAATGAAATCCATTCAGCTGACCTTTGACATTTCTTCTAAACAACTCAACTTGTTATGGGAACCCAAATAAATAGATATTTGAGCATTTTTTCTAAAACAATTTTTAATTTAAAAAGCCTTGTTTATTGTGTCTGAAGTGAACTTTATAAAATCAGGAAGGTTAATTTATGGGTTTTCAAACATGAGTCAGTGAATTATTTGTGAATCATTTTTCTCCATAGATGGTCCTCATAATCTCACAAATTCTTCAGAAAAACACTCAAATATTCTCACTTTTTAAAAACACGTGTTTGGGATGTACCTATATATAACTATAAATTTACCTAAATATATACATTGCCTCTTGCCAATTAGTATGTATTTATGAGCAGGGCCCGGTAACCCTGATGATAAGTGACAGCACATCAGGGATGAGATGTCTCTGGGAAACCAGTGGGAATCTCAGCAAGGATTTAACTTAAGAGTAGGTGGAGGAGACTCATTACTGGCCTGGCTTGTTGCCTTGTTCTGTTTGAAACCTTGATTAAAGAAATAACAAACATGGAATGCTAATTAAACTGTTTGACCAATTTCAATAAACAAGTGGGTCTAATTTGGGGAGTGAAAAAAAGGGGATAAAAGACTACAACTCTGCTATTCATTTTCTTATACCACTTCTTTGATTTCTGTTACAAGAGTTCATGTCCCTAAAGGCCTCCAGATCAGCAGGGTTGCTGCTTCTAGGGTAAAGAAAGAGAGAGAAAATGTGTCAACTTGGTGAAGCTCACTACAGGCTACAGCTTGCAGGACTCCCTGAGATCACAGCCTATGATTGCAGCCTGTCCTGCTCACGGACTGTCACCTACACGGCATGTTGTAAGTTGCGAAGAATGTGTTTAAGTATAAATAGTCTTGCCTGGCTTGAGTAAGCAAAACTGTTCCTTCAGTTCAGTGCACACACAGCTTGGAGGCCAGTGTCCTGGGTGTACCAGTTGTATCTCCACATAAAATGAAAGCTGGTGATACCCTAATATATAGTATTGTCTATTAGACAGTGCATAAAGGCCTGCACTGTGTGTACATACTGTAGCCACACAGAAAACATTACCAAATGAGCCTGCTTTTAGCCCACTGCCTCATACAGTGGTAATTAAGGAGAACTGCTTTTTGATTTGCAACTATTTGCTGTTCTGCAGGAAAAACAGAGCTTAGACCATCTTGTTCCATTTATTGTTGCCACGCTTAATCTTCTGATTCATGAGGAATTATTATACCCAACACCTATGGGGAATTTAATTGTTTGGCTCCTACTTCTCTGGCAAGTGTAATTATGGAGGAGGAGGATCTGTAGATTAACATTCTTTAAAAGCTTCATCCAAGAAAAAATAAATAAAAGGAGGTGGAGTTTTTTGTAAAATCTGGTATTGAGTAACATCCAGGGTTGAAACAATGCCAGTACTGAGCTCAAGAGAAAACTTCAGTGCTTAAAGGGGAGGCAGGGCCACATAGTCCAGAAGTTGGATCCCATTGCCATTAACTTGAAGATCAGCACACCTCATCTATCAAATGGGCATCTGTTGATAACTGGGACACATCTTTCAAGAATGCATAAAAATATGACAAGAAATAATTGTAAATGAATTGGGGTGAATTTTTAAGGTCTGTTTCCATCACTCTTTAATAACAAAGCTCTACCTTTTTACAAATATAAATGAATAAGAAAGCCATATTTCCTGATAATTTGAAAGGTGGGAAAGACCTGATACTTTATACTTTGTCGATAAACTTGTCACTGCAGAGTTGGTGTCCAGTGCACAGAGAGATGAACAAGGACTTTAGCAGACACCTTAGGGCCCCGCCATGTTCCTAGAGATACCCATATTTCAGCAGCAGACTTTCAGCTGCCAGCCTCACCACCCCTGCACTTGATGACTTTTTCTGAACTATGCAAGGCCAAGGTGCCTGTAGTGCTAAGGCAGTGACTCTCAGGAGTTGGTGAAACACTTCCCCACCTCTACTACCCCTCCAGAGGGATAATTTGCACATGTACTGTACGCCTTTCCCAGAGTTTCACCACAGGATTACGCTCCAGTTGCCCACAGTAGTAGGTGGCTTAATACCACATTCTTTACTGGCCACCTTGCCTTCCCTCTTCCTCTGCAGGTGTTCCCTGCATCTGAATACCTGTGGTAGGATCTGTTCCTAGGGGAACACAATAATGACAGGTACCTGCCCTCAAAGACCACACAATCTCATAAGGGAAATGAGTGGAGAGAAGAGAGGAGAGGAGAAGGAAGGGGAGGGGAAAACAGAGGAAGGGAAGAGACAGATTGTTTCTATGGTAAATGTAATTATGTGGGTCAGAGATACCAGCTTACCAAACACACACACACACACACACACACACACACAAGTCAGTCATGTGATAATAATTATTACAAAGAAAAATAAAGCAGATATATTATTCTGCTTGGGCCACCATAATATAATATACAGGCTAAGTGGTTTAAACAACAGAGATTTGTTTTCTCACAGTTATGGTGGTTGCAAGCTCAAGATCTAGGTACCACCACAGTTAGTTTCCAGTGAGCCTTCTCTTCCTGCTTATCATCTCTCTGTGTCATCACATGGCCTCTTTTCTGTGGAGAAAGAGAAGGGAGAGGGACGGTGAGTGAGAAAGAGAGAAAGGAAGAATGAGTAAGAGTGCTTTCTGGTTTCTGTCTCTCTTTTATAATAACATTAGTCCAGTTGGACTAGGCCCCATCCTTATGACTTCACTTAACCTTTATTACCTCCTTATAGGCCCTGACTCCAAATACAGTCACACTGGGGATTAGGGTTTCAATATACGAATTTGGGAAGGACACAATTCAGTCCATAATTCAGGTAATGGGATAGATAATAACCAAGAAATTAATTCTAGTTAGGAATTTAGCCTAAAATTTATTCAGTATCTGCTTGAAATAGGACTATGCAGTAGTGGACTTTTGTCTTCACTATGAATTTTAATATAAAATGTATGGACTCCAACATAATCATATGACCAAAAATGCCTTTTCCTCATTATTAACTCTGTGATTTTTTATCATGTTGCTATAATATGAATGATGAAAAATAAAATTTCATATAGATCAAGTTTTTAATTGATAGCAAAAGACTATTTTAATTATTTAAAGGTGTATTCCTTGGCAGAATGAATAAGTAAAACTGTGGTATGGGAACCTTAAACCAATGCTTAGGAGAACAGGAAGGCCTTCAAAGTTGTCATGCCCTATACTGATGGACATCTGAGAATGCTGATCTTTTAGGAGAAAGAAGAAATTCCCATATGAATTGGCAAGCTGTCTTCAAGGGCTACCTGCTTACTCCAGAACATGCTTGGCTCTCCTTCAAACACTGCTCAATGTGGCCAAATCAGGGACCTATATCCAGGCCATACATACACATCCTCGCTCTCCAAAAAAGATAGTCCATGCCTTCAGTATAATTATATGGTACAAATAATAGAGGTTTTGTTAACTACCAGCTCTTTTTTGCAAAGCCTATCAAATATCAGAGACTGTATAATGCTGTAATTGGATCTATGAACCTGTGTAACATTAAGACAATGAGTTCTAAAGATCAAGGTACATAATACACATTCACTGTATTTCTCTGATGAGTCTAAAATCTTTAATATGATGTGAATTAAAACTAAGCACAGAACATATGTTTCTCTCTATGAGTTATTAGGTTCTTTAGCTACTACAAAATGTCAAAATATTGTTTATTTTGAAAGAATTTTTTGTTAATTGCTTACTTACAAATATACTGATTGAGATTACAAAAGGATTTGATCCAACATATGCTTGGTTTAACTTTTACTTAGCAATGAACGGTACAAAAATCTTTGTTTGGTGTTGCTATTGATAAGGAGATCAAACCTGAGTTGACATTAATCAAACACAGATTGCTTGGTCATATAAAGAAAGTACCTCTTTAGCCTATCATCCCAGCATTCTGGGAGGCTGAGGTAGGAGGATTCCAAGTTCAAGCCCAGCTTGGGGAACTTAGCAACTGTTATGGTTTGTGTCCCCCCAAAGCCTCATGCAGTCATAGGTGGGGCTTTTCAGAGGTAACTGGATCTTGAGTGTGTGATGCTGGTGTGTGATTACTATATTAGTCTACTGACTCGTTTGGCATAGTTCTGGGTAGGATTAAGGGTGCCCCATCCTCATGTGAGTGCTCTCCACCCTAAGAGTGGGTAGGCTAGATAAGAAAGACGATCATCACTT
Source organism: Heterocephalus glaber (assembly GCF_053883595.1). NCBI lineage: Eukaryota > Metazoa > Chordata > Mammalia > Rodentia > Bathyergidae > Heterocephalus > Heterocephalus glaber. Next base: position 11,588,985 of record NW_028258403.1, read on the forward strand.
GTCGCTTGCTGCTTGCTGACTTCTGCTTTCTGCCTGCCATGAACTGTTTCTGCTCTGTGATGCCCCTCTGCCATGCCACCCTGCCTTGGAGCCAGCCAGAAGTGAATTGAAACCTCTACAAACTGTAAGCTAAATAAATCTTTCCTCCTTTAAGGAGTGTCAGGTATTCTGTCTCAGCAATGAGAAAAGTAACTAAAACAGCAACTTAGTGAGATCCTGTCTCAATTTTTTTTTAAGTTTTTAAAGGGCTGGAAGTGTGCTCAGTTCAAAGGCCCTGGGTTCAATACCCAATACTGAAAAGAAGGAGAAAGAGAAGGAGAAGAGAAGGAAGAGGAAAAAGACAAAGAGGAAAAAAATGAAGAGGGTGAGAACAGGGTGGGGGAGGAGAAAGGGGGAGGGGGAAGAGAGGAGAGGAGAAAGAAATTGCCTCTTTAATGTTAAAAAAGTTCATGGCCCGATCCTTGGTTCTATATCTGTAAGTTTTCATCAAGTCCCTTGTCTTTACATCTCAGTCCATTAACTCTAAAATTTACATCTTCAACACAGCCCTCATTCCTGAACTCAGGATTCATACATTCAAATTCTTATGTGAAATCTTCTGGAGCTCTAAAACTGACCTCTTGACTTTATCCCACCAAATCTGTCCCACCCACAGCACTCTCCATTCCCACTGATGGCAATCCATCTTTCCAGTGACTCAACCCAAAATCTGGGCATCATTCTTTGCTCATTTCACTCATCACACCCAATCCACTGGCAAATCATATTGGTTCTACTTTCAAAAGATATCCAGAATCCAATCTTTTCTTACCTCCCTCACTTTTACCATTATGGTTCAAACCACTAAAATCTCTTTCCTGGTTCATTCCAGCATCGCCACTGATTTTCCTATTTCTACTTTTGCCCACCCCACCACAGGTCTATGTTCATCACAATGGCCAAGGAAATGCTATCAACTTTGTCAGATCACATACTCATCCGCTCTTCTCACTCTGAATAAAATACAAATTTAGGGCCGGGCTGAAAGACTCCATGACTCTATGTGACTGGGTATCTAACCTCCTCCAAGCTCCACTCCACTCTACACACATTGGTCTCTGCTGCTCCACACACAGGCCTGGCCAATTTCCTCATTACCACATTAATATGCTATGACTTCTGCCAAAAATTTGCTTGCCCAAATTCCCATGTGGTTGACTACCCCATCTCCTTCAAGTCTTTGCTCAAATATCACTGTCACAATGAAACCTACCCTAATGACCCTGTTTAAACTGAAACTCGGGGCATCTTTCTTCATACCCCTGATGCATTTTGTTCTGCTCTGTTTTCTCTTTTATCATTTCCTACACGTTATTACCCTCATAAGTTTATTGTCTGTCTCACCTAAACAAACTGTAAAACCCATGAAGACAGAGAGCTTTCTCTCTTTTGTTCACAGCTGCATCCTAAGAGACTAGAGCAGGGCTCACCACAATAAATATTTGTTGAACAAATGCAATGCTTTTCTTAATTTTTTTGTCCAAGAAATATCGCTAAGGATTCACATTAGAAAAATAAATCATCAAAAGGAATTCACCCATGTTGAATACAAAATAATAATAATAAAAATTTTAGCCAAATGAATATTAACTTTTTAAATGACCACAGTTTTATTTAATGGCATGTTTGTCAGTAAAAAAAAAAAACCCTAAAACTTGGAAATAGCCCTAAAAGAAATGGGCATTCTTTCAGTGCAAAGCTGTGTTTAACCTTACTAATGCCTAGGTTAATTTCTAGGGGCTAAGGCTGACATGTATGTGTTTTGCTTGGTAAATATGCAAATAATTTCTGTCAGTAGAACAGAAATGACTACAGAGACTTAAAGTCCTGTTGGACGTGAACTAATTTGGTGTGTATCTAATCTAGCAATCTATTAAATTTTCTATAGGTAACTTCCCAAAGCTCTTTAAACTAAAATAACATCTAACTGGTTCCCTCATTAAGTATATGATGAACAAAATATTTGATATGTGTTCGTTCTCTATGTTCATGAAGGTCATGATTTAGTGTTTTTGAAAATTATAGTTTAACATGTTCAATGATCAGTTAATGTTTAATGCTTGGGAATTGTAATTCTCAAGAGCTTAGAAAAGAGAGAAATAATATTTTCAATTAGAATATGCAGAAGACTACATCATATTCATTCACACAAAGATTTAATGTAATAAAGTTGTCATTCTTCACATGTTAATTTATTAATTTATCAGAATACCAACAGAGCACCAAGTTTTCCTTTGTTGTTTGTGTTTCTAAGCAATTCTAAAGTTCATGTAGAGAAAATAAACAATAATGCTTAGGAAATTAATGATGGAGGATTAATCTTACCAAATATAAAATATGCTGAAAAGCTTCAAACTTAAAAATATGATACCAATGAATAAATAGGTACACCACTAGACTAATAAAAAGTCTCAGATATATAAAGGAATTAATATAACAAAATATAGCAAAAACAATACCTCAAGGCTGTAAGTAAAATAAATACAGTTAGGGAAATGCTGGAGAAAGTGAATTATGTTGGATTCCTACCTCACACTTTAAACCAAACAGATTCAATACTTTCCTGTTAAAGATGAAATCACATCCACAACCGAAGAAAGCCTAAGAAAATTCCTTTATATGCTTGAGAATAGGAAAGGGCTTACTAACATGTCTCAAAATGAAGAAACTCCTTCCCAAAGTAATGGGAAAATTTAAGCACTTTTAAAAACTCTATAGGTACTGTGAGAGAGAGAAAGAATTTTCCTTCCGCATATAAAGCCACCACATACAAAGTAAACAACCAAGAAACTTGGAAAAGTTTCATCTTGTAGCATAAACAGCTATCACCCTTACATTTTTTTAAATTCCCATAAATCAATAAGTAAAAGGCAGCCCAATAGAAAAACAAGCAAAGCATAAGAACAGCCAGCTCAAAGAAAAGGGAAATCAAATACCTACATGCAAACTTACCCTTTATAAGAAGATAAATGAAAAACAAAACTACCCCGGCTACAGTTCTTCACTTACATTTGCAAAAATGAAGATATTTGATAACATTCGCTTGGCCATGCTATGGAGAAACAGGCTCTCTGATCCATCAGGAGTATGAACAGGTAGAACCCTATGGATGGGCTTTGTGCACTACAGAGAGCAATCTGACACAATGACTTCTATCCTCTGATTAGCAGTCCCTTTTAGGCTCTATCCTATGGAGGTATTTCCATATGTATATGTACAAAGCAAAATGATGTCTGTACAAGTTTAATCATAGCAGCATTGTTTAGAACAGAAACAACTTAAAGTTTCATCAAGGGAGCTGGGCATGGTAGCACACACCTGTAATCCTAGCATTCAGGAAGCTGAGGCTGAGGACCGCCATGAGTTCTAGGCCAGCCTGGGTGGCACAGTGAGTTTAAGGCCAGCCTGAACTGCATTGAGAGAACTTGTCCCCAAAAAAAAAAAAAAAAAGAAAGAAAGAGGAAATAAAACAAATTTTCATCAAGGAAGGACAGCTAAAATAAATAACTAGAAAACTATGGTACAGCCAAACAACGAGATACCAGGCAACTGTAAAAGAAGAATTGAGGAAGTTGTAGGTGTAATAATAAAGATCTCTCAAGATTTAAATGCAAAAGGCAAGTGAGAAAACTGACCGAAAAATTATTGAACTACTAATTTTTGTGCACAATGAAGAACAATTGAGGCTATCTTGGTATTTCCCTATGTACACAAAATGATACTTGGAAACTATTGACACCATGAACTGTGTCACTTGGATCTGCTGTTCTAGAAAGCACAGCTGACTTATGGGCCCAGCTGCAGTCCTTCTGGATCTACTATCATATTTGCACCAAGGCCAACTTCCACGGGCTGCTCCCAAGCAATGACTGAGTAAGACTGGGGCTAAATTAAGCCTACTCCAGCAAGTCAAGGATCCTCTCTGGCAAGAGACTCCCCACTTGTCTGGCTGACCTTTTTTGTAACTGCTACAGTTAACATTCCTCCCACCGGATAGTCTTCACTTCTCTCTCCTTCCACAACAGTCCGATTTAATTCCTTTTTACAGCTTGCATCTCAGTGGTCCGCAGTGGCCTTTTAAGGAGAGAGAAATGAAGCAGATTTTACATCAGGTATTACTTTTTAATCATATCAACTTATCACATATGCAAAACTTAAATCTAAAATGTCTTCTAACAATCCTTTTGAAAGTGTTATCTGTCATCTGTCCCAAGAGCCATCCCTGATCCATCCATTCATCCAAAATGAATATTTGGAGCCTAGGAAACTGCATTTAAAGATCTCCAAATGATAATGAAACAAGTAGTTAAAGAGCTACACTGTAAGATGAGCATGAACTGGACCAAAACATACTGTAAATATGTAACGTGGTTTAGATGAATTGCATTATTTAATCAATGTGTAAATATGGTATCATGACAAAGAATACATAGGAAAGGGGAAAGCAAAAACAAACCAAAAAAACCCCAGGAAGTAGGACCAAGCAGCCAACACAGCTTTTCTAAGCATGTATTTTTCAAGACAGAGGGAACAATAATCAAAGGTCCTCAAGTATGACGGTCCTAAGATAAAGCCAGTCCTCCCCTAAGAAGGATGAGTCAAGCTGTCTTCCCACTGTCATTAAACATTCAATTTCGTTCTGTTTATCTGATACCTTGCCCACCTAGAAACTTTTTTTGGTAATTTTGGTTCCCACATAGTTTTGCCTATAGGAAAAATGATCATTTCTTAAGGAAAAAGAAGCATGAAAAAATACTATATGGCTCATAATTTAATTCATTCAAATTATGCCATTCTTTTCTATTCTAAAACATCCCCAGTTACAGTTTTGTTGCCAATCTTGTTTTGTTTTGCCACAAACATGAGTAGAAAGCCATGTCTCAGTCATTAGAAATGCTTGGGATTTTATTTCGATTAAAGATGTAAGCCCATAAGGTTAATTGAAGTATTAGAACTGTTGCTTTACAGTGCACACTAATATTAATCATTTGGCTCCTTGTTATGAAAAAAATTCAGCTGAAGTTTTAGAGACTCTCTTTCCATGGGTATTTTGAATCACACAACTATTGAGATTTTACCAAATAGTCTCTATTCTCTGGGATAATCTCAATTAGTTAATTTTCTCTGTTTTCAAAGTTACAATTATTGGTCAGTTTTTTAAGTGACTTCCTAAAATAACTAGTGAAAGGTAGCCACTCAGTTTTAACATACTACTCCAACTTTACAACTTACAACATTGGTTTTGGAATATCTTATGCTTTGGCTCAGTAAAAATGATAATATTTAATTATTTTGGGCTACTACTTCAAATCTGCAGAGGTTTTTAATGACCTGTCTGGGTATAGTCACGTGAAGAGAAAGAGGATGTGCTTTATTTTATAACTGAATCTAGAAAGAGATGGGGAAAGATTTCAATATACCTTAAGAATGCTTTTCATTCTAAATATTTTCAAATACAATCCGTGATGTGACATGGAATTCTTGTGAGTGTTGTTCTAGTTTTGCCCTTGGTCTGAATGCTATCTTCAATTGTGTCACATTTGTTGTCATTTTCAGCAAGGAACAAGATAGAAAGCAAGACAGAAGCTCCCAACAGAATGACTAAGCTGTAATACAAAGATAATAAATACCAGTACAACAGGAGAGCAAATTAGAAGGCTGGAATGTTATTAGCTAGAAAAGAAAAGGAAGAGAGCTTTATTTCCACACTTGTGAAGCAGTCTCTGGAAACTAGAAAAACCTAGCAATGCAGTTAACCTAGTTGCTATCAGTGTGATTCTACTTTCAACAGAAAGCCAAGCTAATGTTTTAAAAGCAATTGTATTTATGAAAAGGAAAGAGTGATAGGAGCATCAACCTCCACCCAAAAAAAGCAGGATGATGATGGATGACAAACCAATCAGAAAACCATTTAAGATCTCCATTCTTCACAGGTTTTTGAAAAGGAGCACTTCTGGTCCTTAGTGATGACCATTTCATTAGCCTGGCAAATACCTGAAGACTAGCAGCAGTTGCTTCCAATGGAATTCATATGCAAAACAAAACCTCCTGATTTCCAAAGAAAAAATGAAGTAAAAAAAGTAAACAATAAGCCTTAAAATCCTTAAGATGATCTTCACACATACTTCAGCTAAGATTTAAAATCTGAACAAATATATTTAATAAAGAAAATTTTTATGTAAGCTCTCTTATTATCATAAAAGTATTTTGAGAAAAAATATTTACAAAATCCCCCCCTTTCTCTCTTTGTCCTAACCCAGCAAGCTAAACATGTTTCGTTTATTTTTAAATGAAGTGAAAATTAGCCAGGTGTGTTAGATAAGCTTTCTATACACAGGTCTAAATATTGACAAAGGAAGATGTGTCACTGGAAGAATCATCAGTCTAGCAATTATCACGTTAGCATGTTAAGTGGGAAAAGATGTGAAACTTCCAAATGTGTCAATACAGATTATTTCATTTCCACTAGCTATCAGCTATGCTGTGAACATCAGTTCTCTAGTGTACACTGAGCAAGTGGCTTTGAACAATTTTCTCCTCTGTGCCTGAAAAAAAAAATCACAAGGTCTTGTGTGAAATGACATGTTTCTAACTACTACTTCAAATAACCTAAAAGATGGAGAAGAGGCACAAAGGAAGGCAAAAGTACTAGCCTGTATTTTTTTTTCTGATACTGGGGATGGAATTCAGGACCTTGTGCCTACAAGGCAGGCTCAGTGCCACTGAGCTAAATCCCCAGGCCCTGTATTATTTTTTATGTGAACTACATTTAGACTCTTCTTTCATTGGGTTACAAGTTTCCCACCATTCTCATTGGTCCCAGCTCCTTTCAGAATACAGCAGAAGCACCAGCAAAGTCTGATCACATTATTATACTATGGTACTAAGAAAATACACAGCATCTCAGTAATAATTAACTTGTTGCACACTTTAGACTCATAAGAACTAACTGTGTTTGGAGGTAAAAGAAAATGCTATTAACTTTTGATATTAAGAATTGGGTATATATGTAGAGTGAATTCAGGCAATGTGAATATTCCATCTTTTTATCACAGAGTGATTGAATAACCAGGTAGGCCAATGCTGTTCCTGTTAGAACATCCCAAAATATAACCCTTTATGGGGTCCAAGGAACAGTACCCCAAATTATGGCACCTTGGCATTTGAAGAAACTGCGGAAGCAGGAAAGGCTCTATAATTTTCTCCCACCCTAAAGTGTGCCATTAAAGAATTATCTGAACTTCCTCTTAAGTAGGTCATAAGATCTTTATTTGCCTTCTAGAGGAAAAGAATGTCACATTTGGACACAGAGAGAAGAATATGAACAAACAGATCTTGTTGAGTTGTCCCACATTATTACCATCAGGTTATACTCTCATTTGTTGAATCCTGTTTCCTCATCAAGTTAGAAAAAAAAATACTTTTTCTTGTTCCTTAGGGTCTTCACTTCTAAAACCTTTTGTGTCACATAAAACCTATGTTAAACAAATATGTTATGCTTTCCTCTTGTTAATCTGTCTTCCTCAATAGGGGTTTCAGCTATAAATATAACAATGAGTAAAAAAAGCATTTTCTCTCTTGCACTCTTAATGATACATTATGGTCCCATTTCCCCCTTTTTCTATTCATTTCTTTCTTTTTTCTCTGCACTCAAGAGGATAAGTATTTACTGAACCAGTGCTCCATTTCTTACTTGCTATTTATTGGTCCTCACTACTAATCACAACTCCTGCCTGGCTTCACCAAACTCTGCAAATTCCTAAAAATCCAGAAGTAGTTCTCTCTGTCCAGAAGTGGCATGTTTTAACTCACCATTGACTTTTCAAAGTTTGGGGAGTTTATATATTATATTTTATTAATATCTATCTGTGTTTACATATTATTATTGATATATGATATATACTAATTTCTAGTATAATATATATTCTCTATATAGAAAACATAGCATATATTTGTGTATGTTTCTCTATACTCTGTAGTATATTTTCTCTATATATATATTTCTAGTCTATAAATATACTATTTTCTGAATTCTCACTTCATTTTAATTTCATATTTGGTTACCCTACTGATTTTGGTGGCTCAGAAAATGATACTCCATTGGTGATGCTTAGGTATGCTAAGATCTTATAAAAACTAAAGTTTTTCTCAAGAAAATTAAAACTAGAGATTCCATGACCTAGCTGTTCCCCTTCTAGGTATCTTCCCAAAAGAATTAAAAGCATCATACCACAGTGATATATGCATAGCCATGTTTATAGCAGCACAATTTATAATAGCTAAATGTTAAAAACAGCCTGTATACCCATCAAAAGATGAATGGATAAAGGAAATGTGGTATTTATATACAATGGAGTACGACTTTGCTATAAAGAAAGATAAACTTGAATCATTTGTAAGAAACCGAATGCATCAATGCATCTCCAGACCATAATCTTAAGTGAAATAAATCAGACACACAAGTTTAAATATCTCATCATTTCTCTTATATGAGAAATCCAAAGGGTAAATAAAGACCATAAAAGAGGATAGATCTTGGGAAGTAGGTAGAACATGCTCAAATGGAAAAGAGAATAAGAGAGGGGGAAGGGGAGAGGGAAAGAAGGGAAAAGGGATTTGTACAAAAAAAGAATGGAAGGGAAAATGGAAACAAAACTTGTGTAAATGGCAAGGGGAAGGAGGATTGAAGGGAAGAGAGGGAAATGGGGGAAAAAAGAAGAATGAAGATTGATGTACAGGTACAAATTCCCTATGGTGAATGTGATTGATATGCATGACAAATATGTACAAATAAAAAATAAAATTTTAAAAATTATACAACAAAGTAAAATAAAACATGGTTTTGAGAGGAAAAAAAAAAACTGCCTCACATGTAAAATCCCTCTCATTTCCTTTGTTTCTCCCCTTCCCACACAGGGAGACTTTCTGTAAAACTTCCTTCTTTATCTGACCAAATCTGCCAAAAGAGGAAATATGTTTTGAACTAGGGTAGTGGAATGGTTTCTGCTTTGTTCTTTTCCTTGGGTTGGCTTTGGCTAAGCAGGTTTGCTCAGGTTGGGTTTTTGGTTGGTTGGTTGGTTGGTTGGTTGGTTGGTGTTTGTTCTAGTTCTGTAAAGAATGTCATTGGTATTTTGATAGGAATCTACAGATGGCTTTAGCTAGGATGGACATTTTAACAATATTGATTCTTCCAATCCATGAGTACAAAATGTCCTTCCACATTTCAGTGTTCTCTTCGATTTCTTTTATTACTGTTTTATAATTTTCATTATAGAGATCTTTCACCTCTGTAGTTAAATTTGTTGTAAAGTGTTTTTAGCCATTATAAAAGGGATTGCTTTTTTATTTCTATTTAAGGTAATTCACTATTGGCATATAGTGATGCTAGGTATTTTTAAATGTTAATTTTGTATCCTCCAGCTTTGCTGAATTCATGTACTAGTTCTCATAGTTTTTTGGGGGGTTTTGGGGGGTTTTTTGGTGGAGTCTTTGAGGTTTTATCTATGTTAAATCATGTCAACTGCAAACAGTAACAATTTTACTTTTTCTTTTCCTATTTGGATGCCCTTTATTTCTTTCTCTTGCCTGACTGCTCTAGTTAGGACTTCCACAACTACATTGAATAAAAGTGAAGAAGGTGAGCATTCTTACGTTGTTCCAGGTCTTAGAGAGAAAACTTTCAGGTTTTCCCCATTCAGTTTAGTGTTAGCTATTAGTTTTCTATAAATGACCTATATTATGTTAAGGTATGTTCCTTCTATATTTAATTTGTTCAGAATTTTTATCATGAAGAGATGGTAAACGTTATCAAATGGCCTTTCTGAATCTACTAAGAAACCATATGGTTTTTGTTCTTTGGTCTATTGATATAATGTATTATATTCTTTGATTTGTGTATATTGAACCATCCTCATATCTCTAAGATGAGTCCCACTTGATAATGGTGAATAATCTTTTCAATGTGCTGTTGGATTGGGTTTACTAGTATTTGAGGAGTGCTTTTATATCTCATCAATATGTTCATCAAAAATATTCATCTGTAGTTTTTGTTGTTGTTGCTGTGTCCATACCTGGTTTTGGAAAACAGTTTGACAGCTTCTTAAAAGGTTAAATGTAGAATTACTGTATAATCTAGTAGTGATACTCCATGCCCAGCTCAAAGCAATTTTAAAAGAATCATTTTAAAACCGTAAAAAATTCAAACGACCATGAAATCAGATACAGAAGTTATGTACCATAAGTTCTATTCAGTTTTTTTTCTGAGACAGTGTAAAAATCTCTTCACTGATTTTGACAATAAATACGTGGAAAAGAACATTTTGTTTAGAATTAACTCATTATGGTACTTTATTAATGCCATTGTTACCCAGTTACTTTTTGCTTCACTGCTTGGACAGGCTAGTTTATCTGGATCCATACCTCTTAGTTTTGTGTCAACTTGACTGGCATAAGAGCTGCCTAAATGGCTGGTAATGCATTATTTCTGGATGTGTCTGTGAGATGTTTTCAGAAGAGGTTAACATTTGAGCTACTACACTGAATAAAGAAGATCAACCTCACTAATGTTAGTGTGCAATATTCTACTCATTTAGGGCCGGGGATTTAGCTCAGTGGTTCCGTCGCCTGCCTCGCAAGTGCAAGGACCTGAGTTCGATCCCTGGTACCAAAAAAAAAAAAATTCTACTCATTAAGGGCCTAGACTAAACAGAAAAGCAGAGGAAGAGTGAACTCAAATTCTCTTTTTTCCAACTGGAAAATCTATCTTCTCCTGCCGTCAGACATCTGAGTTCCTAGTTCTTGGGCCTTCAGGCTCAAAGTCTCTCCTGGTTCTCAGTCACTGGGCTTAGATTGAACTACACTACCCGTTTTCTTGGTTTCCAGAAGATTTGAGACTTCTCAGCTTCCATAAGCACGTGCCCAATCCCTCACAGGACATCTCTTCCCATACATATGTACCCTATTGATTCTGTTGCTCTGGAGAATCTTTACTAATACAACACAGTAACATATTTTCATCACTTGGTAGAAAATTGCTTTACTTTCAATATATTAGACATGGTCAGTTGTAGTTTCTTTCTTACTATGATTACTTGGAAGGAATGTCAAAAATTCTCTTTTTCCCTTTGATGATTTTCCCAGAACAATGTTCCATAACTTCTATACCTTTGTGTCTTCCTGCCCATTTTCTTTCTTCTGTTCTACTCTGTTTGCTCACCCAGTTTAGAATTTCTAAGACAAACAAGAGGAATCAATAATATTCCCAGGCTAAGGAAAATAACTATGATTTAAAATAGCTTCTCTGTACTGGACCACACTACCAATATGAAGACTAAATGTAGTGAATCCAGAGCCTAAATGCAGTAAAACTCTGACATAACACAATAAATGAAATCTAAACATTCAATCAAGTAAAATCCATTTTGCATTATTGTGAGGTCAATGAAATAACAAGACATGGTTATTATTCTGCCTACCCTGCCAACTGGAAGTTCCTGAAAATCTGGCTGTGCATTCCAAACTCATCTTGGTTAGCTATTTTTTGTCATCAGTTAATTATGATTCTCTGGCCTACCTTAAACTTAAGTGAAAATAATTTTGCACTCTTACTGAGCTGGAATTGACAGAAGAATGGCAGTGACTCCAGAAATACCCTGGTTGGTTGGCACACATTTCATCAACCTGATCTAAAGAGGGTGGGTAAAAAGAAAATTGAGAATATAGGAGTTTGCTTTCTGCCTCCACTTCCTGAGAACTTCCTGAATATCTCCTGAGTTACTTCCTGAATCTCAACCTTCCCTACACTTACATCCCTCCCCCTTCCTCAAAATAAGGATTTAGCCCACCCAATTTACGAATGGAAGCTGTAAGGACAAGAGCCAATCACCAGTTGTATTATATCTCAATGCATATTATCATTATGCATGTAATCACAGAGTTTTGCTAGATCAAGCAATCAATAGAGAATTTTAAATCTAGTGTAGAAAAGTTACAATATTTCTAATTCAAAGTTAAAGAAGAATCATGCTTCTAGTGGTGGTCATTGTGGTTGACCTAGTAAGATGATGTGTCTAAGTCAGTCATGGTAACCCCATTCTCATTTCAGTTATTGGTTTGGAATGGGCATCTGACCAATCCACCCATTGAGATATGAGAGAAGTCAAGTTGGAGCTTCTAGAAGAGTTCTTCATTTATAAAATGGAGACTCAATGAAGAGACAGTAGCTCACTTTCTCCTAGAGGTTACTCGGTTTGGGTAAAACTGCCCTACTGTATGAGGCCCAACCTTGGGTTTCTGTATTAATCCTTGTAGAGTCCAGTTTTAGTAAGAATCTTGCTAGATCAGTTTAATTAGAATCTACCACCCTTGATAGATGACCAAATATCCCTCCCATCCCCGGGTAATATCTGTTCACTGTATTCTGCCTTCATCACCCTATTAGATCAATTTAGTGAAGGACTGTCCTCACTTCTTAATTATTTTCCATCTACCAATCTCCCTATTCTGCTTTCTGGCTATAAATCTAATTTTAGCCCAGTTCTATACTGAGATCTTTCTCTCACCCCTTATCTATAGTGTCTGATTAAAACCTGTTTTTACCTTTTTTACTTCCACCTCTGGTTTTCTTTCACATCAGCCAAGGCAGTGATAAGAACAGTAGAAGGAAGATAAAGAAGACATAGGTCCTCAGTGAACTTTGTAAGTTCTGATCATATAATAACCTGTTTTCATCAAGGTTTTTCGTTTTTGTAACTGGCTGTCAAAATCATCTTAACATGGTATTTTTCTGTGATTGTTGAACCTAGGCCTTTCATGTTATATTAAGAACACTTCCACAAGTTTAATTATATGGAAGAAATATCATTTCAAAAGAAAGTAGTAAAAGGGAGATAGAATAGGAAGTGGTGGTTTAGAATGAAGGCTGACACTTTACTTTTTAATTATATGGCATCTATTTCTCCAAAATTTGCAAGAATACAAACCATACCCATAAATGCTCTGAAATCAAGAGAAAACAAAACAAAGAAATAATAAACTTACTTATAGTGTTAGTGGTCCCTGATTCTACGTTAAGGCCTGTGCGATTTCATGTTACCGGAACAACTACACCCAGTGATCTCTGTGGGAAACTGCCACTGATCATGGCCTAGCAAGGTGCCCAAGAAGACTCCCCTCCCACCCATTAAAATAGCATAGAGCCCTTGAAGAATACATTAAATGCCTTGCTCTTGTAGAAAATTTTTAACTTGCTACAGTACTTTCAAATCCATTAGCTAATTGCAATCTTCAAAACAGTGTGCTAAGGTAGACATTACCCCCATTTGACAAATGACAAGTGCAGAGTGCATGGAGAAGGTGAAAACATTTGCTTAAAATAACCCAACTAACGACACTATGAATAGTCAATAGCCTGAGACTGCTTGCTCAGAAAATCAAAAAATAATCTAATCCTATTGTAAATATTCTCTGCTTAGGATTTTCCTAGAGCCAAAAGGACCCCAATGTCTCTGAGTATTCACATACACCCTAAATACCCACCCATCTACCCTTGGTCTCTGCTGAAGCTAGTTTCTGCTTCAGTTTTGCCCTCCTCTATTAGATCAAATGCTTCAGAAACTATATGGGAGATATGTAACAGAGAAATTTGAAAGGTACTTCCTAGAAAAAGGAAAGAGAAGTACTGTACCACAAAAATCAGCCAGCAATCATCCTGGAGAAGAGGCATCTTCTGCACTGAACAAACAAAAAGAAAAGTTGAAAAAGTGGTCAGGACTGTTCAATTTTCAACTACAGTTTAAAAAAACCCCTTAACATATGTCTACAAAAACACCAACTGCAGCTCTACTGAAACAATGAAAGAAAAGGGCAATTGCTCTCTACTTTCTAGAAAATTTAAAAATTGAAATCAAATGACTAAATAGCCAATTTCAAAATATTTTTTAAATTTAACCATCTAAACACGAGACAAACTGTCAAGTCCAAATGTGAGAAAAAAAATTGGAAGTAATTTCCATCACTGTAATTCTAATCTTTCTTTGATTACTAGTATAGGAACTTACTATTTTAAAATACCTTGCTTTTTATTTTCAGAATTTCACTGAGCCAAAGAGTAAAAGTTACAGCATAAAGTATATTTACCCCTTTTGTGTAATTTAAACCACAATTAAACTGTTCATTCCCAGACTTACTGGAGACCAGAATTTTTATATTTAAGAATAGTTTAACAACGTTTTATTATAATGACTCCTATAAGAAATATTTCTTTCCATATTCAATTATAGGAATATTTGTAACTGGTTTGCTCGGACCCTTTTTACTAGATATTATATAATGTGATAGAAAAAAAAAAAAGGTTAGCCATGGAATTACCTTTGCAAATGAAATAGTGGGGAATGAACTAACAACAATTCTCAGCACAGACTTTTAATAGGAAGCTTTAAAAAGAACCCTAGACAAGGACAACAAAAGACATTAGACAGTGGGTAGAGACTACTATTTGCCACTTAATACAAAGCTAACCACAGTTTCAATTTCTCGTGCAATAGTTTTTCTACTCCCAAAGTGTGTAGAATACTCTAAGTATTGTAAATCTGTATTTTCAGAAAACATACAAGAGAGACAGACAGACAGACATAACAGACAGAGACACATAACATAGCCAAGGGGGGGAAAATGTAAAATTATAATCAATATGTTTAAAGAAATAAGATTGTACATCCATGAAATAAGAATAATGGGGTATAAAAGGGGGAAATCAGAGTGTATTCAGAGAAGGACTTCTCAGTATTAAGCCAAATGTTATCATTTTAATAGTAGGGGAGGAAAAACAATCTGGGTAAATCTCCCAGAAAGTATGCCAGAGAGAACATAGAAAACCAAGGAGAGCAAATTCTTAAAGATATAACACAAGAAACATCTTCAGAAGTGAAAAGCATAAATCTCTAGAGAATTTAGGGACTCACACTGTGAATGAAGAGCTACTCAAAGGCAGATCTTTGAGAAATTTCAAAACACCCTGATAAAGAGAATGGTGTTCAATAGCATATGAATGTTAGAAAATAAGACAGCAATGCCTTCAAATTCTGAGAGAAAATTGCTTCCAGCCTATAACTGTATATCTAGTCAATCTACTTAACAAATAGAGATCTAAACTAAAGCCATTTCAAATATGCAAGAATTCAAAGATTTTTCTCTCCCATCTCCTATATTCTAGGAAGCTAGCAACATGAAGGAGAAGGAGGAAAACAAAGATTTCAGAAGGATTTCCTCACCTGAGAACATGGAAGAGAAATCCAGGTTAGTAGTAATGTAGCACCCTAGACAGTAACTAGTCCAGCCTGGGTCAAGGGGAACGATGATCATCATGCTTAGAACTGTGTTTGACTATTTGTTTAAAAAATTTGATAAGTGCATGACCAAAAAAAAAGCAATGAGCATATAAAAAATTATAAAATGTGTAAAAGATATAATTATTAATTTCAGAAAAAATAAGAGGCTTCATGAGAAAAGAATCTACTTGTTTTTACAGTTTAGAATATTTTATAAGATTGTGATTTCATAAATTTGCACAGAATTAGCTAAACCGTATTATATATCTATTTTGAGAGAATAAGGGGGGAAAGGGGGACAGAAGAGAGTATAAACATAGTTAATACCTCAATTACCACTATAAGAAATCAGTAGGGAATGTAAAACTTTGATAAGTTAGACAGGAGACATGGAAGGGTCAGAAACTGGTAATTTTATTGTAAAATTTTGAGTTTACTTTGGGAGCATTGACAAATAGGTAGAGCTATTATCTCTATAAAAGTGGAATTTACCTTTCTAAAAAGTGACTAGTCTGCACTGATGCCTATGCCACCTGCTGTTCCAACTACTCAAAAGGCTGATGCAGGAGGATTTATTGAGCCTAAGAATCCGAGGCCAGCCTGTGCAACATAACAAGATCCTGTGGCAAAAATTAAATAAAATCAAAACTTAAAAGTGACTAATGTGTTTTTCACTGTAGTGAAAATACTACAGTGTGGTGATACATGGGAGGCAAGGAACCTAGGTTCTAATCTTAGTCCTGCTAACTCCAGAAGATACTGTCTCTCTATTGCTATTTCCTTATTTGAGTCTGGGCTAAAAATTTCTCTCAACTTTACACTTACATGCTCAAATCTGCCCATCTTCACTGAGGCTATTTTTTGTGTCTTGCTTTCTGTGATTCACTAGCTAATCATAAAAAATACCAAATGAATGACTCCTTCTCCAGGATCTTAAATAGCCAGAAATACATTCTTGTCTGGCTCAGACACCTTACATGTTATAGAACTACAAGAAATAAAGAATTATCAGGTACCAAAAAGAATGCAGTGCTGTGACAAGATATTAATTGACTCACTAAGTTATGGAGATTTTAGGAAACAATTTACCCTGCTCTTAAATTTTAAAAGTAGTTGTCATAGCAACTCCTAGACACAGCATATGGTATGTCTGGTACCTCCAAGATAACAGAGTAGATTCATGATGAATTTTCCTTACAATATGTTGTGAACTTTTTGTACTTTGTACTATTTCAGGATGCAATGTTATAAGGTCCTAATATTTGTTGTATGATCTGTATATTTTAAAGCTGACTTTGAAGTTTTTATTGTTTTCCAAACAAACATTTAATGCTCGCATATCCTCTAACATATTTTCTTTATTTAAAAACTCACTACAACCTGGTAGAAAAATAGCAAATAAACACACAATCATTAGAGAATAAATGTAAATGGAAAATAACTCATATGGTAAATATCCTTCCTCCTTACAGGGAAAAGGAGGAAAATTAAAACCAGATACTGTTTTTCTACTTATCAAATTAGTAAAATGTTGAAGAATGGGAGGAGTTTAAATTAGTATTGCAATCCCATGGTCAATTTGGGATTATAAATTCAAAGCCTGTAAGGTGTCTCACCATTTAACCTAGTAATTTCATTGCTATAGGTATTCCTAAAGAGCTTTGTTTTTCAAATATACAAACATTTCTATGCAACTGTTTCTCTGCAGAAATTATTTAGAAGAGCTAAAAATTAGAAATAATCTTAATCCATAGTAAGAAAGAATTTTAAATTAAAAGTTATATAAGCAATCTCCATTGGTGGGCATTAGATTTTTTTGCAGTGTTTTTTTCTGTTAAAATTTTACTGCTATTAGTCATGATGTATTTTATTAGAAATTGTGCCACTCCTAAAAGTTATAGTATGTATGCATATATATGTATTATATACGTTCTATGCATACTATAATATACATAATATACTACATGTATATGTATATTTATATACATTTAAAATAGATTCTTAAGGAATACTGACTAAATTTAAAAATCAGTTTATGCTGTATTTGTATACTATTTATACACAATCATGGGGATCAAAAAGAAGGATATACACCCCTAAAAATAAAATGGCTGTTGTGGACACCTCAAATTGACTGTCTGTGAGTCCCCTACCCTTGAAAGAAGACAGAATCATGACTTGCTCCTATCCAGTACAATATGGTAAATGTAATGGCTGCAATGTCTCCTCTCCCATGATTATATTACATTACCTGAGACTCTACAATAGTAGACTGGGAAAAAAAGCTCATCCTGAAAGTTTTAAAAATTCAAGTTGCCATGTAGTAAAGAACTGTGGGCAGCCTCTAAGGGACTGAAGAGTTTCTCTATGGTTTCAGCCAATGGTAAAAAGTGATATCCCAGGCCGGGGATTTAGCTCAGTGGTTCTGCTGCCTGCCTCACAAGTGCAAGGTCCCGAGTTGGATCCCCGGTACCAAAAAAAAAAAAAAAAAAAAAAAAGTGATATCCCTCATCACGCAACTGCAAAGAAGTAAATTCTTCCAACAACCTTAAAAGCAGATTTTTCCCTAGATCAGCCTCCAGGTGAGAACACAAGCAGCCAGCACTTCAATTGCAGCCCGGTCAGACCCTGAATCAGAGAGACTCTAGCTATACTGTTATCTAACCTGCAGAAACTATGAGATAATAAATGTGTACTGTGCTTTAAACTGCTAAATTTGTCTCTGAAAGTAGTATTTTTTATAAATTTTCCTTTCTTATTTGTACTTGTCTAAATTTTCGAAAATGTTATAATAAGGATTTCTTTGCTTTTAAACTCAAAAGATGTTATTTTCAACAAATCATCTGGACGCAAAAAATATGTCTGCTCTTCAATTTTTTAACTGATTTTGAATGTGGCAAAAGAATACTTTAAAAAGTGTACAATGAAAATATAGCACTAAGATTACCCGGATTTCTATTTTTTAAATGATTTCAACAGAATATTTTATTTAAATCATGTTAACATAGGCTGTTTCTGAAATCTTAAGCTTTCTATATTTAATAAAGCCTGCTGGGTGAGGAAAAAAAAAGAAATCATACTTTTAAATTTTTCTTTCCAATTTTGACCATGACTTAAAATGGAAAAAGTTATGTTGATTGTGCCTAACTGTTCTCATTTTTAGAGACTATTATGCACTTTAAATTCTCTGTTGGCATTTTAATTTCATTTTACAAAATAAATCCCAACTGACAACAGAATAAAGCAAATTCTAAGTCAACTAAATGAAAAAGTGTCACTGCAAACAGAAAGAACTTTGCAAACTGATGCAATATTTCATATGGCTCCTGAACCTACATTTCCAAAGTAGGGAAAAAATGTGTGTTGAGGGGAAGTATTGACAACTGAAACCATCTCCACAACTTACTGCCTACAACACAATGTTACTATTCTACTGTCTACATTAACATAAATTTACTATTGTCGGAAGTTCTTGGCCACAAAGACTAAAATTGCAAAAACTGTTGCTTGTTTCAGGAACTTCTCAAAATTCCACTTATCTCACTCCTAGACTGCTCAACTTAGCTTCATTTGAGGAAGGACCTTTTCTGAAAATAATGGATAGTTTAATTAAGCTCCTCCAATGACAGCTTACTCTTCAATATCTGCTTTAAAATTACCATATCATGAATTTTGCCCAAACCTAATCAACCATTATAAGACCTGTTTTAAATTCTCAAAACTTCATAAATACGATACTGATACTCTTCCTTCTCAGAGATTATCTGTGTTAAGATAATGACCTGTTGTACTGCAGTAAACAATAAAGTTTTGTTTATCTACAGGGTATTTCATTGATATTTTCAGGGAGTCAGTATTGAACAATCTTGAGCATTTCCATTAATATAAAATAGAGATCTGCTCACTCCAGTGGCTCAAGACACTCCACAAAAAAATATTGTTCCTCCAAGGTTTTTAACCAATTTTTCAGGTATCTCCATGATGATTGTGGTGAGGTAAGTCCACACTGGGCTTGAGCTTCTGTTTCTTTTCCTTTTTTAAAATTTTTTTATATCCTCAAATGAGGAGTTTCATTCCTAGAATATGAAACACTTTTTAGGAATTCTTTTTGATTATGTGATAAACTTTGCAAAACTTTTAACCTTAGCGGAAACCTAATTACTTACTTCGTAATGACTTGTCAGCTTCTGTGTTTTCATTGTGTACCTGTAAGAGAACATTCATTGGGAAAAGAGGTTATGGTCTGTGATAAGACTATCACTGAACCATTCTAGAATAGGAGAATTTCAGAAGTCTCCTCTTAGCCTGGTATCCTTCAGACAAACTCTTCCCTGAGTCAATTATCAAAACACCATAAAAATTTTCCTTAGTCTTTTTTAAAAAATTTTATTATATTGGTACATTAAAGGTATACAATATAATGAGATTCATCATTGGAAATTTGCACCTTTACATAATCTCTCTTGGTTCTTCTTTTCTCCCCCATCCCCTGCCCTCCCTTCAACCCCTCCATCCATCCCTATTTACAAAGACTTTGTTTCCAGTTTTTCATTTTCTCATATTAATCCCATTCCCTTCTTTCCTTTCCCCTACCCCTTCCACTTCCCCTTCCCTTTTGCCCATTTTCTTCCTATTTCACATTATCAATTATACCTTTTTAGTCCTTATTTACACTTTCAGTTTCTCACACTAGAGAAACTATTTGGTATATACACATATGTGTCCTATTTATTCACTTAAGAGTATCACCTCAACGTGTATCCATTTTGCAATAAATGTCTCTAATTTCTCATTTTTTATGGCTGAGTAGTACTCCATTTTATTTAAAAAGTACCACATTTTCTTTATCCACTCTCCAGTTGATGGGCATTTGGGCTGCTTCCAAGTTTTAGCTATCACGAATTGTACTGCTATGAACATGGGTGCACATATCTCACTGTGGTATGATTCTTTTAATTCTTTGGGGAAGATATCCAGCAGGGGAATAGCTGGGTCAAATGGGACTTCCAGTCCTAGTTCTTTGAGGTATCTCCATACTGATTTCCACAGTGGTTGCAACAGTCTACACTCCCACCAGCAGAGAAGCAGGGTTCCCCTTTCCCCACAGCCCCACCAGCATTTGTTATTGGTTGATTTCATGATAGCAGCCATTCTTTCTGGAGTGAGGTGGAATCTTGGTGTTGTTTTCATTTGCATCTCTCGAATGACCAGTGATGTTGAACATTTTTTCATATGTTTCTTTGCTCTTTGTACTTCTTTGTCTGAGAAATGTCTGTTCATTTCAGATGCCCATTTTTGGATTGGGTCTTTACATTTGGGAGGTCTGATTTTTTTTAAGTTCTTTATAGATTCTAGATAGTAGACCTTTGTCTGAGGGACAGCAAGTGAAAATCTTTTCCCAGATTGTGGGTTGTCTCTTCACACTGTTGGTGGTTTCTCTTGCTGTGCAGAAGCTTTTTAATAAGAGATCCCACTTGTTGATTGTTCTAGTTCACCGCCAACTGAGGTTTTGTTCATAAAATCTTTTCCTACCCCAATGTCGTCAAGAGTTCTTCCTAAACACTCTTCCAGCCAGTTTAGTGTTTCTGTTTTAATGTTTAGATCTTTAATCCATTTTTATTTTAGTTTAGTGCATGGTGAGAGATATAGGTCTAGTTTTAATCTTTGCCAAATTGAACCCCAATTTTTCCAGCATCATTTATTAAAGAGGTGATCCTTCCTCCAGTGAGGGTGTTTGGCTCCTTTATAAAAGATGAGAACACTGAGTGTGTCTGGAGTTGTTTCTGCATCTTCTAATCTGTTCCACTGGTCCTCAGGTCTGTTTCTTTGCCAGTACCATGCTATTTTTATCACAGTAGCTTTGTAGTATAGTTTCAAGTTGGGGGTTGTAATGCCCACTTGCCATGTCTCTGTTACCTAGAATTGCTTTTGCTATTCTGGGTTATATCTTCTTCTAAATGAACATTTGGATTGTTTTCTCAAGGTCCATGAAGTATGCTGCTGGGATTTCAATTGAGATTGCATTGAATCTATATAGAAGTTTTGGAAGTATGGCCATTTTCACTATGTTGATCCTTCTTACCCAGGAGCAGGGGATGTCTTTCCATTTTCTGATAATCCTCTTCAATCTCTCTTTTCAGAGTGCTATAGTTTTCAGAGAAGAGGTCTTTGATTTCTTTTGTTAGGTTGATTCCTCAGTATTTCAGTTTTTTTGGATGCTATTGTGAAAGGAATTGTTTGCCCTATTTCTGTCTCAGTGAGTCTGTTGTGTTTGTAGAGGAAAGCTATTGATTTTTGTGTGTTGACCTTGTATCTAGCTGCTTTACTGAATTTGGTTATTAAGTCTCGAAGGCTGCTGGTGGAGTGCTTGGGGTCTTCTATATAGAGTATCATGTCATCTGCAAATAATGACAATTTGACTTCTGCATTTCCTATCTTTATTCCTTTTATTTCTTTCTCTTGTCTAATTGCCATGGCTAATGTTTCCAAATTGAACAGGAGTGGTGATAATGGACATCCTTGGCTTCTTCCTGATTTTAGTGTGAAAGACTTCAGTTTTTGACCATTTAGTATGATGATGGCTGTTGGCTTTTCACAGATGGTTTATCAGATTGAGGTAGAGACCATCTATTCCGATTTTTCGTAGGGTTTTTATCATAAATGCATGTTGAATTTTGTTGAATGCTTTTTCTGCATCTATTGAGATGATCATATGGTTTTTGTCCTTGGCACTATTGATATAGTGTATTATATTTATTGATTTGCATATGTTGAACCATCTCTGCATCCCTAGGATGAACCCTACTTGGTCAGGATGGATGATCTTCTGCATTCTATTTGCCAGTATCTTATTAAGGATTTTTGTATCTATGTTCATTAGTGAGATTGGCCTATAGTTCTCTTTTTCAGTTGGGTCTTTCTCTGCTTTGAGGATCAAGGTGATGCTTACTTCCAGGAATGAATTAGGTAGTATTGCTTCCCTTTCAATTTCATTGAAGAGTTTAAACAGTAGTGATAGTAGTTCCTCTCTAAATGTCTTGTAGAATTCAGCAGTGAAGCCATCAGAACCTGGGCTTTTCATCCTTGCTAAGTTATTGATTACATTTTCAATTTCATTGGTTGATATTGGGTTCTTTAGAATTTTTAGGTCTTCTTTGTTCAACTTTGATAATTCATACACATCTAGGAATCTGTCCATTTCTTCTGTGTTGTCCATCTTATTGGCATATAGGTTCTGGAAGTAGGTACTGATGATCCTCTGGATTTCTGCTGGATCCATTGTAAATGGATTCATTTCACCCTTTTCATTCCTAATCCATTTCACCCTTTTCATTCCTAATTGCATGGATTTGGACCTTTTCTTTCCTTTTTCTGATAAGGTTGGCTAAGGGTTTGTCAATTTTGTTGATTCTTTTGAAGAACCCGCTCTTGGCTTCATTGATTTTTTTGTATCATTCTCTTAGTCTCCATTGCATTGATTTCTCCTCTGATCTTTATAATTTCCTCCCTTGTATGAGCTTTGGGGTTGTCTTGCTCTTCTTTTTCTAGAAGCTTGAGGTTCAGCATCAGGTTGTTTAATTGGGCTCATTCTGTTTTCCTAATATGAGTATTCACTACTATGAATTTCCCTCATAAGACTGCTTTCATTGTATTCCACACATTCCCATATGTTGTATTGTCATTGTCATTTAATTGTAAGAACTGTCTGATTTCTTCTTTATTTCCCTCTGTGACCCATTGGTTATTCAGGAGTGTGTTGTTCAATTTCCATGGGTTTATGTAATTTTTGTGGTTTCTTTTGCTATGGATCTCCAATTTCATCTCACTATGGTCTGATAATATAGAGGAGATAAATTCAATTCCTTTGCACTTACTTAAATATGTTCTATGAGTGAGTATGTGGTCTATTTTGGAGAATGACCCATGTGCAGCTGAAAAGAATGTGTATTCTGATTTTGTGGGGTGCAACACTCTGGAAACATCTGTTAAGTTCATTTGTTCAAGAGTTTGATTGAGTTCTAGTATTTCATTACTTATTTTTTGTCTAGTTGATCTATCTGTGACAGTGGGGTATTCTACTATTCTATTAGTGCATATATGACTTTTCATGTCCATTAGTATTTGTTTTACATAGTTGGGCACACTAGTGTTTGGTGCATATATATTTATGATTGTCATCTCCTCCTCTTGGATTGTTCCCTTTACAAGGATTCATTGTCTTTCTTTGTCTCTCTTAATCAGTGTTGGTTTCAAATCCACTTGATCAGCAAAGAAGATAGCTACTCCTGCTTTTTTTCGGGTTCCTGTCACATGGAGTATTGTTTTCCACCCTTTAACTTTCAGTCTATGAGTTTCTTTTTGAATTAAGTGTGTTTCTTGTATGCAGCATATTGTTAGATTTTGCTTCTTGACCCATTCTACCCATCTATTTCTTTTGATTGGTGAGTTGAGACCATTAACATTGATGGTTATAACTGATACGTATTGACTTGTCATTGTCATGACTTTTTCTTTTGTTGGATTCTCCCCCTCTACATTTTATTTCTTGTCATGCCCAATGGATTCATTCTTCTGGGCTTCCTGGAACTGTGATCTTTGGTGTCTTTTTCCTAGGATATTGTCTAAAATGTTTTGGAGTGCTGGTTTGGTATTCATGAAGTTCCTAGGGTGCTTTTTGTCATCAAAGTATCTTATTTCTCCATCCATTTTGAAAGATAGTTTTTCAGGGTACATCAATCTGGGTTGGAGGCTGTTTTCTTTTTGGGATTGCAATACATCACTCCAAGCTCTTCTTGCCTTGAGGGTTTGCATTGAGAAGTCTGCTGTGATTCTGGTGGGCTTTCCTTTGTATGTGATTTGTTTCTTTTCTCTAACTGCTTGTAGAACTTTTTCTTCTGTTGGGTTTCTGGAATCCTAACTATTATATGCCTATGTGTAGATTTTTTTTCGATCAAGGCTAATTGGAGTCCTATATGCCTCACTTATCTGTATGTCCAGTTCTTTTCCCCTCCTTGGGAAGTTTTCTGCCATCACTTCTGTGAACAGTGTTTTTGATGTCATCTGCACTCTCTCCTGTTTCTTCATTGACTCCAATCAGTCTTATGTTATTCTTCTTTTCATTGTCTAGCAGCTGCTGGATTGCTTTCTCGTGGTCCCTTGCAATTTTAAAGCAATTTTTATTTTCCTTTTCACTAATTGCAGTCTTATCTTCTATATCTGAAATTCTGTCCTCACATTGGCTCATTCTGCTGCATAGACTTTCAGTGGAGTTTTTAATCTCCTAGAAATCTGTTTGTATCTGTTTTATGGATTCCATTTGTTTTCTACGTTGGGATTCCATCATGTTCCTGATCTCCTCTATTTTTTTTTAATCTGTGTCCTCTCTAGATTTATTAATCATGTCTTGCACTATGGGCACAATCTCTGCTGTTATCTGAGAAATTATTTCTGATTTCATTTTTTCCAGATCCTCTTTTTTTGCTAGTTCAAGGTCTCCAGGTGGTTGAGTATCAGTGTTCCATCTCGTTTCCCTTTTGGGTTGCTGTAGTTGATCTGGAAGTCTGGCTCTGAGGTTTGTTTATGTGTTTTCTCATTTTGACCGTGGTGAGGGTGCTGCTGGTGCACATGCTGCTCACCTCCTGTGTGCTGGGAACAGTGGTACATTGGCCTGGAAGCCTCCTCTGCACTGGGAGCTGTGGCACGTGGACCCAGAAGCCTCCTCTGTGCTGGGAGCAGTGGTACATTGGCGGGAAGCCTCCTGCTCTGCAATGGAAGCTGTGGCACGTTGACCCAAAAGCCTTCTACTCTGCACTGGGAGCTGTCTCCTTAGTCTTGCATTGTCTGAGATTCTGTTCTGGGAGAGATTTCCTCTAAACCTTTTCATCCACCAGCAAAGTAGGGTTTAAAATTGGATATGGAATAGCCATTAGACCAGAAATCCAATTGACAAAGTGTTTGAATAGGAATTCTGACTCTCATGTTATACTCAGTGTAAATTTATGTTTTCATCTAGTATGGGCTCCTCCTCCTCCTGGCTGTGTATATGTCTGCTACATCTCTTTTCTACTTCCTTTCCAAAGTAACATAATTTCACAATGTAGAATTTACAGTGCTCACTTTACTGAGCTTTATTATGAACAGACCTGTTCTTGAAGGTCATCAGAGAAAGAAAAACCAAAGTGGCAATGGTCTACATGTTTTTATTGGTATGAAGAAGTATGCCAAAGGAGTCTAGACTTTAAAATTACCTTTTCCAAGGTAATTATTCCTTGTCCAAGACAAAAGACAGATTTTTAAAAGATGAAACTAGCTCTACAAGATACTTCAAATTTCAACTTGAAACAAATGGCCTCTATCCTACTAAGCCTTCCACACCTATGCTGCTGAATTTCCTTCTACCCATTTCCCTCCTTCTGCTCTATCTCCCTTCCTTTTTGGCCATCCTATCCTACCGAAAGCTTTTTTACCTATTAAAATTAAACATCCCTCAAAACACAAAAACCACTCATGCCTGGTTATAAGTTCTGGTACCATTCTAAGTGGAGGACCACTTCCAAATTTTCCAAAGCCTAAACAAGATAGAAAGGAATTTACAGCATAATTTAGTGTAATTTTAGAAATATTAACTCCAGAGCTCCCAGATCTATAGCAATTGCTTCATGTATGTGTAAGAACTTTAAGTGTAAACAAATCCTTAGAGTTGGGCATGGTGGTACAAGCCTATAATCCCAGCACTCTGGGAGGCTAAGGCAGAAAGATTGCAAATTCAAGCTCAGCCTGAGAAATTTAGTAACTTAGCAAGACCCTGTCTCAAAATAAAATACAAAAAATAAAAAAGGGTTGAAGACAATTTAAGAACCCTATACTTCATAGGTAACCCATGGTGTTTATAAAAGTAGTAGATATTGGAGAGGGCTTTTTGAAGATTCACCAAAAGAATTTTATATAAAAATACATGTGACTCAAGCTTCTACTTTCCAGTTCCCCATGTAAGGAGCTTGGAAATTACCACTTCATCCTAATGAATAAAAAGCTAAGCAGACTGAAAAATCAACTTTTCTATGACCAAGGAAGATGAAGAAACAAAGAAAGATGAAGAAACAAACTGACCCCCAAAATTGGAAAGACAAACAGGTAAGTACAGGAAGTTATGGCTTACCAAAGCAGAAACTCACCAGTTTCACCCTGCAGCAACCAATCCCAAAGTAGGAAACCTGACTGTAATTGATAAATTTCTGGAGGCTCACTGCCCAGGTCTAAAAGATAACAATACACATATGCTTATACGTAAGTGAAATGAATGACAGCATTGATACAAGGGACAGGAAAAAGGAATTAGGATTATTTTATTATTATGTTACTCCAACTATCCCTGAGGTGACATGGTATTATTTGAAAATGGACTTGGAACAGTTGTAAATGTACATTTCAAACTCTAGGGACACTACTAAAAAGTAAAAACATATCGGAGTGAGGTGAAGAAGAGATATGCTAAGAAAAAAGAAAAAATAGATTCATAATATTCTCAGCTAAAACCACAAAAGGCAGAAAAAGTATGGAAACCAAAAATAGAAGCAAAGAACACACAAAAAAATAGAAAATAGTAATGAATATGGTATATATTAATGCAATTGTTTCAATAATTATTTTGGATGTGAAGGGTCTAAATGCACTAATTAATGGCACAAATTGTCAAGCTGGCTCAAATAAGACCCAACTATGTTGTCTATAAGAAAGCCACTTTAAATATAAAGACATATATTGATTAAAAGTAAATTGATGAAGAAAAACATAGAATGCACTAATTTTCTGCCACAATCCGCACAGTGTAGGGTCCAAAGCTGGAGAGAGTGGTGGGAGATAAAGAAGAAACAAAGAAACCACCACTGCTCTTGAAGTTTGGCACCAGGTGGAACCATAGCTTGTCAGGAGCTATCTCTTTATTTATAGTGGAAGGCAAACAGGAAGAGAAGGCAGGGCAAATAGTGCTACATGGCCTAGGGGGAACATAGCATGATTGTTTTGTGATCAGGAAGGGAGCAGGGAAGGATACATAGTGTAACTGTCTCCTGGGGCTGTGCCATCCAGGGTCTACAATATTAATCAAACAGGCACAGTCTAATCTATGGAGAAGAAAGGGAGTAGGGAGGAGGCGAAGATCCATCTTTAGGCTCGGCCCAGGGCAATTTTCTAAAAAGCAAGCATAGCCCTATTAATTTCAGACAGAGCAGACTTCAAAGCAAAGGAAAGTTAGGGATATAGAAGAGCAATACATAACGATGAAGAGGTCAGTTTTCCAAGAAGACATAACACTCCCTAATGTGTATGCATCTAACAAAAGAACAATAAATTACATGAGCCAAAAACTGATAGAATTGGAGAGACAGATGAATCCACCTTTGCAGCTGAGGACTTCAACATTTGTGTATCAGAAATGGACAGATCCAGCACAGCAGGCTGAATATCAGTAAAAACATAGTGGAGTTGAAAAAGACCATCAACAAACTGGATTTAATTAAAAACTATCAATGATTTTATCCAACAACAACAAAACATACATTTTTTTTCGAATTCACCAAGGTAAATTACAGTCTAGGCCATAAAAATATATTACAATAAATTTAAAACAATAGAAATCATACAGCATCTGCCCTCACACCACAATAAAAGTAGAAATCAAGAACAAAAAGATAATTGGAAAATCTCAAAACATATGGAGTATAAAAAGTATATATGTTAAGGAAGAAATCTCCAAAGGAATTTTAAAAATATTTCGAACTAAATGAAAATGAAAGTAAGTAGTTACTGAGATTATGTGATGTAGTGAAAACTATGCTTAGAGGGAAATTTATAGCACTGTGAATGTATTAAAAAAGAAGAAAGAACTAAAATCAATATTCTAAATTTTTCTTTAGAAAGGTAGAAAATTAAAAGAAAACTAAGTCCAAGGGAGCACAATGAAATTAGCTAATAGTTAATAATAATAATAATATTAGAGCAGAAATCAATGAACTTGAAAACAGAAAATCAACAAAATCTGCCAAAACCTGGTCTTTTGAAAAGATAAACTCAATTAGCCTCTAGCTCAATTAAGAAAAAAAGAGAGGGCACAAGTTACTAAAATCAGAAAAGAAAAAGGAAACATCACTACAGATCCCAAAATATAATAAAACATATTGTGAACAATTCTATGCCCACAAATTTGATAATTTGGATGAAATAGACCAATTTTTGTGTGACACAATCTGCCAAAATCCACACAAGAAGAAATAGACATCTGAATAGGACTTACATATTAAAGAAATTGAATCAACAATTATTGAAATTATAATGAAATTATTATTGAAATTATGACCTTTCAAAACAGAAAACATCACCCCGGTAGATTTGCTGGTGAATTCTAGCAAACATTTAAGGAAGAAATTATACCAATCCTGGAAAATCAGTATGGAGATACCTCAAAGAACTAGGACTGAAAGTCCCATTTAACTCAGCTATTTCCCTGCTGGGTATCTTCCCCAAAGAATTAAAAGAATCATACCACAGTGATATACGTGCACCCACGTTCATAGCAGCACAATCTGTGAGAGCTAAAACTTGGAAACAACCCAGTTCCCCATTAACTGGAGACTGGATAAAGAAAATCTTGTTTTTGTTATAAAATGGAATATTACTCAGCCATAAAGAATGAGAATCTAGAGACATTTATAGCTAAATGAGTGCACATTGAGGCCATACTCTTAAGTGAAATAAATATGACACAGATGTATAAACACCATATAGTTTCTGTAGTGTGAGAAACTGAAAGTGTAAATTAGGACCAAAAGGCATAATAGATAATGTAAAATAGGAAGAAAAGGGGCAAAGGGGAAGGGGAAGGGGGAGGGGGAAGGGTAAGGAAAGAAGGGAATGGAATTAATATGAGAAAAAGAAAAAATGGAAACAAAGTTTTTGTAGATAGGGAGGGTTGGAGGGGTTGAAGAGAGGGCAGGGGAAGGGGGAAAAAATAAGAACCAAGACAGATTATGTAAAGGTGCAAATTTCCAATGATGAATGTCATTATATTGTATACCTTAACTATGCCAATATAAATAATAAAAAGAAGATAGAAACAGAAGGACCTCTTCCTAAATCTTTTTATGAGGCCAACATTACCCTAGTACCAAAATCAGACATACACATTACAAAAAAGGAAAACTACAGACTAATATCTCTTGTGAACATTTAAGGGAAAATACTCAATAAAATCAAATCCAGCAACACATAAAAATAATTACACAACATAATAAAGTAGAATTTATCACATATATATAAGATTGATGTAGCATTCAAAATCTGCTAATGTACTTCATCATATCAATAGGCTAGAAAAAGAAAAATCACATAATTGAGTTAACAGATGCAGAAAAATTAAAAAAGCACTTAATAAAATCCAACATCTATGGATGATAAAAGAAAAATCTCAGTAAACTATAACTAGAAAGGAGCTTCCTCAACTTAATAAAGAGTATGTACCAAAAAACCTACAGCTAACCTCATACTTAAGGTAAGAAACAAAAATATTTCCCATTAAAATCAGATTCAAAGCATGGATGTCCATTCTCACTCCTACTTTTCAACATCATACTGGAAGTCCTGGCTAATGGAATATCACAATAAAAGTGAGTAAAATGTACAGAGATGTACAGAGATAGGGAAGAGAGAAATAAAACTCTATTTATTCTCACATGACATGATTATTCATGTAGAAAATCCAAAATTACTATAACAAAAACTATCTGTAACTAACAAGTGATTACAGCAAGATTGTAAGATACAAAGATACAATATAAAAGACAACCGCTTTCCTATATACCAGTAAAGAACACATGGAATTTGAAATAAAAGCACAATACCATTTACATTAGCACCCAACAAATGAAATTCCTAGGTGTAAATTTAACAAAATATGTACAAGATATATATGAGGAAAACTTCAATACTATGATGAGAAAAATTAAAGAGGAACTAAATAAATGAAGAAAAAGTCCATCTTCATGTGTAGGAAGACTCAATATTGTCCAGGTCAGTTCTTCCCAACTTGATTGGTAGATTCAAGGCAAACCCAATCAAAATCCCAGCAATTTATTTTGAAGATACTATATACAAAATGATCCTAAAGGTTAGATGGTGAAGAAAAAAACCCAGACTGGTAAACACAGTATTAAAGGATAAGAACAAAAAGGATGAACACTATGTGACTTTGGGACTTTCTATAAAGCTTTGGAAAGTAAGACAGTGTGGTATAGATGAAGGGATAGACAAATATATTGGTGGAACAGATTAAAGAGCTCAGAAATAGGCCCACATAAATATATTTAATCAAGGAAATAAAATTTTTAAAAAGTCTTTTTGACAAATGATGGAAAAAAATGTATAGGAAAAAATGTATCTGAAAACAAATCTTACATCCTTTACAAAAATAACTAAAAATGGATCAAAGATTCAAATATAAAATACAAAACTGCATTACTCCTACAAGATAACGTAAGAGAAAATCTAGATGACCTTGGGAATGACTTTTTAGATATAATAAGAAAGGTATGATCCATGAACGAACTGATAAACAAATTCATTAAAATTAAAAACTTCTATCCTATGGAAGACATTACAAAAATAATGAAAAGACAAGTCACAGAGTGGAAGAAAATATTTACAAAAGACATAAATAATAAAGTACTACTATCCAAGATATATGAAGAACTCTTAAAACTCAATAATAAGAGAATAATCCATTTAAAAATGAGCCAAAGATCTTAATAGACACCTCACTGAAGAAGATACAAGCATAGAAAACAGTCATATGAAAAGTTATATGTCATTAGGGAAAGGAAATTTGAAGCAACAATGAGATACAATGGATACCAATTAGAATAGCCGAAATCCAGAACACTAACAACACCAAAAACTAGTGAGGATGTGGAACAGGAGCTTTCATTCATTATTGGTAGAAATTCAAAATAGTATGTTGGAGGACAGTTTGTCAATTTCTTATAACACTTTCTTACTATATATTCCACTAGTTGCCCTCCTTTTTATCTACCCCAACAGTTGAAAAAATTATCTTCATGAATGATTTCCACATGAACATGAACATTCCACATGAATGTTTATGGAACCTTTATTCATATTTGTCAAAACTTTGAAGCAGCCAAGATGTCCTCCAGCAGGTGACTAGAATAAGCATACATGGTACATCTAAATAATAAAATATTATTCATCAATAAAATAAATGAGGGCCAGGGATTTAACGCAGTGCCACCACACCTGCCTTGCAACCACAAGGTCCTGAGTTTGATCCCTGGTACCAAAAATAAAAATAAAAAATAAATAAAAGAAATGAGCTATCAAGCCACAAAAAGACATGAAGAAATTTTAAGTGGGCATTATTAAGTGAAAGAAACAAATCTTAAAATATTACATTCTTTATAATTCTAATTACATCACATTCTTAAAAAGGCAAAAGCAAGGAGACAGTAAATAGATCAACAGTAATTGCCAAGAGTTTGGGAGAGAGTCCATAGGCAGAGCACAAAGGCTGTAAAAGGCAGTAAAAATAGCTTATATGATACTACAGAGATGGATACATGTCATTATACATTTGTTCAAACCCACAAAGGATGCAACTCCAAGAGTGAACCCTAAAGTAAACTATGGATTATGGGTGATAATATAGATTTATCAGTGTAATAAGTGTACCTTTGGTAAGGGATGTTGATAATGGCGATACCTGTGAGAGCAGGATGTTTATCGGAAATCATTGCACATTCCTCTCAAATTTGGCTCTGAACCTAAAACTATTGCAGCAGGCAGGACAGGCAACTAGAGAAAAGCCAGCCCTGAGAGGGAGTCAGGATGACCCAGTGAAAGACGAGAGAAGATGAAGCCTGAGACCAAGGGCTGACAAAATCTAGGCCCCAGGATGGAAACACAATGGCCAAAGCTGGTGCTCTGACAGGCCAATAAACAAGATCCCATGTTAAATTGGTGGGATCCTCCTGGCCAGGAAGGTAGTAGCTAACCTGTACCACTAAGCCTCTATTCATACTCTGAAGAATGTCTTTGTTTTGTTTGTGCTGATAATTTTAGAAAAATTACAATTAGTGGTGCTGGCAAAAGTATGCTTGCTGTGTGCCCTGATTTTCTACAGGCCACTTCTAGTCAAACTTTCCTGATTGTAACCCCATAGGTTGACCTCACCTTGACCCAGAGTGGTCTGATATGTGGTCATCATTTTCATGTATAAAAACCCCTAGTTGAAGAGCTCTCATGGGTTTCCTACTCAAATCCCCACCCAGCTAGCAGGAGCTTTACTTCCTTGCTTTTATATCTTCAACTTTCATGCCTTTATACCTTTTAAATGAATTTATTTGCACCCTACCTTCTCCATCCACGGGCTCATTCTTCATAACCATGAAACACAACCCCAGTGTTCTGGTAACAAAACTACTCTTAAAAAATAGTCTTTTAAAAAGTTGTTGTACTCTAATTCAGGCCTGTAAGCAAAGAGAGGATGAAACCACTGACAGCACCAAGGGTAACTCTTAGGACAGTCCCTTGGTGGCACCAGAGAGTCTCAAATTGAGTGACCATCACAAATTCTTTTTCTTTTTTCTTTTTTGTTACCAGGACAGGGCCTCACACTTGCCAGGCAGGGGCTGATCATTACAAATTTTTTACAAAACATTACCCTGCATGGTTAGGACAAAATAGCCTACAACATTCAATTAACACTGTGGGAAAAAACTACTAAGATTTCTGAGTGTGCTCTGAGTTCGTGTCTTTGTCATCATCACACTCCTCGTGTAATTCTAAAGGTGGGACATTCAAGAGCCCAAACCCTTATGCTCTTTGAACATCTCTAGATGTTTTCCAAACACTTTCCTGGTATGGGTTTTGAATATATTCAGACCATTATGTGCGTGCTAGAGATGAATTGAAATAATCATTTGCCAGGGAGCTCTAGAGTAGCACAAATTACTTGATTTTTGTGTCCCCAGACTGGGGTCCTCCAACTTTTATTTAAAGTGATAGGACAGATCATTTTACTACTATTAAAGAGTTTTTGCTATTATTAAAGAGTTTATTTACTATTATTAAAGATTTTTGCAAAGCTCTTTACTTATAAAATCCATGGTCCACATTATATCCCCAATCTTGAGGAACGACAGAAAGAACAAATTATCACAGTAGCATAGTTCTTGGGATACTGAACTTACATGATCCAAGGTATTTTCATTAGCTTTAATAGCAATAAGATAGACTCCTTCTTGAGTTCATACTCTGCTTTCACAAGTTATTAACATTGCCCCATCAATGTAAGACTGTCAACTCCTGTTCTACACACCATTATAAGTATACATAAATGAATTTTGCAGTACATACAATATGCTCGGTCTTATCATCAACATATATGAATCACTTTAGATATAACATCGGCTCCAGGTGTTTTAGTGGGGGAATGTTCTTATGATCTTTGGGATCTTTTTTAAATTAATTTTTGTGGTACTGGGGATCCAACTCAGGACCTTGTGGTTGCAAGGCAGGCTCAGAGCCACTGAGCTAAATCCCTGGTCCTAAATTAATTTTATTGGTACAATTAAAATATACATAATGATCACATTCATCAAAGGAATTTGTACCTGTACATGATATATCTTGATCTCTCTTTTTCTCCCAATCCCCTCCCCCATTATTTACAAAAGCTGTTTCCATTTTTTTCTTTTCTCGGGTTTTTTTATCCCTTTTTCCTTCCTCCTCCCCTTCACAATTTCCCTTTCCTTTTGATCAGTTTCTTCCTATTTCATATTATCTACTATACCTTTTGGTCCTTATTTACCCTTTCAGTTTCTCACACCAGAGAGACAATATGATATTTACACATATGTGTCTGATTTATTTCACTTAAGAGTATAGTTCCAAGTTGGATCCATTTAGCTATAAATGTCTCAAGTTTATCTTTCCTTATGGTTGAGTACCACTCCATTGTATTAAAAAACCACATCCTTTTTATCCATTCATCAGTGGATGGGCATTTGGGTTGTTTCTAAGATGTAGATATTACAGACTGTGTCTGCTGTAAACACAGGTGCACATATATCATTGTGGTATGATGCTTTTAATTCTTTCAGGAAGATACTCAACAGGATAATAGCTGAGTAATAGGTCAAATGAGACCTCTAATCATAATTTTTTGAGGAATCTCCACACTGATTTTCACAATGATAGCACCAGTCTGCACTCCCACCAACAGTGGAACAGGGTTCCTTTAGTACCTATTACTAAAAGATTCACAAGTTAGCATTTTCAAACCACAAAATTAGATAATGTGTCTGAAAATCCTACATCTGCTGTTTTGTAAATAGGATCTATTCCCTTGGTTTAATTTGGCCACTTTTTCTTGGTTGAGAAAACTGCTAATCTTTGCCATTATCTGCTTCAATCCTCACATGGCGAATTAATTCCCTAGTCTTAACTGCTTCTGTGTATCAGCCATTCCATTAAATGACCTAATAGATGATCATGCAACAAAAAGACCAGGAAAATATGACACAACTACTAGTGAAAAGAGCCACTCCTAGAAACTTAATATAACAGTTTTCACAACAATAAGGATCTGAAATGGTCACAGATATTAACATTCTCTTCTTCTCATACTGAAGAATAATCATAAGAGAAGTGGAGAACCAGAACTAAAACCACACACCCACACAGCTGCCTGCTTAATTTAACTATTATTCCAGAAATTCTTGCAGAGGAAGATGAAGTTTCAAATAATGTAATTCAAAAAGTAGGTTCCCCAATTTATCCTCATTAAAATAAATGCCCTCTTTCATGGCAGTAAGTTCATTAAATGACCATTTACAAGACTCACTTCAAAGCTCTCACAACACTGCATCTACTCATCAAAAACTAGAATATAATTTTGCCCAATCATCTAAGTAAGCCCCCATATTGGAAAGACCCATTCTGAAGCCAGTCCCAAAAACCTCATAAATGTCCACCTTCTCTTTCCATCCTCCAAGATAATACTAAATCACTGTTAATATGGTGATGTCTCTTACTCAATGAGCCTTACATTCAGTAGACTACTTTGGTGGCATTCTGAAAGAGCAAATATGTACAAGTATCTTGAACTTCAGTAGCTTACTTTAGCTTAATAAAAGTGCACGAGGCTGCAACAGGAGCAGACCCTGAGCCAAGTCTGGGCATTAAAGTTATAATGCGTGTGCATTAAAAAGAAATGTGTATACAATTCAATCATAAGCTAAAACTGAAATTTTCTTATTTAAAAAAAAGAACCCACCAGAATCAATATGTCAAGTGGCCCACAAATGATATGAGTAGTACAGTAGTAGTAATTTTAGATGCTGAGCAAAATTATTCTAAATGCAATGTCAAGGCTCCTTACTCATAAGCCAGTTCATGTACTTATTACAGGAAAGTAAATGGATGAATACATAAACAGCCACAATGATGTAAGCCTTACTGGTAGCATAACAATAGTGTTTCATGGCCCTAATGGAGAGAGTGTATGAAAATAGAATTTCCACTTTTCTTAAGAAGGTGTTATTTACAAATGTTTTCTTGGAACATAGGAAGAAATCTTTGCTTGTTTGTTTCATAGTTGGACCAAAAGCTTCCTTTTCCTCTCTAAGGAATAAACTAGTCATCAGTCAAGCCTTTAAAAACTACATAAGCAAGAAAGGATAAGAAAGCTAGTGGAAAAAAATAAGAGGAAGAGGAGCAAACAATGAGAAATCTTAGGGTAGACTGAAGGCAGTTGATAATTGGGTGTGAAGAGGTGATTGTATCCTGGGCCAGAGTAGCAAGGAGGCCCTAAAGTTGGTATTAGACAAACCCAGCCAGGCAAAGGACATATCCTAGAACTAACTCACTGACTACACTGTTTTGGGAGAAAAGTCAAACATTTTCAATGCTAGAGGTAGAGAAGGAGGATATCTTAGCTAATCAGACATTGCAAGGAGTCCTTGGGTCTGTCCACAGTTAGTTAAAGCAGGGCCTGTTGCTTGATCAGCAAAGAATGTCTGGGTAACTCCTTACAGGCCTGATGTCATGGGAGTTGTCTTAGTTACTTTTCTCTCCTTGCTGAGACAAAAGACTTGACAACCAAGTTAAAGAGGAAAGGTATATTTAGCTCACAGTTTGTAGAGGTTTCAGTCCATAATTGGCTGGCTCCAAGGCAGGGTGGCACATGGCAGAGAGACTCCTCAGAGGACAAACAGTTCATGGTCCCCACATGGCAGCAAAAGCAACAAGGGAACCTTAACAATGTCTTTATGTCCCTTTTATCTTATCCACACTAATGAGTTAGGGCAGTGCCAAACCAATCAGTGTACTGGTTTAGTAATAATATGTTCTTAATCCCAGCATCACACACTGTAGATGCAGCCACCTCTGAAAAAGCCACCTATGACCACATGAGGCTTTGGGGGCACATCTAGACACAAACCATAATAGCAGTAGGCTGGGTGTTACTCTTTGTTAATGGTCCTTCATCAGCCTTGGCCAATTAAAACCAACTATAATGAATCAGCAAGACAGTGATATCTCTTAGACAACTATTGTATGAAGAGGTAATTTCCTTTTACAAAATCTTTCAAGTTCTTCTACCTCTCCCTTCCTTATCTCAAGAAAGTTCTTTTCTGGCATATCAATGCAGAAGTTGAGGAACAGCTCAGGCTACTAGCAAGAAATATCAGGACAGTTGCAAAAACACATCTGGGATCTCTGGCCATTGGAGAAATGAAAATTAAAACAACACTGAGATTCCATCTTACCCCAGGAAGAATGGCTATCATCAAGAAATCAAATAATAACAAATGCTGGCAAGGCTGTGGGGGCAAAGGCACTCTTCTACATTTTGGTGGGAATGTAAAACTGGTACAACCACTATGGAAATCAGCATGGGGATTCCCAAAAAAATTAAAAGTAGAAATTCCATTTGATCCAGCTATTCCCCTTCTAGGTATCTTCCCAAAAGAGTTAAAGACATCATGTTACAGTGTTACATGCACACCTATGTCTATAGCAGCACAATTCATGATAGCTAAATCTCGGAAGTAGCCTATATGTCCACCAACAGATGAATGCATAAGGAAAATATTATATTTATACATAATTAAGTACTACTCTGCCATAAAGAAAGATAAACTGGAGTCATTTGTAGGAAAATGGATGCATAATGAGATCTTGAGACCATAATGATAAGTAAAATAAATCAGACACATGCTTAAATATGACATGATTTTGCTTATATAAAGAAATCCAAAATATAAAGTGCAAAATAAAAGATAGACAATAAGAAATAGGGATATCTTTTGCAAAAGGGAAGAAGACCAAGAGATGGAGGGAGAGAGGAGGGAGGAAAAGGGAAGAGGATGAAAAAAATTAACGTGTGTTATGTACATGTACCAACTCCCCATGCGGAATGTAACCATTATGTATTGCAAGCATGTAATAATAAAAATAAAAAGTTTTAAAAACATGCCCAGGGAAGAAATTAATGAAAATAGGCAGGGTTGCAAGCATCCCCTCCATATCCCAAGGAAACTAATGGAGACTGGCTTTTTCCTAAGAACCTAAGGTATGCCCATGATTAAAGGAGATGCCAACTGGTGACACAACATCAAAAATTACCAACAAAATCCTGAAGTTCCATAGCTTTTCACTATAGGGCTCAACACTTTGCAGACACCCCTGGAGGATTAGAGTGACCTTGGCTCTTTCACAGACAAAGGAACCTATCCCTTCCAAAGGAACGTGAACTCAGAGGCCAGAACATTTAGACACCTAAGGAAGTCACCACTATAATAAAAGTCAACAACTTGAACAACACATATGGACTAAAGTGAAAATATTGAAATAGATATAACAAGAATTAAAATAAATATATTTTTTTAAATATGGTGATAATATAAAGTGAGAATAAGAAGTTTCCTGTTTATTTTGTTTTTCTCCATGGTGAAGATTGAACCCAGTGTCTCCAACATGCCAGGCAAGAGTTCTACTACAAGTTATATTCCCAGCCCAAGAAGGCATTTCTTAAAAGACTTAGACCAGTCCCTTAAAACTGTCTATTAGAGGTTTACCAAAAATGTGACCAACATTAGCTCCTTAAAGATAAGTGAAATATTGGGGAAACAACATATTGAAGCCTGTTATTTTGTGCAAACTATTTATATTATAGTGTTATGGATAATCTAGTTGTGAGCTAAAATTTTTTTAAACAATTGGAATTGTTAGTCACAGCTAGAACTAGGAGAGTCTCTTTATATTCTGCTCCCCCATTGCCTTTGTAGCCTAAGAAAAAGGGAAAGACAACACAAAAGTCTTACAGGGATGAAAGAGAGAGAGAGAGAGAGAGAGAGAGAGAGAGAGAGAGAGAGAGATTCCAGAATAAAAAATTTCGTCTTCTATCTTGAAAGTATATTGTCCTTATAATATTTTTTTTCAGAAAGGCTTCAGAATTTCTTCTCTTAGGTTGGAAATGAAACAGACTATTTAGTTGTAACAGTCCATTGATTGCAGATTTTGTCTAAGCCTGTGGCCACTAAGAATCAATGCTAAGTGAGCAATAGGTAGTATTTCCCCATGCCTGTATTTGATTTCTACAATTACATTCATCCAAACCAAATTCACACCATTGCATCAATGAAGGGAGCTTTTCCTTTTTTGTTTTCTTTTTTAATTGAATTTTCAGTATGTATTGCACTCTGCATAAATTATCCATAACAAAACCACATAACATCTTTATATATATCAATATATATCTTTATATATATAAACATCTTTATATGTATGTAAATATATATCTTCCTTGAAAATACAATTTGATATGACTATAACTGCTATCAATGGAAAATGACAAAGGAATTGTTCAAGGAAAATGTGAGATATGTAACAAATCAAGACTGTTTTATGAGAAAAACTATAGTTCCAATGACTCTAAAATGAAACAGATAAAAACCTAATTCAGTTGAGAATTACTTTTTTAAAAAGATGGATGTACCTTGAGACTATAATGTTAAGTGAAATAAGTCAGACACACAAGCTTAAATATCATATGATTTCTCTTATTTGAAAAATTCAATATATAAATAAAGTACAAAATAAAAGACAGATAATGAGGAGAGGGGTTTCTGATTCCATAAAAATAATTTGAAAGATGAAAAAGCAACATTGAACATCTAATCTTCCCTTTCCACTCTCCAACCTGAGTCTCTCTTTCAGGGTTCCCTACCTCAGTGTATGACATCAACATACTCTCAAGGATAGAAGTCATCCCTGATACCTCTCTACCTATATATCTAATTCATTCCCAAGTCCTGTGGGTTTGCATCCTGTGTATCTCGCAATCTGTCCATTACTGCCCCCTGCTACCGTTTTAAAACAAGCAATTATAATCTCTGGCCTGGACTACTGCAGGAATCTTACTTGTCTTGTGAGATCCAATAATTTGTTCTCCAATGCACTTTCCAAATGTCAATCAGACAGGATTTTCCCTGATTAATGTGATATGACCCATATCCCAATACTCTGTGGTCCAAAATCACCATTTAAGCTTAACAAATTAAGAGCT
Source organism: Heterocephalus glaber (assembly GCF_053883595.1). Taxonomy (NCBI): domain Eukaryota; kingdom Metazoa; phylum Chordata; class Mammalia; order Rodentia; family Bathyergidae; genus Heterocephalus; species Heterocephalus glaber. Next base: position 11,628,990 of record NW_028258403.1, read on the forward strand.
AAATATTTCCTTGCTGAGCAAGAAAATACATGCAAGTGAAAAAATTCTCAGGTAGTTCCCTGGGGACAGGGAAGACTCAGAGGTGTTTCAGTGCCATAAAGGGGGAAGAAATGGTGTTTGTACTAATTAAGCATTGAAAACTAGAACTCTATATTGGATAAAATGAGACCATGGATCTTTACATAGTTGGTTATAAGAAATTATTCCCATTGTTCATTGCTCAGGAAAAAGTCTTAGATCTGAGTCTGATATCCTGGGTAGGGGGAGTCACTCAAGTTCATGGTCTTTTATCAGCTTCACCTGATGAGAACCATCTGTGATGAAACAACACTCCCATCCAAGTACCACTTGTGCATTATCCCCCCAATTAAGAAAAGAAAGAAAAACACACCAAATTTTCAAATAGTTCCTTAAAACTGCCATTAACTTGGGATCTGGAGAAGTCATTCTTGGACTCTCCCACCACATTGCCTGATGCAGTCATTCTGTTCTATCCTCGGGCTCAGAGTGGTTATACCTAAATCTACAGTACCAACCTAAATTCTCAATTTCATTATTTTTATTAGTTGATTTCACAAGTTTAATCTTAATTAAATGGTGGTTTTGTCCCTGTGCCTTTTGTTTCTAATAACTTTAGTTGTTTTTTAAAACCACAGTAAGACCAATTCTCTAAAAACTGTTTTATGTAAATATGTTTTTACTAATTTAGTGATTATCTAATGCAAATGGACTTCAGAAAGAAAAAAAGATGCCTGAAGGTACATAAGGCACTAATAGCACTAAAACAATTGTAAAATAACAGAAGCTCAAAATACCATCTCAGGTTATGGACTTCAAAAAGAATTATAAGGGCCGAGATTTAGCTCAGTGGTTTCACCACCTGCTGCGCAAGTGCAAGGACCTGAGTTCGATCCCTGGTACCAAAAAAAATTATAAAATTTTAAGAGGAAATTAGATATGTACTTTATTAAGCTATCATTTTCCAGTACTTCTAACCATTGTAGTTAAGTACTTTTTAGAAACTACATTACTGTTATACATAACAGATTAAACTCAATTTATTTTGATTTTTTTTTTAAATCAAAGAGAAGGAAGATACCCTAAAAATACAGTTTGGAGCTGGAAAACAAGTGCGTAAATTTTGATACTGATTTAGCAGGTCAGAGAAAAACATAAATTTGACCCTGGAGGAGAAAAATAGTAAAAAGCAAACTGGTCCATACCCTCCTATATTACTTACTTTCCCATCACTGAGACATAGTACCCAACACCTGCAAGTTTTTGGCTTCAGCCCACAATTTCATGCTGTATCTTCTCAGGGGCTTCTTGCCTGGCCTCACAGGGCTTCCTTTGAAATCTGTGTGGAAGCCTCCCTGACTCCACAACTCTTTCATTTTACATACCTGAAAACCCAGCACCATGTGGATGGTGCCAAAGTCTGCTACCAGCTTGAGCAGTAGCCAGGCCTCCTTGGATTATGGCTTCAGTGGTCTCTGAGTGCCCAGATACCTGACCATTATGAAACAAATCCCAGGGAACCAACTCCCTTGGCTGCTCTTCTCCAATGAAGGCTTTACAATTTTGTACCTTTGAGTCTGTGTTGATTTCTGAGATGTCTTCAAGGCATCTTTTTAATTATACTGATGGAAAGTTCGTGGCTTCCTTTTAATGTTAATTTTTTTAGGAAACAGGCTCTCCTTTGCCTCAACTTTAAAGGCACTTCCTTTCTGGCAAAAATGGAAATTTGCCTCTGCTATTTTTTCCTGGTTCTCAATGTACCTCTAGCTAACACCAGCCAGCAGTACCCCTCCCACAGCCTGAATGCTGGGCTGCCTTCAAATTTCCTCTGTCAAACTTATAGCCCACTACCTTTAATCACAGTCTCATGCAAAGCCTCAGAATGTGAACAAAATATAGACAATTTTTTCTGCCAGAGTATAGCACACATGGCCTCTATTCCAACTGCTTTGTTCTCAACTGAAACCTCTTGAGCCTAGACATGGGCTTTAATGTCTGCATTCTAAGGTCTGACAAGAATTTCCCATTAAGCTAGGGCTTTTCTAGGTGGCTTTTGCAAACTTTCCAAACTCCTCCTGTAAAGCTCTTCCAAAGATTTCTGAACTACATGGTCACGTATAATCATAGCAACAGCCCCCACTACCAGTACCAATATCTGTCTTAGTTTGTTTCCCATTACTGAGATACAATACTCAACACCTACAACATAAGGAAAAAGTCTATTTTGGCTCACAGTTTCAGTCCATGTTCAGCTGGCTCCAAGGCAAAAAGAGGACGGCAAAGGGGCATGGCAGAAGAAAAGGTGCTCAACCTATGACAGCCAGGAAGCACAGAGAGAAGGAAAGAGCCAGGGACAAGAATATACCCTACAAGGTCATGCCCTCAGGAACCCAACTCCATCAAGGCCCTCCCTTCCCTCTAGCAGTACTTTTTTTTGGTACTAGGAATCAAACTCTGGACCTCGAGCTTGCAAGGCAGGCAGCAGAACCACTGAGATAAATCCCCAGCCTTCTAGCAGTACATTTAGCTACTGCACTCAGCAATGAATGAATCCACTGATGAGTATCCACTTGATCCAACCAACATCAACTATATTAATCCTTCCTACCCAGGAGCAGGGGATGTCTTTCCAATTTCTGATATCATCTTCAATCTCTCTCTTCAGAGAGCTATAGTTTTCAGAGAAGAGGTCTTTTGTTAGGTTGATTCCTAGGTATTTCAGTTTTTTGGATGCTATTGTGAAAGGAATTGTTTGCCCTATTTCTGTCTCAGTGAGTCTATTGTTCGTGTAGAGGAAAGCTATTGATTTTTGTGTGTCCAGCTACTCTACTGAATTTGGTTAAGTCTAGAAGACTTTTGGTGGAGTTCTTGGGGTCTTCTGTATACAGTATCATGTCATCTGCAAATAATGACAATTTGACTTCTTCATTTCCTATCTTTATTTCTTTTATTTCTTTCTCTTGTCTAATTGCTGTGGCTAATATTTCCGAAACTATATTGATCAGGAGCGGTGATATTGGACATCCTTGTCTTGTTCCTAATTTTAGTGTGAAGGATTTCAGTTTTTGACCATTTAGTATGATACTGGTTGTTGGTTTTTCATAGATGGCTTTTATCAGATTGAGGTAGAGACCATCTATTCCAATTTTTGTAGGGTTTTTATCATAAATGTGTGTTGCATTTTATCTAATGCTTTTTCTGCATCTATTGAGATGATCATAAGGTTTTTGTCCTTGGCTCTATTGATATAGTGTATTACACTGATTGATTTGCATATGTTGAACCATCCCTGCATCCCTGGGATGAATCCCATTGGTCAGGGTGTATGGTCTTCTTGATGATCTTATGTATTCTATTTGCCAGTATCTCGTTAAGGGTTTTTGCATCTATGTTCATTAGTGAGATTGGCCTATAGTTCTCTTTTTCAGTTGAGTCTTTCTCTGCTTTGGGGATCAAGGTGATGTTTGCTTCCAGGGATGAATTAGGGAGTATTGCTTCCCTCTCAATTTCACTGAAGAGTTTAAACAATAGTGGCAGTAGTTCCTGTCTAAATGTCTTGTAGAATTCAGCAGTGAAGCCATCATAACCTGGCCTTTCCTTAGTCGGTAAGTTTTTAATTACGTTTTCAATTTCATTCGTTGATATTGAGTTGTTTAGAATTTTTAGGTCTTCTTCATTCAACTTTGGTAATTCATATGTATCTAGGAATCTGTCCATTTCTTCTGTGTTGTCCATCTTATTGGCATATAGGTTCTCGAAGTAAGTACTGATGATCCTCTGGATTTCTGCTGAGTCTGTTGTAATTTCACCCTTTTCATTCCTAATTGCATGGATTTGGGCCTTTTCTTTCCTTTTGCTGATAAGTTTGGCTAAGGGTTTCTCAATTTTGTTGATTCTTTCAAACAACCAACTCTTGGCTTCATAGATTTTTTGTATCATTCTCTTAGTCTTCATTGAATTGATTTCTGCTCTGATCTTTATAATTTCCTCCCTTGTATGAGCTTTGGGGTTGTCCTGCTCTTCTTTTTCTAGAAGCTTGACGTTCAGTGTCCGGTTGTTTAATTGAACTCACTCTGTTTTCCTAATATGTGTATTCACTGCTATGAATTTCCCTCGTAAGACAGCTTTCATTGTGTTCCATAGATTCCCATATGTTGTATTATCTTTATCATTTAATTGTAGGAACTGTCTGATTTCTTCTTTAATTCCCTCTGTGACCCATTGGTTATTCAGAAGTGTGTTGTTCAATTTCCATGTGTTTGTGTAATTTTTGCAGTTTCTTTTGCTATGGATCTCCAATTTCATCTCACTATGGTCTGATAATATAGAGGAGATAACTTCAATTCCTTTGCACTTACTTAAATATGTTCTATGAGTGAGAATGTGGTCTATTTTGGAGAACAACCCATGTGCAACTGAAAAGAATGTGTATTCTTATTTTGTGAGGTGCAACACTCTGGAAACATCTGTTAAGTTCATTTGTTCAAGAGTTTGATTGAGTTCTAGTATTTCATTACTTATTTTTTGTCTATTTGATCTATCTATTTGTGACAGTGGGGTATTGAGGTCCCCCACTACTATTCTATTAGTGCATATATGACTTTTCATGTTCATTAGTACTCGTTTTATATAGTTGGGCGCACTAGTGTTTGGTGAATAGATATTTATGAATGTCATCTCTTCCTGTTGGATTGTTTCCTTTACAAGGGTGTAGTGTTCTTCTTCGTCTCTCTTAATCAGTGTTGGTTTGAAATCCACTTGATCTCCAAAGAAGATAGTTACTCCTGCTTTTTTTCAGGTTCCCTTCTCATGGTGTATTGTTTTCCACCCTTTAATGTTCAATCTATGAGTTTCTCTTTGAATTAAGTGTGTTTCTTGTATGCAGCATATTGTTGGATTTGGCTTCTTAACCCATTCTGCCAGTATATTTCTTTTGAGTGGTGAACTGAGACCATTAACATTAATGATTATTAACTGATACGTATTGACTTATCCTTGTCATGACTTTTTCTTTTTGTTGGATTCTCCACCTTTACATTTAATTTCTTGTTGTGTCCAATGGATTCATTCTGCTGTGCTTCTTAGGGTTGTGATCCTCAGCCCTTTCCTCTGGGCTGGGAGTGGTGGAATGGTGGCCCAGAAGCCCCTTCCTCTGGCAAATGTTACTTTCTCATTGAGATTTTTCTCTCAGTTATCAACTTAATAAGACATTATCTATGGTCATCAATAATCTAGATTGTTGTGTAGTTATTATATATTTCAACACCTGTTAAATGTGCAGTCTTCTTGACAGCATATCATATATATTTTTATTTATTTATATAAATATATATATATATCCTCCTGAACAATCACTTGGATATCCCATACAGTACTTTCCTCAGACTTAACATGTCCAAAACTGAACTCATCCTTCCAAACCTGTATTCCATGTCTCACCAAAAGGCATTTCCATCTACTTTATTACCCTTGTCAGAAATCTAGCCTCTTTTCTACTTCTTTTTAATCTTTCACAAATTCTAGTCATTCTGATTTTTATGTGCAGCCCTAGTATGTCTCCATCTCCATTCCTTTACTAAAAATACTTCAGTGGCTTCCCCTCCCATTTGAAATAAAATCTTAACTCCTTTTTAAAAAAGCTGATATTTTGTGTAATCTGTCTTCTGCCTGCCTCTCCAGCTTTAAAGGACTCATGCTCTCTAGAAACAGTCTTTGTAAGATTTCTCTCTAATTGGAATACTTTTTCTTGCCCTCTTCCTCTAACTCCTACTTCTCTCTTAGATCTCAGACAAGAACCCCACTCTCATCCCAAAGTACATCAGGTATCACTCTTGTCTTCCTACATGACGTCCCATCGCACCCTATATTTCCTTTCACAGGTAAATGTATACCATAAGATAATTTATTTAATAGCTGCCTCATCTATAACCCCTTTAACTCTGTTAAAGCAGAATGATGGCCATTTTGCTTACTACTATGTGCACAGCTCAGTGTATAATCTATTATAGACACTCAAATATTTGTTGAATAAATAAGAGAATATTTATTGGATGAATAATGATGCTTAATGTACTTGAAAGTCCACTGGCTGGTGAATGCAAGAACAGAAAAAAGGTTATCAGGAGAGACATTATCCAATGAGAATCTTTAAGATATGGCAACCGGATGGATGTGGAAGACAAAATAAAAGGACATGAAATATGGACCTTAAGTCGACTATGCCTGGGAAAAGGAGAAGGACACTAAAACATGTCAGAAAAGTAGAAAGAGATGTTTGGATAGAGAAATGATGAATTTGCATTTAGATGTGTTGATTAGAGATGCCAGTTTCATTCAGGTTGAAACTGTATGCCTGTGAATACAAATATAGATCTACAATTTTAAAAAGAGGCTAAGATTAGAAATTGACAATAAAGATAAAGCCCTTTATTTAAAACTGAAAATTTAACATGGGATCTTTGCACTAAGCTACCTTCCCAGCCCTTTTTTATTTTTTATTTTGAAAATGAGTCTTCCAAAGTCATTAAGTTGCCAAAGGGAGTCTCAAATTTGTGATCCTCCAGTCTCAGCCTCCCAGAGTTGTGGGGTTACAGTAATATGGCACCATGGCCAGCTTTATTTATTATTTTTGAGGTAAGGTTTTGCTAAGTTCCCCCAGCTAGCCTTAAACTTGCTATCCTCCTTCTTTAGCCTCCAGAGTAGGAGAAATTATACAGGTATGGTGTAGCCTTAGGGAGATAAAGTTATTATTTAGTCATTTTAGTGGTGAAAACTCTTCCAACAGATAATTTAATAGATAATTTGGGTGTATCTTTGGCTTAACTTTTTTTTTTTTAATGTTGGTACCGGGGATCGAGCTCGGGTCCTTGCACTTGTGGGGCAGGCGGAAGAACCACTGAGCTAAATCCCCAGCCCTTGGACTTACCTTTTATAAAAATTTCTCACACTATAATGACATATTCAAAGCTTGTCTTTTCCCACTCAATGATAAATTTCACAAAGACAATATTGTTCTTTCCTTTGGGAGGGAGCCACTAGATTCCCCAATGCATAAGACTCCAGAAACATGGAGGATAGAAAAGCCAAGCCTCAGGTGTTGAATGGAGAAACAACGGCAATAAGAGCAGCCACCTTAAAGAAATTGGCATTGCAAAGTAACTCAGCATTGTTCTATCAATGCACTGAACAAATGATTTTAAATCTTTCAATTGGCTAGTAAGAAAGTTATAAAATTTGTAGTTCTCAATCCAGTAGCCTCTCTTTAGGCTACTGCAATGTACTCTTGCACTAATTATCTTCTTCAGTTCACCCTAATGTAGAAACAGATCATCCTACTATCTCAGATTGATTGTGAATGTGAGTTTGCCAATTTTGAAAGTACTTTAAAGATTTTGAGATACAATTTGATATTCAGAAATCCAGAGAGGCTTGGACTCAGAAAGTATCCATCCAAATAGACACCTGCTATCTTTCTATTTTTATACACAGAGATCTAATGTTTATCAAGTCATTAAAACTAATTTTGAAGCTCATATTTTAGAGTATGTGACTATGTTATATAGATGTAACTCTAAGAACTTCCTCAGAAGTTTTAAGTATCAAAGGCAACAGACAGTCTCTATGATTAATGTATATTCTATCTACAAATAATATACAACACTATGGGCTTCTTTTCAAATAATTTAATTTGATGAAAATGTACTGCTATTATCTTCATTTATTAATGTTTCTACTCCTTGACTTAAATTCAACAAAACATGTGCTTGAACCACGAAGGCCTTTTTTTTTTTTTTTTTAAAAACAATATTTCCTAAAAGGAACTTAGAAGTACTGTTATAGCATTACCTATTTCTGGGAAATAAGTTAATATAGAGTCTACCTTTAAACAAAATCCAAGATTCTTACCACTAACATGGATCCAGCACTGAACTCCTCATCCTGTTTTACTTTTTGTAAACTATGCTATATTGTGAAACCTAAAAATCAATGTTGAAAGAGCTAAATTATATACCTATACTTATATAAATTATATAATTGTTCACATGGTGGATTATTACAGAATATTACCAATTCATTAGCTATAATAAATTTCTTTTACAAAGAGTTACATAAAACATACATGAAATTACTTCATTTTTAGTTTTGCCCCCACAGCATAAATCATTTTTCTCTGTACAAGATGTCACTATCTCTCTAGCAGCTTAATCCCAGGGGGTTCAGCAACTGCAATTACTACATTTAAATATTCCATGTATCTGTCAAGACTTAAAAGAATTCTGTGGTGTCAGTTTAAATATAAATATATATAATTCTAGTTAATCATCACTTAAGGCAGTTTTGAAAACTACATTACTGCTGCAAATTTCAGTAGCACCTTCCATATGTTGTGTAGTTTGCTATATTGCAACTCTTTCTATTGATTTATTGGTTAAGAAAGTGTCCATACTGATTCTTCCAGGCTTAAGTGTTCTCTTTATACAGAAAATACATAGTTTCTCACTGAGGTAAACTTGTCAAGATCATTTCATCTAATCGTTTTAGAGAAAAGAACACCAGAAAAATCACTTTGTGCTTTATATGGAGCTCAAAGTGAGACTGGAAATCTCATATAAATACAGTATTTCAAGAAAATACTAGCAAAACATATTACAAGCTTTTTATTTGTTTCCTCCGCTTCTAAAGGAAACCTTTATATTTACCAGTGACCACACTAATGGTCAATAGCTTTCATTCTTCTTTTGCCTTTCAATGTAAGTGCAGATTTCGTGCATTTTGTAATTTCATCTTATAAACAGCTTCAATGGTCCTGCAATGAAAATTAAGCATTTTGATGGTATAGTAACTACAGCTACATAATTTTGCACCAGGATGGGTCATAAGGTTGCTATATTTACCTTTAAGTTAGATTTGTTCATGTGTCTGTATTTATTTATCCTACTTCAATAGCCCTTACAGTGAAGATAAAAGTGTAATTATTTTTGCAACAATGAAAGATTCAGGGTGCCAGAACCTAATATCCTAGGGCCCAGCAACCATAACTAGCACTAGTGAATAGCACTTCAAGGCTTTTAATCTCCATGACAACCTACCTTGCATTCTTCAATAAAATACCACTTTGCATGCATACAAACATATTCTTTATGCACAGTCTACTTATTAATAAATATCACCTACACAGAACATAAAAAAAGCAGACTTTCCTTTCAAATAACTGAGTTTTCCCTACAAAACTAATTAAATGAACTCAGAAGGAACTTAATTTATATCCTTGCATCTGTAGTACACCTACACAATAAGCTGCCAAAAGACTTTCTGAAATAGATATTGAAACTGATACATTCTTCAATTTGAAATGCTATAGAGATACTATCCCCAAACCTCTCTTGAGTATTGTACAGAAAATACTTTCTTGCAATGAGTAGGCAATTTCACTTTAGGCCTAATTGTTGCTGATGTTGATGTCATGGGAGAATATACTGTTACAGGCTTAGGATTTTATGTATATTCTCTCAAGAGTTAAAGACAACTCTCTAGTTTTTAGGGTAAGCCTATGAAACTCACAGGTTTGTTGCTTGTTCTATTCCTTGCCATCTCCCTTGAGACAGCTTTTGTCTATTTTGCTGCATATAAATTTTTACAATCAAGAATAGTTAAAGAAGGATTGGGAGGGAAAATCTGGAACTTTTTTAGATGGTGGTTATTCCTGCTCATTTTACTTAAAGGTATCAAAGTAGAAGAAAAGGAGGGAGGATAAAAGTAGTATCTACTATGAGGTTTGAGCATCTCTGTTGATCTAGTATATCCATATCTCATTTTTTAAGAAGAACATAATTGCATAGCTCTTTATTAATCTTTTAAAATTATCAGTCTATGATGACTTTGTAATTAGAGAATTTAGAGAATTATCACAAGGGAAAAAACATTGAAAATCAGAGAGCCTCACAATGTGCAAACCACTGAAGGTTCTGATTAAGATAGATCACAATTTACTTTTTAGATGGTATTTCGCTTTCTTATGGAAATAATTTCTCTTTTTGTGTCACTGGTTTCTTTACAAAATGATTCTTTTACTCTGCTGCATACTTAGGAGACTAAGTGCTATTAATTACTATGCTGATCACATAAAACTTAACAGATTCAGAAAAAAAATTTTGGTTTGGTTTTGTTTTTGTACCAGGGATTGAACTTGAGACATTGCACTTGCGAGGCAGGCAGCAGAACCACTGAGCTAAATCCCCAGCCCAAAAACATATTTTGAATAACCATTTAAAGGAAACTTATGTCCCTTACCCTTGATCATCATCTTGATCAAGAGACTTCTGGAGAGGTGATTGGATTGTGGGGACACTAAGCTCATCAATAGGCTGGATGGGCTTTTACAAGGTGAAGGCTACTTGGAGGAAGTTGGTAGTGAGTATGTAAGTTACAGACTATATCCGGTCCCTGGTCCCTTCCCTCTGACTTTCCTGTGTTCTGATGCCCGGCCACCATGCAGTGTGCAACTTTGCTCCGCCATGGCCTTCCCCCATGATGCTTCACCGTGAAGTCAGCCAACCATGAGAGCAAAACTATGAGGAAAAATAAAGCTTTTCTTCCTTTAAGTCGCAGGTGCAGCTATTTTGTCCCAGCAACAGAAAAATTGACCAATATGCACCTAAAAGGCCTTCTTTCATAAATATAAACTGAAAGATAAATACATCTTTCTAGATGAGCATTTTCTTTCAGAATAACTGAATTTTTCTCATTATCTTAATAATTTCCCTAACACAGTATCAGTTTCCCAAAATGTAAATCATGTGGAAAAAAAAAAGCCTAGGTGTGACTAGATTATTTCAAATATGTTGTGTTCATCACATTCACAAACCATTCATTTTGTGGTTAGCGGCACAGGATGGCATGTATATTTTGTTGTCTGTTTTTTTCAGCATCCTGAGGTTTACTTTACTCATATCAAACAGCAAGTACAGAATCAGAAAAGCAATTATGCACTCTAACAAACATTTTATTAAAATAATTCATTGTTTTCTTTGAATTTTACAAAGCAACTAATTTAAGTAACATTTTTTATTGTACAATATAATTGGATTATTGTCCCTGAATTGACTGGTTATTTTGTCATGTAAAAATACTTCCAAGTGTACTAATTATTGAATAACTAAGGCAGACAACTAGGCAGCCAGCTTTTTCAGGGGTCTGAGAGCTTAGGAAACTGGGCATACTTTATAAAATAGCATAACTCTAATGTTGGGATTTTGATAGGTCTCTAATGTTGTTGAAGTTGTTGTTGCTGCTGTTGTTGTTTTTTACATAGCAGCCATTCAAACTATGCTTTGACTTCCTTGAGAACCAGCACTTTGTCTCCCTCGTATTCTCTAATTTATACAACAGTAACCAACCCGTAGGATAAAAAGCCTCACAAATGGCTGTTTAATTGAACCAAATTGAATTCCTAGTGAAATCACTTTCAAGCACAACCTTCTAATCATTAGTGTTAGCACATTTCTTGCTTGGTATTTGGTCAAAAATCTGCATTCAGAAAATTTAAAACTGGTCCACTTAAGCAATTTCTAATTGCTTTGATCAGTGCCTTAAAACTGAGTGTCAACATTTCTATTTTGGCATCTTTAAATATTGCTATGAATACTAATAATGCATCCTTAGCAGTAGTCTTTTTCTTTGACAATGCCATGGTGAGAAAACACTATAGTAAGACCTGGTAACTTTGATTGAAAAGAAAATAACATTTCTCCCACTTACTTATTTTAAAGTGAATATAATTCTTACAAAAATATGTCCACCAAAATAAATTTTTATATGTACAGAAGTCTAAAAGGATTCATGAAAATATCATGTAATTTCCCTTCTACCTTCAGGAAAAATGAAATCACAACTCTCCCACTCCTCAAAATCAGCATTCTATTCTCTGAAAAGTCACCAAACCAGGAGTCTTTATGTGACCAACTTTATCACACATTCTAGTGATTCACAACACTTATACATAACCTAAATTTGAAATGCCATTAAAGTATAAACTTACCATTTTTAGGTTAGCCCTCAATAAAGCTAGTAAGATGCCTTCTTATGTAAGGAATATAATAATTCTCACACCCCTTTAGGCTGTTTACTACATGACAAAGAATTGAGATCTTCAATTGCTCATCCCACCCCAGAATTTGCTATCCTACCAACCAGTAATGTCATGTTTTCATTTCTAGTGAGCCAGTCACTGAGCTCATGTAGGATTTAGTTTACCAAAACAAATGATGTATAAAGCAGCCCTATACAACTCCTATGTTTCTGTGGGCTTTCTAGTTGCTTTTAGTACAGCAAACTGACAACTTTTTCAGCTCTTACAGGGATACTAGTTACCTATGATGTTGCAGACCCTCTAAACCCAGAGCCCTGATTTTTAGTGCTGACAGTGCTCACGGTGTTAATGCTTTCTCCATGACTGATGTCAAGCCACCAACATTAGATCACTGAAAACAAAGTTGGGAAGATGCATACAGCCTGTTCCCCTGAAACCAGCCAATCCCAACACACTGTGACTGACACTTTTTCTGGTTATAATGGTAATTGGCATAGGAAATTGGAAATAATTGTAAAAGAAATGGGAAAAGTAGCCTAGTTCTTGTAGTCAGAGACTGAAACTGTTAATACAGTATTTAGTACTACAAGTAACCCTTATGTAGACTTCTGGAACATCTGGATTTACTTCAGTGTTTTTAGAAACCATAGAAATTTCAATATATTCTCAAATTGGAGTCACTCCTAGTGGGATTATCAGAAAAAGATTTAAAATACAAGATAGAAGGTAAGAAGTCAGCTAAGCATTAGTAGAGGATTTAGCGATGAATTCTTAAGAGCAAAATTTGAAGGAAAATGAACTCAGATATTAAAACTGTATTCCTCTACTTGTTAGTTCAGAAAACTGAGTATGATGGAGAAAAGTACTTTAGCAAGAAATCATAAGGTTAAACATCAAGTTGAAGAGGAAGTTTGAAAAATGCCAGACTACTAACCTGTGTTAACTAAATAAGAACTGCATAAAATTTTTCCATCTTAAACATCTGAATAACTATGAATCTCTGACACCAAAACCATGACACTAGAAGTGGGAGTCAACAATTCTGAGTAATATCACAAAGACACTACTCCAGAAAAAATGTAAAGTTTCTTATTATGCATAAGTGACTACCACATAGCAAAACAAATGTATAAATGTCTTATAAAAGAATATAGAAGGGAGACCTTAAAAAGTAGGAATGGGGGCCAGGGATTTAGCTCACTGGTTCCGCCACCTGCCTCACAAGCAGAAGGACCCAAGTTCGATCTCCAGTACAAAAAAAAAAAAAGTAGGAAAGGTAACTGGCTCCATTCCACCACTCCTAGGGGAGAGGAAGTAAACCAATTCCAGCGCCCAGGAGGAGGCTCCCTGCCACCATTCCACGCTCCTAGGGCAGAGAAGGTGAGCCACGTGGGTGCCAGCAGCACCTCCACACACATTCTTCAAATGAGAAGACATGTAAACAAGCCTCAGAACCAGACTTCCAGGTCACCTATAGTAGCCCCAAAGGGAAAGGAGATGGAACAATCTGATACTCAACCACCTGGTCTCCCTGAACTGGCAACAAAAGAGGATCTGAGAAAAATGAAATCAGAAATAATTTCTCACATAACAGCAAAGATTGTGCCCATAGTGCAAGACATGATTAATAAATCTAGAGAAGACACAGATAAAACATAGAGGACCTGAGGAACATGATGGAATCCCAACATAGGAAACAAATGGAATCCATGAAACAGATACAAACAGATTTCCAGGAGATTAAAAACCCCATTGAAAGTCTGCACAGCAGAATGAACCAATGTGAGGACAGAATTTCAGATATAGACTATAAGATTGCAAATAGTGACCAGAAAAAGAAAATTTGCTTTAAAATTGTAAGGGAGAGGAGAGGCCGCAGGTGCAGCGAGTGAGTTCATGGGCATGGGGGATGGGCTGTCGGTCCTCAGCAGGTCAGAACGAGAGGGCGGAGGAACACCCTCGCACCTTCGACCCCGCACTGCTGGAGTTCCTAGTGTGCCCATTGTCCAAGAAGCCACTCTGATATAAAGCATTCACAAATGAATTGATTAATGAAGAATTGGGAATAGCTTATCCGATCATTGATGGAATTCCTAATATGATACCACAAGCAGCTAGAACAACACATCAAAATAAGAAGCAAGAAGAAACAGAGCAGCACTGAATCATCATTTAAAAAACACAACTAGGTTTTCTTAATACTATATACAATTTAAAACACGGTGGTCAGTAGTAAGTGGGGAAGAAGAATGTTTCTGTCTCTGCCTACACTGACTGTTCTTATTCCACTAATCTCCTTAGTAGGACTCTTCTACTCTCCCTCTGTGGAGGAAAACTTCCCACAGGGCTGCACTAGCACAGCCAGCCTTTGCTTTTACAGTCTGCTCTTGCCCATCACCATACCAGTGTGTGTGTTCTTCCACCTTTCGACTTGGATGAGTATTAAGCTCTTCAGGCATAATTAATGCAACCATAGCCAAGATGGTTTATGTATTAAGTCCTAAACACCTGTCGCTAAAAGCTCAACTCGATGGACATACTGGAGACCCATTTAGTTTGGAGGAAAGTTTCTGTGACTTGCTTAACTCAGGTTTAGGACTAAGAGATTTAAGCTGCAGAAGCTTTGATTGTACTCTGTTCTGCCACTTTTGAAGATTCTGACTGCTGTATTGGAGAAACATTTCCATAAAATGTCTTGATGGAGATTAACTCCCCTAATCATCAAAAAAATAATAATAATAATAATAAATAAATAAATAAAATTGTAAGGGACCACGAGAAAGCAATCCAGAAGCTGCTAGACGATGCAAAGAAGAATAACATAAGACTGATTGGAGTCAATGAAGAAACAGGAGAGAGTGCAGATGACATCAAAAAACTGTTCACAGAAGTGATGGCAGAAAACTTCCTAAGCAGGAGAAAAGAACTTGACATACAGATAAGTGGGGCATACAGGACTCCAGCTAGCCTTGATCAAAAAAAATCTACACATAGGAATATAATGGTTAGGATTCAAGAAACCCAACAGAAGAACAAAATTCTACAAGCAGTGAGAGAAAAAAAAACAAATCACATACAAAGGAAAGCCCATCAGAATGACAGCAGACTTCTCAATGCAAACCCTCAAGGCAAGAAGAGCTTGGAGTGATGTATTTCAAGCCCTAAAGGAAAACAGCCTCCAACCCAGATTGATGTATCCTGCAAAACTATCTTTCAAAATTGATGGAGAAATAAGATACTTTCAGGATAAAGAGCACCTCAGGAACTTCATGAAAACCAAACCAACACTCCAAAAAATTTTAGACAATACCCTAGGAAAAGACAATGAGGATCACAACCCCAGGAAACCTAGCAGAAGGAATCTGTTGGGCATGACAAATTAAATGCAAAGGGGGAGAATCCAACAAAAGGAAAAAGTCATGACAAGGCTTTTAAAACTTTTAACTTCATCTCCCTAATGAGTGCATAATTCAATCTTGTTGTACTGATTAGTATCTTTCTGATTCTAGTGTTGCACACCTTTCCTTGTGCTGTACTGGCTATTTATCATCTTCTTGTGTCTACTTTTTAATTGGGTTGTCTATTAATGAGCTGTAAGAGTTCTTTATATATTCTGGTCATAGGTTATATGCATTGTAAATGCCTACTCTAAATTCATAAACATTTTCCCTTATAATTTCTTCTTAAAGTTTTATACTTTTAAGCTTTCATATTTAGGTTCATAGATCCTTTCAAGTTATTTTTATGTTTGGAAATAAAGAGTTGAGGTTAATTTTTTTATATTTGCATACCAGGTGTTCTAGTGCCATTTGCTGAAAACACTGTCTTTCCCTCGGCTCTTGAATTGAGTTTATATTCTATAAAATGTTAATGTTAAATAATCTTTCAAAACTCAGTGGACCATATATGTGTGGTTCTATTTCTAGATTCTCTGTTTTATTCAAATGATCTATATGTCTTTCCTTATGCCAACACTGCCTTGATTACTGTAGCTTTAGAGGAAGTCCTAAAATTAGGTACTAAATGTCTTCCAACACTGTTTTTTTTTTTCTTTTTCTTTTTACTGTTCTAGGTCCTTTGTACTCATACAAAACTTTTAAATTTCAATATCCAATTCTTCATTTATAGCAAGTATACACAGACCTGAATTTTTATATATACCTTGTGTTTTCTAATCCTGCTAAATTCAAATACAAGTTCTAGGGGCTCCTAGAGATTTCTTAGTATTTTCTCTGTAGATGATGATTTCATCTACATATAAAGATTTTGCTTCTACCTTGCCAATCCTATCGTAGTTGTGTCATTTTATTGCCAGACTATTTTGGTGGGACCTAGGTTTCAAAGTTTAATGGACAGATGAAAAGTAGGCATATCTGCCCTTGTTCCCCACTTTAGGGAGAAAGCATTGTTATCTTCTCCATTCATATAAGGTATTTTTGCTGGAAGTATGGAGTATATGTCTTTTATCTGTTGAGAAGGTTCTGTTCTACTTCTAGTCTTCTGATAGGTTTATCATGAACAGCTGTAGAATTTAGTCCAATACTCTTTCTCCAGCTAGTGACAGGATCATATGGCTTTTTCCTTTCCTCTGTTAAAATGATGATTTTGGGGGGTGGATCTTTCAATGCTGAACCAACACTGTCATCCCTATAATAAAAACCACTTCCTACATACTGCCAGATCTGACTTCTAATGGTTTGTTTTGTTAAATAAATTTCTATCTATGTTCATACTTTTTTCTTCTATTATCTTTATCCAGTTTTTAGGATTAGCACAATGTTGATTTGCTAAAATGAGGGGAGAAGTGTTCCTTCTTTTTTCTGCTTTAAATGTTTGATATAATTTATCAGTTAAAATATATATGAGCCTGTTGTTGTTATATAGGTAGGTTTTCAAGCTAGAAATATACTTTCTTTCATAGGTGCTATTCAAATTTTATATTTCCTCCAGAGTTAGTTTCATTAATTTGTCTCCCAAGTACTTCTTAGAAGTTGTGAAATTTATTTCAAAAAGATTTTTGCAATATGCTTTCTATATCCTTTTTATTCTGTAAAATCTGTGGTAATGTCTCCTAGATCTTGATATTATAATTTAAAAAATGTATAATTGATATTGTGTAATAGGAAGTAAAGTTCTAAAGGAGCAGGGGAAGTGGGAGGGGTAGGGGAAAAGAAAGAAGGGAAAAGAAAAAATATGAGAAAAGGAAAAGAATGGAAACAAATACTTTTCAAATAGGGAGGGGTGGAGGGGGTGAAGGGAGGGCAGGAAAAGGGGAAAAAAATAAGAACCAAGATACTCATGTAATGGTAAAAGATGCCAATAATGAATGTAACTGTATTTTATACCTAAAATGTACCAATAAACTTACTGGGGAAAAAAAAAGATTCTAGAGTAGGAGGCCACACCTCTGAGCACTGACCTCTTATGATTGAGCCAAATTTGAGTGCTGAGAGTTTCTTTAGGACATTCAAACATTTCTTAGGTACAGGCTTGAATTTAGTCTCAGGTTCAACATTTACAAACTGTGGGGCTTTGGGTAAGATTTAACTGAGTTTAATTCCTTCATGTGTAAAATGAAGTTACCATGACCACCACATGATTCACTGAATCCTAATTAGGAAATGTGTTTGAATTTAGATCTGAAATGACTCCCCAAATGCCCACAAAGTCATGGTTTGGTTCTCAGTCTGATGCTACTGAATTGTAGAAACCTTTGAGACATGGCACCTCATGAGGTTTTGAATTACTGAGGGAGTGCCTTGGAAGGAGACGGTGGGATGTAAGTCTTTTCTTTCCTTTTGTTCTGGCCATGGAGTGAACAGGTTTCTTCTGCCCTGTACACTTGCCATAAAGTGTTACCACAGGGTCAAAGCAATGGGCTAAAACCTTGTTAAATGTGAGCCCAGGGCCGGGGATTTAGCTCAGTGGTTTCGCCGCCTGCTGTGCAAGTGCAAGGACCGGAGTTCGATCCCCGGTACCAAAAAAAAAAAATGTGAGCCCAAATAAACTTTTCTTCCTAATAGATTATCTCAGGTATTTTAATATAGCCATGCAAAGCTGACTAATATAAGATTTTGTAGTCATCTATAAAATATAATAATACAAAGGACTGTGTTATGTGGTATTAACTGTCTAAAGTAGAGACAAAATACCATTGTTTAATAGTGGCAGAATTATAAAGAATACAGGAAAAAAGAAAAAAAAGTGAAAGAAAAAGAAAATAGTTATGAGAGATTAACTGTGTTTAGATCCACATGACTAAACACTCAAGCTTTCTTATATTTCTTCTTTCCTTTTATCCTTTATGGATATGTTTTTCTTGCATTGTAAAATTATTTTTTACTTTGGCATGAGGTTTTTTGTTTTTTGGGGTTTTTTTGGTACTAGGGATCGAACTCTGGTCCTTGCGTTTGCGCAGCAGGTGGCAAAACAACTGAGCTAAATCCCCAGCCCATGAGTTATTCATTTAAATTGTTCTGGTACCCATACTTCTTCCTGTATTTTTTTTTCTCAATTTAGTATTCAAACTCTGATCTCACTATGAGTTCTACTTTTATTACTGAGCAATTAAGAGATTCCAACAAGTCTTTCACAGAGACAAAAATGAAAAACCCCTGAAAGTTGCATTAAGCCAATGTAGTAAGGAAAGGAACAGAAAATATATGAAGATTAGAAAAAGAAACCCTTATTACTATTTTTCCGTGATCATTTTAATTTTTTCCCCCATTAACTTTATTGGTACATTTTAGGTATAAAATACAGTTTCATTCATCATTGGGATCTTGTACCATTACATGAGTATCTTGGTTCTTATTTTTTTCCCCTTTTCCTGCCCTCCCTTCACCCCCTCCACCCTTCCCTATTTGCAAAGACCTTGTTTCCATTCTTTTCCTTTTCTCATATTTTTTCCTTTCCCTTTTTTCCCTTCTCCTACTCCTTCCAATTACCCTGCTCTTTTAGAACTTTTCTTCCTGTTACACAATATCAGTTATACATTTTTTAAATTACAATATCAAGATCTAGGAGACATTACCACAGATTTTACAGAATTTAAAAGGACACAGAAAGCATATTACGAAAATCTTTTTTGAAATAAATTTCACAACTTCTAAGAAGTACCTTGGAAGACAAATTCATGAAACTAACTCTGGAGGAAATATAAAATTTGAATAGCACCTATTAAAGAAAGTATAGTCCTAGCTTGAAAACCCACCTATAGGACAACAGCAGGCTCATAAACATTTTAACTGATAAATTATATCAAACATTTAAAGCAGAAAAAAGAAGGAACACTTCTCCCCTCATTTTAGCAAATCAACATTGTGCTAATCCTAAAACTGGATAAAGATAATAGAAGAAAAAGTATGAACATAGATAGAAATTTGTTTAACAAGACAAACTATTAGAAGTCAGATCTGGCAGGATGTAGAAAGTGGTTTTGTTATAGGAATGGCAGTGTTGGTTCAGCATTGGAAGATCCACCCCCAAAAGTCATCATTTTAACAGAGGAAAGGAAAAAGCCATATGATCCTGTCACTAGCTGGAGAAAGAGTATTGGACTAAATTCTACAGCTGTTCATGGTAAAAGCTATCAGGAGAATAGAAGTAGAACAGAACCTTCTCAACAGATAAAAGACATATACTCCATACTTCCAGCAAAAATACCTTATATGAATGGAGAAGATGCAATGCTTTCTCTCTAAAGTGGGGAACAAGGGCAGATATGCTTACTCTTTATCTGTCCATTAAACTTTGAAACCTAGGCCCCACCAAAATAGTCTGGCAATAAAATGACACAACTATAATAGGATTGGCAAGGTAGAAGCAAAATCTTTATATGTAGATGAAATCATCATCTACAGAGAAAATACTAAGAAATCTCTAGGGGCCCCTAGAACTTGTACTTGAATTTAGTAGGATTAGAAAACACAAGGTATATATAAAAATTCAGGTCTGTGTATACTTGCTATAAATGAAGAATTGGATATTGAAATTTAAAAGTTATGTAGGAGTACAAAGGACCCAGAAAAGCCAAAAACAAAAACAAAAACAGTGTTGGAAGATATTTAGCACCCAATTTTAAGACTTCTTCTAAAACTACAGTAATCAAGGCAGTGTTGGTGTAAGGAAAGACATATAGATCATTTGAATAAAACAGAGAATCTAGAAATAGAACCACACATATATGGTCCACTGAGTTTTGAAAGATTATTTAACATTAACATTTTATAGAATATAAACTCAATTCAAGAGCCAAGGAAGAGACAGTGTTTTCAGCAAACAGCACTAGAACACCTGGTATCCGTATATAAAAAATTAACCTCAACTCCTTATTTCCATACATAAAAATAACTTGAAAGGATCTATGAACCTAAATATGAAAGCCTAAAGTATTAAACTTTAAGAAGAAATTATAAGGGAAAATATTTATGAATTCAGGGTAGGCAAGAACTACCTAGGATACAAAAAACATGATGTACAAAAGAAAAAATTGATAAATGAGATTCCATCAAAATTTAGAACTTTAAATGACATCATTAAAATGAAAAGTGGTCCTTAAACAGACCATATTTACAATGCATATAACCTATGACCAGAATATATAAAGAACTCTTACAGCTCATTAATAGACAACCCAATTAAAAAGTAGACATAAGAAGATGATAAATAGCCAGTATAGCACAAGGAATGGTGTGCAACTCTAGAATCAGAAAAATACTAATCAGTACAATAATAAGATTGAATTATACACTCATTAGGGAGATGAAGTTAAAAGTTTTAAAAGCCTTGTCATGACTTTTTCTTTTTGTTGGATTCTCCCCCTTTGCATTTAATTTGTCATGCCCAATAGATTCATTCTGCTGGGTTTCCTGGGGTTGTGATCCTCATTGTCTTTTCCTAGGGTATTGTCTAAAATTTTTTGGAGTGTTGGTTTGGTATTCATGAAGTTCCTGAGGTGCTCTTTATCCTGAAAATATCTTATTTCTCCATCCATTTTGAAAGATAGTTTTGCAGGGTACATCAATCTGGGTTGGAGGCTGTTTTCCTTTAGGGCTTGAAATACATCACTCCAAGCTCTTCTTGCCTTGAGGATATGCATTGAGAAATCTGCTGTCATTCTGATGGGCTTTCCTTTGTATGTGATTTGTTTCTTTTCTCTCACTGCTTGTAGAATTTTATTCTTCTGTTGGATTTCTGGAATCCTAACTATTATATGCCTATGTGTAGATTTTTTTTTGATCAAGGCTAGCTGGAGTCCTATATGCCTCCCTTATCTGTATGTCCAGTTCTTTTCCCCTCCTTTGGAAGTTTTCTGCCATCACTTCTGTGAACAGTTTTTTGATGTCATCTGCACTCTCTCCTGTTTCTTCATTGACTCCAATCAGTCTTATGTTATGCTTCTTTGCATCATCTAGCAGCTGCTGTATTGAGTTCTCATGTTCCTTTACAATTTTAAAGCAATTTTTCTTTTCCTGGTCACTAATTGCAATCTTATCTCCTATATGTGAAATTCTATCCTCACATTGGTTCATTCTGCTGCGCAGACTTTCAATGGAGTTTTTAATCTCTTGGAAATCTGTTTCTATCTGTTTTATTGATTCCATTTGTTTCCTATGTTGGGATTCCATCATGTTCCTCAGATCCTCTATTTTTTTATCTGTGTCCTCTCTAGATTTATTAATCATGCCTTGCACCATGAGCACAATCTTTCCTGTTATCTGAGTAATTATTTCTGATTTCATTTTTCCCAGATCCTCTTTTGTTGCCAGTTCAGAGAGTTCAGGTGGTTGAGTATCAGATTGTTCCATCTCCTTTCCCTTTGGGGTTGCTGTAGGTGATCTGGAAGTCTGTTTTTGAGGCTTGTTTATGTGTTTTCTCATTTCCACAGGGGGGTGGGTGCTTCTGGTGCCCACGCGGCTCACTTTCTCTGCCCTAGGAGCTTGAGATGGCAGCGGGGGAGCTTCCTTCCAGGTTCTGGGACCAGCTGAGCTTCTCTGCCCTAGGAGCCTGGGAGGGAGGCGGGGGAGCTTTCTTCCGGGTGCCTGTGATCATTTTATTTCTCACTTCATAATTATGATTGTTTCTTTCACTTGATTTTTTGGGGGGAGTTGGGCTTCATCATCAAGTAAGTCTTTCAAAAAATGTTCTTCCCTTAGTACTTTCATGTTTGAGAATCCCTACTAAATTTTTGTTCTACAAATTAAAAAAAAAAAAGAAAAGTAGGAATGATAAAAAAAATTATTATAATTTCAAGACATATCATGGCATTGATAGTTTTCTTATTTATGGTATTCTTTATTCTCTAATGAATTTCAAAAACACTTACAGAGAATTCTACAGAATCACCCATAATTATGGTTCACTTTCTGTAATGTCGAACTACATAGGTTTTCAAAACCTTAATTATTATACTTGAATATTTGTTTTACATATTTCCCTTAAAATATACTCTTTCTTTGCATTGGTGTGCTTGCATTAGTGAGATGATTCATTAATTGCATAGTGACCTTTTAGATTTACATAGCCCAATCCCAGCGCATCTTAACCAAACATTCTCACTGAAGTATAACATCATAGAGAAAAGTATTCAGATCATAAGGCTCTGGTTCAATGAATGATAACAAAGCAAAAGCACCCTTATAAACAGCACCCAGATGAAGAAATAAGAACATTACTCAGTATTTAAAAGTTCTCCTTGTGCCCTCATCCAACATTCCACAAAGAAACCACCATCCTGAAAACAAACTCTATAGATTAGTTTTGCTTTTTTGAATTTTACACAAATGAAGTCATTCTGTTATCAGACTCTAGTAGTTCTAGTGGTTCTAGGCTCTTGTCCCATTCAAAGAAATGAATGGAGAAAACTGATGACTTCTACTTTCTTTTGTAAAACATTTATAAATTCTGACTTTTAACTGAAGTCACAGTAGGTAATAAAATCATTTCCTTGTTTTTCTCATTTAAATTTTTTTCATTCATCTGTTTAAAAAATAGAATTGATTTTTGTTCTTCTATTATATAAATTTATTGGTAAGAGTTGTATATTTTCTTTTACTGCTATGCTTTTCAGCAAATTTTAGTGTTTTTAGCCTTTATGGCAAAAAAAATCATTTTTCCACAGATCACGTGAAAATTTATTCAAGGAAGATTCAGCTAAAGTTTCTTCATTCGCTTATTCATTCATTCATCAAAAAAAATTCACAAGTGTTTGTTATGTACAAGGCAAATGCGAGGCATAAGAATAGCATAGTAAATGAAACAACATCCAGATCCTCCAAAAGGTTATAATCTATAAGGAAAGACAGAATTTAAAGTGGAAAACAGTTAAAATGAGTACTGTTGGTGATAAAGATAAGAGAAAGAAAGAAATTTTCAATAAGGAAGTATTTAATTCTTTAAAAGATCTACAATGTTTACTTAAGCATCAGCATGTGTGCATAATCTTCAAAGATAACTGTGTTTGCCAGAAGCAAGACCTTGAGGAAAAATATCACTGTGTCTGAGATACTGCAAGAACTTTATCACTATATGGTAAGCAAGTGGAGAAATGACAGAAGATGAGACTAGAAAATGAGGCAAGGGCCAAATCAATAAAGGCCTTTGGAATTACATTTAGTATGTATTAGACAGATATTTAGACATTGGCAGGCCTTAGGGACAAAAGGGATAAAAACAACATGCTTTGGCATTTACAGTAGACAAAAAAAAATAAAGACCTCAGTGTATACTACATTTATGAAAATCTATTAGGTCTCAGATCAAAACTATTCCTATGCAGCACAATGAATTCTTAAGGTCAGACACTGTTCACGGCTGCATTGTATGATCAGCCAAAACTTCAGGGTTGTTATGATTTGTGTCTTGATGTCCCCGCAAAGCCTCATGCAATCACAGGTGGGGCTTTTCAGAAGTGGCTAGATCTAGACTGTGTGATGCTGGAATTGATTGATTCACGGTGCAATGCTAGGCTCAAGAGCACTAGGATTAAGGATGTCAGTGCTACCTGCCCTAAACAGCCTGGATAACATATAAGGGATAGAAAGACCTGTGGTCTTCCCTTGGTGCTTTGCTACCTTCTTCCCACCCTGAACAGTTTCTCCTCTGCCATGCCATCCTGCCTTGGAGCCAGCCGATTATGGACTGAAACCTCAACAAACTGTGAGCTAAATAAACCTACCCTCCTTTAACTTTGAGTGCCAGGTATTTTGTCTCAGCAACAAGAAATATAATTAAGACAAAGGTCATTTATTCTTAAGACATTCAGCATTCCTTGTTGCTATAACCCACAGCCCACCGATGTCAGAAAGGGCAACGAAAGTAACATTTTTTATATCTACCCACATTGAGCTAAAACTTTAACTAAGGAACATTCTCAGCTACAATGTAATCTCTAAAATATCCAGTTGATGAACCCTGGTGCCAAATAGACACTGGGAAGGTTTCACCCAGCCTTATCCAAGTAACCTATATGAGTCAGGGTCATTTTTTAAAATCTTACTGATATTTGAAAGGGCTCAAAAGAGGAATGGATAGAACCAAAAAGATGAAACACTCTAACAAAAATCATAGAAATAAAACTTAAAGTTGTATTTGATGCAGCTGCCATATTGGCTCTTGCCCACTCTTTCCCTCAATGGTGGATATTCACCTTATACTGTTTCACTTTGCAATACATTCTGCCTTTACTTTCACAATCTTTCTATGTCTTGACTGAATTCATTTGTCAAGAGCACAAGGAGGAAGATCTCTCCCACCAGCCTGGTAATAGTATACAAGAATCTAAATTTTTTTTCTGGATGATAAAAGTTGGTGCAAGATTTTAACCAGGAGTAACACAATGATATTTATGTTTCTGAAATATCATTTTGCCTGCAAAGTAAAGACTAGATTATAACAGCCTAGAAAACTTTGTCAATAAACTACTGGATAGTAAATATATTGGGCTTTATAGGCCATACATTCTCTGTCACAACTAAATTAATAAGCATGGCTATGACCCAATAAAACTTTATTTACAAAAAGCAAAAGCAGTTGAAATTGATCCATGAGCCATATGGTTTGCCAACTTCAGGATTAGATTATTTACTCCAAAGCAACAAAATGAGCTAGAAAGCTATTGCAGTAGTCCAAAGTGAATGACAATGAGAATTTGAATTAGAGTAGTGAGCATGAACACACAAAGGAAACAATTCCAGGAACAATTTCATGGCAAGACTTGATGACCAACTGGATATTGTAGCCACAGAGAAGAAATTTCAATGACTCCAAAGTTTAAGATTTGGATGACTGGAGAGATCATGTTACAACTAATAAAAATGGAAAAGAATGGAGGCCCAGGAGGATAGTGATCAAAGATCAGACCGGGATATAAATTATAGTTATTATTCAATTATTATAAGTATTTTAAATCACTAATGATTTATGAACACATTTTTGGATAGAAAGTTATATTTTAGATCTTATTGGAGAAGAGTATGGATAGTATAAAAAAAAGAGAAAGGATGAAACTCAGAAAGAAATAAAGTAAAGTCCCCCCAAATTAGTCATTAGATATGTACCTAGTTATGATGGTTTCATTCAGACTACTTATTATTTCACAAAAGCTTATTACTATCCTCTCTAGGTCGTCATTTTTCCAAATAAAATAGTTTTGCTTTTTTGTTTTCCAAGTCTTAAATTAGTTGCTTTCTCTTTAGTTACAATTACCTAGGCTGTAATTGCTCCACTAATTTTCTTGAGGTGTAACAACCGGGTACACTCACAGCCTTCCAGGTATGGATTCATTGTACCTGTATTAAAAGGTAGAATTTTTTTTCTGTTTCCTATTCTATGCCTGGTATGCCCTGTGTTTTTGTCTTTGGACTCTCAAACATCTTAGGTCCTTAAGAAAATTCTATCATTATTCATTCCTAGAAAGACAATTTGTAATCTAGCATTTAACAGGTTGTTGAAGTTCCTTTCAAGTACAAACAAATGTATTTTGTTCTGATCCCCTTGACCACTAACACTAATTAATCTTAATATTTATTAGTTAATTTTATCCAGAAAAACTGTTCCTAGCAAGGCCAAGGGCACTGGACCTTGTAGAATAAAAGCATTACATCAGTCTTCAAACAATACTTGGCTATCCTTAGAACTGAGGACAATAGAACCACTGTGATCAGATGAAAGCCTTCCTGGGAGGGTGTTTCCAGACCCCTTCCTCCAGTAAAAATCAAATATAAAAACTTAGCCTTTCACTCTGATGCTGCAATTCTACCAGCTGCTCTCTTACAGTGTATCAACAAACTCTTAACTTTCCTATATTCCTTGACTATTAGTAAATTCTTTTTACCACCCATAGCACCAGCCTTCACATGCCAAGCCTCACATGGCAGTTCAGTGAATTGTCCCCATATAGGTTCTTCTTTATGTGGAGTATCATGGATCACCCCTGAATGTATTGCTCTAAAAAAGAGCTGTCCAACATGCTGTCCAGAGGTGGGAGATCACAAGGGTGAATGCGTCTTGCCAGGCAAAGGTGAAGTCTTCTAAGTATTTGAGGGCCGGGATTTAGCTCAGTGGTTCCGCCACCTGCCCTGCAAGTGCAAGGACCCGAGTTCAATCCCTGGTACCAAGAAAAAAAAAAATTAAAACCAAGTATTTGAAGAACTGTTCAGTGAAAACAGAGTGTTGTGCCAAAGAGCAAAGAGCAATATTAAGCCCAGGGATTTGAAATTATAGGAAAGCAAATATGAGGCTCAACAAGAGAGATGCTTTTCTAACAAGGAGAACTGCCCCAACATGAAATGGATTGTTTTATCGAGGAATAAACTTATAGTCTCTGAACCTGTTCATTTAAAAGACGAATACATTATTTTTCAGAATATCATCTTTTAAAAGTAACTACTAGAATGAATATTAATAGTATCTAAATGTTTCCAAGAGATTAGGGCACAAACACATATCTGGCTAAATAAACCCCAGGCCAAACAGTTTGGTTTGGGTAATCTTCCATATTGCTGGCCCATAGTTTTTAACCTTACGTGGACTAAGGTTTTGATTCATGATCTAGTGAATATTCTTCAGAGATGGTTTTACTAGTTCATTCCTAAACAAACAGCAGATATTTCTACTTGTCAATCACCTCCAGTCAGGAGCCAAGAGGGAAGTCAGCTGTCAGAAACTGTTTACAGAGCCAGTAGGTATTTTGTCCACTCTCTCATATTTTCTTGGCTTTTTTGCTTTTTTTTCTGCTAATTCTTCTTTTTTTGGTTCTTTTCTCCTAATATTTCTTCTTGTTTACAAATTTCACTATCCTCTTTTCATTTTTCCCTTGTCTTTCTTTATTTTTACCTCCCCTCATTCACTCATCAAACGTATCTTTTTGAAGACCTCTCACATTTTAAAAAGTTAATTTTCATCAACCAACAAAAATTTCCTTTAAATTTGCAAAGAAGTTAGGAAAATGGGAAGGGTGAGAGAGAGAGAGAGAGAGAGAGAGAGAGAGAGAGGAGGAGGGGGAGGAGGAGGAGGAGGAGGAGGAGGAGGAGGAGGAGAAGAGGAAGAGAATTATTTTCTCTTTTCTCTTAAAGTATGCTACATTGATATAATGGAAACATACAAGAAATACTCTTTTAACTCATTTTAAGTGCTGTATATTGAGGGTAGACCCAGGCCCTAAAGCATATATAATCTGGAGGTGCCACCTTTAATTAAAGTAGTATAAATTTAAATTAAAAAACAAATAATTTTTTGTAATACTGGGGATTGAACCTAGAGCCTTTGTACTGAGCTACATCCCCAGTCCTTTTTATTTTTTATTTTGAGACAAGTTTTCACTAAATCACCAAACTGTCCAGGTTGGGCTCAAACTTGGTATCCTCCTCCCTCAACCTTCTGGAGTACTGGGATTACAGGCATGTACCGCCACATAAATACTTATTTTTAATGACAGCAGTCACATTATAAAATTTTGAAAGCTGAAAAATGCTATAAATATATCAAATACCAGAAAAATAATGTTTGTGAATTAACTGCCTGACATACTTCTACAATACTTTCCCATCATGCTTTTTTTTTTTTTTTTTGGTCTCATGTTCTTTGAATCCTTCATATGCCAATGACTCTACTATTCTCTACAGAAAGAGTAGCAGCACTGCTAAAAGTCTGTACTACAAGCATAGGAACATGAAGTGAGTCCTGTCTCATCAATTCCTATCAAAAGAGAAAATAACAAGTGGTGCATTTGTAGTTGTCTCTGCTGTATTATCAAATCTCTACCTGACAGGCTAGAAATCCATTTTGACTGGAGTCAGTGAGAAATGTGTCCTACAGTTTTCTCCAGATGATGATTAGAAGAGTTTTCCACAGTCTAGCTATGGCTTGATACATTTCAAGCATATTTCTCCTCTACTACTCACAAATTACGGTTGGCAGTTTCATAAGATACACTGATATCATGTTAGTCTTCCAGCCCTAAATCTTTGTGTTACAACATGGGGTGAGATGGCACAACAGCTACAAAAACTATTCCTGAAGCCCATTCCTATAACAAATGGCTAGAAATTATTAAATATACCTAGAAATGTGTGGCTGTGAACAACATAAATATATCTCATGAAACCTCAACTCAGTTCATTATCAGCCACTCTTTCAAATAAAAATACACTGGCTCCTAAATTAGGAGAGTTTGGGTCCTGATGTCTTTAATTTCCTGGGATAATTACAGGCTAGAGTATATTTTGAACATCAAACGGTAATATATTTATGATATTTTATCTTTTGTAAAGGACAATAATTACAGTGACTCTTAGCAAAAATATTTCTTTGTATTCACATCCACACTGCTTGAGGTAGTTCTGTGTGTTCAGTGAGAAGAGGATATTCTGGGTAACAAAGTATGCAGTAGTCAGGCTCATCGGGTGGTTCAAATACAGATGAGATCATTCTTGAACCTCCTGACCAAATTTGAAATAACAGATCTGTGGCTAATTTCAGGCATGTTGGAACAGCCAACAGAACAGTGTGGCAGCTTAAACAAAACCTGTGATATCTCTGTCCTTTAAGGTAATGTTCTCAATCTGGGCTGCATGCAAACTTCCTGGGATGGTGAAGACATCTCAATTCCTTCATTGCTACCCAAATCAATTCGACTCAAACTACTTAGGTTAGGACCCAGGCACCAGTGTTTTCCCATCCTTAGAAATGATTCTAATGTACAGCAGAGGTGGAGAGCCCCTGACATCTCAGCTTTGCAGGTCTAGTAAGCCAATCGTGTTCAGCAAAAACAGCCCTCGCTTTCACTTTAGCTAACCCTTGGAGGTAACAGTTCTCGGGGCCCTTTGTATAACTGTATGGTTTCAAAACTCTCTTACTGCCTGGCCTACTAAGTCAACCCCAAAAAGGTGCCACAAATTTAAAGGGAAAGGGCATCAAAAACCCTGCTTATTCATCTAATATTTCAAAGAAAATTAATAGTAGCAACTTGTACTGACCCCAGGTTTTACTGAGAATAGCTTACCAAGAGCAACACACTACTGAGAATCTACTAGACTTCTTGAAGAGTAAAACATTTTCTTTCCCGAGGAAAATTTGAGTTTTTAAGAGTGTTTTAATGTCTGGGAAATCATGGGGAAATAATTATTCTCCAATACTTCCAGGAAACAAATTCTGTCTACATTCCCTTTTTCCTTTGAAAATCCTGCTATCAGGTAATGATTTTTGATTTTTGTTGTAAACTAAACATTAGACAACTAGAAGAGTATTGCTCAATCTGTGTTCCTCGGAACACTGGTTTCTTACAATGTCCCTACAATACTGCATACTCTCTCTTCTTTGAGAGTCAAAAGACACATCTGTATGTTAAAAGCTCTGCAAATTTTGCACAAATAAAACCACTAGCATTATTTAACCAAATGTCTCCCAGATTTATATGACCATTTAGAAACACATTCCTGTTGTGTGTATTTTTTGGTGATTTGATAGGGGCTTAGAAGATTCATTTTTGGTTTTTTGTTTGTGCCTGAACTCCTGTAGAATTAATAGTGTTCTGTGGACCATAATTTGAAAAATGACTTCTCCCAAGAAAATTTTTTTTAAAAAAACCTAAAAGCCAATGCTCAGGCCTGGAATTTTAGGCATGTAGGGACAATCAGTTAACTCATACCTGCTTAAAGCATTGAAGTAGACATTTATTATTATCCAGCGTAAAGACCCTATCAGGCTTACTGACATGTTATTAGTTCCGAAGAGTACATCCAGTGATTCAGTCCATCTGATTTCCTAGGTTTGGGAAATGGCTGCTTCTGAGGCACACAGAAAAGAGATAGCAGCTTGGGCTCATTTTAAACCATGACAAAATATTCTAAGTTGAAATATTTGCTGAATTTTACTTGCCAGTTTTCATGGAACGTGTGATATTTTTAGCTGACTAGTGATAGTCCTTAAATCCAACAACAGTACACAATTTATATGAGAAATGCTCTTGAGTATTGTCAAGGACTTTCTCCTTGACTGAACTTTAGTCAGGCTCCTCTGAAATCTCTTCTTAACTAGGCCTCAACATTTGGACTTCATGTTAGTCTTTGTATTATGTGCTTTTGAAAAAAAAAAAATCCTGCTAAGTTAGTTTAGTGAAAATACCCCACCCTTGACATCTCACTACCCTGAATATCTGAGGAAGTTACACATTTCCCTCGCCCCTGATCTCAGATCACCCCCTCCTGCCTTCCCTAAATACTGTCCAATTGGTTTATTCAGAATAGCCCATACCTCTGATGTTTCCTCTTAGTTATTTTCCATCCAGCAGTCCCCATCTTGCTTCCTAGCTATAAATGCCTTCTTGTCCATGGTGTATTCAAAATTGCACCACTTTCTGGAAAAATTGGGCTTCAACTTGCCAAAGATTAAAACTAGACCTGTATCTCTCACCATGCACTAAACTAAAATCAAAATGGATTAAAGATCTAAATATTAAAATAGAAACTCTGAACCAGTTGGAACAGAGGTTAGGTAGAACTCTTGAAGACATCGGTGTAGGAAAAGATTTTGTGAACAAAACCTCAGTTGCCCTTGAACTAGCACAAACAATCAACAAGTGGGATCTCTTCTTATTAAAAGGCTTCTGCACAGCAAGAGAAACCACCAGCAGTGTGAAGAGACAACCCACAATGTGGGAAAAAATCTTCACCTGCTCTTCCTCAGACAAAGGCCTACTATCTCGAATCTATAAAGAACTTAAAAAGATCAGACCTCCCAAATTTAAAGATCCAATCCAAAAATGGGCATCTGAAATGAACAGACATTTCCCACACAAAGAAGTAGAAATAGCAAATAAATACATGAAAAAATGTTCAACATCACTGGTCATTCAAGAGATGCAAATGAAAACAACACTGAGATTCCACTTCACTCCAGAAAGAATGGCTGCTATCATGAAATCAACCAATAACAAATGCTGGCAGGGCTCTGGGGAAAGAGGAACCCTGCTCCACTGCCGGTGGGAGTGTAGACTGGTGCAAGCACTGTGGAAATCAGTATGGAGATACCTCAAAGAACTAGGACTGGAAGTCTCATTTGACCCCACTATTCCACTGCTGGGGATCTTCCCCAAAGAATTAAAAGAATCATACCACAGTGATATATGTGCTCCCATGTTCATAGCAGCACAGTTTGTGATAGCTAAAATTTGGAAACAGCCCAAATGCCCATCAACTGGAGACTGGATAAAGAAAATGTGTTTTTTTTATAAAATGCAGTACTACTCAGCCATAAAAAATGAGAAATTAGAGACATTTATAGCTAAGTGGATGCACATTGAGGCAATACTCTTAAGTGAAATAAATAGGACACACATGTGTAAATACCGAATAGTTTCTCTGGTGTGAGAAACTGAAAGTGTAAATAAGGACTAAATGTATAATAGGTCATGTGAAATAGGAAGAAAAGGGGCAAAGGGGAAGGAAGTGGGAGGGGGAGGGGAAAGGATAGAAGGGAATGGGATTAATATGAGAAAATGGAAAAATAGGAACAAAATCTTTGTAAATAGGGAGGACTGGAGGGGTTGAAGGAAGGGCTGGGCAAGGGTGAAAAATAAGAACCAAGAGAGACTATGTAAAGGTGCAAATTTCCAATGATGAATGTCATTATATTGTATACCTAAAATGTACCAATGATTAGAATGAATAATCGAAAATGTAAAATAGGAAGAAAAGGTCCAAAGGGGTAGGGGTAGTGGGAGGGGCAGGGGAAAGGAAAGAAGGGAAAGGAAAAATGCTGAGAAATGGAAAAAATGGAAATAAAGTCTTTGTAAATAGGGAAGGGTAGAGGGCGGTGAAGGGAGGGCTAGGAATGGGGAACAAATAAGAACCAAGGTGCATTATGTAAAGGTACAATTCCCAATGAGAAATGTAATTGTGTTGTATACCTACAATGTACCAATAAAAGAATTTAATACAAAAAAAAATTGCACCACTTGTATTCTGAATTCTCTTTTCCTTTGCTACAATAATTCTTGAATGAAATATGTTTTTATCACTTTAACTACTGGCTAGCTCTGGTTTTCCTTTAACAATTTGTGATCATAAATTTGTAGCAAAAATTAATAAACATTTGCATCAACTTGAAAAGTTTTTGTTAAGACTGCTTAAATATATTGAAAAGTTAGACTGACAGCTTTGAAACAGGAAGTTATCTGTTTATCTATACGATGTATATATGATTGCCACCAGCAATTCTAGGCTTCCTTTAGGAGTGTACCTCTGTCTGCCCCTTGAGAGAGAGTGAGAATAGGGTTAAGATTCCAGGCCCAGTCAATTCTTGGCTCCTCTGCTAAGATTGCCAATTAGAGCATTTTGTAATATGGACATCTGTCCACTGGACTAAAACCAGCTCGTTTCACAAAGCAGTTGTCAAATGATATCAACTTTCTGTGACAACCTGTGTCGGATTCAAACCCATGGCCCTTGAGGTTACTCGCCTTTGGCTTCTATCACTAAATCTTTTAAATGCACAGAAGTCAGACACACTAATTTTCAAAGCTACCTAATTAAAAAACGAGGAAGGTATACTCATTTTCCTTGATCCATGGAAAGTTTACTGATGCTCGTATTTATTAAAAGACAGTGATCCCCTAAACACACTTTTATTCTTGGAAATCTGGGCATTTCTTCAAATAATTTTGAAGGGAGTATATATGTTTAACATTGTTTCAATGGGTTGCTTCTTGAGCCCGTATTATGTACTAGGCTTTAAGCAAATATGTACTCCCAGGTTCCTCTCCCCAACCTAACATATACACTGAATAGCTAAAAAATTCATTTTATCTCTCCATTACTACTAATTTTTCTTTCTTTTTTTTTTTCAACTGAGCATAGTATAAGGTAAGAAGAACAAGTTTCATAGGGGAAAGGTAATGTTTGAAGTTACATTAGTTTGAATGTAGTTTAGTTTCTCAACTATATGTAATTACTTTGAAGGATAAAATCATAAAAATAGCTTTATTGTTACATTTTCGCCAGTGGGTGTGTGAAGTGATTTAACTTACAGGTAATGATTATGTAATTGTATTGATACAGAGCACACAGCCTACCAAGCTTAGTGAATCATCCAGACTGACAAGAGGAGGTGTAAAAATTCTGCTTGCTTCTTTTCTGTCTCGTATGCCTGCATTTATAAAGGAGAGAAGTCTTTCTCACAAGTTGGGGAAGGCGGTGGTAAATGAGGCATCAAAGCTCCAAGATCACAGATATAAATGCATCAAGACAATGTGTCAATTCCTCGTGGTATAATTTAAAAATTAATTGGGTGCTGGTGAAGCTACCCAGCCCAAATGATGACTGTGCCATAAGACATAAAATGCAAATGGCTGTCAGAAGCTATCCACCATTCAGAAATGAAGCTCTGATCTTTACAAAGCTGAACTGAGATACAAATTAATCTCACTGAACTATTCCTTATTGTTTGTTCCTGTTTTACATCTGTGGGATACATTTGTTGCATAAACCCAACCATTTATTTGGACAGGGAAGAACAACACAAAATATAAAGGTCTACTCATAGCACTGTATCCTGGGATAATTAAAATTTCTACTTTTTCAGCCAATGGCCCCTGAAGCCACAGCTTATTAAAAGTACAAAAATTTTATATCTAGAGAACATTTGTGCCAAGGACAATGCTGGACCAAATATAATTAGCTGAATTTAGATAAATTCTCAATCTGGCTTTCTTTAACTTGAATAGAAAAATCATACACTTCGTTGAACATGAATAGATTTGAAAATGAACATTTGGATTATCTGTGAGGATATTTTCCTGGAATAATAGGCCCAAGATTTTTCAGTGTGCTGCACAGAAGTTCTTTGTTGACCCAAAGAATGTATCAGCCTTCTGTTTTTACTCTCTAGTTCTATTTGCTGATTTTTGTTAATATTTATAATAACAGAAATAGTAGGTGAGGGAAAGCAAGAGAATAACAAATCCATTTAAATCTTTACTCTTTTTTTTCTTCAGTGCTTCTTGTTCTTTTCTTAAGGATAATTAGAGATAAATGGTATGGTATTATATTTGCTCAGATAGCAATACAAAAATGCCTATTTCCATCATTTTCAGTAATAGACTTTCAAGCTATATTTTCCTCAAACTTGATCCTCATTATTCCAGTAATATTTAAGCTATTAATTTCTCCAGAGAGTGCTTTTTGAAAATGGTAAATTATAAGACAAATCCCAAAATTACATTTTCTTTAATTTACAGTATTGTTCAAGCTCTACTGTTAGCATAAATGAATAGTCTGATCTGCAGTCTGAAATAAAGCCTTGAGCATTAAACAGTTGGCTTGGAAACAGAAACATTAAGAATATGATTGAAATTTTTTTACAGAAGATGAAATAACAGCATGAGCAAAAGCTCATTTATGATAATTCTAACATTTCTGCTACAGTTATAGAAAAGTAATAACATTTACCCCAAAAAAAAGAATGAAAAGAAATTAAGAAAGGTAAGGGTTTTACTTTCTAACCTATGGCAATGATATCAGTTTTGCCCCTAGTAAAAAGTGATTTTCACAGTTAATAGAGGTTTTATTCTTTTCTATTTCACATTTACCCTTTGGAAGAAATGCAAAACAGAATTTTTCAAAACAAAAACCAATTAAAGTTTTCATACTTGATGTCTAAAATTCAGTTGTTATAAACATGTAACAATTGCAATAAATACAGTCAGTATGATACTCAGACAATGAAATCTCTCAGGGTCTATAAATATCAGCACCTTGATCTTATTTTATCACAAAAAGTTATTAATCATGCTAACATGCAAGGAAATCGTGAAAGTTTGCCCCGAGTCTAACCATGTATTTAAGTAATTTATTTAATCTGTTTCACTGTATACTAGTCATATCTGTCTGCTTTACTTTTGTTCTTTTAGGATTCAGAGCTTGAGAAAGAAAGGTAAAGAATGCTTTTTATAAAATTAAGAAGATCAGTCTTTTTGACAATATTGATAATCTGGTAAATTGCTAACAATAACCATCTGAGGCCTAAGCAAGCATTTGTGATTCTTCAAAGGAAAGCTTCAAATTCTCTCAGACTAAGAAAATCACTACCTCCATCTAGTGGAAACAGGCTGTGAGTCTCCCAAATTCCAGAATGCTTTTCAACTTTTTTGAAAGGTCATTTTGTTTTTGTATCCATGATTATGTCAAATAAATATACTTCTGTGGGAAATTAAGCTAAATTTTGTTCGTTTCCTGAAGGATTTCACTATAGTCTTAAGACACATGGCTTTGTGATCTGCAGTTTTTCATCCTAACCCAGAATGCATGAAACACAGTCCCTGTCATTGTAGGGTTTACAACCTAGTTAAAGAGACTTGAAAGATGTGTATAAAAGATAAATGAAAGTGGACACATATTAATAATCAGATGAGTGACAAAGGCAATGTGAGAGCTCAAAACGTAATCTCCAGGGCCAGGGATTTAGCTCAGTGGCACCACACCTGCCTCATAAGCGCAAGGTCCTGAGTTCGATCCCTGGTACCAAAAAAAAATACACCATCTCCAAAATGTGGCACACTGACATACTTAAGTGTTTTATTTATTTATTTTAATATTTTCATATTTATTTTATTTTTTTAATATTTTCAATTTTTATTTAATTTTTTATTTTGATATAAGTCGATATTAATAAAGAAAATATAAAAGCCATTCTATGAACAATAACTTTTCACAACAAAAATTATTAGAGAATAACAATGGTAAATACACTGTGTATCATGATCTTAAAGAATATATTTTCTTTTGCTAATCTATCTCTTAGCTCATTTTCTAATAATACTATATCTTTTTTGCATAAAACATTAAAAGTATTGATAAAGTATCTCACATTCTGTATAATTTTGAACAATTTCTTCCTGTTTCACAATATTTATTATTCTTTTTGGTCCTTACTTTCACTTTCAGTTTCTCACACCAGAGAGACAATGCAATATTTACACAGGTTCAATTTATTTCATTTAAGAGTATGTTTTCAAGGTGCGTCCATTTACCTAGAAATGTCTCAAGTTTATCCTTCTTTATGGCTGAATAGTACTTCGTTACATTAAAAAACCACATCTTTTTTATCCTTTCATCAGTTGATGAGCATTTCGGTTGTTTTCAAGATTTAGCTATTACACATTCTGCCACTATAAATATGGGTGCACATATATCTCTGTGGTATGATGCTTTTAATTCTTTTGGGAAGATATCCAAAAGGGAAATAGCTGAGTTGAATGAGATCTCTAATCCTAGTTTTTTGAGGAATCTCTACCCTGAGTGCTCTGCCTTATACCCTCAGGAAATGAACTTAAAATGGGAATATGTTGCCAAAAAAGAATCTGAACAAATAGGCTTTGATGTTCTCCCTAGTTTATAGCCATGAGATCATTCTTCCACACAACTGTCTGCTTTTGATTAAACCTAAGCATTAAGGTAGTTTTCCTTGTTTCTTGAGGCATCATTTCTGTCAGGTTCCTTCTTTATTACAATGAAGCTTTTGCCCCAAGCCCCAGTGTATGGGCTAAGTAGAAATGAATGCCCAACCTTCTTTTCATAGTTTGGGTTGTCCAAAGCTGGTTTTCTGGGCTGGGGATTTAGCTCAGTGGTGCCGCCATCTGCCCCACAACAACAAGGACCAGAGTTCAATCCCCAGTACCAAAAAAAAAAAAATCTGGTTTCCTGAGAATCTAAAAAAATGTTAATTGATATTATGGAAGAGAAAAAGTATTATATTTTTCTTAGGTTCATGCCCCTATAACAAAAAATACAGAGAAATATACAAGTGTAAGCTTTATGACACAGGAGCCTTCAGAAATGAAGACCCAAAGCAACAGGAAAATCTGTGCATTTGTATGCTTAGATTTGATTAAGAGTGGACAGTTATATAAAAATATAATTAAACAAAGTTTATGATCTAAAGGCAGTAAAGTAAGGGGAATTCAGCAGACCTTTTTGTTTAGATTCTTCTCCGTATCCATAGGTCTGTAAGAATAACGATGTTCTTTTCCTCCAGGTACATAGATGGCACTCTAATAAAAACTTTATGATCTACTCCAGAGGAGAAGCAATAGAGAAATGTGAGAGAGACCTCAAGTTCTGGTTGGTTTCTCAAATACCAGTGTGCATATTTGGGGGTAACAAGTTCTGAACCCTGCCAATACGTCATCTTACATGATCTCACTTGGCATACATTATGCGTATTTCCCTCTTGGCACTGATAAATGAACATGCACAGACTAAAAACTGAGATGCCCTGAAAAAAAGGAAATGATGGGTAAGTCTACATAAGACAGCATCCTTCAAATTTGTTTGACCAACCATAAGACTCCTACTAATGATGCTGCAGAACAGTGTCCCATGTTTGAGGAACAGTGTGTTACAATGACAGCTGTATGTAATTTACAATGCTAAAAACTGGTCCCCTTCATTGGAATTTCTTTCATTGGAATTAATGCAGCACTTTCAGCACCTATGAAATGGAGTTGAATGAAAAAATGGAAACAAAGTCTCTATAAATAGGGAGGGATGGAGGGGTTGAAGGGAGGGCAGGGGAAGGGGAAAAAATAAGAACCAAGAGAGATTATGTAAAGGTGCAAATTTCCAATGATGAATGTCATTATACTGTATGCCTAAAATGTACCAATAAAATAAAATTTTAAAAATACATAAATAAAAAAGAAATGGAGTTTCTCTGATTCTAACCATTTCATGTGTTTCCTTTTCCTAAATGCCATAGGTTCTGCATGATGCGTGAAAATGAGTGCAATCCTCATACTTACAAAAAATTATAAAACACAATTAAATTACAGAATAAATGTGACCACTACTCTATCACTGTACAATATAAGCATCAAATTACTCATTAAATACGATTTCCCAAATAAAATTAGTGCAACCAAATCAACAAATACTACAATCTAGATCCACATGATTCTAATAAGCCTTTAGCTATGTCAAAGAAAACAGAGAAAACGAAAGCAATAAAGTCTTTTTGATTTCAGTTTCCCTTGGGTGCTAAGTCAACCCATGCCAGTTGTCTTACGCGCCCCATCTGTAAACTTAAATTTCTCTTGGAAAAAAGAGCCTATAAGGGAATTTACTATGATCCTAGAATCCCATGTTTGAAAGGAAAGCGAGAGCAGCTGTTGGAATCCATCATTTATGCACACTGCCTCTCTCCGAGAATACTTGAAGCAATTCTGTTTTCTTTGGAGTTTTATGAATTGGCTTTTTGGCACCTCAGTTTATAAAGTCTTCCTTGAGTCTTCATTCTCTATTTCACATCTAACCCATATATGTAAAATCTCAGATCTTCTTTTTTTTGGTACCGGGGATCGAACTCCTCAGGACCTTGCGCTTGTGAAGCAGGCGGCAGAACCACTGAGCTAAATCCTCGGCCCAGATCTATTTTTACCGCTTTTTGGTCTCTGCATTACCACCATCGATCTGCATGGACAGCACATTCCCTCTGGGAAACAACTTTTATGCCTTCTTACGAAGAGAAAGCACCACAACACATCAGGCAGTTGACATAGTCCTAGTCTCGAGCACTCTGTCACTCTCTGTTTCTTCATCCATAATTAGATTCCCTGACATGGACCATCTAGGATTGTTAGAAAGGCTCCGGTTCTTGCCTTCTCTTCTGAAATTCCTCAATCCTTCCCTCTTCCTACCAGAGCAAGCCCTTTGTCCCCACATTTGCCCCAGTTGAA
Organism: Heterocephalus glaber; assembly: GCF_053883595.1. Lineage (NCBI taxonomy): Eukaryota > Metazoa > Chordata > Mammalia > Rodentia > Bathyergidae > Heterocephalus > Heterocephalus glaber. The sequence continues at coordinate 11,668,325 of NW_028258403.1, forward strand.
AGGAATGGCTCAGCGGTTTTCTGAACTGGCCTGTGTTGGTAGGACACCTCAATGGATCGAACTAATTTTATATGACATCCATGTGCTCAGAATAAAATCGGAACTTGTGTTGCTGTTTTCAGCTAATGCCACTACCAGAAGGCACCTAGAGAAAGCAGACCCAAAAAATGAAAGAGAGAAAATAAGAAAAGCCTGTTGCTTTTAAGCTCCAGAGTGTTTGTGAAGATAGCCCAGAGAAACAATCATCTTTGCCGTGAGAAACTTTAGAAGGAATTATAAGATTATTTTAATCGCGATTATTTGATAACTTGATAGGCAGTGTTTTAATTCTTGTTTGGTAGAAAATATGAGAGGAGTGGGTGAGGTTCTTGGCCTTAAATGACATCGTCTCCCAACTTCATAATTTTATTTTGATACTTTTATGTGTCCCACAGTATTTGCTGCTAACACTACATAATGAGTGGCAAACTCAAAGTTATACTAAATTATGCATAATTTAGTCTCTTAGAAGGTCTATAAATACAGTGTGAAGTGTTCAGCTTGTTATTTGATACAACATCTGAAATCAGATTGCTTTGATGCAAATGTTTATCTCAACATTATAATTGTGGCATGAATTCTTTTGAATTTATTTTTTTTGCAAAGTAGTTACACAGTCTCAAGGGTATTAGACTTTTTTAGAGCCATCAGTGTCAAAACTTCTGCAGATATAAAATTTTGACTCATTTTTAAAAGAGAAGTTTTATTAAATGATTTTTAAATTACCACTTGGAGAGCATAAGTACTCCTAGGGGGCATATTTTCCAAACATTTCTAAGCATTGAAGCATTTATTAATTTTATTACTTATTGCTTCTCATTACTATCACATGTTCTTTCTTTTCCCAAAAACCGGAGTATAAGAATTTTATCATTTTATTCAGTGTTATTAACTAAAATATCAGTCCACAATGTTTTCACTTATTTCATAGAATTGTCTATAATTCTTTGTTTTATTTTTATTTTACTCATACATCTTGCCAAATTATTAATTGTGTTGAATCCTTGTATAGAAATATATTAACCTCCATTTGTTCACATTTATAAGTATGGTTTTTCATACTTGAAAGGCATATTTTTGTGTTTTATGATTTTTGATTGCAAACTCAAGCTTGTTGGAAGTTTGTACAGGAAATTTATTTAATTTAAGGGATTTTCTTCAGAAAGACTTGAGTTTGCTTCTAAAAAGTGCGTAAGGAAACTATTATGCTAGATTTTTTGGCAGTAAGCTACACAGACAGTAGGAATTCTCATCCCATATACATATAAGGGCCAGTTTAAGAGTAGTAATACTTAGATGAGACTTTTTTGTCCCTTTACCTGAAGGCAACACTGAAACATGCTATTGTTGTTACTGTCCATTCTGCTGGAGGAGATTTTGTTAATTCACTCTGTCTTTGATAGTATCATCTCTGAAAGCATTAACAACAATCACAGTTTCTTTTTAGTGCCTCTCTTCCTCTTTTTGTTTAAGTATTATTAAGTGACCCAGATTGTAAGTCCTAGGAAAAATGGTACTACACACACAATTCTAAATGTCAACTAGTCATCTCCCCTTCAATTTTGCATTTAAATGCCTACTATACAATACACAGAACCAAACATGCTATATCATACACACACACATACATCAAACATGCAAGATTTAAACTTCCTTCAATATATCCTATCTAAATTGGTGACATAATAGTCATCTAGTCACCTAGCTAGAAAACTAAGGACTATCCTTCACTTTTAATCTCAATAATTTGATCAAGTCATCAAATCTGTTAATTCCATCATCACACTATTATGCATGTCTTCTCTCTCCTCCATATTTCTAGTGTTTTACCTTTGAGAGCTCTTATAGTAACTTCAAACTTGGTGTGGGCTTGAAGCATTCAATCTTTCTTCTCTTCAAGGCATTTTGGTTAGTGCAAACATTCTTTCTTTTAAAAGAACCTCTAATTATAACATTTCCCTGTATAAAAACATCACATAGCTCAATATTGAATGCAGGATATATTCCAACCTTCTTTACATGACTTAAAGATTCAAGGCCCAACAAAAACTTCACTTTTCTAGGCTGATTATCCAACACTCTTTCTTCATTAATTTACTTAGCAATATTTATTGTCAAGGATACAGTTCACCCACAGAGTCATCTGAACTTACTGTTTCCCTAATCGACCATGATAATTCATTTTCCTATCTTTTGTACATGATATCTCTGATGTCCCTAACTTCAAACTCCTAACTATTCAAGAATTAATTTACCACCTCTTCTGTGAAGCCTTCCATGATGCCCTTATGGTATGACTCTCGCTCCTCTGTGCTTCCTTTAAACTTTGTATGTAACTTAGTATATCACAGGACAATAGAATATTCAGTATACACAACATTTATTATGTATTATGTTGCATCAAGGATACATGAGACCTAGGCATCAAGGACACATGGGATACATCAAGGATATATGGGATGAGACATGGGCCCTTCTATTGAAGACTTCAGGATTTGTCTTTACTTCATTAGACTATGAATTCCTCAAGGACTTGAATTTATAGTTCCTTTAATATGGCAAGCATTCAGGTATTTGCTGGAGAAATAAATTATCAAGTTCCATTGCTACTGTCTTTTATAAAACCTCTGCTTCTGCGCATACTTTTCTTCAAAATTTCTGTGAACTCTTGAAGCCTGGCAAAGAAAGTTTGCATTTTCTAGGCCTGACAATGCTACTAAAACCATCCAGTCTGCAAATTCAGTTTGCCTCATAGTAGGTTTTGATGTTCTTATCAAAGGTGGTAACTAATTCTTCTCTCAAATAGTGACCAGACTTACAAATTACTTTTTTAAAATTAATTTTATTGTTACATTTTAGGTATACAATATAATGACATTCATCATTGGAAATTTGTACCTTTACATAATATATCTTGGTTCTTATTTTTTTCCATTCCTCTACCCTCCTTTAACCCCTCCACCCCTCCCTATTTACAAAGACTTTGTTTCCATTTCTTCCTTTTCTCATATTAATTCCATTCCCTTCTTTCCTTTTCTCAACCCCTCAAACTTCCCCCTCCCCTTTGGAACACAAATTTACTTTTAATGAGAAGAAGACAGCAGACAGTATGCTGCATATCTTCCAAACCTGGGTTAGAAAAGCTGATATTTCTCACACCAGAGAAACTATTCAATATTTATACATGTGTCCACCCGCTCACTATAGGAACCCAGCCACCACTGGGATGCTGTCCCTTTACAACAACGCCACCATGCTGTGAGAAAACTATGGACATATGTGAAAAGGTCCCATGTGAGTAAGCATTCTAACCATGGCCCTGGCTGAGGACCCAACTGACAGACAGTGTGAACTGCCAGATGTAGGTTACTTGATCTTCAGATGAGTCCAGCTCTCTTAGTTGATGCCAAGTGAAAGAGAGAAGAGCTGAAATGGCAAACTCTGCCAAAGTGACAGATTTGGGAACAAAATAAATGTCACTGTTTTAAGCCATTAAATTTTCTTTTCTTTTTTGGTACCGGGGATTGAACTCAGAACCCTGCTCTTGCAAGGCAGGTGGCAGCACCACTGAGCTAAATCCACGTCTTAAGCCACTAAATTTTGAGAATATTTATTATATAGCAATCAACAACTGGAATTCTAAAATGAACTGCAACCCGTATGCTAAGAACTGCTCTTTAGATATGCTGCCAAATGCATACAAGGCCATTTTGGAGAGCTTCAAAACAAGAATGCTCCACAGTATCAGTGATTCATAACTCCTTAAACTTATACTTTGAGCCAGGTATGGTGACACATGCCTGTAATTTCAGCACTTGGGAGGCTAAGGCAGGAAGATTATCACAAATTCAAGGCTAGCCGGGGCTACTTAGTGAAGTCAAGGCCAGATTGAACTATTTAGCAAGACCCTGGCTCAACACACACACACACACACACACACACACACACACACACACACTTGAATCATATTATCAGCAGAACACAAGATGCATAGAGTTGGTCTAAAGCTTTTCTATGTTATGGAATTATCTTTACTATAAATCTCCCTATTCCTTCTCTTTCTCCTGTGCACTCTACCTTCTACATACCAAAGTGGTATGTCTAAAACATTGGTCAGATAACATCCCTTTCCTGTCCAGTATACTTCAGTACCTTTCCATCCTACACATAATTCCAATCATTCTCGTGGTCAAAGGCCTCCATAATCTAGCCTCCTACCTACCTCATTTACTTCATCTCTGAACCCACATTTGTCCTGCCAATTGACCTCCTTCTTGTTTCTAGAACTTGCAAACCACATTTCTTTCTCCTAGTTTCCCTGAACTAACTTATACCTATGTTCAAGACCACTTTGGTTGAACAAAGTCGACCTAAAAATTCTAAACAACCCAATATCAATCAATGAAATTGAAAACATAATTAAAAACTTACCAACTAAGAAAAGCCTGGGTCCTGATGGCTTTACCGCTGAATTCTGTGAGACATTTAGAGAGGAACTACTGCCACTACTGTTTAAACTCTTCAATGAAATTGAAAGGGAAGCAATACTCCCAAATTCATTCCTGGAAGCAAGTATCACCTTGATCCCCAAAGCAGAGAAAGACCCAACTGAAAAAGAGAACTATAGAACAATCTCACTAATGAACATAGATGCAAAAATCTTTAATAAGATACTGGCGAATGCAATGCAAAAGATCATCAAGAAGATCATACACCCTGACCAAGTGGGATTCATCCCAAGGATGCAGGGATGGCTCAACATATACAAATCAAGCAATGTAATACACTATATCAATAGAGCCAAGGACAAAAACCATATGATCATCTCAATAGATGCAGAAAAAGCATTTGACAAAATGCAACATGCATTTATGATAAAAACCCTACAAAAAATTGGAATAGATGGTCTCTATCTCAATATGATAAAAGCCATCTATGAAAAACCAACAGCCAATATCATACTAAATGATCAAAAACTGAAATCCTTCACACTAAAATCAGGAACAAGACAAGGATGTCCACTATCACCACTCCTGTTCAATATAGTTTTGGAAACATTAGCCACGGCAATTAGACAAGAGAAAGAAATACAAGGAATAAAAATAGGAAATGAAGATGACATGATACTCTATATAGAAGACCCCAAGAACTCCACCAAAAGTCTTCTAGAGTTAATAACCAAATTCAGTCAAGTAGCTGATTACAAGGTCAACACACAAAAATCAATAGCTTTACTGTACACCAATGACAGACTCACTGAGAGAGAAATAAGGCAAACAATTCCTTTCACAACAGTATCCAAAAATCTGAAATATCTAGGAATCAACCTAACAAAAGAAATCAAAGACCTCTTCTCTGAAAACTATAGCACTTTGAAAAGAAAGATTGAAGATGATATCAGAAAATGGACAGACATCCCCTGCTCCTGGGTAGGAAGAATCAATATAGTGAAAATGGCCATACTTCCAAAATTGCTATATAGAATCAATGCAATCCCAATTGAAATCCCAGCCCTATACTTCACAGACCTTGAGAAAAAAAATCCAAATATTCATTTGGAACAAGAAGAGACCCAGAATAGCAAAAGCAACTCTAGGTAACAGAGACATGGCAGGGGATATTACAACCCCTAACTTGAAACTCTACTACAAAGCTACTGTGATAAAAACAGCATGGTACTGGCAAAGAAACAGACCTGAGGACCAGTGGAACACATTAGAAGATGCAGAAACAACTCCAGACACACTCAGCCACCTCATCTTTGACAAAAGAGCCAAACACTCTCACTGGAGGAAAGATAGTCTCCTTAATAAATGGTGCTGGAGAAATTGGCTTTCAACTTGCCAAAGATTAAAACTAGAGCTGTATCTCTCACCATGCACTAAACTAAAATCAAAATGGATTAAAGATCTAAATATTAAAATGAAACGCTGAAGTGGCTGAAACAGGGGTTAAGTAGAACTCTTGAAGACATTGGTGTAGGAAAAGATTTTATGGACAAAACCTCATTTGCCCATGAACTAGCACAAACAACCAACAAGTGAGATCTCTTATTAAAAAAAACTTCTGCACAGCAAGAGAAACCACCAGCAGTGTGAAGAGACAACCCACAATGTGGGGAAAAATTTTTCACCAGATGTCCCTCAGACAAAGGTCTACTATCTCGAATCTATAAAGAACTTAAAAAAAATCAGACCTCCCAAATTTAAAGACCCAATCCAAAAATGGGCATCTGGAATGAACAGACATTTCCCAGACAAAGAAGTACAAATAGCAAAGAAGCATATGAAAAAGTGTTCAACATCACTGGTCATTCAAGAGATGCAAATGAAAACAATGCTGAGATTCCACCTCACCCCAGAAAGAATGGCTGTTATCAAGAAATCAAACAATAACAAATGCTGGCAGGATTGTGGGGAATGAACCCTGCTCCACTGATGGTGGGAGTGTGGACTGGCGCAACCACTGTGGAAATCAGTATGGAGATACCTCAAAGAGCTACGACTAGAAGTCCCATTTGATCCAGCTATTCTACTGCTGGGGATCTTCCCCAGAGAATTAAAAGAATCATATCACAATGATATATGTGCGCCCATGTTCATAGCAGCACAGTTTGTAATAGCTAAAACTTGGAAACAGCCCAAATGCCCATCAACTGGAGACTGGATAAAGAAAATGTGTTTTTTTATAAAATGGAGTATACTCAGCCATAAAAAATGAGAAATTAGAGACATAAATTTATTTCTAAATGGATACACATTATGGCAATACTCTTAAGTAAAATAAATAGGACACCCATGTGTAAATACCGAAAAGTTTCTCTAGTGTGAGAAACTGAAAGTGTGAATAAGGACTAAAAGGTATACTAGACAATGTGAAATAGGAAGAAAAGGGGCAAAGGGGAAGGGGAAGTGGGAGGGGTAGAGGTAAGGGAAGAAAGGAATGGAATTAATATGAGAAAATGAAAAACTGGAAACAAAGTCTTTGTAAATAGGGAGGGATGGAGGGGTTGAAGGGAGGGCAGGGGAAGGGGGAAAAAGAAGAACCAAGAGAGATTATGTAAAGGTGCAAATTTCCAATGATGAATGTCACTATATTGTATACCTAAAATGTACCAATAAAAGGATATACAGTTTTAAAGAAAAGATCACTTGGTATAGAAGGCTTCAACAATTTCACACTGTAAAATAAAATCTGCCTACTCTATTATTTTGCTTTGTTGTTTTTTTCTTATAGTGTACCATAATCTGACATATTATGTACATATTTGTTTATCTGTTTATTTTGTGTTTTCTTCCATAAGAATGTGAATCCCATGAAAGTACAATTACTTGTTGCTCTGTATTCTGGGTTTAGAGCATTACCTGGTACTCAATAATCATTGTTGCAACCATTTTTGAGAAGTTAAAAAAAAACCCGACAAACCTTGAACAAGACTGACAAAAGAGGAAAAGAAATCACACATTGCCAGTATCAGAAATATCTTTAGATAACATCACTTAAGATATTACACATATGTAAAGAAATATGAGTAACTTTATGAAATAAATTTGGTAATTTAGACAAAACAGAGAAAGTCTTCAGATACACAAACTACCAAAATTCTTTCAAAAAGAGATAATCTAAATAGCCCTACATTTATTAAAGAAAATGAATTCATAGTTAAAAACCTTTTCAGAAATAGAACTTAAAACCAATCAGCATCACTGTTCAATTCCATCAACCATAGACCAGTGAATGACAATCCTACAAAAATTCTTCCACAAAACTGGACTATACTAGAATCATTTCCTAAAAGGCCAGAATTACGCTGGTATCAAATTTAACAAAAACAATGAATTATTAGGATGTTTACAAAGAATAAATATTATACATTTGATAAAGATCTTAACTCTAGAGTAAATGAAGAACTCTCAAAAATTAGTAATAAGAAAACAGACAACTGATAAAAATGGGTGAAAATTTTCAACAGATTGCCACATCAAAATAAATTATGCTCAACATCATTAGTTATTAGGAAAGTGCAAGTTAAAGTCAGAATAAGATGCCACTAAACACCTACTAGGATGGCTGAAAATTAAAAAGACTGGAGTAACTGGAACTCTCATGTTACTGTACACCTATTATGATACAGTGGACTCTCAAGTTACAACCGGCCTGACATACAAACAACTTGGATTAATTATGTTAATGGAAGATTCATCTTCCTCTTGTTATCTATATCATGTTCTGAGGTAAAGATCCAGATCTCAGCTGTATTGACTTACAACCAACTTGAATTACAACCAGCCCTTAGGAACCAATCAAGTTCATTAATCAAGGGGCTACTGTAGTTACTATTACAAAGGCTGCTACTAAGCATTGGTGGGAACATGGAAGAATGGAACCTTCATAGATTGCTGATGGAATATAAAAATGGTACAACCATTTTGGAAAGACATTGAATAGTTTCTTTAAAAGTTAAGCATACTCTGCAATGTAATCCAGCCATTGCATTACTAGATGTTTATCTATGAAAAAGAAAATCATATGTCCATACTTGTGACATCCACATAAATGTTATAGGAGCTGTATTTATGTAAATAAAATTGAAAAATAATGCCTATTAATAAGATTAACAGATTGTATGTCCATACAACAGAATACAGTTGCATGTCTCTCCAAATAATTATTCTGAATGAAATAGATTATATAGACAAGTACATATTTCATTATTTTAATCTTATAAAATTCTGGAAAATGTAAATATATCTATAATAACAGGAACAGATCAATTGTTGCCTTGAGACAGAGTGGGGCACTGGAACAGAGAAACAGGAGGGATGGTCTGTCAGTTAAGGCTCACTAGATAAACAGAATATATATAAATATATATGGTTTACTAGGTAGGCTTAAAATGGCCACCTGCTGAATCAGGAATGTAATAATGCAAAATGGTCACCTGTGAGATACAGAACCAGAGGATCCAGTGAAGGTCAAAGCCCTGGAGCTTACTGCAGAGTCCAGCGGGAGTCCATGTCAGAAAGCCAATGGATCTGCATTGGAAGGCAGAAGAGTCTGTGCTGGAAGCTCTACATCCTCCTAACCCACTCTTCTGTTCCAGAACCACTGCCCCAACCAAGTTTAGGAAGGTGTCACTTGGTAGCCCCTTATTTCAGCTGTACCATGGCTCTCTTACTTTCTGCCAGACTTCCTCTCTGCTACCATGTAAGATCCCTTTAGAAACCTTCTTAGCCATTCTGGTCCACCTAAGATAAACCCTGTTAAACTAGAATTTGAGAATAAAACACTCCCTTTTCTATCTCTTCAGCATGTAATTTTAAGGCACATTCTGCACAGTTCTTGTCTTACCTACTCTCATGTGTAAGATACCGTAAGATACTAAATCTCAAGAAAGAGACACCTTGATGGAGTCAGAAAAAAACATGAAGAAGAGAGGAGGCTGTCATTTTCTCTAGTTGAAGCTAGCATTTCATACATCTTGTACCCCTCTAAAATTTAGCTATTGTAACTGTTTAATAAAAGTGTTTTTAAAAGAATAAAAGCTGTAAATGTAGCTCAGTGGTAAAGCATTTGCCTAACATGCATGAGGCCCTGGGTTCAATCCCCAGTACCATAAAAAAAAAATCACAAGAAGTACAGTAGAGTAAAAATAAATTTTTTTCTATCACACATTTGATTATAATGTGTTAAGGGAAAGCCAGTGTATTGGCTGTCTAGCAGAAGCTACTTAAAATTTTTTAAATTTGGAGGCTGGAGAAAGACTATGTATAGTTTTTGGGTTCTAATCAAAAATTTTATTGAAATAAGCCTGTTCTTTCTTTCTTTTTTTTTTTTTTTTTTTTTTTTTGGTATGGGGGATCGAACTCGGGTCCTTGCACTTGCACAGCAGGTGGTGAAAGCCTGTTATTTCTTCCACAATGAAAATTTTTATTTACATCTCTCTGAGAACAAAATGTTAGCAAGTGTTGATTGGAGGAAAGAGAAGAAGGGGCAGCAGGAGGGAACCTGAATAAATGCTGGCGAGGACTCTTTCTGCTGACTTTACTATTTTCAAAAGACATGAAGAAATACGGAATTTATTTAGTTGACTATGTAAGAGTTTTTAAAGAGCTTAGTTTCAGTGTGAAAACATTGACAAAGGCTATTGACATTAATTTACTTGAATAGATGGAAACATAGTGAAACTTTTATTCAAGAATACTGTGAGCAATAAATTTCATGAATATTTATTCCAAAACCTACCAAATTATAATTCTTAACAGTACATTGTTCATCTAAGATTTTACTGTCATGAAGTCATAACACAATCAGAGTCTGGAATGCCTGGTATAAATATTTACTGAATGAATTGCATTGAGGGGAGGTTCCCCCACTATTCTGACCCCGTCTGGTATCACCAGGCCTTTCTCTTCCACATTGCCTCACCTAGAGGAACTCTGGGAGGTCTCTAGAGGAGGACCTTACCTAGTAAGACCCGTCCTCCAATAGGGAAGAGCATTACTAATGCTGTGTTTATAAGAGGAAGGTGGTCTTATAATGGATTATATTGGATGCTCAACAAAATCTCAGGCAGAAGTTGGTATCCTGAGGAGGAAGGTGGCCTCAGAAGAGATTACATCTGTATCTTTATTAGTCTCTTAACTTTGTTTTGGTGTCAACTAGGTGTTTCTAACTCTTCAGACCCCTGATATTTTATTTCTAAGAGATTTAAATGAAGTCTGAAAACAGTAAAACCTGGATTGATTCCTACAATAACAATTTTGGATTTCCTTAATAAAGTAAAAATGACATTTTCAACTACAGAACAAGTTAGGAAATTGAGGGAAAAAATTTTTTTTAAAAGAATGAGTAAGTCAGAGAATCAAAAAATTTTGTGTTGGAAGATGCTGTTAAATTAGTCATTTGCAACGACTAGAGGGTGGGCTGGTATAAAAGAATGACAAAGTTTTTACCAACTATTGGGGAGACATAAATGAAAAGAAATGGTTAGCAAAAACATCAGGGCCATTATTTGCAAGGTTCATTTCAAAGTTGTCAAAATGTTCTAAAATTTGATCATGGTGCAGCTGTAGAATTTAGTCCAATACTTTTTCCCCAACTACTGACAGGATCATATGGCTTTTTCTTTCTGCTTTAGATGTTTGATACAATTTATCAGTTAAAATTTATATGAGCCTGTTGTCATATAAGTAGGTTTTCAAGCTAGGAATATACTTTCTTTCATAGGTGCTATTCAAATTTTATATTTCCCCCAGAGTCAGTTTCATTAATTTATCTTCCAAGGTACTTCTTAGAAGTTGTGAAATTTATTTCAAAAAAGATTTTTGTAATATGCTGTCCATATCCTTTTAGATTCTGTAAAATCTGTGGTAATGTCTCCTAGATCTTGATATTGTAATTTTAAAAATGTATAATTGATACTGTGTAATAGGAAGAAAAGGTCTAAAGGAGTAGGAGAAGTGGGAGGAGTAGGGGAAAGGAAAGAAGGGAAAAGAAAAAATATAAGAAAAGGAAAAAAATGGAAACAAAGTCTTTGCAAATAGGGAAGGGTGGAGGGGGGTGAAGGGAGGGCAGGAGAAGGGGAAAAAATAAGAACCAAGATACTCATGTAAAGGTACAAGATCCCAATGATGAATGTAACTGTATTTTATTTTTTTATATATATAAATTTTATTTTATTTATTTTTTGTCCAAGACTTTCCATGCCTTTATTTTATTTATTTTTTCCCATTAAGTTTATTGGTACATTTTAGGTATAAAAAAGTTACATTCAAATTAATGAAACTAACTCTGGAGGAAATATAAAATTTGAATAGCACCTATGAAAGAAAGTACATTCCTAGCTTGAAAACCTACCTATATGACAACAGCAGGGTCATAAACATTTTAACTGATAAATTATATCATACAAAGCAGAAAAAAGAAGGAACACTTCTCCCCTCATTTTAGGAAATTAACATTGTGCTAATCCTAAAACTGGATAAAGAAAATAGAAGAAAAAAGTATGAACATAGATAGAAATTTGTTAACAAAACAAACTATTAGAAGTCAGATCTGGCATGATGTAGAAAGTGGTTTTGTTATAGGGATGGCAGTGTTGGTTCAGCATTGGAAGATCCACCCCCAAAAGTCATTGTTTTAACAGAGGAAAGGAGAAAGCCATATGATCCTGTCACTAGTTGGACAAAAAGTATTGGACTAAATTCTACAGCTGTTCATGGTAAAAGCTATCAGGAGGCTAGAAGTAGAACAGAACCTTCTCGACAGATTTAGGATATGTACTCCATACTTCCAGTAAGAAAGCCTTATATGAATGGAGAAGATACAATGCTTTCTCCTTAAGACGGGGAACAAGGGCTGATATGCGTACTCTTTATCTGTCCATTAAACTTCAAAACCTAGGCCCCACCAAAATAGTCTGGCACTAAAATGACACAATTAGGATAGAATTGGCAAGGTAGAAGCAAAATCTTTATATGTAGATGAAATGATCATCTGCAGAGAAAATACTGAGAAATCTCTAGGAGCCCCTGGAACTTGTATTTGAATTTAGCAGGATTAGAAAACACAAGGTATATATAAAAATTCAGGTCTGTGTATACTTGCTATAAATGAAGAATTGGATATTGAAATTTAAAAGTTATGTAGGAGTACAAAGGACCCAGAAAAGCCAAAAACAAAAACAAAAACAGTGTTGGAAGACGTTTAGTACTTAATTTTAAGACTTCTTCTAAAGCTACAGTAATCAAGGCAGTGTTGCTGTAAGGAAAGACATAGAGATCATTTGAATAAAACAGAGAATCTAGAAATAGAACCACACATATATGGTCCACTGAGTTTTGAAAGATGATTTAACATTAGCATTTTATAGAATATAAACTCAATTCAAGAGCTGAGGAAGAGATAGTGTTTTCAGCAAATGGCACTAGAACACCTAGTATCCATATATAAAAAATTAACCTCAGAAAAAAATTAACCTCAACCCTTTATTTCCATACATGAAAATAACTTGAAGGGATCTATGAACCTAAATATGAAAGCCTAAAAGTATGAAACTTTAAGAAGAAATTATAAGGGAAAATGTTTATGAATTCAGGGTAGGCAAGAACTACCTAGGATACAAAAAACATGATGTATAGAAGAAAAAAATTGATAAATGAGATTCCATCAAAATTTAGAACTTTAAATGACATCATTAAAATGAAAAGTAGTCCTTAAACAGACCATATTTACAATACATACAACCTATGACCAGAATATATAAAGAACTCTTACAGCTCATTAATAGACAACCCAATTAAAAAAGTAGACATAAGAAGATGATAAATAGCCAGTACAGCACAAGGAAAGGTGTGCAACTCTAGAATCAGGAAAATTCTAATCAGTACAATAACAAGATTGAATTATAGACTCACGAGGGAGATGAAGTTTAAAGCTTTAAAAGCCTTGTCATGACTTTTTCTTTTTGTTGGATTCTCCCCCTTTGCGTTTAATTTGTCACACCCAATGGATTCATTCTGCTGGGTTTCCTGGGGTTGTGATCCTCATTGTCTTTTCCTAGGGTATTGTCTAAAATTTTTTGGAGTGTTGGTTTGGTATTCATGAAGTCCCTAGGGTGCTCTTTATCCTGAAAATATCTTATTTCTCCATCCATTTTGAAAGATAGTTTTGCAGGGTACATCAATCTGGGTTGGAGGCTGTTTTCCTTTAGGGCTTGAAATACATCACTCCAAGCTCTTCTTGCCTTGAGGGTTTGCATTGAGAAGTCTGCTGTCATTCTGATGGGCTTTCCTTTGTATGTGATTTGTTTCTTTTCTCTCACAGCTTGTAGAATTTTGTTCTTCTGTTGGATTTCTGGAATCCTAACTATTATATGCCTATGTGTAGATTTTTTTTGATGAAGGCTAGCTGGAGTCCTATATGCCTCACTTATCTGTATGTCCAGTTCTTTTCCCCTCCTTGGGAAGTTTTCTGCCATCACTTCTGTAAACAGTTTTTTGATGTCATCTGCACTCTCTCCTTTTTCTTCATTGACTCCAATCAGTCTTATGTTATTCTTCTTTGCATCGTCTAGCAGCTGCTGTATTGAGTTCTCATGTTCCTTTACAATTTTAAAGCAATTTTTCTTTTCCTGGTCACTAATTGCAATCTTATCTTCTATATGTAAAATTCTATCCTCACATTGGTTCATTCTGCTGTGCAGACTTTCGATGGAGTTTTTTATCTCCTGGAAATCTGTTTGGATCTGTTTTATGGATTCCATATTTTTCCTATGTTGGAATTCCATCATGTTCCTCAGATCCTCTATTTTTTTTATCTGTGTCCTCTCTAGATTTATTAATCATGCCTTTCACCATGAGCACAATCTTTGCTGTTATCTGAGTAATTATTTCTGATTTCATTTTTCCCAGATCCTCTTTTGTTGCCAGTTCAGGGAGACCAGGCGGTTGAGTATCAGATTGTTCCATCTCGTTTCCCTTTAGGGTTACTGTAGGTGATCCGGAAGTCTGTTTTTGAGGCTTGTTTCCATCTCTTCTCATTTCCACGGTGGGGAGGGGGGTGCTTCTGGAACCCTCACAGCTCACCTTCTCTGCCCTAGGAGCGTGGGATGGCAGTGGGGGAACTTCCTTCTGGGTGCTCGGACCAGCTCAGCTTCTCTGCCCTAGGAGCTTGGGATGGTGGCAAGGGAGCTTCCTTCCAGGTGCTGGGACCAGCTCACCTTCTCTGCCCGTAACTGTATTTTATACCTAAATTGTACCAATAAACTCAATGGAAAAAAATTTGATCATGGTAATTTTTACAAGTCTGTAAATATGGTTACTGTACTGTATACCTAACACAAGTTAATTTTACGGTATGTGAATTACGTATCAAAAATTATTTTTTAAAAGTTAAGATTTTTTAGAAACATGATAAATTTAAATGTTATTATTACTAACAATGTAGAGAAATATGTTGTTCTCATGTATAGAGAGGTAGATGGACATTAAAACAATGGATGAGGGTCTTTGTTATTGACTAACAAAAAGCTCCCATTTGTACCAGCTAGTTTCCTTACTGAAATTCTTTTCATATTCCCCACTCGCTCCTACCTCCATATTAACAAACCTAGCTCATTTTATCATTCATACCTAAGATTCAATATCAATTTTTCATAAAAGTCTTTTCAAAATGCTTAATTTTGATAGCCACCATTCACTCTCTATCACATTCTACATTTTAATTCTTGCATTGCAGTTATCATAATCTGATGTGTTTCTGAAGCAAAATAAATATATTTTTTTTGAAAATTGAAACCATATACACCAATAAGTTATTATTTACACAAATATAACTTCACTATTCTCTCTCCTAACAAAGCCTTATTACTCCTCTGTCTTCTTTGGCATGATTCATTTTTCCAGAAAAATTTCACCCAAAATGACAGAAGTTGTAAATAATATTTAAAGTAACTTTATTGAGATATAGTTTCCATAACATAAGATTCACCCATGCTAGGTATCTAATGCAATGGTAGTTTTATCATAGTTGCAGACTTGTACAAGAATCACAATATAATTTTAGGACACTCTGATCATCAACCCCCCCCCCCATAAAACTTTGTTCCCATTAGCAATCAGTCTTCATCTCTTCCTAACAGTCCTAGGGAACTACTAATTATTTTCTGTTTCTACAGGTTGCCCAATTCTGGATATTTCATATAAATGAAATCATACAATATATGGTCTTTGTGCTTTTGAGACTCATCCATATTGTACCTGTACTTTAGGCCTTTTAACTGTTAAATAGTATTCCATTGCACATAATATCAAATTTTGTGTTTTTATTTACCAGTTGATGGGCATTTGGGTTATTTTCACTTTGGGGCTATAATGACTAATGCTACCATAAACATTTGTGTACAAATCTTTGTTCATTTACCCTCATTTCTCTTGGAGTAAAATTCCTAGGAGTAGATTTACAAGTCCTAAGGTAACTCTAACTCTTTAAGAAATTGCCAAACTGTTTCCCAGAGTCCTCACTATTTTTACATTCCCATCAGCAATATATGAGGGTTTGGATTCCTCTATTTCTTCACCAACACTTTTTTTTTTTTAATTCTTCTAGTGGCTGTGTACCTTATAATTATACTCTGTGGTTTTGATTTGCATTTCCCTTCTGCCTGATGATTTTGACCATTCTTCTATGCATTTGTTGGTCATTTTGTTTATCTTCTTTAGAGAAATATTCATTCAAACACTTTGTCCGCTTTTTAATTGGCTTGTCTTTTTTGTTTGTTTGTTTTGGAGACAGGGTCTAACCATTTTGCCCAGGCAGCTTCTAATTCCTGAGCTCAAATGATCCTCCTGCATCAGCTTCCCAACTAGCATTCAGCATGGCACCCAGATGGGTCGTCTTTTTGTTGTTCAGTTGTGAAGGCTGGCAAAATACGGCACTTTGGCATGAGGATTATTGTGAGCTGAAAGCAAATGGAGAAGTAAGCACAGCAAAAGCTCTCTGCCTCCCCATTTGCCTAAAAGTTGGACATAACATTTATTTAAGATGGCCTCCTTCTCTCTACCAAGAAGGACAGCTAATCACCAGAGTCAACTCCCAACCCTGAACAGCTCAGAGACGGCACTGATAGAATCTGAGTAACAAACCTCAGTAAAACATGCCTGTATCTACTATATAAATCTATATATTTGTTCTCACATCACTTGGTACCCTTAGAAGCTGGAAGTCCCTTTCCTTTGATTTTTCACTTCTCTAAAAAACTGTCATTAAAATGTTACATAAGCCCAGTTTTAACCATTCTTTTGAAAAAAATCATCTCTGAGTATTCCCATAAGCACATTCAATGTATATGTTAATGAACTTTCCTTTCTTTCCTTAATGTGCCTTTTTCACTCTGATTTGTAGGGTTCCAACCAAAAAAAAAAACTAGGAAAGTAGAGTGTAAAAGACTTTTTCTTTTCCTACAGTTATAAATTCCTAATATAGTATATTCTGGATACAAGTCCTTTATCAGATTATATGGTCTACAAATATTTTTCTTCCGGCCTTTAGACTTGTTTTTTCTTTTTCTTGATAGACGAAAAACGAAAAAAAAAAAAGTGAACCTTAAATATTGCCCGGGGATTTAGCTCAGTGGTTCTGGCGCCGGCCTGGCAAGCGCAAGGTCCCGCGTTCGATCCCCTGCAAGAAAAAGGAAAAAAAAAGTGAATCTTTTTCTTGATAGTAACTTCTGATGCGCAAATACTTTTAATATCAGTGAAGTAAAATTTAATATTGATGAAATAAAATGATAAAAGAAAATCAAATTCTTTTTTTATCATTGTTTTTTGGTATTAAATCTAAGAAATCATTAACTAACCGAGGGTTACTATGGCTTACTCCTATGTTTTCTTCTAAGAGCATTAAAGTTTTAGTTCCATAATTAAGTTCCCATTTTGTAATTTTGTGTGTAGTGTGTGGTAGGAATCCAAATTCATCATTTTTGCAAGAGATTATCCAATTGCCCTAGCCTCAATCATTAAATTGACTATTACTTCCCTTGTTGAATTGTCTCAGTATTTGTTGTCAAAAATCAATGGACCATAACAGCAAAGCAATATGAATAAAGACGAACAAAGTTGTTGTAAGACTCACACTTCCCCACATCTAAATTTACTACAAAGCTGTGGTAATTAAACGGTCTTGTACTAGCATAAAAATAGACATTTAGTGAATGGAATGGAAATGAGAGTCCAAAATAAACCTATGTGTACATAGTTTATTAATTTTTTAACCAGAGTGCCAAAACCATTCAAAAGAAAAGAATAGTCTCTCCAATAAATGATGCTAGGACAAATGAATAGCTACATGCAAAAGAATGAAGTTGGATCCCCCCTTTTGTAGTTGTCTACAAAAATTTACTGAAAATGAATAAATTTAAGGCTTAAATATAAGAGCTGAAACTACAGAGAGGTGAGGGAATGCCTGCCTATAGGCCCAGCACTCAGGATGCTGAGATGGGCAGGTGGTGAGTTTCAAGCCATCTTGGGCTACACATCAAGTTCAAAGTCAGCTTGAACTGCATACCAAGACCTTGTCTCTTAAAAAAAAATAAGTAGCTAAAATTACAAAGCTGTTATTAAAAAAATAGAGATTAATTCACCATGGCCTTTTATTTGGCAATAGATTATTAGAAATGACAGGAAAAGCACAATGAACAAAATAACAAGTAAACTGAACTTCAAAATTTTGAAGTTTTGTGTATCAACATACATGAGAAAAGTGGGAAAAACAATGAATGAAAGAAAATATTTGCAAATTATATATCAGATAAGGGTCTACTATTCAGAATATATAAGGAAATCTTTGCTCAATAGGAAAAAGACAAAAACAAAACATGCAAACAAAATGAGCAAAAGGGCTTCAGTAGACCTTTCTCTAAAGAGATATAAATAGACAATAACCCATGAAAAGAGTCAACATCACTAGCTGTCAGAGAAATACAGATTTAAACCATAATGAAGTATCATGTCACATACACTAGGATAACTTTAACTTTAAAAAGAAAGGATGCAAGGAAGGGAGGGAGGGAGAAAAAAGAATGAAAACCAGAGCAGCTACTATGATAGTTTGACAGTTTAATAAGCTAAACACATTATTACCATGTGATTGAGCAATTCCACACTGAAGTATATATCCAAAAGAATTGAAAACGATTTGGATGAGTGTCCCAAAACTCTATCTGTTAAAGGCTTGATCATCAGTCTGTGGCACTAGTGAGAAGTGGTGGAACTTTAAGAAGATAAGGCCTAGTGGAAGGAAGTTAGATCACTGGGGACATGCCCTTAAAGAATATATTTGGGTCCCAGTCTTTGTTTGCCAGCCATCATTAAGTGAACAAGCCTCCTCTGCCACACATTCCTGCCATGACATACCAGGCCACCATAGACCCAAAGCTATAAGGCCAAGTGATTATGGACTAAAATCTCTGAAACCACAAGCCAAAATAAGCCTTTCTTCCTTTTACATTAATTGCTTCAGGTATTTTTCATAGTAATGGATAGATGACTAACACAACAGGTATTTAAACAAAAACTTGCACATGAATGTTGAAGCAACACTATTCACAATAGTAAAAAGATAGGAGCAAACTATGTGTCTATTAACTGAAGAGTGGATAAACGAAATGATTCCATGCAATAAAAAATCATTCAGATGTAAAAAGAAATAATGTACTTACATGTGCTATAGTGCTAAAAGAAAGAGATCAAACAAAAATATCTCGTACTATATGACTCCATGTATATGAAATATCCAGAACAGAAAAATCTGTAAAGACCAAAAGCTACCTAGTGATTTCCAAAGGATAAGGGATGTGTGAATAGGAATAAATACTTGATAAGTATGACTTTTTCTGTTAAGATGATAAAAATACCTTAGAACTAGATTGAGGTCCTGACTGTACAATAATGTGAATGCACTGCATGCCATTCAATTATATATTTTCATGTGGTTAATTTCATGCTATATGAATCTTACCTCAATAAAAAATTTTTAAATAAGATTATTATTAGCATAAATGTATCTCTAGACTCTCAATTTGATTCCACTGGTCCATATGTTTATCTTTATAATATGAAAATTTTGTTTTGTTCATTTCGAGAATTTCCTGAAATAATCATTCAAATGAATGCCAAACTCTACTTTTCCAATAAACAGCTTCAAATAACAATTGTATCCCAATCTTTATTCAATCCTGATCATGACTTCTTATTGAAAGAATTACCTTTAACATTCCCCCCAAAACTTCATCTCACCTTTGTCCTCTCCACTTTCAAATAAGTATTGCTAGAAAGCATCTGACAGGGTTGTAATCTCTCTTACCGTAGTGAAAATAAACTCAGCCTTGTCTTATCAACAGATTATTTTGATAGAGTTTTCAGTGAGTCATCATTTGATCATCTTGGAAGCTCCACTGAAAACCAATGAAGGTCTCCCCATCACCATGGCCTCAAAACTGAACAAAATGCTCCTCAGATATCTGTCAAGCCTTTCAATTGGTGGGAAAAGAGTTTCTCTGATCATAACAGTGAGATAAAAATTGCATAGTGTCAAGCTCTATTTTTTTGTTGAGATCCTAACTTATCCAATTTATTTTGTCTCCTACTAATTAGAAACTAATTTTAAGAATCTTTTCATTTTCTGATAAGATTTAAAGAAGTTTTATCCTTGGTAGAAGTTGACTTTGTACTAATAATGCTACCTGTGTTTATCCTTGTCAAGTTCTTCAGAATATTCCTTTGGGGGAAAGTTCCTAGAGAAAGTGATTGGTGTAGGCCCAGTAAGTATGATTCATAAGCTGGTCCTAGGGATTAAAACGTTTAGGTTTCTTTACAGACTGCGATCCTTTAGGCAAATCGTTCCCTAGGTCAATTAAAATCCTATGTGAGCTTTCCTAAGTCTTTTTATTTTTCCTCTGTGGGTGTCTGGCTTGGGGATAGACTTCTCATCAAAACTTTTCATTATTCAGAAGCTGCAAGTTAGTGAGATTTGCAGTTAGAGATGGCACAGTCATTAGATGGGGGACCTGACTCAGAAGGTACCCAAGAAAACTTTGAACATTCCTAGATGTTTATGGATTTGTCTTGTTCCATACCTACATCTATAATTTCAGGTTAGCTCCTGATTATTACATGCATTTATGCTGTAATTAACGCAGTTTCAGTGAAAGTAATTTAGAATGAGAATGGCTATTTGGGAAATTTGACATTAACAAAATTATTCAGGTGAAAGGTGACTTAAAGGCAAAATTGAAAGAAAATCCCAAAGATCCAATGGCTTGAAATTTTTTCCTTCTTTTTTTTTGTATGAAGAAGTTTTAATTCTACGTGAATTAGTATTTCAAAATATCTTTCTTAAGAGGAGAAAGCCATGTAATAATGGAGACAGAAAGTTTTGAACATACTCTGCTGCTGGCTTTGAAAATTTAAGAAAGGACCATGAGCCAAGGAAAAAAGTATGCAGCTCTAAAAGCTGGGAAAGACTAGGAAATGGGTTCTGCCTACGAGCAACCAGAAGGAGCCAGCCCTGCTGAGACCTTGATTTGAATTGAGTAAAATTGATGGGGTCTTATAGACACAAGAACTGTAATAAAATAAATTTGAGTTGTTATAAGGTACCAAGTTTGGGAGAAACTAATAGAAAACTTAAAAAGTTATCTACAAACCTTGTATTTTATTTTTTCTAGCAATTTTATTTAGGTATAATTGACTTAAAATAAGTCACACATATTTAATAGTAGAACTAGTTAAGTTTTGACAGACATATACACCTATGAAACCATCACCGTGTTCAATGAAAATATTGAACATATACATTATTCCCCCAAATTTATTTGTTTCCCTTTGTAATTTTTCTCTACTTCCTACCCCATCCACAGGCAACCACATAACTGTTTGTCAATATAGTTTGTATTTTCTAGAATTTTTCATGAGTGCTATTTTATTGTTTTTTCTGGCTTTTGCTAAGTGTAGTAATTTCTAGGTCCATTTTAAAAATAATAATGTGTATAAAGAAGTTTGCTGATTTTGTTGCAGTATTCCATTATATAAGTATGTCACATTTTGATTATACATTTATCAGTTAATAGACTGTTTCAGGTTTGGGTTATCCCATACAGAGTTGCTATGAACATTTATATACAAATCTTTGTTGAAATGACTGGATTGTCTGATAGGTATGTTTTTAGCTTTTTAAGAAACTATTGAACCATTTTACCAAGTGGATGTATCATTTTATATCTCCACAGGCAGAGTATGAGAGTTTCAGTTTCTCTGTACCCTTGCTAACATTTTATATGATTGGTACTAGAAATTTTAGTCATTCTAATATAAGACGAGCCACCCTTGCTTTCTTATGACCACTATTTGCATGACATACCTCACTCTACCCTTTAATTTTCAGCCTATTTGTATCTTTGAATCTAAAATGAATCTCTTATGGGCAGTATATAGTTAGACCATGGCTTTCAAATAATTCATTCTGCTAATCTCTTTAATAACAATATATTTATATTTAATTACAATATATTTATATTTAAATGAATTACTGATATAGTATGACTTACCTCTGTCATTTGGCTGTTTGTCTTCCATATACCTTACTGAATTTTTTGTTCCTTATTTCCTGCATTAGTGTCTTCTTTTGTGTTTGATTTTTGTAGTGAAATATTTAAATTTTCTCTCATACTTTTTATATATAATAGCTATTTTCTTATTGTTACCATAAATATTACATTTAACACTCTAAAGTTATTAACTCTAAAGTTAATTGAAAGTTAAACCTTTCAATCTGAAATTATACCAGTTTTATAATATACAAACATTCCACTCTTTCAACAGCTTTGTCAATACCCCTCTAGTTTGTCAATGTCACAAAACTACATTTTTATTTAATTTTGTGTCCAGAAACATAAACTAGTAACTTCATGGATTAGTACATTAAGTTGTATAGAGAGCAAAGTGTGAGATTACAAAGGTTACAATAATACTAGCTTTTAAAGAAGTAAATTTTGGGAGGATCAGTCTATTAAATCATGCAGGATACAAAAAATGGAGTTACAGACCTTTGTTACAATAATGAAATCATCCCTCAGTATCTGTGGGGAATTGATTTCATTAACCCCCATATGCAGACACTAAAATCTGCAGATGCTGAAGTCCTTTCTATAAAAATGTGTATTTAAATATAACCTATGTATACCCTCTTATATACATTTGTCATCTCTGGGTTACTTATAATACCTGATACAACGTATATGCTATGTAAATAGTTGGTATACTGTACTATTGAGTGAGTAGTAAGAAAATGATGTCTTCACATATTCAGTCTAGATTACGTTTTTTAAAAATATTTTGATTTTCAGTTCTTTGACCCACAAATGTAGAATCTATTGATATGAAGGGCTGAGCATCTAGATTTTATAACTGCCTATGTATTTGCCTTTACTGACATTTTTATATCTTCATACAGCTTTGAGCAATGATCTAGTGTCTTTCCAATTTATTTTTTTAATTTTATTTTATGGGTATATTTGAGGTATACAATATAATGACATTCATCATTGGAAATTTGTACCTTTACATAATCTCTCTTGGTTCTTATTTTTCCCCCTTCCCCTGCCCTCCCTTCAACCCCTCAATCCCTCCCTATTTACAAAGACTTTGTTTCCAGTTTTTCATTTTCTCATATTAATTCCATTCCCTTCTTTCCTTTCCCCTATTCCTCCCATTTCTGCTTCCCCTTTGCCTCTTTTCTTCCTATTTCACATTGTCTAGTATACCTTTTAGTCCTTATTTACACTTTCAGTTTCTCACACTAGAGAAGCTATTCAGTATTTACACGTGTATCCTACTTATTTCACTGAAGAATATCATCTCAGTGTGCATCCATTTAGCTATAAATGTCAATAAATTTTCATTTTTTAAGGCTGTGTGGTACTCCATTTTATTAAAACAACAACAACAACAACATTTTTTTAACTAGTCTCCAGTTGATGGGCATTTGGGCTATTTCCAAGTTTTAGCTATTACAAATCGTGCTGCTATGAACATAAGCACACATATATCACTATGGTATGATTGTTTTAATTCTTTGGAGAAGATACCCAGCATGGGAATAGCTGGGTCAAATGGGACTTCCAGTCCTAGTTCTTTGAGGTATCTCCATACTGATTTCCACAGTGGTTACACCAGTCTACACTCCACCAGCAGTGGAGCAGGGTTCCTCTTTCCCCACGGCCCAACCAGCATTTGTTATTGTTTGATTTCTTGATAGCAGCCATTATTTCTGGGGTGAGGGGGAATCTTAGCATTGTTTTCATTTGCATCTCTCCAGTGACTAGTGATGTTGAACATTTTTTCATATGTTGCTTTGTAATTTGTACTTCTTTGTCTGAGAAATGTCTGTGCATTTCAGATGCCCATTTTTGGATTGGGTCTTTACATTTGGGAGGTCTGATCTTTTTAAATTCTTTATAAATTCTAGGTAGTAGAGCTTTGACTGAGGAACAGCAGGTGAAAATTTTTTCCTACATAGTAGGTTGTCTCTTCACACTGCTGGGGGTTTCTCTTGCTGTGCAGAAGCTTTTTAATAAGAAGAGATCCCACTTGTTGATTATTTGAGCTAGTTCATGGGCACATGAGGTTTTGCTCATAAAATCTTTCCCTACACCATTGTCTTCAAGAGTTCCACTTAACCTCTGTTCCAGCCGGTTCAGCATTTCTGCCTGAATATTTAGATCTTTAATCCATTTTGATTTTAGTTTAGTGCATGGCGAGAGATATAGGTCTAGTTTTAATCTTTAGAAAGTTGAAATCCAATTTTTCTAGCACCATTTATTAAAGAGGCTATCTTTCCTCCAGTGAGGGTGTTTGGCTCCTTTGTCGAAGATGGGATGGGTGAATGTGTCTGAAGTTGTTTCTACATCTTCTAATCTTTTCCACTGGTCCTCAGGTCTGTTTCTTTGCCAGTACCATACTGTTTTTACCACAGTAGCTTTGTATAATAGTTTCACACCGGGGGTTATAATACCCACTGCCATGTCCCTGTTACCTAGAATTGCTTTTGCTATTCTGGGTCACTTCTTTTTCCAAATGAATTTTTGTACTGTTTTCTCAAGGTCCGTGAAGTATGCTGCTGGGATTTCAATTGGGATTGCATTGAAGCTATATAGCAATTTTGGAAGTATGGCCATTTTTACTATGTTGATCCTTCCTACCCAGGAGAAGGGGATGTCTTTCCATTTTCTGATATCATCTTCAATCTCTCTTTTTGGAAGAGCTCTTTGATTTCTTTTGTTAGGTGAATTCCAAGGTATTTTAGCTTTTTGGATACTATTATAAAAGGAATTGTTTGCCCTATTTCTCGCTAAATGAGTCTGTTGTTCATGTACAGAAAAGCTATTGATTTTTCTGTTCACCTTGTATCCAGCTACTTTACTGAATTTGGTTATTAAGTCTAGAAGACTTTTGGTGGAGTTCTTGGGGTCTTCTATATAAAGTATCATGTCATCTGAAATAATGACAATTTGACTTCTTCATTTCCTATTTTTATTTCTTTTATTTCTTTCTCTTGTCTAATTGCCATGGCTACTGTTTCCAAAACTATATTGAACACATTGGTGGTAGTGGATATCCTTGTCTTGTTCCTGATTTTAGTGTGAAGGATTTCAGTTTTTGACCATTTAGTTTGATATTGGCTGTTGATACTGGATTTTCATAGATGGCTTTTATCAGATTGAAGTAGAGACTGTCTATTCCAGTTTTTTGTAGGGTTTTTATCATAAATGCATGTTGGATTTTGTCAAATGCTTTTTCTGCATCTATTGAGATGATCATATGGTTTTTGGCTCTATTGATATAGTAAATTACATTGATTGATTTGTGTATGTTGAACCATCCCTGCATCCCTGGGATGAATCCCACTTGGTCAGGGTGTATGATCTTGTTGATGATCTTCTGCATTGTGTTCGCCAGTATCTTATTAGGGATTTTTGCATCTATGTTCATTAGTGAGATTGGCCCATAGTTCTCTTTTTCAGTTGGGTCTTTCTCTACTTTGGGGATCAAGGTGATGCTTGCTTCCAGGAATGAATTTGGGAGTATTGCTTCCCTTCCAATTTCATTGAAGAGCTTAAACAGTAACAGCAGTAGTTCCTCTCTAAATGTCTTGAAGAATTCAGCAGTGAAGCCATCAGGACCTGGGCTTTTCTTAATTGGTAAGTTTTTAACTGCATTTTCAATTTCATTGGTTGATATTGGGTTGTTTCGAATTTTTAGGTCTTCTTCGTTCAACTTTGGTAATTCATATGTATTTAGGAATCTATCCATTTCTTCTGTGTTTTCAATCTTATTGGCATATAGCTTCTCAAACTAGGTATTGATGATCTTCTGGATTTCTGCTTGGGTTTGTTGTAATTTCACCCTTTTCATTCCTAATTGCATGGATTTGGACCTTTTCTTTCCTTTTTTGATAAGGTTGGCTAAGGGTTTGTCAATTTTGTTGATTCTTTCAAACAACCAACTCTTGGCTTTATTGATTTTTTTGTATCGTTCTCTTAGACTCCATTGCATTGATTTCTGCTCTGATCTTTATAATTTCCTTCATTTTGTGGCCTTTGGGTTTGTCTTGCTCTTCTTTTTCTAGAAGCTTGAGGTTCAGCATCAGGTTGTTTAATTGGGCTCCCTCTGTTTTCCTAATATGAGTGTTCATTGCTATAAATTTCTCTCATAAGACTGGATTCATTGTGTCCCAAAGATTCCCATATGTTGTATTATCATTGTAATTTAATTGAAGGAACTGTCTGATTTCTTCTTTAATTTCCTCTGTGACCCATTGGTTATTCAGAAGTGTGTTGTTCAATTTCCATGTGTTTATGAAATTTTTGTGGTTTCTTTTCCTATTGGTCTCCAATTTCATCCCACTATGGTCTGATAATACACAGAGGACAATTTCAATTAAATTGCACTTACTTAAATATGTTCTATGAGTGAGTATGTGGTCTATTTTGGAGAATGACTCATGTGCAGCTGAAAAGAATGTGTATTCTGATTTTGTGGGGTGCAATACTCTGGAAACATCTGTTAAGTTCATTTGTTCAAGAGTTTGATTGAGTTCTAGTATTTACTACTTATTTTTTATCTAGTTGATCCATCTATTTGTGACTGTGGGGTATTGAGGTCCCCCACTACTATTGTATGAGTGCATATATGATTTTTAATGTCCATTATTATTTGTTTTATATAGTTGGGTGCACTAGTGTTTGGTGCATAGTGTTTGCTTTTTTTCGGGTTCCTGTCACGTGGAGTATTGTTTTCTACCCTTTACCTTTCAGTCTATGAGTTTCTTTTTGAATTAAGTGTGTTTCTTGTATGCAGCATATTGTTAGATTTTGCTTCTTGTCCCATTCTACCAATCTATTTCTTTTGATTGGTGAGTTGAGACCATTAACATTGATGGTTATAACTGATACGTATTGACTTATCCTTGTCATGACTTTTTCTTTTTGTTGGATTCTCCCCCTTTGCATTTAATGTCTTGTCATGCCCAATGGATTCATTCTGCTGGGCTTCCTGGGGTTGTGATACTCGTTATCTTTTCCTAGGATATTGTCTAAAATTTTTTGGAGTGCTGGTTTGAGGTTCATGAAGTTCCTTAGGTGCTCTTTGTCATGAAAGTATCTTATTTCTCCATCCATTTTGAAAGATAGTTTTGCAGGGTACATCAATCTGGGTTGGAGGCTGTTTTCCTTTAGTGCTTGAAATACGTCACTATAAGCCCTTCTTGCCTTGAGGTTTGCGTTGAGAAGTCTGCTGTGATTCTGGTGGGCTTTCTTTTGTATGTGATTTGTTTCTTTTCTCTCACTGCTTGTAGAATTTTGTTCTTCTGTTGGGTTTCTGGAATCTTGACAATTATATGCCTACCTGTAGATTTGTTTTGATTAAGGCTATTTGGTGCCCTATAGACCTCACTTATCTGTATGTTAAGTTCTTTTCCACTGCTTGGAAAGTTTTCTGCCATCAATTCTGTGAAGTTTTTTATGTCGTATGCACTCTCTCCTGTTTCTTCATTGACTTCAATCAGTCTTATGTTATTCTTCTTTGCATCATCTAGCAGCTGCTGGATTGATTTCTCATGTTCCCTTATAATTTTGAAGCAATTTTTCTTTTCCTGGTCACTAATTGCAATCTTATCTTCTATATCTGAAATTCTGTCCTCACATTGGCTCATTCTGCTGTGTAGACTTTCAATGGAGTTTTCAGTCTCCTGGAAATCTGTTTGCATCTGTTTTATGGATTCCATTTGTTTCCTATGTTGGAATTCCATTATGTTCCTCAGCTCTTCTCTAGATTTATTAATGTCTTGCACTATGGGCACAATCTCTGCTGTTATCTGAGAAATTAATTCTGATTTCATTTTTTCCAGATCCTCTTTTGTTATCAATTCATGGAGTCCAGGTGGTTGAGTATCAGTGTTCCACCTCATTTCCCTTTCGATTTGCTATAGGTGATCTGAAAGTCTGGTTTTGAGGCTTGATGTGTTTCTTCTCATTCTGAGGCAGGGGTGCTGGTGCCCACGCTGCTCACCTCCTCTGTGCTGGGAGTGGTGGCACATTGGCCCAGAAGACTCCTCCTCTGTGCTGGGAGCCACGTCTTTCCAATTTAACATGATGGACTCCCTTTACCTTTTCTTACAAAACAGGAAAGGTCTGGTGTAGATGAATTCAAATCAACTTTTGTTTTTCTTGGAATTTCTTAATTTCTTCCTAAATTAAGGAAAATTTTGCTTTGACTTTTTTTCTTTTAGTAATTTTGAAATATAATATCTGATGAGAAATCTGCACTTGATCTTATCAAATTACTTCTCTCTTGGTGCTTTGAAAAGTCTGTCTTTGGCTTTCAATATTTTTTTTTCTTAAATTCTTTTATTGGTACATTGTAGGTATAAAACACAATTACATTTCTCATTAGGATCTTGTACCTTTACATGATGCATCTTAGTTCTTATTTTTTCCCCATTCCTAGTCCTCCCTTCACCCCCTCCACCCTTCCCTCTTTACAAAGACTTTATTTCCATTCTTTCCATTTCTCAGCATTTTTCCTTTCCCTTCTTTCTTTTCCCCTGCCCCTCCCACTACCCCTACCGATTTGGACCTTTCCTTCCTATTTTGCATTATCGATTATTCATTCTAATCATTGGTACATTTTAGGTATACAATATAATAACATTCATCGTTGGAAATTTGCACCTTTACATAATATCTCTTGGTTCTTATTTTTCACCCTTGCCCAGCCCTACCTTCAACCCCTCCATTCCTCCATATTTACAAAGATTTTGTTCCTAGTTTTCCTTGGGAAGTTTTCTGCCATCACTTCTGTGAACAGTTTTTTGATGTCATCTGCACTCCCTCTTGTTTCTTCATTGACTCCAATCAGTCTTATGTTATTCTTCTTTACGTCATCTAGCAGCTGCTTGATTGATTTCTTGTGTTCCCTTATAATTTTGAAGGAATTTTTCTTTGCCTGGTCATTAATTGAAATCTTATCTTCTATATCTGAAATTCTGTCCTCACATTGGCTCATTCTGCTGTGTAGACTTTCAATGGAGTTTTCAATCTCCTGGAAATCTGTTTGCAACTGTTTTATGGATTTATTTGTTTCCTATGTTGGGATTCCAACATGTTCCTCAGCTCCTCTCTAGATTTATTAATCATGTCTTGCACTAGGGGCACAATTTCTCCTGTTATCTGAGAAATCATTTCTGATTTCATTTTTTCCAGATCCCCTTTTGTTGCCAGTTCAGTGGGTCCAGGTGGTTGAGTATCAGAGTGCTCCATCTCATTTCCCTTTGGGGTTGCTGTAGATGATCTGGAAGTCTGGTTTTGAGACTTATTTAGATGTTTTCTCATTTCAACTGGGGGGGTAGGGGGGGTGCTGTTGACATCCGCGCAGCTCATCTCCTCTGAGCTGGGAGAGGTGGGCCAAGGGCCAGGAGCGGCGGTAGGGATGGTGGCCCAATAGCCCCTTCTTCTGGGCCGGAAGCATCGGGACATTTGGCGGCCGGGAAGCAACTTCCTGTGGACCAGGAGCAGTGAGACTGCAGCTCAGAAGCCCCTACCTCTGGGCAGGAATTCTTCAAATGCTGAAAACTTGATTAACTCCAGTACAGTAGTCTGGTGGTCTGGTGTCTGCGTCTTTGTAGTGTGGAACCAGGTGGTTGTACAGAGAAGAGGCCAGAGGAGTGGGGGAGCAGTGGATTGCTGCTGGGGCGCAGGCTGATTTGGTGTTTTCAGCACAACTGGTGACCTCGGGACCGTGTCCGCAGACTTGCCTGTCTGCAGTGGGCTGATTCGGTGTTTTCTACATGACTTTTCAATATTTTTATTATAATTTACCTTGAGCTCATAATGTATTGGATTTCTTGGATTTTTTGTGTGTTTTTTTTGGCCAGGTGGGTAAGCTTTGTTCACCAGGCACAAGAGAACATTTATTTTTTTTTCCCATTAAGTTTATTGGTACATTTTAGGTATAAAATACAGTTACATTCATCATTGGGATCTTGTACCATTACATGAGTATCTTGCTTCTTATTTTTTTCCCCTTCCCTTGCCCTCCCTTCACCCCCTCCACCCTTCCCTATTTGCAAAGACCTTGTTTCCATTTTTTTCTTCTCATATTTTTTCCTTTCCTTTTTTTCCTTTCCCCTACCCCTCCCACTTCCCCAGCTCCTTTAGAACTTTTCTCCCTGTTACACAATATCAATTATACATTTTTTAAATTACAATATCAAGATCTAGGCGGCATTACCACAGATTTTACAGAATTTAAAAGGATATACAAAGCATATTACAAAAATCTTTTTTGAAATAAATTTGACAACTTCTAAGAAGTACCTTGGAAGACAAATTAATGAAACTCACTCTGGAGGAAATACAAAATTTGAAAACACCTAGTAAAGAAAGTACATTCCTAGCTTGAAAACCTACCTATATGACAACAGCAGGCTCATATACATTTTAACTGATAAATTATATCAAACAATTAAAGCAGAAAAAAGAAGGAACACTTCTCCCCTCATTTTAGGAAATCAACATTGTGCTAATACTAAAACTGGATAAAGATAATAGAAGAAAAAGTATGAACATAGATAGAAATTTGTTTAACAAAACAAACTATTAGAAATCAGATCTGGCAGGATGTAGAAAGTGGTTTTGTTATAGGAATGGCAGTGTTGGTTCAGCATTGGAAGATCCACCCCCAAAAATCATCATTTTAACAGAGAAAAGGAAAAAGCCATATGATTCTGTCACTAGTTGGACAAAAAGTATTGGACTAAATTCTACAGCTGTTCATGGTAAAAGCTATCAGGAGGCTAGAAGTAGAACAGAACCTTCTCGACAGATTTAGGATATGTACTCCATACTTCCAGTAAGAAAGCCTTATATGAATGGAGAAGATACAATGCTTTCTCCTTAAGATGGGGAACAAGGGCAGATATGCGTACTCTTTATCTGTCCATTAAACTTCAAAACCTAGGCCCCACCAAAATAGTCTGGCACTAAAATGACACAATTAGGATAGAATTGGCAAGGTAGAAGCAAAATCTTTATATGTAGATGAAATGATCATCTGCAGAGAAAATACTAAGAAATCTCTAGGAGCCCCTGGAACTTGTATTTGAATTTAGCAGGATTAGAAAACACAAGGTATATATAAAAATTCAGGTCTGTGTATACTTGCTATAAATGAAGAATTGGATATTGAAATTTAAAATTTATGTAGAAGTACAAAGGACCTAGAAAAGTTAAAAAAAAACAAAACCAGAAACAGTGTAGGAAGACATTTAGTACCTAATTTTAAGACTTCTTCTAAAGCTACAGTAATCAAGGCAGTGTTGGTGTAAGGAAAGACATATAGATCATTTTGAATAAAACAGAGTATCTAGAAATAGAACCACACATATATGGTCCACTGAGTTTTGAAAGATGATTTAACATTAGCATTTTATAGAATATAAACTCAATTCAAGAGCTGAGGAAGAGATAGTGTTTTCAGCAAATGGCACTAGAACACCTAGTATCCATATATAAAAAATTAACATCAACCTTTTATTTCCATACATGAAAATAACTTGAAGGGATCTATGAACCTAAATATGAAAGCCTAAAAGTATTAAACTTTAAGAAGAAATTATACGGAAAAATGTTTATGAATTCAGGGTAGACGAGAACTACCTAAGATACAAAAGCCATGATGTATAAAAGAAAAAAATTGATAAATGAGATTCCATCAAAATTTAGAACTTTAAATGACATCATTAAAATGAAAAGTAGTCCTTAAACAGACCATATTTACAATACATACAACCTATGACCAGAATATATAAAGAACTCTTAGAGCTCATTCATTAATAGGCAACCCAATTAAGAAGTAGACATAAGAAGATGATAGCCAGTATAGCACAAAGAAAGGTGTGCAACTCTAGAATCAGGAAAATTCTAATCAGTACAATAACAAGATTGAATTATAGACTCACGAGGGAGATGAAGTTTAAAGCTTTAAAAGCCTTGTCATGACTTTTTCTTTTTGTTGGATTCTCCCCCTTTGGGTTTAATTTGTCACACCCAATGGATTCATTCTGCTGGGTTTCCTGGGGTTGTGATCCTCATTGTCTTTTCCTAGGGTATTGTCTAAAATTTTTTGGAGTGTTGGTTTGGTATTCATGAAGTCCCTAGGGTGCTCTTTATCCTGAAAATATCTTATTTCTCCATCCATTTTGAAAGATAGTTTTGCAGG
Organism: Heterocephalus glaber; assembly: GCF_053883595.1. Lineage (NCBI taxonomy): Eukaryota > Metazoa > Chordata > Mammalia > Rodentia > Bathyergidae > Heterocephalus > Heterocephalus glaber. Next base: position 11,700,697 of record NW_028258403.1, read on the forward strand.
GTACATCAATCTGGGTTGGAGGCTGTTTTCCTTTAGGGCTTGAAATACATCACTCCAAGCTCTTCTTGCCTTGAGGGTTTGCATTGAGAAGTCTGCTGTCATTCTGATGGGCTTTCCTTTGTATGTGATTTGTTTCTTTTCTCTCACTGCTTGTAGAATTTTGTTCTTCTGTTGGATTTCTGGAATCCTAACTATTATATGCCTATGTGTAGATTTTTTTTGATGAAGGCTAGCTGGAGTCCTATATGCCTCACTTATCTGTATGTCCAGTTCTTTTCCCCTCCTTGGGAAGTTTTCTGCCATCACTTCTGTAAACAGTTTTTTGATGTCATCTGCACTCTCTCCTGTTTCTTCATTGACTCCAATCAGTCTTATGTTATGCTTCTTTGCATCATCTAGCAGCTGCTGGATTGATTTCTCATGTTCCTTTACAATTTTAAAGCAATTTTTCTTTTCCTGGTCACTAATTGCAATCTTATCTTCTATATGTGAAATTCTATCCTCACATTGGTTCATTCTGCTGTGCAGACTTTCAGTGGAGTTTTTTATCTCCTGGAAATCTGTTTGTATCTGTTTTATGGATTCCATTTGTTTCTTATGTTGGGATTCCATCATGTTCCTCAGACTCTCTATTTCTTTATCTGTGTCCTCTCTAAATTTATTGATCATGTCTTGCACCATGAGCACAATCTTTGCTGTTATCTGAGTAATTATTTCTGATTTCATTTTTCCCAGATCCTCTTTTGTTGCCAGTTCAGGGATTCCAGGTAGTTGAGTATCATATTGCTCCATCTTGTTTCCCTTTGGGATTGCTGTAGATGATCTAGAAGTCTGTTTTTGAGGCTTGTTTAAGTGTCTTCTCATTTCTATGGTGTGGGGGGTGCTTCTGGCGCCCACGCAGTTCACCCTCTTTGCCCTAGGAGCTTGGGATGGCAGCGGGGGAGCTTCCTTCTGGGTTCTAGGACTGGCTCACCTTCTCTGCCCTAGGAGCTTGGGATGATGGCGGGGGAGCTTCCTTCTGGGTCTTTCTTGAATATTTATACTGATGTCTTTCATCAAATTTGGAGAATTTTCAGCCATTTCTCTTTCAAACATTCTGTGGTCTGGTTGGTAGTGTCCCTCCGGTGCCTTAGGCTCTGTTTACTTTTCTTCAGTCTTTTTCTTTCTGTTTCTCAAAATCAGTAACTTTCACTGTCCTGCTTTTACATTTATTAATTTTTTCTTTTGCCTGATCAAATATACCTTTTAATCCTTTTAAGTTTTTTTCATTATAATTTTCAGTTCATAATTTCCTTTGGTTTGTTTTTCAGACTTTCTCTTTATTGATTTTTCCATTTTGTTCATACATCATTTTCTTGATTTTGTCTACATCTCTTTATTTATTTGAGTACCTTTAAGACAGTAATTTTAAAGTCTTTGTCTAGTAGATCTACTATCAAGGCTTTTTAGGTGTAATGTGTGGGTTTAATTTTTTTCCCTTTCTATGGGTCATACTTTTCTGTTTCTGTGCATGCCGTGTGCGTGCGTGCGTGCGTGTGTGTGTGTGTGTGTGTAAACTGGATGTTTGAATTTAACAACACAGTAACTTTGGGAATTAGGTTCTCCCACTTGCCCAAGTCTACTGGTTTTTTGTTTTGAGTGTTTTATTATTGTAAGATGTCTCTGTGCTGAGGATCAGCCTGAGGTGTAAACTTAAAGTCTTCTCAGACATGCGTGATGACTTTCTCATTCCCTCATATTTATGGTTGCTTTTGAATGTCCTAGTCTTAGATTTCTGGATCCCAGAGAGGGAAAAGGGGAAAATAAAGGAGACTAAAGGCACTGGGATAGACTAGGCATGACTTGAGCCAGAGAGAAAGGTATTTGCAATGATGGAGTTTGGTGCAATCATAAGGGCCACCACCTTGTAGTTTGTACCTCTGTGATCAGATGCAACAATTAACCAAATGAGATCCTCAATATTTGCAAGATAGGGTCCTTTTTTCCCACCCCAGTTCCTAACAAGTTGTTTCGAAAGTGTTTCAGAAACACATGTACAGCTGTGAAATCTTGGATTAAGGGGTAAGGAATGGGTAGTTGCTATTGTGCTAGGAGCTGAAATTGACTATAAGTAATTACAGTGTATCATCCAACACTTTTCTTGGAAGTCACAAGCTGTAGATAAACTCTAGTTTTAAAAAGTTACATTAGACAAATTCTTTCAGTGCAGTTGTTATTCTAAGTAGAGAGACAAATTTCTCATGCTTCTTAGTCTATCTTTTTGAAGAATCCTAACCCTTAATTTTAGTCATTTTAACAGGCAAGTAGTACTTCATTGTTTTTTTAATTTGCTTAGTTTCATTTTCCTTAATGACTGATATTTTTCATGAATGCTTATTTACTATATAGATCTGTCTTTAGTGAAGTGTTCAATTGTTCGTCCATTTATTGATTGGATTTGCTAATTGATTCTTCAGTATTCTTTATGTATTCTAAACACAAGTCCTTGATTTACAAATACCAACCTATAACTTACCCTCTTACTTTTTGAAGTCTTAAATAGCATATGTTTTAATTTTTTATAAACTATTTCATTAAATATTCCTATTATGGTTTGTGCTTTTGCTATTATATCTAAAAAAATATTTACCTGATCCCAAGTCACAAAGATTTTCTCTTATTTTTTTTGAAAAGTTTTATTGATTTGTATTTTATTGAAGTTCATTTTCTTACATAGAGATATTCAGATGCTTCAGTACCGTTCATTGAAAATGTTTTTCTTTTTCTACTGAATTGCCTTTCATCATTGTCAAAAATAAATTATCCTCACAGATGTGTCTAATTTTGAACTTATTCTGTTCCATTGATCTAGTTGTCTTTCCTACAGTAGGTACCATGCTTTTGATTACTGTAGCTTTATAACTTTTAAGTCATGCAGTCCTAGTCCTCCAATTTTGTACTTCTTTTTAGTATTTTTCCCCATTTTAGATCATTTGCATCTCTATAAATTTTAGAATCACATTCTCAGTTTCTACCAAAAAAGGAAAAAAACTCCTGATGGGATTTTAATTCAGATTTTATTGAGGGCCAGGGATTTAGCTCAGTGGTTCCACCACCTGCCTCGCAAGTGCAAGGACCAAAGTTCAATCCCCGGAACCAAAAAAAAAAGATTTTATTGAACCTATTGATTAAACTGGGTGAAGCTGACATCTTACCATTATTGAGTCTTTCAACCATAAACATGGTATATCTACATTTATTTAGCTTTTCTTTCATTTCTCTCAACAATGTGTCATAGATTTTGACATACAAATACAATTCTGCATAGTTTTGCTACATTTATCCATAAGATTTCATATTTTTGTTCCTATTTCATAAACTGTACTTTCTAATCATGCATTGCTAATGTATAGAAATACAAATTATTTTTGCATATTGATCTTATATCCAGAAACCTGTTAAACATATGTGTTAGTCCTAATTTCTTGTTTGTAGATTCTTTCAGGTTTGCTACATAGATAATAATATTATTTACAGAGTTTTATTCTTTCTCTCCCATTAAATACCTTTTGTTCCTCTTCCAAACCTTTGTTCTTACTATTGAATTTTGCATCTTTAATTATTTGTTGGTACGAATCCAACACCTGGCTTCGGTCTACTCAGGAACTGGCTGAAATATATAACCTGACAGTTGAGTTTGTATACATTTTCCTTTGAGAGACACCCAGCTTTTCTTGGCAACAGTTTCTTGAAATGAATTTTAGTTCGTTTCCTGGGTGATTGGACTTAATTACTAGGTGGATCATTAAATTCACCACTAGGTGGTAAAAAAAAATAACAAACTAGAGAACCATAAATCTAAAATCCCCTTTTATATTACCCCTATGATAAAATGGAGTTTCCTATATTTACTGAAACAATACTCAGGACCTTTCATAGAAACTAGCTCTTGTAACGAAACATTTGTAGAAGTAAAATTTTGAAGTGCTCAAGTGAGTACACAGTATATATTTGGAGGTTGTTTCACCTTCAGATCATACAAGAAAAAAATATTACTTCTTTTTTATTTTAGGTCTACTTAAGCATCTCAGAACCATAAATGGCATTGCTTGGTTGCCAGATCATTAGTGAGGTCAAAATGTCAAAATGTTACCATATTCTTTGATAACTTCTTTGTGTGTGTGTGTGTGTGTGTGTGTGTGTGTGTTGTTGTTGTTGTTGCTATTGCTTTTATGGGTTTTTTTGTTTTGTTTTGTCTGTTTGTTTGGTTGGTTGGTTGGTTGGCTGGTTAGTTTTTTTGAGAGAGGGTCTAACTGTGAAATCCAGGCTGGCCTCAAACTCATGGCAATCCTCCTGCCTCGGCCTCCCAAGTGTTGAGATTATAGGCATGTGCCACCACTCCCAGCTATTTGACAACTTCTGAAAGGATGTTTTAGTAGAAAACAGAGCATTAAGAGTTCCTCAATGACTGAGGCTGTGTTTGTCGTACATAAGCCTGCTGGGTACTATCTGCAAATTGGGCAAAGAATTGGTACCTTGGTAATGTTACCTTGGCAACAATGTCAGACATTACCTGGGGTTCATTTTAGAAAATAACTTTCCCCTCTTGGATAGAGAAATCTTTAGATAACTAAAAAGAAACCTGGAGCTCAATTTAAGATCCAAACCGATGTACTGAAGGGGAATTCTAGACTCCTTTCTGTTCTAAATTCTCTGTAGTATATGCATTATAAAAGTACCAGAAATTTTGGATTACATTTTGGGTTTCAGAGAATAGCAGAAGTGAAAGATAATGCCATCTAGGCCATTGAATTCCTTGCCTGGAAGGGTCATAAAATTGGACAGGCAGTGTTTCAGAGAAAAACCACATGGATGCAATATTGGCTTTTCAAAGGGTAACGTATGCTGTTTTAAGGAAAGAATGTTGATGTGCCTAAAAACATCTTTGGCGTATTTAATGTTATTAAAATTATTGGGGAAGCAAACAGACAATCTGTGGTATCTACAGATGGGGGATTCAATCTATCCTACTGGTGGAATTTCAATATTCTTGATTCCTGGTAAGAAGTGAGCTTTAAACTGGTCATAACCCCTCTGTCAGCATTTTTGTGTGAGGTAGTGTTCAGATGTTTTGTCTCTAGTGTCTCTAGTTCAGTGCTGCTGCATAGCCACTATGCAGTCAAATGATTCAACAAATGATGTTACTAAAACAAAACAAAAACATCAACAACAGAAAATCACCATGAACCCATGATATTTGTGGACACAGAGAAACCAAAATGGTATCACTCACAAATCTGATTCATTACAACACCCCAAATAGTGTGGAAGGTATGAACTGATATGTCCCAAGAAATGAATGGTCTATCCTTCAGCTTAGGCTAACAATGACCACAAGGAGAAAATGCTGAGGACAGGAGCCATCTACAAGCACCCAGCTTGCTGATCACATTGATATGACTTTACTATTCTGCTGTCTTTACTCAAATAACTTTCCCACTGTCTTCTTCAATTTTATCTCACAATTTCAGGAATCTCTTATCCTGGAAGATAACATGGGAATTATTTTATTTTTGTTTCAGGAACTACCTGAAGAAAAACTTCACTGAAATGAAATCAAACTCATCAAATTTCCAAGATAGTATCAAATAACTCTTAGCTCCCCAAATGTCTTCAAAACTCTTGACTGAAAATCTTCACTTTGCTTGTGTCCAATAATGTGAAACTGATTCTGGTCCAGTCTTAACAATGTCACTCACCCCATTGAAAGATCCACTTAACCCAATCTCTAAAAGCTCTTGTCTTTCCCCTTTGGCAATAGCATGAACACTACTTCAAGATGTCCTCTCCCTTATTATGGTAAAGATAGACACAATTTTATCTTACCAAGAGGTTATTTGGCAATATTTGGGGGGAACTCATAATATTACATCTGACTGTAATTTTTCTCTTCCACGAATTATATGCTCTGCAAGCACAGAGGTCAAACTTTCCTTGTTTATCACAGAATCTACATTGCCTGGACCAGGCCTGACAATACTGACAGCTCAGTAAACGTTTGTTAAATAGAAGAATTAAAACTGAAAGTGTTAGAGGAGCTGATGAAATTATCTACAAAAGACAAATGGTAAACATGGAGAAAAGATCCAGCAAGACGGAATCTTCATACATTTGAAGGATTTCAACATGGAAAAATCTGAATTACTTAATTTTTAATAACATCTCATTATGGAATTATCCCTTGTATTACAGTATTCATTATTCATTTGTGTATTCATATTTCTGTACATGATATTTAAATGGAATTTTTAGAATAATGTTTACTATGCTTAACCTTAACTTTCATCACTGAAGAACTTAATTTCTTTGCAAGATGTGATTTCACCATATTGAATTTTTCCTGAAACATAAGCATATTAAAGTATGATATTTTAGTTTCTTCCACATTTTTTAGTAGTAAAATATTCTACCTTTTGTAAACTGTTCATGAAAATGACAGAAGAAGCTTGTTTTCTTTTTAATGTTCTTGATTGGTATTATAGATTGAATTACATTCCCCTCAAAATAAAACATATTAATAACCTTATTTAGTTATGAAGTTAAAGTGAAATTGTCAAGGTAGATCCTAATCCGGTATGATGGGCATCCTTGTAAAAAGGTGGAAAGTGGACAGAGATGTGCACATAAGGAAAGTGCCATTTGAAGGTGAAGGCAGACGATATGGTAATAATCCACAAGCCAAGATTGGTAGCAAACCACTAGAAGTTAGAAGACCATCATAGCACAAATACTGTACTTCCTCACGTTCCTCTAAAGGAACCAACTTGCCAACACATTTATCTCAGACTGCAAGCCTCCAGAGCTATGAAATAATACATTCCATTGTGTAAGCCATCCAGTTTGCTGTGCTTTGTTACTGCAGCCCTAGCAAAGCCATACACCTAACAAAATAAAAAGTGTCAGTTCCAAAAATTTGAGAATTTTCTTCTTTTGTTGGTGTTATGTTTACTGGTCCTTAAAAACCTTTAGCCTGGAACCTACTGTTTAGATATTATCTAATTCTTTAGCTCTCAAACTTTTTGGATTTCTTCATGTTCTTAAGAATTGTGGGCCCCAAAAGTTTTTCTTTATGTGGCTACTTACCTTAATATAAGTTAAAGCTAAGAAAATTTTAAATGCACACCAATCCTTTTAAAGTAATAGTGAAACTATTTCATGTTAATATACTTCAATTTTTAAAAAATATTAGTGAGAAGAGTGGCACTGTTTTACATCTATGCAAATCAATTTCTACATTCAATCTGTTGCAAAATCATACCTCATGTAGCCTCAAAAAGCTTCACTGTACACCTGGGAGAGAATAAAAATGAAAAGTTAGTATTACTATGAAAATGGCATGACTTAATGTGTTAAGTTTCTGTTCCACAACAATTACCTGAGGTAATCAACTTATAGAAAGATTTATTTTGGCTTGAGGTTTTGTAGCTTTCAGTCCATGGTCAGTTGGCATTCTTGCTTTTGGTTTGTGGTGGAACTTCATGGCAGAAGGGTGTTTCAGAGCAAATCCACTCACCTCATGGCCAGGAAACAAAAGAGAGAGAGGGAAGAGACAAGGGACCTATAACCCCCTTCAAGGGCACGTCCCCCATGACTCAAAAACATCTCATTAAGCACCACTTCCTAAGAATTTTGAGAGTTGCTGATCTAATTCAACCTCCAGTCAAGTACTAGAATCTTCTCTATATTAATTTTTTTAATTTTCTCTTTTTTATTTTATGTCTTAATTGCATTTTCATTAGTACATATTTGCCATACATAATGATCACATTTATCACAGGGAATTTGTACCTGTACATAATGTGTCTTGATTCTTCTTGTTTTTTCTTTTTCTCATTCCCCTGTACTCCCTTTAACCCTTCTTACCCTTGCCATTTACAAAAGTTTTGTTTCTATTGTTTCTCTTCCATTCTCTTTTTTAAAAATCCCTTTTCACTTCCTTCCTTTCCCCTGCCCCCTCCTTTGTTCCCTTTCCCACTTGAGTATGTTCTTCCTACTTCCCAATATCTATCCTCCGTTTTGCTCCTTATTTATCCTTTGTTTCTCATACAAGAGAAACAATGTGATATTTAAACGTGTGTGTCTGATTTATTTCACTTCATACTATGGTCTCAAGGTGCATCCATTTACCTAAAAATGACTCAAGTTTATCCTTATTTATGGTAGAGTAGTAATCATTGTACATAAATACCACATTTTCTTTATCCATTCATCTGTTGATGGGCACATGGACTGTTTCCAAGATTTAGGTATTATAAATTGTGCTTCTGTAAACATGGGTGTGCAAATATCACTGTGGTATGATGCTTTTAACTCTTTTGCAAAGATACCTAGAAGCAGCACACGTGGGTCAAATGGAACCTCTAGTTTTAGTTTTGTTTTGTTTTTTTCGGTACCAGGAATCGAACTCGGGTCCTTGCGCTTGCACAGCAGGCAGAGAAACCACTGAGCTAAATCCCCGGCCCTCTAGTTTTAGTTTTGTAAGGAATCTCCATACTGATTTCCATAGTGGCTTTTCACACATATCAACACATATCACACATTTCCACACATATCAACAATGGAGGAGGGTTCCTTTTCTCTCACAGCCTCATCAGCATTTTTTATTGATTAATTTCTTGATGATTGCCATTTCTGAATGGCATGGAATCTCAGTGTTGTTTTAATTTGCGCTTCTCAAATGACCAGTGATGTTGAACATTTTTTCATAAATCTATTTGGTATTTGTACTTCTTCATCTGAGAGTGTCTATTCATTTCAGATGCCCATTTTTTGATTGAGTCTTTAAATTTGGGAGGTCTGATTTTTTTAAAATTTTTATGTATTCTGGATGTTAGTCCTTTGAAGAGTAGCTGGTAAAAAAATTTTTCTCATTCTGTGGATTATCTCTTCACTCTGTTGGTGGTTTCATTTGGTGTGCTTTTTGATTTGATATGATCCCAGTTGCTGATTCTTTATAGTATTTCCTGTGCCATTGGGGTTTTGTTCATAACATCTCTGCCTACACCGATGTTTTCGAGAGTTTTATCTATTTTATCTTCCAGCAGATTAAGTGTTTCTGTTTTAATATTTAGATCTTTGATCCATTTGGATTTTAGTTTAGTGCATGGTGAGAGATATGGGTCTAGTTTTAATCTTCAGCATGTGGAAAGCATTTTTCCCAGCACTGTTTATTAAAGTGGCTCTCTTCCAGTGAAGGTGTTTGGCCCCTTTGTCAAAGATAAGGTAGCCCAGTGTGCTTGGAGTTGTTTCTTCATCTTCCATTCTGTTCTATTGATCCTCAGATCTGGTTTTTTGCCAGTACCATGCTGTTTTTATCACAGTGGTTTTGTAGTACTGTATAGCGCCAAATCAGGAATTGTATGCCCCCTGCCTTGCCCCTGGCACCCAAAATTGTTTTTGCTATTTTAGTTCTCTTCTGGTTCCATATGAATTTTAGGCATGTTTTCTTCAGTTCTGTGAGTTATGCTAGTGGTATTTTGATTGCCATTGCTTTAAATCTGCGTAAGAGTTTTGGAAGTATGGCTATTTTCACTACATTGGCCTGCCTGTCCAAAAACAAGGATGTCTTTCCATTTTCTGATATCCTTTTCAATCTCCTTTTTTCAGAGTACTATAGTTTTCAATGTAAAGGTCTTTCACTTTCTTTGTTAGATTGATTCCTAAATATTTTATTTTTCTTGATGCTATTGTGAAAGGTATGATTTCCCTGATTTCTCTCTCAGTGAATTTGCTATTCATGTACAGGAATGCTATTAATTTTTGAGCATTGACTTTCTATCCTAGCATGCTACTGAATTTGGTTATTAATTCTAGGAGTCTTTTGGTGGAGTTTTTGGGGTCTTCTACATGTGGAGCATCATGTCATCAGCAAATAATGATAATTTAACTTCTTTCTTTTCTATTCTTATTTCTTATATTTCTTTGTCTTGTCTAATTGCTCTGATGAATGTCTCCAGAACTATATTGAACAGGGGGGTGATATGGGCGTCCTTGTCTTGTTCCTGATTTTTGAGTGAAAGCTTTCAGTTTTTGTTCATTTAGTATGATTTTAGCTGTTGGTTTGTCATGAATGGCTTTTATCAGATTGAGATAAGGACCCGCTATTCCAATTTTCTTTAGGGTTTTATCATGAATTGATGCTGGACTTTGTCAAATACTTTTTCTGTATCTAATTGAGATGATTATGTGGTTTTGTCCTTGGTTTCTTTAATGTGGTGTATTATACTTACCGATTTGTGTATGTTAAACCATCCCTGCATCTCTGGGATGAATCCTACTTGGTCTTGGTTCTTTTATCTTTTCTTGATGATTTGTTGCATTCTGTATGCCAGTATCTCATTGAGGATTTTTGCATCTATTTTCATTAAGGAGGTTGGCCTATAGTTCTCTTTTTTGGTTGGACCCTTCTCTGGTTTTGGTATCAGGGTAATGCTTGCTTCTAGGAATGAATTAGGGAGTATCGCTTCCCTTTCAATTTCCTTAAAGAGTTTGAGAAGTAGTGGCATTAGATCTTATTTAAAGTTCTTGTAGAATTCAGCAATGACCTGGGGTTTTCTTTGTTGGTAGTTTTTTAAATTACTTCTTCAATTTCATTGGCTGATATGGGATTATTCAGAATTTTTATATCTTCTTGATTCAAGTTTGATAACTCATATGCATGTAGGAATCTGCCCATTTCTTCTGAGTTTTTCATCTTACTAGAGTGTTCGTACTAATATTAATAAAGACTCTACATAAGACAAGGTAATAAATTAGCTCTCTTACCACGTTAATATCCTACAATCCTACAGATGAATAAACAGATTGTCCATAAAAAATATACTATCAGCTGATTGTTTGGGGTTAATGTTAGGTTTCTTTTAGCTACTCATTTCTCTCGCAGGGTACATGAATTGAAATATTTAACGGAAAAAGAACAGGCTTCATATTCAAACAAGCTGGAGTTAAAATACCAATTCTGCCTACTGTGACCTTGAGCAACATTATTTCATAGCATTAAATCCTAATTTCACCATCTATTTTATGTGTCAGGATTAAGTAAATCAACTTTTAAATAGTTTTATCACAGTGCTTAACCTGTAGAAAGTATTGAATAACTCTTTAGTTCTCTTTCCCTTTTCTAATCATCTTTATTTAGGAAACCTGATCTGCAAGAAGTATTATTACCTCATTAAGATCACTTTCTGAGTACTGAAGTATTAAACTCCAAAGTAATGAGTCACCTCTGAGACAACAAACACAAACTAACATTTTTTAAAATGGAAGGGGTTTAGATATGAAATATCATATATGATTATCCCCAAATTTCTACTATACATTTTAGTTTCAGAGAGAGCCTGTTAGAACTAATCCATTAGCACTTTATAGAACATGGGTTAAATTTTAATTAGCTCCCAAGGTGTAAAGCCAAGAGCAGGTCTTTGAGGAATTGATATGTTCTGCAGGGTAGAGGAACATGGGGCTAAGATCCATCTAGGAAGACAGTCCCTACGTAACTCTCAGGGGATCACTAGCTTTAGGATACTGGGCTGGAAATACCGCATGCCACTAAAAGCAGAAGGAAGGGGCATTAACTCTGTTTTACCCATTTGTCTAATCGTAATTACCATTATAAATGTTCTCTCACTTGCCACAGGAAACCTACAAGGCAGTTGTTATTTATATTTTACAAAAAAGCAATGAAGCTTAGAGGGTTGAGTGTTTCATACTTAGCTGCAAAATAATAAAGATAGTATTTAAAACCTTGAGCTGTTCAGCTTTAAAGTCTGGACATTGTACTATTTGGCTTTGTTGAATTTTTCCTACAGGATGCCTCTGAGTTGAAGTGGTAATTCTGTAGTCCAGACACTTATGAGAATTTCATGCTTTCTTCTACCTTCATCAAGACACACAGGTGAGAACTGGGCTTATTATAATTGATCACTTTATCAACTCAGATGAGAAGGTATTTGCCTCTACTATTCTGGGAGGAAGTGAAAAAATCAAAATACACAAAATAAACTGAAAACAATTTTGATTGCCAGCAATTATATCCAAGAATGTTTAAGATTCAGTACAAGCATGTTGTTTACTACTCGATTTATTCTGGGTGGCATTACTAGTGTGTGCTCCTGCATTTGGAGTTACTTATAACTGTAAAGAAGCTGTGATTTATATGTAAACACTGCAAGGCAAAAGACAGCAATTTAAAAAAGCAATCCAGACAACAATTTGTTTGAAACACCAATCTGAAGAAGGGTAATGTTAACATAAACAACCGTACTTCTGACCTGCATTAGAACACCATGTCTCATGTTAGTTACAAGTAAACCTTGAGCTGTTCTTGTTAAAACCACAGTTACTCAGTGGGAATAGTATCATTCCAAATCACTGCTCTTAATGTACCTACTTATTACCCAAACAACCCTGAAACGAGAGACCTGAAATTTATTGTTTTGGGTGATGCTTCCTGCTGTCAGGAGGTGGTATGTTTTGCTTAAAAGACACCTAACCACTGTTAGATTACAATTTTAGATCAAAACATTCAAGTGAATGAGACAATGAGAAAAAAATTCCATTTGGTAGCAAAACAAACTACTTTTCCTAAAATGTATTCTGATTCAAGTTAAAAAAAAAATGGTCAGGCAAACTAACAAAAGAAACATTTTAGAGAATACATAATACTCCATCCAGAATTACTGCACTGGGGATATAGCTCACAGGTAGAGCACTTGTCTAGCATGCGCAAGGCCCTGGGTTCAATCCTCAACACCTCCAAAGAAATATGCTATATAAAGAATCAGAAATTTATCAGCACTACTGATATCGTAGTATATGCCATACACTAACACCAAATAATTATTTTGTACAATATTCTCATATAACTTACACATGAGGTGATTAATAAGATGGACTAATTTGTTCTGAAACCATAGAATGAAAATTTCATAGCACTTAGAGATATTAATATATTCTAAAATGTTCCAATATTTCTGAGAATCATAGAAGGGCTAAGGAACAGACAACAGAAATGAGCACAGAGAGGGTTAAAAAAAGTTTAAAGGAAAAAAAGATCATTAAATGGAGATATGAAATAAACCTGAGGTAAATGTGGAAGCAATAACAAAATCATGAGTACAGCAGGAATACTTAAAATTTATTAATTGGGAAAAAGAAAATTACCAGTAGCTACCATATGTATGGGGCAAATACTGTACTTGCTTCTTCTATGAAAAGGAGATGAGGGTCAAGACAAATGATTCTTAAAAGGTAGGAAGGGATACCAGAAGTTCGGTGTGGCTAACACACGGGAGAAAACAATTTGGAGCCAGAGCCCGATTTAATCCAACAATATGTACTCATTCTAGTTGAGTGCTAGTTAAAGAACAAGTGCCAAGTTTATAGCATTACTGGAGAGTATTGTTACTTTTCTAATTGTTTCTTTTCTGTCCTTGGGAGTTCAATAGCCCTAATTTTTGAGGCAGCAATTTTAGGGAGCAAAATAAGACAGCTTTGGAAGACTTCCTAATAGTATACTGCAATTTAACCTATTTATCTTCCTCTTGGTAATTGTTTACAATTAGGAGTCAATATGGGTAGTGCTTCAAAAAAGCATGATTATGTTTATGTCTATTGGAACCTCCTAAAATTGAGAAAATTTGCTCAGAGTTACTTTCCAGAGAAATTGTAGCTATTTCTGCTCCTGAGGATTGAAAGGGCACATTTTATAACCCCAGCCTATCAGCATGAAATGTTACAAATTGTTTTAATTGTTGCTAATCCAATGAAAGAAAATTGTTTTATGTTTTTCGTTTGTATCCCGAAAGTGAGGTAGTGAGGTTAGTACATTTTTTAATGTCTTATTACTCTTTTGCTTGGTTGGGGGTTTTTTTGGTACTAGGGATTGAATTTGGGTCCTTGCGCTTGTGCAGCAGGTGGCGAAATCACTGAGCTAAATCCCCGGCCTTCAAAAGTAAAAATGGACAGAAAAATGAACAAGTAGTTTATTATTTTTACTTTGAAACAATCAAATTATAAAAAGCTTTGACATCAGGGTTGTTAATCTAGTGTCATAAGTTTTATAAACATTTTCTTACAGCATCTCATTTATCTATTGATGTTTTATGGTGACTTTTCCCATACAAATAATTTTAACTTTGATTATAGGTGTTTGATTTTATTTTATGGCTTATAGGAGTCCTGTCTTATTTTAAGAAAGCTCTTCCATATTAAAGTCATAATTAATCTTCTAATCTCTCTTTTGCAGGGTAATATATACATTATATTTAAATTTTTACTCCTTCTAGGATTTTATTGGCCAATAGTACAGGATACAAGCCTAAGTTTGTATCTTTCATTTAAATAGCCAATTATTATTTTCAGTTTTGATCAATTTATAAATGAAAGTATCCTACTCCTGAAATTGAAATACCACCTTTACAACATATTAATATTCTGTTAGTTGAATTTTTTTGGATTCTCTATGTATTTTTCTCATCTTTTTTTTCTATTCTTTTATTCTTTGTAGTAACTTTGTGTTAAGTTTTACTATCTAGTATGATAAATTATCTACTCCCAGCCTTTGTTCACTTCCCCTCAATATTTTAACAATTCATGTATATTGTTCTCTTTACCAAAATTTAAATCACTTATATTCTTCAATTATATTTTTAAAATAACAGGTCCTATATCTTTCTTTAACATTTATTCTAGATACTTTATTGTTTTTGTCACCTATGTTGATTGTGCTAAGAACTTTTCAAAGCAGATTCAAGGAACTCTGCCAAAGCAGTTTAGTATTTGGCCATTGCATGTAGGCTGAATGGCTCTTGGTCGCAAGAATGGTTTTGTCTTATTTCCTGGTGCATGTGTAGTGAATAGTAAGAGGAAAGCAGGGCCATTAGCTATGATTCAGATTTTTTATGGATTCAGTTCTCAGCTAATTGAGATTAATGAGGAGTTATCAGATATGATAAACCAAATTCTTTGTTTTTTGTTTCTCAGTTTTTCAGCTTTTATTAAATAAAATACTCCTATATTTCATTTAAAATTTTATCAGCTATCAGAATGTATGATGGTCAGATTTGTTAAATACGTCTTGTAATGAAAGAAGTTTCTAAATCTCTGTTTACTCCACCTGCTTGATTTAATCAGTAGAAGTTTATTGGAGATCTTTGTTCATCAAGTGCTGTAACATTACTTTGTTATTGATTGTATTCAAAATCACCTATGCATACTGTGTGGTGGGAGAAAAGTAAATAGTACAAATAACTGAATATAATACTCAGTTCACACCAGCGCTAGGCAATTTAAATGATTAAGCTTGGGTAATCTTATGGGGAAAAATGTGTGAATGACTTTGCAGTTTTCCACTCCTGATGAGAAATGAATTCCAATTGGTCTGATTGGTGGCTAGGCTGCTGGTTGATGATACCTTTGTTGACATTTTAGCGGAAGAAATTGAAAAATTCATCAAGTCCTAGGAAAGAACCAACTAAAAATAGGCAACACATTTTTTATAAACTTGTCTATAGAGTTGTATAAAGACAATCATAAGTGTAGGTGTATATATTTACTATTTTATATTTGGGGAGGTTTTTCAGGGCAATTTGAAACGATTTAATTTTGCTTTTGGGTCAACTTGAGAATTTAACTCCTATGAAGCATGAAACTAAACTGTAGGAAGGTGACAAGAATTATGACAGACATAGGAAAATGTATGATCTAGTTTCTGCCTTGTTTGTTGTTGGTTTTGTTGTTTTGTATTGTTTTGTTTGGTGTTTTGAAGCAGGGTGTCACTATGCAGTTCAGGCTGGTTTTGAATTCATTATGTAGCCCATATGCTGGCCTGGAACTTGCAGCAATCTCCTGCCTCAGCCTCCCAAGTACTGGGAACACAGGCATGCACCACCACACCTGACTTAGTTTCTACCTTTGAAAGAACTTCACGGAGCTATATATTTAATGAGGACATAGTATAAATATGGACATTAAATAATACATTTCATGATGACACAATGGATGCTCAAATTATTACTGTGTAATTGTTGAATAGATGAACACACACTATCCAAAGATTATACTATTATTAAACCTGATTATATATCCAGAATGTCAATTTCAAATAATCTTCCATTAAAAAGAAAATTGCAGAAGTAAATTTTTATTACTTAAAAATTTCAACTGGTTATAAAGAAAAAGTCCTTTATCCTTACCACCCCTATTTTCTAATTCCATTCCCTGAGATAACTGTTCAGTTTATGAATCCTGAAAAATTTTAACCCAATATATACACACTTTAATAGGATACTATGATTATTCTAAAGCTTTTTTCATTTTAGTACTTAATGATCTTTATTATTTTAGAGCCTTCAGTGTCAATCTTTTAGATCCTAAATTTTAAGTAACCATTTCTTTATTGGTAGACACAGATTACTTTCTATTTTCCACTGTTAAAACAGTGTATCAATTGATAAATATCTCGATACTCTTCCTGTATCAGATTATCTATAAGGTAAATTCCCAGAAATCTAAGGCATCTTTCAAATTGTATTTTTTAATTTTTATTAGTACCTGTTTGCAACACCTAATGTTACATTTCTCGTGGGGAGTTGGTACATGTACATAACACATCTTCAAACTGTATTTTCGACTGGTGCTAGAGGACTGCTGTCATGGCTTGATTTGAGTGTTATTAGTTTAGGTAAATTAATGCTATTCGATGTGAGCATAATCACAGCCTTAAAGGTTGAGTTAACTTTCTCCCTTCTTCCACCAGCCCACTTAAACTCTTGTCTAATCCTTTAATTTCTTAAAGCTCCCAAATATATCCTTTCAGAAGCTTCAGACATTTGGGATCAAAAATAATATTGTTTTTGGTAAAAGAAAATAACTACTGTCCCACGAATCTCAAGGGACGGTATGGTACTGGTTTTGTAAAATGATCCCTAATTTTCAATTTGTGGCTGGATTAGGGGCGGTTGGTGTGATAGGCTTTTTGTCTTCCTTAAATAAGGGATGAAAAAAGGTTTCCAAGTCCTTACTGCCTGGCCCAGAACAAGGAGGGCGTGAAAAACCTGTGCTAATTGGAACTTGGAGAGTGTTTTTCCATTCGGGCTGCTGCTGCTGTTTACTCCAAGGCGAGGGGCGGAGTAAAAGTCTCCCCGACTGCTTTAAGCGCGCACATCCGCCCCACTCCGGGAAGGTAAGGCAACTCAGGCACGTTTCTGTCCCTGTCAGGAACAAGTGGACCCTCTCGAGAGTCACCCTGTAGAAACAGCCACCACGTCTCGGACCCCTCTGAGGACCTGAACAAAAGAAACTACAGCGAAGGGAGCCAGAGCCAGCCAGAGGCAGCCCCAGCCAAGCAGCAACAGCACAGCCCAGCCCAGCCCAATTCCAGCCCCAGCCCAGGAGGCCAACCCCACAGAGGAGGGGGCCGACGGCTCTTTCCGGATTGCGAGCGGAAGTGGGCGAATTTGAATCCTGCCAGCCGTTGGAGGCAGCGGTGCTGCGCTAGCCGCAAAAAGTGACAGGGTCGTCCTGCGGCTTAGGGCTGAGCGTGCCTTGGTGAGTAGGTGGGGACCGGCGAGAAACCGAGTATTCCAGGGCGAGAAACGGGACCGTCGGATGCAATAGCGGGTCTGGAGGCCGGACAGCCTAGCGAGGACTTCGGGGCGCCTTTTGGGGTGTCTGGGGCTGCGGCCTGGCGTGGAGACTGTGGGAAGTCGCAGGGGAGCTTCTCCCGGGCCACCGCTCCTGGCCGTCTTGGGTATCGAGGGTTGCGAGGGGAAATCAAACCTTGTTCCTTCGCTGTCTCTGAATTTTTTCCATAGTCGCAGTGTCTTGTTTCTCCCTGCTCGGCTCGAATGTTGAAGCCGATTGCGTAGAGGAATCTCGCGGCGGGCGCGTTACCACAGGTAACCGAATCTTCTTTATTAAAGATGGACGGTGGGGGAGGGCGCGGTTCCAACGCCGAGGTGCCTTGGAAGGCTCTGGAGGAGGCTTTATTATTACCCTGCACCGCAGGGGAGTGACAGTCTTTGAAATGCCTGGTGGGGATTTAAATGAAACCTGATTACCCTTTGTATTTTAAACCCGGATATTTTTCTTTTCACTGTTGACATTTTTCAAATGCCGCAAAAATCCGAGACTCTTGCTCATTTAAACTGGCTATAATAACAGCGGTGATTCGCGGGGGTCTTAGTTTGCAAACAATAGGGTTAAGGTTAGTTCCGCCGGCCTACCTTTTCACCCTCTACACTCATTGGCCAAATGGGTTCTTAGAGTCATTTTAGAAGAACTCTATGCAAGAATCCGTTTTCCTTCGGGTTTTACTGTTGTTTGTGGGGTTTTGGGGGAGTGAGGGTTCATTTTTAATACTGGACAGAACTCCCAAACCCTGTAATAAAGTCATGTCTTTTAAAATATTTTACATATGCATAAATATAAACTATCTTGCCTTATTGAAAAAATATCAGCTTCATTTTATGTTGCTTTATAGGAAAAGATATTTTAAGCTTCTTTTAAGATTTTAATACCAAGGTTTTGTACCGTATGAATGTATTCATATCTTTTTAAAAGGACTTAATAATATTCAGAATAAAAACATTCCTTAATCTATTGCTGGCTCCTCCACCACTACTAATGAGCTTTTAAAAAATTATTTGTCAGGAAGAAACAAACATTGAAATACATTTTTTCATAAAATTGCGACAAAGACATTGGCTCTCCTTTCCTAAGGATTGTATACAATCTGCTTGTTTCATATATGCCACCAGCAAGTAATAAATCTGTTGTAGATTCATTTCTACATCATAATTTGTTACTTTTCCCTACACGGGCTCTTTGAATTTTTGCTTTATCTAAATAAATGTTTCATATTTTGTTATGCGTACAGTAGGTTGAAGGTTTGTTAAATGCTGATTCCTGTACTTCAAGTCTCATAGATTCTAATCAATTGAGTAATTAATCTGCCTATTAAATTGAAAGGTTAGAAAATTCTACCAGAGTTTTAAAAACACTGACTTGGTCTTTCCTAGAAAAGTGTTGTAATATATTAAGGACATTGAACTGGAGCCAGATTGCTTTTGGTTTGAGTGCTGGCTCAGTCACCTACTAGTTAATGTGTCCCCTGTGTAAGCTATTTAACCTGTCTGTGTGTCAGTTCTCTACTTTATAATGGTGAAAACACCTACCTTGTAGGATTATTGTGAGAATTAAATGAGTTAATGTGTAAAGACTGCAACACTGATGGTATATAGTGAATGATACATATGCCTCCTAGTATGTTGAGTAAGATTGTACAAGCCATCATGTACGTTATCAATCTTCACAATATCACTTGAAGTAGTTATTTTCAGGTAAGAAAACAGGTTAAGAGAGTCAGTAATTTCGTTCTCACCCAACTAATAAAGTGCTTCAACCAAAATCAGAAACTAGATTAAAAATTTATGTCCTTTTAAAAAGTAATTCTTGCCTCTTCCAAATAAATTGCTCCATAAAAAAATCTCTAATGACTTCACATTGTCTACACTTTATAATTCAAATCTCAGCTTCTTAAATCCCTTCACAGACTGTATCCAAACTCTGCTTCCAAGCATAATAATATTCCCACACTCTTATCTGACCTGCTGATTGATGTTCCATCATAATTATTATAGTTCTGCAAATATATTTTCTATTTTTTTATTCATACTTTGCCATTTGCTTTTTAATTTCCACTTAAGATTTTACCCAGATGGTTTCTAGACTTCCTGGACAGTGCTTCTTCTTCAGTGCAAATCTGGTTATAAACATAGCACTAGATTGAGAGCTCTTGTCCTTTTCATCTTTATGTTTGCATTGCTTAGTACAAAACAGTGAGTGCCTTTATACTCTAAAATTGTGTATGCTTGATGAGTACTTGTTATTTTAACAATTTAGCGCATTGTGTTTTGAGTTAATGACTGAAAAAGTTAAAAAAGAAGCTGGGTTTTTTTCCTGAGATGATATAATACAATCCTGTGTAGTTGAATAGAGATTTTAGTGATACATAGTTAATAAACTTCAAAAATATGGAAAATAAGTATTAAAATCATAAGCTAAGAAGATATTCAATGGAGAAAAATCAGGAGGAATATTTGCTAGTATTCATGTTATTCTAAATGCTTTATAGTTCCTCAATTCTCGCAACTGTTTATTATTATCTCGACACTAACATGAAGAACAGCGGTACTAAAATACTTTTTGTTGTTTCTTAATGAGACTTTCTAAAATTAAATTTTTATTTTTATTGGCACATATTTGCAGTATATAAGAATTACATTCCTCCTGGGGAGTTGGTACAGGTACATAATGGAATGGGGAAGGAAGGAGATAGAAAACAAATTAAGTGGGTCAGGGATTTAGCTCAGTGGTGCCACCGCCTGCCTCACAAGCGCAAAGTCCCGAGTTCAATCCCTGGTACCAAAGAAAGAATTTAGTAACTTTGATTGTGTTTTGTTTTCCTTTTTGAGACAGTCTCCCTATGTAGTTCAGGTTGACCTGGAACTCACTATGTGGCACAGGTTGGCCTTGGACTCATGGTGATCCAGTCCTCCTGCCTCAGCCTTCCACATGCTGTGATCAGAGGTATGCACCACTTTGCCCAGCTCAGTAACTTTTAAATGTTTGGTTTCTCCATTGCTTCTTGGCCTTTTTGGCTATGATCAAGTTTAATATTTGGTTTCCTTTCTGTGCAGTGTTTAAACTATAAGAGTGATATATTGTTATTATTTAAAGAATAAATTTTTTCAGAGTGTGAGGGAATTAGACAAGAAAGTTTACTTTTCCTGTTTGTCGCATTCAGTTAAGACTTATCTAACCTCCTTGTTCACATTCCTTTCTATAAAAACCTGCCCAATATTGTAGGGTCATCATTCCAAAAACTAGTAAATGGGGTTAGTCTAAAGAGCACATGATACTAATATCCTATCTAGCACGCTTTCTCCAGCCAAAGTAAAATTTGAATTTGTGAAGTAGGCCTCAACCCTCAGGCCATGGACTCAGAGGAATTGGGCCACACAGCAGACCAGCAACGCTTCATCTGTATTTACCCCAGCTTCCCATCGCTCACTGAGCTCAGCTTCCTTTCAGACTACCAGTAGCATTAGATTCTCCTGGGAACATGAACCCTACTGTGAACTGTGCACGTACATGGCTTGCACTCTCCTCTGAATTATCCCAAAACACCACCCGCTTCCTACCAATGGAAAAATTGTCTTCCATAGAACTAGTGCCAAAAAGGTTGGAGACTGCTGGTCTAGACTATTCACATGATTTCATGAATTTTTAAGTTAACGTGCAAGACTTCGGAAGCAAAACTGAAAAGGTCTTTTTATAGGTTGGGATAACATTGGAATCCTAAAGAAACTTGAATAATAGGCATAGGCAGCCAATGTGCTTATATATATTTTAAGTTAATATAAGCTTAATAACTATTGCTTTTTCTTTTAATTTAAACATATGTCTTTAACTTTTAAAAACCCATTTGATAATTTAGTTTGTAAGCAATAAAATGCAGCCATTTTAAGGGTACAGTTCAAAGTTTTAGTAAATATATTGATATATATATCAGTAAATATAAATATATGTCAACTTTTAAAACCAATGGATGGCTATTTTAGGTTGCTTACCATTTTTATTTATAAGAAGTAAAGCTACTCTGGACAATTGTGGACAATAGATATATGTCTTCATTTCTCTTGGCTTCATATGTATATTTGACGTAAAATAAGTATACATTTGACATTTTTTTGGTAAAATTCACATAAAATTAACCATAGATCAGTCACATTTAGTACATTCATAATGTGTGACCGTATCTATCTAATTCAAAAACATTTTATCACCAAAAAAGAAAACTCTGCTATCTGCTGGATTTACCTATTCTGGATATTTTACATAAATGAGATTATACAATGTGTGACATTTAATATCTGTTTCCACTTAGAATAATATTTTTGAGATTCACTCATAATGTAACATTGCATTGGTCCTTTTTGTTTCTGGATTCTGCATCCATGGATTCAACCAACCAGATATTGAAAATATCTGGAAAATAACATGTCTGTTAACACACACAGACTTTTTCTTGTCATTCTATAAACAATATAGCATATTTCCGTAGTATTTATATTGTATTAGGTATTGTAAGTAATCTAGAGATGAAGTATATGGGAGGTTTAAGGTATGTTGTATGCAAACACTGTGCCATTTTAAATCATAGACTTGAGTATCCAAAGATTTTGCTACCTGCCATTTAGATAATGAGGCCTGGAACCAGTCTTCCCACAGATACTAATGGACAATTGTATTTCATTCTTTTTATTCCCATATATTCCACTGTATGTATACATCACACTTTGTATATCCATTTATCAGTTAATGGACAATTGGGTTGTTTCAATCTGTATGTTCTAGTGGTATCTTTTGTAAATAAAGCTACTGTGAATATTTGTGTACAAGTCTTTGTTTGAATACCTGTTTTTAATTCATTTGGGTATATACATAGCAGAACTGTTGGGTGATAGGGTAGTTCTGTTGAACATGTTGAGAAACTTCCAGCCTGTATTCTACAGTGGCTGAACCATTTTACATTTCCATCAATGGCATATGAAGGTTCCAAGTTTTATATCCTTACCAACACTTGTTATTTTCCTTTGCTTTCTTTCTGGGTTGTTGTGTTTCTTTGTTTGTTTGTTTGGTTGGTTGGTTGGTTGGTTTTTTGAGACAGGGTCTTGCTATGTAGTTCAGGCTGGCCTTGAACTCACTGTGGAGCCCAGGCTGGCCTCAAATTCATGGCAATCCTCCTGCCTCAACCTCCAGAGTTCTGGAATTACAGGTGTGCACCACCATACCCAGTTTCTGTTTCTTTCTTATTTTTTTTAATTATAGCTGTCCTAGTAGGCATAGAATGATGTATTGTGGTTTTAATTTGCATATCCCTATGATGATGAGCTTGTTTTTACCTGTTTATTGATCATTTGAATACTTTCTTTGGAGAAATGTTTATTTAGACATTTTTTCCATTTTTGAATTGGGTTACCTGCCTTTTTGTTGTTGAATTTTAAAATTTTCTAATAATATCCTAGATACTAAACTCTTATCAAATACACAATTTCCAAATATTTTCTTCAGTTTCATGGACTTTTCATTCTCTTAATAGTATCCTTTGATGTACAAATACTTTAGATTTTGATGAAATACAATTTATTTTCTTCTTATTACTTAGTGCTGTTGATGCCCTCTCAGAAACTGTTGCCGAGTCCAAGGTCATGAAGACTTACCCAGTATTTTTTTATAAAGTTCTGTAGTTTGGACTTTTATATTTAAATTTTTGATCCACTTTGAATTAATGTATATGGTGTGAGGTAGGGGTCAAACATTTATTTTTATGTGGCTTTCCAGTTGTCCTAGTACATTTGAAGAGACTATTATTTTTGCTTTGAATGGTCTTGGCATCCTTAGAAGCAATTAACTGTAAACATACTGTTTATTTCTGGGTTCTTTTCCATGGATTTTTTATATTTAACTTCATGCCAGTAGCATACAGTTTTAAATATAGTTTTGTTATAAGCTTTGAAAGTGGAAAGTATGAATACTTCCAACTTTTCTTTGTATTTGGAGTCCTTTGTAATTCCATATGAATTTTAGAATCAAGTTTTCTATTCCAATTAAGATTGCATCAAATCTATAGATCACTTTGGGGAGTAATGTCTTAAGAATAGAAAGTCTTTCGACTTGAACAGTCTTTTATTTAGAATTTTGTTTTTCTTTTTTTTGGGTACTGGGGATCGAACTCGGCTCCTTGTGCTTGTGAGGCAGGCAGCGGAACCACTGAGTTAAATCCCCGGCTTATTTAGAGTTCTTTAATTTCTTTCAACACAATTTATAGTTTTCTGTACCCACCTCTTGCACCTCCTTGGTTAAATTTATTACCTAGGAAGTTTTTATGCTACTGTAAATGAAATTGTTTCCATTTTTCTGGATTCTTGGTATTGTATAGAAATACAGCTGATTTGGGGGAGTTCATGTTATATCTTATAGCTTTGCTGTATTCAGTAAGTAGCTCTTGACAGTTTTTGGTGAATTCTTTAGGATATTTTGACACATAAGATCATGTCTTATGTAAATAATTACTTATTTTCAATTTAGATGTATTTTATTTCTTTCCTTGCCTCCACTAAATCTGGAAGTGGTAATAGTTGTTATCTTTGTTTTGTTCCAGATAAGTCTTTCACCATTGAGTATACTGTTGGCTATGGATTTGTTTCTATTGGTACCCTTTATCATGCTGAGGAAGCTCCCCTGTATTCCTAAATGATTATTTTTATCATGAGGGAGTATTAAATTTTGTAAAATGCCTTTCTGTATCATGAGAAAATTGAGATGAGTGTGTAACCCTTTTCCTTTAATCTGTTTGTGTATTTTACAATAATTTTCATATGTTGATCCATCTTTGCATTACTGGGATAAATCCCATTTGATTCTTATAGATAACTCTCTTAATAAGGAGGATTGAGTTTGCTGCTGTTTTGGTAAATATTTTTGTAGCTGTAGCCATAGAAGTATTGGTCTGTAGTTTTCTAAAATGTATTTATTTGACTGGTATCAGGGAATTGTTAGCTCCGTAAAATGAGTTTTATACTCCCTTCTCTTCTGTTTTTTTTGAAGGGGCTTGAGAAAGATAGGTGCCTATGTCTTGTAGGCTTCTTTTGTCAGTTTTGTTTATCTAATTTGTTTTACTCTTGATTTAATTTTGTAACATAAAACTGTTCACAGAATTTTATAATCCTTTTTATTTCTGTTAACATCTGTAGCAGTCTCTGTCATTTCTGGTTTTAGTAACCTTGAGTCTTTTTTTTTCCTTGGTCAGGTTAGCTAAAGGTTTTTCAGTTTTGTTGCTCTACTCAAGTAACTATTTCTTTGTTGTTGTTGTTGTTACCAGGGATCGAACTCAGGTCCTTGCGCTTGTGGGGCAGGCGACGGAACCACTGAGCTAAATACCCGGCACTCAAGTAGCTATTTCTTATTCCATTGGTTCTCTTATTCTTTCTAATCTTTATTCCTTCCTTTGATTACCTTTGGGCTCAGTTTGTTCTTTTTCTAGTTCCTTCAGGTATAAAGTTAGATGATTGTTTGGAGTCTTGTTTTTGTTTTGGACACTTCAAAGCTGGCCTTGAACTCTTGGCAGCCTCCCGAGTGCTAGGATATACAAATGTGGACCACCACAACCAGCTTTGGGGTCTTTTTTAAAAATGTGGACATATAGTGATGCATGCCAGTAATCCCAGCACTTGGGAGGCTGAGGCAGGAGGATCGCCATGAGTTCAGGGCCAGCCCAGGCTACCTAGTGAGTTCAAGACCAGCCTGGAAGACATAGCAAGACCTTGTCTCAAAAAAAAAAAATGTGGAATTGTGTAGGTATAAATTTCCCTCAGAGCATGGTTTTTGCCAAAGACCGTAAGTTTTAGTATAATGTGCATACGTGTGTGTGTGTGTGTGTGTGTGTGTGTGTGTGTGTGTGTGTGTTCATTTTACTGGGGATTGAACCCAAGGCTTTTGCATTGAGCTACATCCCCAACACTTTTTTTACTTTTTTGAGACAGAGTCTTGTCCAGTTGCCCAGGCTGGGCTGAAACTTGTAAACTTGAGATCCTCTTGCCTCAGCCTCCCAGAGGCTGAAATTACAGGCATGTGCCACTACTGTCAGTGTTATATTGTTTTAATTTTTGTTATATTTTAATTTTCACTTTTCCTTAAGTATTTACTAATTTCCCTTGTGATTTCTTTTTGACCTTTTGGCTGCTTAAAATTGTATTTATGTTACATGTGGTAGCACATGCCTATATTCCCAGTAATTACTCTGGAGGCTTAGGCAGGAAGTCCAAGGCCAGCCTCCACTACCTGTAAGACCCCCGTCTCCAAGAGGATGGAAAAAAGAATTAAAGGGAAGAAATATAATAGAGTTTTTGCAAATGAAACAGGGACTAAGAGTTGGAAGGAATAGGTCAGGAAGGGTAAGGGACAAAAAAAGAACTATGATGTGTTATGCACATGTTCCAACTCCCTATGATAAATTTAATTCGTACTAATATTTTTAAACCCCAAAAAAGAATTAAAGATTATGTTTAATCTCCATGTTTGTGGATCTTCTATTACTAATTTCTAGTTTCATTCCGTTGTGGTCAAAGATGTGTACTATGTGTGATTCCAGTCTTAAATTAATTGAGACTTGTTTTGTGGACTGACACACGGTCTATCCGTAGAAAATATTATGTTCACTTGAGAAGAACTTTTTGTATTCTGTTTTTGAATGGAGCAATGCTCTGTGTAAGTCTAAAATGATTTCTGTTAATTTTTGCCTCATATTTTGGAGCTCTGATTAGTCAGGTTGTACCTTCTTGATAGAATGAGCTTTAAATCAGTGTTTAATATCTTTCTTTGAGTTTTGTAACTATCTCTGACTTACTGTTTGTCTCACATTACTAGCCAGCCAAGCTCACTTTTAGTTTACTGCTTGTTTGGAATGCCTTATTCCATTGTGTCTGTGTTTCTGGAGCTCAAGGGAAATTCTTAATATGCAAAATACAGATGTATCCCCTTTTTTTGTAATCCATTCTGTCAGTCTCTGCTATTTAGTTGGAAAGTATAATTATTCTATGCCAAAAGTGGTTACTGATAAAGAAAGATTTCTGCTATTTTCTTAGTTTTCTCTATATTATATCTTGTTTTTTCATTTCCTCCATTACATCTTTTTTTTTAATAGTGTATCATTTTGATTCCCTTCTCATTACCTTTTCCATCTATATTTTTAGTTATGTTCTTAGTGATTATTTTGGGGATCTCTTTACAACTTAGTTTGAATTATACTCACTTAGTTTTTATAATAAAAATTACATTGCTGTGTGTTCTCTGCTTCCTCCTTTATGCTGTTATTGTGACAAATTACATCCTTATACATTTTATGCCCACTTTATATTTATATTCAATGTCCTTATATTTATATGTAACGTGCCCCTGTGATATTGCTTTATAATTATTTTATGCAGTTTTATTTTAAATTATTTAGGAAATGAAATAATTAACCAAAAATGCAATACTTCTGGTTTTTATGTTTATCTTTTTAGTTACCTTTACCGGTTTTTTAAATTTCCTCGTATGGCTTTGAGTAACTGTCTAGTATCATGTTACCATGTTTAATAGGCAGGTTATCAAAGAAATACCTTAATTTTGTTTATTGGAGAATGTCTTAATTTCTCCTTTTTATAAATTCTTTAAAATAACTTTTTAAAAAAGTTTTAAAACTTTAAAAGAGTAATAATTAATAGAAAAGTAGTACAGATTCATGATAGAAAAATTCAAACAGCACAAAAGAATACACAATACAAGTCTGCTTTCTGCCCTAGACCCCAGGTCTTCCAGTGCTCTGTAGAAATCACTCCCAAATGACTTTCCACATAATATAAGCTTTTAATAAACTTTTTATTGACTTAGAATATCCAGATAGAGTATATTTTAATTATAAAATCACGTTCGTTGTAAAAACATTCAAACATTACCAGTTTCTAAAATTAAAAAGGTCATCCTCCCTTTCACCCAGTCTGTCCTTATTAGATAACCACTGTTGGTAATTAGAGACCTGGAAGCCTGGTGCCTTGGCTCTTGTCTGTAATTCCAGCATTTGAGAACCTGAGACAGGAAGGAGGATGGCAAATTTTTTTTATTTTTTGGTACTGGGGATTGAACTTGGGATCTTGCACTTGCGAGGCAGGCAGTGGCACCACTGAGCTAAATCCCCGGTCCAAAATTACATTCAGAAAGTAACTTATTCTTTTTTTTTTTTTTTTTTTTTTTTTTGGTACCAGGGATCAAACTCAGGACCTTGCACTTACAAGGCAGGCATGGTGCCACTGACCTAAATACCCGGCCTTGAAAGTGAGCATGGCCAATTTGAGACTAGCGTGGTCCACAGGTAAGGGCCATCTCAAAAACATGAAAACATGAACAGACGAAAAACACTAAAACTACAACTTCAGCAAAGCCCAAGATCTGGAAACCTTATTAGTCTTGAGCTCAGAAGCCTCAGATCCTTGCTTATCTCCTTCCATTCTTCTATACCTCCACATACACATCTGCCTGCCACTTTGTATATAAAAACTCTAACAGGTAAGGAGTAGTATCTCCATTTTGCAGCTGAGGAATTTGAGGGAGTAGCGGACTGCTCAAGAATGGAAGCAGAACCAGAAGTTCAAGCCCAGGACTGTGTGACCCAATGCTAGTATTCTTTCTGCCATGTTTCCTTGCCTGGTTCCTATTCAGAATTCTTTGAATTTAGTTACTCTGTCTCATGAGGCAGCAGAAAAATTCTTTTGTTTGAAAATAATTATGGAATAATTTTTTTAGGAAAAAGAGGACCTTGTCCTGTGGGGTGTCTTAACTTCCTGTATTGCCCAAACACTGATCTGTAGTGAAGATACCACCTGTTTCAAGAAGTTTGGAGCCTGGGTGGGGTGGTTATATAGAGCTTGACTTGGTCAGTTGGAAGTGGCTGGGATTGGAATTATACCTTGCCTACTTAGCAGAGTCCAGGCTAGGGGGGAAATATCTAGCCAATGGAGGAGACTGTATTATTATCTAACTACCCAATCCAAAGAGATGCATATAATTCAACCATATGGTAGAATCAGCAAGAGGAACTCCCAGAAGTTTCTGGCATTCTTCAAACATTCCATACTCTAGCACACAACCATGCCTTTGCATATACCCTCTGCTTAGAATTCCCTTCCTGCCTTGTCCACTCAGTGTATCTAGCCCTGTGAAGATCATTACAATGTCATCTTCACTATGAAGCCAGCCATTCCCTCTGTGTAGAATATACTGTACTGTATGTATGTGAAAAATTTGTTAACTTACCTGCTTCCCATGTGAATCGTATGAACTGATCTCCATTTTTTGAAGTATGATTTTGCTGTATATAGAATTTTTGGTTTACAGGGCTTCTTTCCTTCCTTCTTTCCTTCCCTCTCACCATCTCTCCCTCCCCTCCTTCCTCCTTCCCTCCTTCTCTCTCCTGGAAGTCCTGGTTTCTAATGAGAAATTGGCTGTCAGTCTTACCCGAGGATTTCTTTTGCTTTTGTCAGTTTGGCTATACTGCATCTTAAGGTGGAGATCTTGACTTTATCCTGACTGGAGATACATGGTAGCTTGAAAATGTACAGATTGAAGTCTTCCATCAGATTTGGGAAGTTTTTGTCCATTTTATCAAGTGCTCTTTCTGCTCCTATCTCGTCTATCTTGGACTTACATTACTCATGTTGGTATGTTCTATTAAGCATATACAGCCACACTGGGGTAGTATCTCACAGTCTCTTGGGCTCTATAGATTTTCTTTTTCCTTTTTTTCTTTTGATCCTCAGACTGGATAAATTCAATTACCTTATCTTCAGGTTCACTGACTTTTTTTTTTGCCTGTTTAAATGTGATATTTACTACAGAACCCCTGTGGTACATTTTCCATTTCTGTTATTGTACTTTTCAGCTGCAAAATTTGTTTGCTTTCTTTTTATCATTTCAGTCTCTATTGGTATTCTTTGTTGAGACATTGTTAATTAAGGCAGTTTTTGCTTAGTTTTTCTGTTTCTAAAGAGGCACGGACTCCCAGAGCTCTATGCTCTGCCAGTTTTGCTTTATGTACTTTTTTTTTGGTACCGGGGATGGAACTCGGTGCTTTATGTACTTTTAGTAAATAAAATTAATCATGACAAATCAGAAAATAAAATTAATGCTATGAATAGGACATCCAAATAATAACATCAGAGTTGTAAAGAAGCGAATTTAGAACACATCAAACAATTTGCTTTGTATAGATTAATTTGAGCCTTCTAAGTGATTTAAACCAAATCATTCCTTTAGCAAGAATACTTATTTTTAAGTGCCAGATTAAAAATTAAAATAATTTCTTTCAAATGTTTGATTCCAGCATATTTTCTGTATACTCAGTATCATCTTTTATTTGAGCTTTGTTATAATTAGTAGGATTATGAGCTTCAGGAAATGTTAAGTGGGTAAGACTTGATGTTCATTTATACAAAAGTAGCTATCAGATGGACTAACAGAATTTGGCTTACTTTCTTATGTTAGTAATCTACATGTTGCTGTGTAACAAGTCACCCTAAAACTTGGTGGTTTGAAACAACAAAAATTTATTATCTAACCAGCATCTGTAGATCAGTAATTTGGGAGCACCATAGCTTTGTGGTTCTGGCCTAGAATACCTCATGAAGTTGCTTTCAGGCTGCGGTCATAATGTAACCTTGCTTGGGCTGGAGAATTTGCTTCTGAGAATTTGCTCACATGGTTGAGGGTAGAAAGACTTTCTTACCAACTAGTGGACCTCTCCATGGAGCATCCTCACAGTTCTTGTGACATAGCAACTGCCTGCTCCAGAGGTATGATCCATGATAGAGCAAGGAGGAAATCACAACCCTTTTTATGACATAGGCATACATTGTCATTTCTACCGTGAGCTTTTTGGTATAAACAAAGTACCAAGCACTAAGCACATTCACAATCAAGGGGAATGGCCACCAGTCTCTACCTATGGAACAAGTATCAAACCTTATTACTGACTGATCAGCTGGAGTAAGCAATGGAAAAGACTTAGAATACCTCTTGACAGTGGCTTCCTAAAACTTCATTAAATTGTTAATGATTTCCTCAGAAAGGGAACAATTTGATATTTTAAAGACTAAGACCTCTATTAAAATTTGATCTATTTGCAAATGAAAACAATGCTGAGATTTCTATCTCATTCCAGAAAGAATGGCTGTTGTCAAGAAATCAGCCAATAACAAATGCTGCCAGGACTGTGGGGAAAAAGGAACCCTTTTCCACTGTTGGTGGGAGTGTAGACTGATTCAACCACTGTGGAAACCAGTGTAGAGATTCCTCAAAAAATTAAAACCGGAGATTCCATCTGACCCACCTATTCCCCTTCTTAATATCTTCCCAAAAGAATTAAAAGCATGATACCACAGCAATATAAGTGCACCCATGTTTATAGCAGCTTTAGTTTGTAATAGCTAAATCTTGGAAATAGCCCAAATGCCCATCAACCAGTGATTAGATAAAGAAGATGTTCTTTTATAAAATGAAGTATTATGTAGCCATAAAGAATGATAAACTAGAGTTATTTATAGCTAAGTGGATTCACCTTGAGACCATACTCTTTAAAGTGGAATAAATAGGACATGTGTGTATAAATACTAAATTGTTTTTCTGATGTGAGAAATTGTAAATGAAGACTAAAATATATATTAGCTATTGGGAAATAGGAAGAAAATGTTCAAAGAGGAGGGGGAACTAAGGAGGTGGGTGGGAGAAAGGAAAGAAAAAATGAGAAAAGAAAGAAAGAATGTAAACAAAACTGTAAATAGGGAGTGGTGGAAGGGAGGGAAGGGGAATAGGAAAAAAATAAGAACTAAGATATATCATGTACAGGTACAAGTTCCCTAAGATGATTGTGACCATAATGTTCACCTAAATTGTACCAATAAACTCAATGAATTAAAAAAATTGTTTTGATCTATTGAGATATGTACTTAAACACATCATTGTTTTCCTCATTCCATTTAGGAAATCTTAAAATTCATATATTTGAAGGTAATAACTAAATCAAATTTAAAAGTCCTAGAGTCAAAGCGATTCAAAAGAGCTGGCCTGTAACTATGTGGAAGCACAAAAGCATTATATGAGAAAAATTCATGTTTAAATCTGAACAGTTCTTTCTTATAGGCAGTGTAAAATGCAAATTATAGGTTGTAGGGGAGAATTATATCAATTTAATTAGGTTGGTCAGTATTCATAAGTTAGTGTGTGCCCTACATTTTGTAGTATCGGGCCGGGGATTTAGCTCAGTGGTTACACTGCCTGTCTTGAAAGTGCAGGGACCCAAGTTTGATCCCTGGTACTAAAAAAAAGGAGATGATACATTTTGTAGTATCTTAGATTGGGGGATTTGCTAACAGTCTGTATTTGTGGGTTTTGTCCTGCCTAGACATGTAATATACTATGTCCTATAGATTTTTTTTTTTTGTATTCTTATTATTTTCCCATGAAGTGGCACCATTTACTCTGTAGTCATGCCTTTGTGGATTAGCCTATTCTTTTACTGCCTCTGTGAACTTGGACAGGTGTTTAACCTTCCTGGACATTGGATTTGCAACTATAAGATATGATTGCATTGTTCCTCACTTTGATCTTGTAGGAGAAAGAAAGATTTTCAGTAATGATTGTAAGTAATTTTATTAAGTAGTGTGGGGTGAGGACATAGGAACATATCAGTGACCTTCATTGGTTGAACACTACTATACTATAAAATGTAATGAGGCAGTGAGATGCTTGCAGCACTATATAGAATCCCTCAAGTGCAACAGCTACAAATACAAATTTAAAAAGAATTGTTTTCACATTGCTAATATTTTAAAATATTTAAAAGAATTACAAATAATTCTTGATAAAATTCTGAACAGAAGTTAAATACAAAGTTGATTTATATAGAAGTTACAGTTTTAGATATACTCATTTTGTCTTAACATGGCAAGAAAAAAGACTTGATGTTTATATGTAACAAGGCTTGAGTTCTAGGTCAGTATAATTAAAGGTAGTTTTTTTTTTTTAACCTACTTTTATATCCACTTGAAAATTTGAAAGTCTACTCTTCATTGTTGTGTGGGATTTTCTGCATTGCAGTGACTTACAATCCTGATATCAACATCATATTACATGTTTTGATAATTAAACATTCCCTCCAATTTAAAAAAAGTCCCCAGACTACCACTCTTGTTGAGAACTATTGGTCTTACATGTGTGAAAGGTAAGAAAATTATGTACTAGAGTAAGAAATGATTACTTGAACCATTTATAATTATACACTCAATAAATTTAATTTAAATGGTTAATTTGAGGCTTTTAAAATTAAGATGGCTGTATTGACATATTTTTATTTTTCCTAGTAAAATGAATGAAAATAAACCTGGTGACTCACAGAACCTTGGTAAGTAACTGTATTTACAATATTTAAAAGATAGTAAATTTTTAGAATGCTGCCCATCCACTAGGAATGAACTTTCTAATTCATCTGAGTTCTGCATACTAAAGTATATTAAATATATTTATTTCTGTAGATGAATCTATTTGCTAAATTTTATTTGTATTCTGTATATATATTTATCTGTCTGAATAAAATATTTAATAAGTAAAATTTTTTCACTTTTTGTTTTTGGGTTTTTTTAAGACAAGGTCTTCCTATGTAGTTTAGGTTGGCCTTGAACTAACTATGAAATCCAGGCTGGCCTTAAACTCAGAGCAGTCCTTCTGCCTCAGCCTCCTGAGGGTTGGGATTACGTGCTTGCACCACCACACCCAGAGATTTTTTCTCACCTTTTTGCATGGCTTTTCCTTACCAAATGAAAAATGCAAGCAGGAACAATTTAATAACAATAATTTAGCATGAAAAGGAAATTTTACCTCTAAAGTCTTCACAAAAATATTTTCAAATAGATGCAGTCCTTTTAACAAAGGTGTTTGGTTGCTGTTTTCTTTATTATTTGCAGTATCTGTTTACTTGCTACCATAAAGGATGAGAAATCTAAATTGTTAATTTGTATTCTTCTGACATTAACACAATTTTTTAGATTTAAAAAAAATTCCTGATGAAAATATTATACTTAAAATTCTGTATTTTATCCATCACTCTGAGAATATCTGTTGACTCCGCCTCATTTTGGATATTTGCTCATAAACCTCCTCCTTTCTTTTCTTCTATCTATAGACATCTATCAGCTATGCTAATAGTTTTGAAATTTTGCAGTATCTGCGTTTTGGAGGATCTTAAATTGGATGATATGCTGCAGTCTTTACGTGTGGGTTTAGTCCTTGTGTTGATATTTAATATTGTAATCTGAAATTTTTTTGGTACTCTCATCATTTCCAAGTGAATTGGCACAGTATATTCTGCAGTCACTTCTCTATAGGCTAGTCTATTCCTATTTACTAATTCTGTGAACTTGGGCAGGTGACCATGCTAATAGTTCTGAATTTTTAGTAATTTGTGTAGTACCAAAATGCATTTGTCAAGTGGAAATATATCCCTGAACCCTTTACTTACTTGCTTTTTTCTAAGACTAACTCCATTTTTCATTTGTATGAATGTGTTTAAGTGGAAACTTTAATTACAAAAACCAAGATTATTTGCTACAGTAGCAGGTGATCTTAAACGTTAAAATTTTTTTAAATATCAGTGTACAAATAAATACAAAAGTAAGATGGTCCAATATGAACAAATGACAGATTGCTAGTGTTGATGTATTTGGACAGGTCCTTTGTGTGGAGAAAGAGGGGAAGCTAAAATCTCTTAAAAGGTTAGGGGTTAGAACCTTTAAGTTATAACTTATCTCATTCAACTGGAGTAAGGGAGAAGTCAGTATAGTAAGGATGTTTGTCCTGTTTCTTTCCGGTTCTGGAATCTATTTTGTGAGCAGCCTGTTAATAAATAGTTCTTTTCAGCACATAACATCCATTCTTAATTACATGTGTTAGTCAAGGTAAATACCACTCACTGCTATAATAGGTATAATCTGAAGTCCTAATGGTTTGACGCAATAAAAGTTTATTACTTTGTCAAGTTAGAATCTAGTGTGGATTGATTAGGGAAGATGAGGCCTACGGAGTTTTTGCTTCATGAAGTCATTTTGAGATTCGTGTACCCTCCATCTTGTGTGTATCTGCTGCCTTGAGATGCTCAGGATCCTTTTGCTTTAGTAGTTAGTAAGAGTTTCCTTGTTTTATTAGCATATTAATAAAAATTTCTAAATTACATATAACATAAGAAAAACATAAGACAGAAAAGATTAGTAACTATAATACTAAGACTCACTCACTTCCATGTCATACCTTGTTAATTATATTAATGTGTATTGTCATTTAATCTTCATCAAGACATAGTTTGAGATAGATATTGTTGTCCTTATTTCTAAGTTGAAGAAACAGAGTCACAAAACACCGTAGTGAAATAAACCGGGCACACAAAGATAATACAGTATGATCTCGCTTTGATATGGAATCTAAAAGAGTAGAACTCAACAAAGCAGAGAATAGAATGGTGGTTAGACTTGGGAGCAGGGTGGATATTGGCAAGATGCTTCTCAGAGGATACAAAATTTAAGTTAGACAAAGGGAGTAAGTTCAAAAAGTCTGTTGTAAGTGTTCTCACCACAAATACATGGTGAGTATGTGAACTAGTACATTTGATAGCCATTCTGAAATATATACATTATTTCAAAACATCGCTATATGTCATAAATACATAAATGGAGAAAAAAAGATTACGGAGCAAAGTCTTAACTCAGTTCTCCCTGACTCCACAATGTGTGTGTGTGTGTGTGTGTGTGTTAAAATACACATAACAAAATTTACCATTTTAACTACTTTTGAATGTATAGTTTCTTCACAGCTGTGAAACCTTCACCACTGTCTTCTTAAACATTTTTAGTGTCTCAGAGGAAACTATTCATTAGGTGGTCACTTCTCATTTTTCCTGTTCCCAGCTACTGGCTACCAGTAATCTGCTTTTTGTCTGTCTCAGAAGATCTACCTGTTCTGGATAATGTAATCCATAATGTAAATGATAGCGCATAATATGTAACCTTGATTTCTTTCATTTAGCATAATGTTTTGTGGCTTATCTGTTTTATTGCATTTATTAGTACCTTATCCCTTTTTATTGCTGAATAATTTATTGTACAGAATACCGTATTTTGTTTATCTACTTCATGGATTTTGATTTGTTTCCATTTTGTGTGAAAAGTGCTGCTGTGAATATTAATGTGCAAGTATTTGCTTGAATGTTTGTTTCTAGTTTTTTGGTTTATAAATCAAGGAAGAGAATTGCTGTGTCTTCTTCAGGGGTGTGAAGTAGTTATCTCATGGATTTGATTTGCAGTTCTTTGTTGACTATGACTAATGAAGCATCTTTTAATGTCCTTAGTGGCTTTTGTATATCATCTTTGGAGAATGAGAAATATCAAGATTCTTTTTCCATCTACAATGGGTAGTTTTGGGTTTCTGTTATTGAGATGTAAGAATATCTTATGCATTTTGGATACTAGACCTTTATCAGATACGTAATTTCCACATATTTTCTTCTATTTTAGAGTGAAGTTTGAAATCTTAATTTATCTGTTTTTTGTTTAGGTACTTTTTTTGGTGTCTGTGAATTGTAATGAACTATTGCTAAATTCAAGGTTATGAAGATTTACCCCTATACTTCTAAGTGTTTCATGGTTTTACATTTAGGTACTTTACCGGTGTTGATCTTTAGATATGGTGTGAAGTAGAGGGTCAACTTTATACTTGTGCATCTTGTTATCCAGTTGTCCCAGTACTATGTATTGAAGACACTTTTTCCTCCATCAGCAGCCTTGTCAAAAATAAATTGACTATGATGTAAAATTTTATTTCTGCACTTGATCTTAGCCAAAAGGCCGAGAAGCAATAAAAATTTTATTTTTGGATCCTCCTTTTTATTGATTTATATATCCCTGTGCCATATTGTTTTGATCACTGTAGTTTTATTGTAAGTTTTTAGTCTTTTTCTCAATCTAGCTAAAATTTGTAGATTTTGTTGTTTTCAAAGAACCAATTTTTGTTTTTATTGATTGTTTTTATCTGTTCTAATCTTTTCTTTCTTCCTTGCTTTTGCTAGCTTTGGGTTTAGTTTCCTCCTTTTTCCAGTTCTTTAAGATGTAAAATTAGGTTATCAATTAGATCTTTTTTAATATAGGCTTGCACAAACTAAATATTAAGTAGAGGTTTCTCAGTCTTTTCTGAGCATGCATACATCCACAGGTATCCACATGGCCCTCTGGATTCTTTAGTATATTTGGAGTTTTTCAAAGCACTTATTTCCTTCACCATCTATCCCTTTCTCCCAGCCTCTTCTTTCCTGTGCTTCTTAATCTGTCAGCTGCTTGAAGCTGTCTGTTGTCCTTTACTGTAGAATGTTAGACTAGTATATTGTTTTAACCCTGAAAAAGTTCCCAGCCAAGCAAGACAAAGGCAAGCAAGTGAATCCACCCCTCAGGGTGTTGTCACACAGATTGAAACAATCACTTTTTTGGGGCAACAGGCTCCATATATTATCTCCTCTTGGACCTGCAGTCTGTACAAGAAACATGGGCTACCCAAGGCCACTGCTTAGCTTGTGAGTGGGGAATAGTAAGTTAAAATATTCTCATTAGAATTTAGCAGCTTATTTCTCCATTGAGCTATGGAGAAATATTCCAGGGCTTCTAAAAAGTTAATTCTGAGTTTTTGGCAGCTCAATCATTGCTTTAGTAGAATGTAGTAGATTGGGAGTTTCCTAATTCAGTATTTTCAGTGATGTTACCCCTACAATTGCCATTTTAGCCATATACTGGAATTTATCACTGAAGACTGGTGAAAAATAATAAAGTTACATTAATGTAGTATTAGAAATAGATATTGGAAATTTAAAATTACTGATAGTAATCAAATGTGATTTCCTCTTTTAGAAAGAATTTTAATTGAAAAGCAGCAATTACATAATTATTTTGAAATTTTAAAATATATTTTATATCTACTTTTTCACTGTTAGCTTGTGTTTTTTGTCGAAAAAACGATGACTGTGCTATTAAATATGGAGAAAAGAAAACTAATGAGAAATGGAATCTCACTGTACATTACTATTGTTTGGTGAGTATAATTTGTAATTAAATTCTAGAAATTTGATCTCTATAAAGAATTAAATGCTGATACTGGTTTCTCATAATTGGATAAATCATTTAACTTTTTTGGATTTTGTTTTGCCTGTGTGTAAAAAAAATAAGATTTTTTTTCTTTTGTATATCTAATTCTAAGCTTCTGAAATTACTTGGTAAATACAAAGATCTATCAGCATTACCTGACTGCTTTTGTCTAATTGCAAAAAAAGGGGACTAAACTGGTTCTATAAGGGAAGTGTTCTGTTTAACACTGTTTTCTTTCCTTTGTTGCTATTGATTAATCTCTGAAAAGACTTGTTTGAAGGTTCAGGGAGTAAAAGAAAGTGTTTTATTGCACAGAGAACTTGGAAGAAAAAGTTCTGGCTAAAAGTAATTCACATTAATAGAAAAGAATAAGGTTAAGGTATGGGTCACTCAGATGAAAGCAAGAGTGATTTGATCCTGAGCGTCAGTCCCTCATTTGTTGCCTCTTGCTTTAAAGACCTTTTCATTCCACGTGAATCTATCTGAGCCTTAATAGTGGCATCATTAATACCTTAGCATACCAAGATTGTACTAATACATTATTTATTTGTACTTAATTTTTCTTTTTCTGCTTAAATTATTCTGAAACTTAGTAGGTTAAACTAACATTTATTATCTCATGTAATTTCTTAGGGTCACAATTCTTATTTCAGCTACACTGGATGGTTCTGGCTCAGAGGCTTCAGAGATTATAGTCAAGGTGTCAGCCCATCTGAAAATTTTACTAGGCTGAAGAATCCTTCTCCAAAGGCTCTTGGTTTTTAGCTACAGTTTCTCCTAGCAATTGGCAAGGGGCCTCAGCTTTTTACCTTCTAGGCCTCCCAATAGAGATCCTCACAGTATGTTAGCTGGCTTTCCCCAAAGCAAATAATAAGAGAGGGTGAATTTATTAGTAAATCTTCAGAGCCACACACCACCTTCACTTTTGCTTTATTTGTTAGAGGCAAGACTAGCCTACACTCAAGGGGAGGGTTCACGCCACCTCTTAAAGGAAGTAGAAGTAACACATGTTTTGAAGGACATGTTTTGAAGCTCACTATCATCCAAATTAAGTTTTTCAGTGCTTCCTTGAGAAACTGTCTAAAGTATTCCTTTGTGGTTTTCTGTCTCTCAGGTACTCTGTGGGTTAAATGTACTGGTAGACTGGTCTAGGAATTCCTTAATACTCTCTTTATTTTATTTATGAATATAATCCTTTAAAAAAAAAAGTACTGGCCCCAGACTCTCCTATTTTAAGGTTCTGTTTCATTATGAACAGCAAAATATTGTAATGAATGTTACAAGTGGTAATATAATGATAGAGCTGAAAGAGACTTAGAGGCAATCTGCTCCAATATTCTTATTTTCATGTGTAAGGTCAATGACATAATAACTTGTTTAGAGTTCCAGAAGTTTATGCACTTGTTAGCAAGCTGGATTTCTTATTCACATTCCACACTTTTTCTTAATTCATGTTTCCTTAGCATATTTCAACTATTAAGTTAAAATGAGATTTTTTTAAAAGCCGAACACATATAAACTGTGACTCAGTATGTGTCCCTTTAAAAATTCCTTTAATGATTGAGAATTCAGATAGATTTAAAGTTAGCCTAAAATAGTATTTGTTATTACATTCACAACCATCCATATTTCCTGTTCCTTTTTTCTGAAGCGTAATTTTATATATTCTTTCCCTTTTTTCCTCCTTCCCAATCACCTATGTACTACCTTCCCACCTTTCTCAATTTCTGTTACTTCCTAAAATAGTTTTAGAATCTAGTTTGGTATATGAGCTGTTAATATGCAGTGTCTTCCAAATCAAAGGACATGAATAGTCTTATTTCGACCATGAAAAATGATTATTATAGATAGGTGCTTGGAAATTTGAGTTGTTTTATTGGAGTGAATATTTAAAATCCAAACTAGTTTCCTAGAATTTATTTTCTAATTGAGAATATATTTATAGTTGATGTCAAGTGGAATTTGGCAGAGAGGTAAAGAAGAAGAAGGAGTTTATGGTTTTCTCATAGAAGACATCAGGAAGGAAGTGAGTAGAGCCTCTAAACTGGTAAGTATATTGTTTTACTCATACTGTATTCCATAAATGTCAGTACTTGAGAAGTCTTTTGTAGTTTCTGCACAAGAAATTTATGGCTTTAGTTTTATGTTCTAATGTGTATTTTTGTCAAATATGGTACGTTTTAGTACAACATTTTGTATTTTTTTTTTTTTGCAAATGCAAGCTTAACTGATCTTGCTTAAACATGTAACAGTAGTGATTACTTTATCTTATTCACCCTATCCATCATTTCACCCACTCTTACATCAGATAACAACCATAGTTCCACTCCTCTAATCAGCAAACCGTTAATCTTGAATCAAGCCAGCCATTTACTTTTTAAATTCTTATACCTCTACTACTAAGGTTGGAACAATAGGTTGAGGTAGAAATTAACCAAATGTGATTTTATGATTTCCATGACTCTTAGGACCCTTCTGTGACATTTTCCACTTGTGTTTAGTGCTTTCCTGTTCTCCATGACAGATATGCTAAACTTGAATCTCTTGTTCATTCAGTTATTATTTATGCTTTCCTGTATGATTGATTTATATGCTAGGTACTACAAGGAAAGGACTCTAGGTCTCCATATAGTCTGAGTAGAAATAGTAATAGAAAATGAGAAAATTGAAAATTTGGGGAATTCTGTTTAGAGAATGTCATACTAGAATTGATTTCTGTGGTGGAGCATTTTGGGTGATGAAGAAATTCATCATAACATTGAAGTGGAAATAAAGGGCTTTGACAAATTATACTTGAGAAAGTCATAAAAGTTGTTTTATAAGTGGAGTTATTTAGAATGTTAGCAAGAATTAAAATATAGAGAAAGCCTATGATTCAAGGGCCAAAGTCTTGAGGTAGAAGACTGATTAGGAGGTTATGAGGTAATAGAAGAATAGATGTCATTAGATTACTAGAATTTTTTTTTTAAGTATAAAGATAGAATAGTGTCCTAAAATCTCCCATCAGGGAACTAAAATAATACTGTTTGTTCCCCTTCCTGCTCTTGTGTATGTCCTACTCGAACCCTGTGCCAAATCTGGAAATTAAGGAGGATGTGAAAACAAGCTTCACTCAAGAAAGTTTACAAAGTAAACATAAAAACTTTTATTTAGATAAGGCAAAGGAGTATAGGCAATTTCTTTTCTTTTTTCTTTTTTTTTTTTTTGGTACCAGGGATCGAACTCGGGTCCTTGCGCTTGTGGTACAGGTGGCAGAACCATTGAGCTAAATCCCTGGCCCCTGTTATTTTTTAAGATGTTGAGGGACCATGATAGTTGATCATAAAATAGAGGCTCTGAGGCACAAAAGAAAACCCTAGTTGAAAGGACCATTTAAGGGCCAATCTTAAGACCATGTGAGGATACTAGCATCAAAAGTTCTTAATCTACTAATGATAGATCAGTTTGTGGTGAAGGGTGATCTCTGGACTACTTTTGATGGTTTGGAGCTATCCATTTCTTAAAACATTGGAGTCTTCACTGAGTACACTGTGAACCTTTGAGACAACCTCAATTCTGAAGAAGAGTTCTCATTTTTTACATTAAACTAGAATTCCTTTGTGTTAGTTCACTGGGAGAGTGTCAGATTGGTCAAAAGTTTTCCTATTACTTGGCTGGTGGTAGTTGAGACATTAGCAATAAACCTGTAATCCTGAATCAGTGACTGGTATAATAGCCATTTAAGGGTTCCATTGTGTTTAAGGTACACTCTATATTTTTCTAATGATTGACTATCACAGTCTTTCTGTTTAGGTACCACTGTTATGTTTCAGTTAATGGCAGTTACAGTATTTGTTTCCTAGGTCTGTCATTACAAATTATAGAAATTTACTCTCTCAATACTGGAAGCCAGAGTCCTAACTCAAGTTATCAGAAGGGTTGACTTCTTTTAGAGCCTCTAAGACAGAATTTTTTCTATCCGTCTCTTCTAGCTTTTTGTGGCTGCCGGCAACCTTTGGTATCCTTGGTTTGTGGTAACATAACTGCAAACTCTGCTTCCATCTTCAGTGGCCTTTCTTTCTGTGTATCTTAAATCTTGCCTCTCCTTTCTTGTAAAGACATCAGTCATACAAATTGGTTTTTATTATTGTTTTCCTGTTCTTGGTGAATAGTTCCTAAATTTTATGCTTTCTGTTTAAATTTAAATGCAGCTTTCATGTATAGATATTGTGTGTATAAACTCTTCAGTTTAACATATTTTAGCAGATAGGAATGAAAAGGGACTTCTTATAGCAATGAATTGTTGAGGCTTTAGATGGTTTCTGAGTAGAATAGGTTTTTTAGGAAATTTCTTTAATGTAGTGTCATCACAACTATTATAATGGAAATAATTTTCAGTTTCCTCACAAGTAAATTTGTTAATGCCTTGATCATAGTAGTCAAGTTTTTTATGATGTGGCCCTGTTTTCATATTTTCTTGTAGAAATGCTCTGTTTGCAAGAAAAATGGTGCTTCTATTGGATGTGTAGCACCTCGATGTAAACGAAGTTACCATTTCCCATGTGGACTTCAAAGAGAGTGTATTTTCCAGTTTACTGGCAATTTTGCGTGAGTTATAACTGTGAAATATGAATGTTAAAGAACAATGGCAAATGGATATCTCAAAGATATAATTTCCCTGTTACATTACTTTTTAAAGTTCCACTGGGTTTATATATCTACATTACTGAAGTTTAT
Organism: Heterocephalus glaber; assembly: GCF_053883595.1. Taxonomy (NCBI): domain Eukaryota; kingdom Metazoa; phylum Chordata; class Mammalia; order Rodentia; family Bathyergidae; genus Heterocephalus; species Heterocephalus glaber. The sequence goes on from NW_028258403.1 coordinate 11,743,278, forward strand.
ACATATACACTAGATATGACATATTTTTCACCATGGAGTTATTTCTGCCTACTAATTGAATTGAGAATTGCAATGTCTAGAATAGGCTTAATGATTATAATATTAACCTTCAACTTTCAGCTCTGGCCTATAACATTGAACTGTTAATTTATATTCAGTGAAAATTTCTACCTCACACTATTCTGGATTTTTATGTCATTGTTAAGAATTGATAGTGCACTTTCCTGTCTTGGAGCAATATGTATTTCTCACTGAAGGCATATAAATTTGCTTTAATCCAAAAAATAAATATTATATTGTCTTAGTTATTTTTCTTTTTTTTTTTGTATATCCTTTTATTGGTACATTTTAGGTGTACAATATAATGACATTCATCATTGAAGATATGCACCTTTTCATACTCTCTTGGTTCTTATTTTTTCCCCTTCCCCTGCCCTCCCTTCAACCCCTCCATCCCTCCCTATTTACAAAGACTTTGTTTCCATTTTTTCATTTTCTCATATTAATTCCATTCCCTTCTTTCCTTTCCCCTACCCCTCCCACTTCTCCCTCCCCTTTGCCCCTTTTCTTCCTATTTCACATTATCTGTTATACCTTTTAGTCCTTATTTACACTTTCATTTTCTCACATTAGAGAAACTATTCAGTATTTACACATGTGTGTCCTATTTATTTCACTTAAGAGTATTGCCTTGACGCCTGACGTTAGAAAGAATAACGGTTTATTTCAGCTCTCAGTTTATAGAGGTTTCAGTCTATAATCGGCCCAGGATGGGCCTTCCCATTATCCACTGCCAGAACTATGCCAGATCAATCAGTGGACTAATTTAGTAATCGCATACCCTTAATACCAGCATCACACACTGTAGATCCAGCAACTTCTGAAAAACCCCACTAATGACCACATGAGACTTCTGGGGGACATCTAGACACAAGCCCCATAAGATATACCATGGGATACCTTGAAAGTATTTGTTTCGTGAGTACAGCTTCAGACATGAATTTTGGTATTTGATGCCGTGAGTGTTCCATTTCTTTAAGTCCTTGTATTTTGACCTGACAATGGATTGTTACTATGTAAGAAAACTACAAATTAGAAAAATGTAAATTAGTACAAATACAATGAACATCAGTATGGAGGTTCCTCAGAAAACTAAAATTAAAGCTACCATTTGATCCACTTATACCAGTCCTTGGTATATTGGGGCACAACCTGCAATAACAAAGATATGGAACCATCATAGGTACCCATTAACAGATGAATGAATTTAAAAAGTATACAGTATTATCTAGCCATAAAGAACAAAATTCTGACATTTGCAGAAAAATGGATGGATCTAGAGATTATTATGTTGAGCAAAAGAAGCCAGATTTAGAAAGACAGATATCGCTTATTTTCCCTAATATGTGGAATCTTTAAAAAATGACAAACTAGAAAGGAGATTATTATTAAAAGAGAGGAAGGGAATAAGAGGCAGGTATGGATACCACCATAAGATGTTAAGCACATTGAAATCCCCTCTGGAAATGTGAAACTTGGGGAGGGTGGGCCAAGGAGTGTGATGGGGGGTGAAAATGATCAGTATATTATGTACATGTATGAACCTGCCAAAATAAATCCCATTAATCTGCATAACTAATATGGATTAATAAAAAATGATGTGAAAAAATTAAGAGAATACATGTTAAGTGCTTTTACCACAGTACTAAAGTAAATGTCTACTAAATAACATAAATATAGTCATTAAGAAAATACAAATGAAAATAAAATGGATTGGAAATATGTTATTATTTGCATGATTTATGTTTATATGATTAAAATATTCTATAAATTATTACCTCTGATTTTATACAATGTTGAATATAATAGTATATATTCAGTTGTTGAAAATTAGATAGATATACTTCATTGCTAATAATGTTACATAGGATTCTCAATATTAGTTACTGAAATTCTGTATGAGGTCTTAACACCAAAATGTTTACATTTTGAAGGACCCTTATATTTGATCATAGAATAATTTCTAGGGCCAAGGCTCTGATCTGTTGTAGGTTATGAGACAGATATAAATGAGTTTTCTCTTAAATATGTCAATTACAATGCTAGCCTAATTGTATTTTGCAATTCATTAGATATTATTCTTAAATATTTTACATTTTTAGGTCATTTTGTTGGAAACATCGTCCTGTTCAAATTATTACACCTAATAATTATAGAGACTCTGTACCATGCACCATTTGTTTGGAATTTATTACACCTATTCCTACTTACAGTGTATTACGAAGTCCTTGTTGCAAGAATGCTTGGTTTCATAGAGACTGTGTACAGGTAAGATATATTTTATAAACTTTGATAAAAGTGTATTGCTTGCTGATTTGAATTTTGAATTGGCATTGATCTATAAATTAGCTCTTTTAAAACAACTATAGAGCAATTTGTAGTATATTTTACATATAAAATTTACCCAATTTAAGTGTACAATTAACATTTTAATAAATACCGTAGATGCAACCTTCCAATGTATATTTATGCTTATAAAATTGTTTTTACCTAAGAATTTTGTATTTCACAATAACACAGAGTTTAACTCTAAATTGTTTATACATTTAAACGAGAAAAGTGGAAGTAATAAGCTTGATAATAAGAAATGTCAAAAGGTTATTTTTTTCATAATTTTGTAAATATTTTATCATAATTCCTTGACAAGCCTATTACTGTCAAAGAAAATTAAAAGTATTGATTCTTTGAGAGACATATTGTATATCAAACCTGGTGACTAGTTTTCAAGTAAATAGAATACCAGAAAACACACTTGGGCTGGGGATATAGCTTAGTAGTAGAGTACTTGCTTTAGGACCTAGGTTCAATCCACAACACTGAAAAAAAAGGAAAAAAACCTCACATACAACATTAAACAATGTACTATTTCTTTGATTTGGAAAATTCTTGATTATCTTAAAAAGATCTCAACTATCAATAATATCAAATATGTAATATACATGTATGAAAGTGGTACCTACTAGACAAAGAATATGCTTATGTTTAATAGTTTTTTAAAAAATTTTATTTATTTTGGTACCAGGGATCGAACTCAGGACCTTACGCTTGTGAGGCAAGTGTGGTGCCACTGAGCTAAATCCCTGGTCCTAATACTGTTTTTAAAGTTTAGATTTCATTGTTTATTAAAATGAAATGTTATTACTGATTGCTAATTGTTTACATGTCTTAAAATTAGGTATAAATTCTCTTTCAGTGAAATTCTATTTCAGTAAACTCTAAAAGTAATCAAAGTATTTAATCTCGGTTGATTACTCTTTTCTGTATAGGGCTTAAACTTTTATATTTAGGATTACTCAGCTAAAAGTGAAAGATTGGAGCCTATTTTGTTGGGAGAGTTAGGAATTGTGTTAATTCTGGCAGAGAAATGGACCAGAGAGAGAGTCCATTTAATAAACAACTTGAAGTGTTTATCCTTACCTGTTGAGGAAGAAGTTCACATTATATGAGAATCTTTAAAAAGTGATTTCTTAATTTAAGAATTTGTATTTGAATGAATATAATCACTTCCAAATGTGTTGTCTTCTTAATTTTGTAATAAAATATTCTCGGGAAAAGCAAGATTTGCTTCATTTGTGTGTTAATTCTAAAAATACTGTTTTAATTGTTAGAAATTAGAAATATATTTGTAACAAAAAGGTAGGGCTGCCAGGTATGGTGGTTCATGCCAGTAATCCTAGTGGCTTGGAAGGCTGAGGCAGGAAGATCACAAGTTTAAGGCCAACCTGGGCAATGTAGGGAGAACCTGTCTTAGAATTTTATGAAAACGGGCTGGGGTGTAGCTAAGTGGTAGGCTCTTGGTTCACTCCCTAGTTTAAAAAAATTATTATTTTATGAAAAGAGTCACAGCAACATTAACACTTATCTGTGATATAAATATCAATAAGCAATTACTTGATTAAAGCAAACTGTGACATGGCTACTTCTTGAGTCATTTTCACTAAAGGGTCTCCAAGTAGCTTTTCTACTTTGGTGCCAGAATCTTAATTGAATATTATTAATAGTCTACCCAATCCAGATAGCTATTATAGGTGGTTAAACAAATGTCTTTTTTTTTTTTTTTTTTTTGGTGAAAAAAAGACTGCAGATTAGAAACAAAGAAATTTGTTAGGAATTTTTCATTTTATGTATCTAATTGTCACTAATCTTGAATTGTCACTAATCTTGTTCAGTTTGGATTTCTCCAACATTCTCTAAATTTGTCGCTATCTTCTATGTGTCCTATGCTGTTTTTTTCTCTATACCAGATACTCCTTTGTACCATTTCTTATATTTAGTAACATCTCAGCATCTCTTCGCAGTTGCTAAAAGCTCCGTTTTAATTTCAGAGATTTCAGTAACTTTTGCCCAATTGCTTAGGGGTTTGTAGGTTTTTGTCTTAATTTTCTTGCTGCTGAGAAAAAATGCCCAACATTCAGTTAGAGGAAAGGTTTATTTTGGCTCACAGTTTGTAGAGATTTCAGTCCAAATCATCTGGCTCCAAGGCAGAGTTGCATGCCAGAGGACCATCACAGAGGAGAAACCATTTGTGGCAGGCAGAAGGCACCAAAAGCATCTAAGTAGCAAGTGACAAGCCCTGAGCACAACTCTTTCTGTCCCTTATGTCTTATCCAGGCTACCCTGGAGTAGCACTCACAACCTTAGTCCTAGCATCACACCATGAATCAATCCCAGCGTGTCTTTGATCCTAGCAGCACAAACCCTAGATCCAGCCACCTCCAAAAAGCCCCACCTATGACCACATGAGGCTTTTGGGGGACATCTAGACACAAGCCATAACAGGGTTAAAATATTTTTAAATGAACGTGTGCTACTAGTTTGTTCTTTTGTGTTTTTTGTTTTGTTTTGAGACTGGCTACTTTTTCTACTAAGGTTTTAGTTTTTCCTTTATTTCTGAGCACCCTCTACCTGCAGCTTCCTTCTTTGTATTTCCTGTACCATTGAGAACATGTTTTGTGTTTCTCTCCTTTTGGGTAGAAAAGTCAGGTTAAGTTAAAAACAGCTAGAAATGATTTTAACAATTACCTGTCTTTTCTTGATGAAGTTACTACTGATTTTCACTGTTTTTCTCATAGTATGGAAAATAACATATTTAGGAGCTAAAATTACATTAGGTATCAGAGGTGGAGAAAAATATATGATGGCTATAAAGTGAATAGCTGTCTATTCAGTAGGTTTTTTTTTTTTTTTTGACCATGGGATAAAAAGCTTTCCAGATGTCAACAGTTTTGAATAACTGGGTTTATAAGATTTGAGAACGATGGGTGTAGAAGATGTTTTCATAACATATAAAGTAAAACATAGCACATATTCTATTAGTTATATATTCATAACCTGATGACAGACTTAAGTTGTTAACAATAGATTTTCCATTTTCCACTGTAGGTTCAAGCAATAAATGCAGGAGTATTTTTCTTTAGGTGTACAATATGCAATAATAGTGACATCTTTCAGAAAGAGATGTTGAGAATGGGAATTCATATTCCTGAAAAGTGAGTAATATTTAGCATTTCAACCAGGAAAAAGATACTTTAAATTCAGGATTTAATAACAGTAGAAATAATCATTTATGCCTGATTAAATGGTCAGTGGACATTTAGCCATTTCAGATGGTGAAATGTGAAGTCTTCTCCTTCCCAGATCTCTAGTTCATAGAAAAAAGAAACTGTCAGTGTCCCGTTCATTGATTTAGATAGACAAACCTGTGGCACACATGCTGTTTGCTGTCATTGAAAGCACTAAAAGGTTTGCTGTCACTGAAAGTCTCTTAAGTACTTCAGTGGTATTCAATTTTGATTGATTTATATATAACTATAATCACCTTTGAAATGGTGTTTATAAATTAGGAGAATCAAGATGGGTTTAAAATGAATGAGAAAAATTTTCTTAATACTTCAAGGTAAAGAATCCAGAAGTGATGATATTAAACTTGAAATTAAAAACTGGGAGTGAAATGTTAAAAGAATGTAAGTTTTAGAAAATTTTTGCTTAATGTTTCATTTAGCATTTGAAAATTTACTGTGAGACTAACAGAATAAAATTACATATTAGAGTTTATACTAAGGAGAATATCTTAAAAAAAGGAAAGTTTTTATCCATGTTCCTAAGTATGTATTGGATATATAAAGAGAATATACTAAAAGGGATGGTTTATACTTGTTCCTAAGTATGTGAAAGGTTTTTACTTTTAGATGCATTACCAATCCTTTTATGTAACATTATTTCATTTTTAGAGATGCATCTTGGGAATTAGAGGAAAATGCTTATCAAGAGCTTTTGGAGCCCTATGAACGCTGTGATATACGAAGATGTCGTTGCAAAGAAGGGCGAGACTATAATGCACCTGATAGGTATTTCTCAAAGTTGAGTTGTGCTTATGTGAGCCTTGAGATTGGAAAGTAGTGAAGCATAGTTTTGCTCTTAGGACGTTTGAAGTTTTAACTTGAGATAAAGTATACTTATTAAACTTCTGTTTACATTTTTGTGTAGAGAAATTTTTGCTGTTACTAGAGTTATAACCTGTTTCTCTCGTTTATTTTCATGAAGGTCTGTTTTCTAGAGCTACAGTGTCCTATGATAGTCATAGCTACATATGGTTGCTAAACTTTTAAAATATGGTTATTCCAAATTGAGAAGGTGCTGTAAATGCAAAAAATACATCAGTGACTTAGATCAACAGGATTACCTTAACAAAATACCATAGACTAAGTGGTTTAAACAAAAGAAATTTGTTTTCTCACAATTTAGGGGTTAGATATGTCAGAAAAAGGTGCTAACAGGTTTGGTTTCTTCAGAAGCCTCTCCTTGGTTTGTAGAATGCTGCCCTCTAGCTGTGTCTTTTCATGGTTGTCCCTCTGTTTTGTCCATGTCTTTTTTTAAATAAAGACCACAGGTTATACTGTTGTAGAACCTACCCATATGGTGCCATTTTATTATAATTACCACTTTAACGGCCTTTTCTCCAGGTACAGTTATATTCAGAGATATACTAGGTGTTAAGATTTACCTCAACATGTGAATTTGGGAAATGGGTACAAATCAACCCATAATCATATGAAAAAAAGAACTTAAAATATCTTGTTAATTTTTATATTGATTACATATTGAACAAAGTGGTGTATTTTGGAAATAAAATATATTTAAAGTAATTTCACCTGTTTCTTTGTACATTTTAAAATGGAGGTATTAGAACATTTTTAATTACATGTATGGTTGGTATTGTATTTTCTGTTGGACACAGTGCTGCTGTGGGGGATAATTAGCTAGATTAACCTGGCATTGTTTTTCTTTTTAATTAATTTTATTGGTACATTTTAGGTACACAATATAATGATATTCATCATTGGAAATTTGTACCTTTACATAATCTGTCTTGGTTCTTATTTTTTCCCCATTCCCCTGCCCTCCTTTCAACCCCTAGTACTATTTCTTTTGGAGCAGTAATAAAAGGTTTGGCATTGGAAATTTATTGATTACCCTTTTGTAATGTCAGTATCCAGCTGTTCTGTTCAGTCATCTTGTACCTTTTAGGTGTAGAATATATATTGCACTAGGACTCAAGAGAGTCTTCATTTAAGATGTATGAAAAGTAACAGATCATATGAGATAATGTATATACAGTTCTAAGAAGCAATACATTCATTAAAGTTGATATTCCCTACATTAATTTTAGGTGGTTTTTAATGTATATAGCCTGTGTATTGTTGATTACCAAATCAGTAGCTACAAAACTTCTCTTTCCTTTTGGCATTTGCTTTTTGAAATTGATATTAACTTTTGTTCTTTCTTCTGGGACACAGATATCTGCTACCTGAACACTTGCTATGTAATCTTATTCCCTCCATCTCAGAAAAGGTAGTATTGGTAAAAGGCAGCACTATGTAGTGATTAGGGACATGGGTCTCAAGCCAGGTAAACTGGGTTGGAAACCTCACTCTAAGGCTTAATCAGTGTGATCTTAGCTGGGCAAGTAATTTATCCCACTCTACTTTGGTTTTGTCTTCTTAATAATGGGAATAACAATTAAAATTGTGAGGACTAAACTTTGCATTTAAAGAGTAAGAACTGGGCTCTACAGAGCTGGGGGAGTACCAAGCTACCTCTCTTTGTCACCAACATTTCCATTCACTCAGGAGCTATTTCCATTTCTATACAGAGTATGCTATACCCACACAAAGAGGGGGAGTCTTATAACACAACCCATATCCACATCCATACAGAAAATACGAACATAGACTGCCACATGTCACACACCAATGGAAAAGGGAAATGAGAGAGACTATGCATAGTATGAGCCAGCTAGGAAGTCTGGAACCTGTTGTCCCACACAACACTTGAAGTGTCTGAGCAAGCTTATTTTTTTTACCTTAATATTTATTGAGTACGTATTCCACGTTAGACATAATGTTACAATATTCTCCCTGTGAGCATAGTCCTCTCCAAATATAAAGGAAACTTTTAATCAGAGCCTATCTGATGTTCATATTCTTTGTATATGTGTATATGTTGTTACTGGCTTAGGGTTTTAAGTTAGGAGGTTATTTACAGGAGATGGTTACACACATAATAAATTAAATAGAAAAAAAGCTGTAGAAAAAAATATTGCAGTATTGAAGCGCAGATAATCTGTTTTCCCTGTGGTAAAAAGGTTGCTTTTGTGTGTGTGGCAGAGGGCAGGACCTGTGGTGGCACAGGTGGTTGGAATTAGATTTAGTATCAAACATAAGCATCTACTTTTTTTATGTCCTCAGCAAATGGGAAATAAAACGCTGTCAGTGCTGTGGTTCCAGTGGAACACATTTAGCCTGTTCCTCACTAAGATCATGGGAACAAAATTGGGAGTGTTTGGAATGTAGAAGTATTATCTACAATTCAGGTAATTGTTTATAATTTTGAATAGAATTTTTTTATTTTAATAAAGTTTTTTACCTAAATTTCTCTAATGTTAACATTGAGATTTAAATCTGTAGATTTCCGAAAAGCCAAAAAACACACATTATCCAACTCTAATAATGTGGCAATTACTGATTGTTTGTTGGAAGAATCATCACCTAAGTTACCCAGACAGTCACCTGGAGCCCAGAGTAAAGATCTGCTGAGGTGTGTATTTTAAATTTGAGATATAAAAATATATTTGAAGAAAACTATGACAGCAAATGCCGTATACACTTAGGATATTAGCTGATCATGAGTAGTCTAGAAGTGTTAAAGAGTTCAGTATTAGATCATGAAATCAATGCAACCAGCATTTTTTTAAAAAAATCAAATGGGATAAAGTAGAATGCAAATTATCAGATTGTACTGCACATAGGAAGAATGTATTTGAAATCTGTTTTAATTATTTTATTGTGAACTGAGTCATAAAATATATTTGTTATATATTATTTTCAAAGTAGTTTGAAAAATGCTGTCCTGGAAAATGTCCTTAAAATGTCATTTGATTATAGAATAAGATGGGAATTGAAATAGCAGGCGTACCACGTCACTTTGTTAAATGAAAGGAATCCTATTTAATACAAAGATGGTTTATTTTTCAATATTGTAATCATTGTTTGCTTAATATATTCACTGTCAATATCAGAAATCTAAATGTCAACTTTTCCCTTTAGAAAGTTTAAAGCATACCTGTTAAATACTACCATATTCTTAACTATTTCCACAAAATAGCAAAATAGGTATCTTTCAAAATCATTCTTAAATATTTAAATATGACTGGAATTACATATTTATACTGTATCAGGTATCTGTTCAATTGTAGTTATGATTGAGTTTATGTAACTGCAAAAATGCTTTTAGAGCCTTGCTTTATCCAGTAGGAAAATAACAGTAGCTAAGCTTGATGAAGTTCTGTCATGTTAAGTTTCAAGTTTAAAAACTTAGAAGATGTAAAAGAGATCTTTTCTGAAAGTATTTGGATACTTCATTTTTCAGGTAGGTAGACTATTACTTGTCAAACCGTAAGGAATTACAGTTTTAAAATGCCACTTTTGGGGGCCCAGCTGCGAGTGGGAGTGCAAGCGCCAGCATGAAGGTGGCTGCGGCTGGCAGTGTGGCTTTCACGGCCCCAGAGAGCATCACCTTCATGGTCTCCATCTCTGGCTGTGTACTGGTATCCTCCATGCTGCCCACCTACTATTGGAAGGTGTCCACCATCAACGGCACAGTCATCACCGCCACCACCTGTTGGGCCAACCTGTGGAAGATTTGTGTTACTGACTTCATGGGTGTCTCCAACTGCGAGGACTTCCCTTCCATGCTGGGGCTGGACAGTTATATCCTGACATGTAGAGGACTTATGATTGCGTCTGTCAGCTTGGGCTTTTTTGGTTCTCTATTTGCACTCTTTGGAATGAAGTGTACCAAAGTTGGAGGTTCAGATAAAGCCTAAGCTAAAATTGCTTATTTGGCTGGAATTGTATTCATACTGACAGGGCTGTGCTCAATGACTGGATGTTCCCTGTAGGCAAACAAAATTACAACAGAATTCTTTGATCCTCTCTCTGTGGAACAAAAGTATGAATTAGGAATGGCTCTGTTTATTAAATGGACAGGTGCTTCACTCATTCTGCATAATTGGTGGTATCTTATTTTGCTTTTCAATATCTGGCAATAACAAAATACCCAGAATGTGATACACATACAGCAGGGCCACATTTGTCATGTTTTCCCAAAGTACCATGAAGAGAAGGTGACTGTAAATCCACAAACCTTTCAAAACAGTTTGATAAAAATATTTACATTTTAAAGAACTCTGCTGGCAAGCTGTGTCTTGAGTTTGTTATCAAAGCAGACTGTTCTCAAAACGATCCTATCAAGGCTTTCCTAAAATTAACACTCAAGCTATTTCTAACATAAGCTGAAGAATTTGTTGATTGTATGGATGTGAATGTTCTTACATGGTTGTGTACTAATCACGTTCTGTTATGGCTTTCTATAAAAAAAATAAACAGGTTATTTACAGGATTTATATATTTGGAGGACATATAAAGCATTTAAGACTAAAGGTTCAAGAAGTATTTGTAATATAGCCTTTTTGATCATTCATACTTGAGATATCTGATCCCATTCCTTGTTTCATATATTACACTGGAAACATGTAAAGAAGGGTGTCTTCTAAATAGTATAGGGACAATCTGAGACTGAAGTTAAAAACACATTATTGGCTGCTACATGGAGTTGTCTTGTAGTTTCTTAGACCCTGTCTCATAACAGTCATTCTTTAGGATGCCTTAAGGACGGGCTAATGAGGCCAAAGTGTTATTGCCCTTTATGTGGCACATCCCCCTTAATTAACTGCTGAGGCTTCTCTGACATAGAAAGTAGAGTCCATAGAGAGTAGGGCATTGGCGTGAGCTGAACTGGGCCCACTGACTGGTTAACTCTGAAGGCAGCAAAGGAAGTCCCAGAGCCAGCATGGCACTTGCCTCACTCAGAACTGATGATCTGAGTGTCTTACAGTTCCTATTTAGGTAACTAACTGGATAATTGAGAGACTTGTCATTTTTGAAAACATGTGAGTTTCTTCAGTGATTTTGGAATAAGGACACAGATTTATTTCTGGGGCCATCCCTATATATAACATGCCATGAGGGTTGTAGTCATCACCATTAACACAAACCTTATGTACCCTACCTCACCCTTCACAGGCACCCTATGCAGCATGTAGTTTTATTATCCTACATTTACAGAGAAGGAAATTATAGCAGAATTCTAATAATTTGTCACAATAGTGACAACATAACTGAGGTGGTTTAGTTTAGGGTACAATACAGTTTAGCCTGTAAGCACTGGTGTGAGTGAGGGCTAAGTACCACAAAAGAGGAGAAAGAGCCAGGGATTTAGCTCAGTGGTTCTGTCGCCTGCCTCGCAAGCACAAGGTCCCAAGTTCGATCCCCGGTACCAAAAAAAAAGGAAAAAGAGAAGAAAAGGTGCCAGTGAGGGGTGAGGACACAGCTCACTGCTACCTGTGTTATCTGTAAGAAGAAGCTGTGTGGATGAATCATCATTTTCCTGAAATATAAAAGATCTGAAATGAAAAATCACATTGTTCAGAGGTTCCAAATGGAAAGAAGAGGAAGCAAACAAGTTTGTTTAAAATTCATACTACTTAGTTCCATGCTAGTACTTGAAATATCTTTTTCCAGAGTTAGTTAACTAAAAGGCATAAAGATAGATGAGTGCTTTAGGCTAATGTGGGGACAGGGCTGTGGGTATGCATTTAAAACAAAATTTTTTTTAAATTTAAAGCTGAGGTGGTTAAAATAATATACCAAAAAATTTCAGGTAGAGTGTGAGGCATGGAAAAACTCTGTTAGTACTCAGAAACTTGTTAGTTTGGGCATCAGGGAGGGGCAATAGAAGGCAGTGGTCCAAAGGAAAAGGAATAAAACAAAATATGATACGACTATAAAGATAAGTTAAAAGATTGGCTTTTGTGACAAACACACTGACTTAATTTAAATGTTGGGTTTACTTTACAGCAGAGGACCCTTATATTTTCCCCAGCCTTTCTGCTAAAGACCGAAGACTCGGAACCTGGAAGATATTGGTTTATAGGCTGCTGTTATAACTTTCTAATTATGTGTATGGTCTTTGGCAAGTTACTTAACAACTGTCACACCTTTAGGATGAGGATTATAAAAATGACCACATCTCAATGTAGTTCCAATTAAATGAACTAACATAGGTTAAAAACCAAAACCCAAGTGGCTCAGGGGCTAGGGATTTAGCTCAGTGGTGCCACCACCTGCCTCACAGGTGCAAGTCTTGAGTTCAAGCCCCAGTACGGAAAAAAAAAAACAACAACAAATGGCTCAATAAATATCTGTTGCAGAAATGACTGGATGAACAAAACAATGTATGCTATCTCAGACACACAGTTTTTGTAGGTTTTCTCTGTCCTTCCGCATGAAACTTTGATTCATCATTTAGAAATACTTTTAGAAAAAGAATATAGAGAGTATAGCTGCACAAAAATGCTCCTCCTGCAAGAAGATGGAAAAAATGTTTACAAGTTTAAGTATAGGCAAGGACTTTCTGAACAGAGCCCCGATTGCACGGGAAATAGTACTGAAAATTAAATGGGATCATATTAAATTGAAAAGCTTCTGCACTGCAAAAGAAAAAAACCAGCAGTGAAAAGACAACCTACAGGATGGGAAAATATTTTTGCCAGCTATTCCTCAGAAAGAGGACTTGTATCTACAATATATAAAATCAAAACAATTAACCCCCCCATAAAAGACTCAATTTTTAAAAAATGGGCAAGTGAAATGAATAGACACATCACACAAGTACACAGAGCTAATAAATACATGAAGAAATGCTCAACATTGCTGGCTATTAGAGAAATACAAATTAAAATAACACTGAGATATCATCTTACCCCAGAAAGTATAGCCATCAAGAAATCAAATAGCAAATGCTGAGGAGGCTACAGGGGGAAAAGAAACCCTCCTACATGTTGGGAATGTAAACTTAGTACAACCACTATGAGAATCAATGTGGAGACTCCTCAAAAAACTAAAAGAAATTCATATGACCCAGCTATTAGCCTTCTGGATATCTTCCTGAGAGAGTTAAAGATGACATATTACAGTGGTGCATGCATACCCATGTTTTTAACAGCATAACTCAAAATAGTTAATCCTTGGATGTAGCCTGTATGCCCATCAACATGAATGTATAAAGAAAATGTATGTACATACACGGGAGTGCCACTCTGCCATAAAAGATAAAGTAGTCATTTGTAAGAAAACAGATGCGCCTTGAGACCATAATGTTAAGTGAAATAAATTGGACACACAAGCTTAAATATCACATGGTTTCTCTTATATGAGAAATGCAAATTATAGAGCAGAATAAAAGATAGAAGTAGGGAGATAGCTGTTTTTCTAATGGGAAGAGGATTAAGAGGTGGAGGGAGAGGGTAGAGAGCAGAGGGAATGGGGATGAAAAAGGTATTAAGATGTGTTATGTGCATATACCAACTCCACACGGAATGTAAACATTATATACTGCAAACATGTACTAAAATAAAAAGTTAGAATAGACACAAATAAAAAGGACCCTAGGGAGGTGGAAGCAGATTTAGTCTGAGGTCAGGATGTTACATGGTGTAGCTACCAAGCCAAGTCTCTCCCATGGTTAAGTCCCCTCAAAAGTATAAATGCAACTCAGAAATCATCTCTGATAGCCACAGTCGCAAAGGTCTGATAGAAGGCTTTACTGGTAAGCTTGACAAATCAAGAGATCTTTCTTTGGAAACTAAGTGCACATAGTAACACAAAGTATTTAAAAATGCAAAAAACATTTTATATGAACTTTCTGGCCTTTAACGATGTCATTGTTCAGTAATATAAATTAGCTCTGAGGTACTTTATGATAAAGTTGGGGCTTTAAATTAAAAACCACATGTGATTCAGTAATGAATCAATCTTCGTATTCTGATAATTGACATTTTAAATAGCTACATTATATTTATAAAATAACAAGGATAAAAGATTATAGCACAGAAAATTAGTGGCCATAATGTGATTCTATTAGTGGCACCATGCTTACAGTGACTCAAAGCTGAATATGATCAAGATAATTTAGAAAGATGTATTTAACATGGGCCTAATTATTGTATTCTAACTTCTAATATGAACAGTAATCACCTAAGTCTCCAAGATTTCATTGCTCACTAACTCCATTTTAAAGACACTAACAGAATTTTATATCAGTACTTCCAATATGATAATATCCAGAAGATACAAAAATGCTCTAATAATTCAAAGTAAAACCTGCTAAAGTTAAAAAAGTTTTTCACTTAAAAATTAATTGAAAAAATGCACTTATTGCTAAAGTACCATCTGAAGCAAACACTTTATGACATTAATGGCAGGTTACTTTTTAGCTGCAAAAGTGAAACACCTTTATGTGCTTCACAATACTGCTTAGGGTTCATTTTTCAATACTCTATTAAGTGCCATTAAAGAAGGCCATGTTTCCTAGGTGGAAAAATGTCACTTGTTAATGCAACTGAAAAATCTGTTTATCTGTAATTACTTGTTATAATACTTTTTCTATAAAATTCCTATTTAAATAATTTTAATATTTAGATTTTCAAAAATTTTTCCCAAGGAAGCTTGACACTTGCTTCTACTTTAACATGTAATCATACTCTAGGAGAGTAGCATTGTTGTCCTACCAATCCAGGTGGGAACAGGGAATCAACCTGCTATTTGATTTTTCTTCAAAGTAGGCTAGCAAATAGGACATTTTGTGAAAAAGGGAAAAGCAAAGCCCTGGACCACAATGGGGCACTATGTCTTAGAATGTGAAAAAATTATACTTGCTATAGAAATACTATCCATGGTCATTGAGTATATTAATTCCAATTATAGCTAGGGAAAGTGATGTAGGCAGTGATTTGAGCTAGAACATAAAATCCACCCGGATTGTTAACATGGAGCTTCTGGTTGTGTAGATTTGTAGCTGCTGCTGCTGCTTTGGGTCACATTTTGAGAATCACTGGTCTAGACCAAAAGATATACTTTTAAGAGATTGTGAATTGCTTATAATATTAACTCCATTGTTAATTATAATTTTATAATTAAAAGTACATTGTATCATCTCTCCAAGTCATACATTTCTCACATGCTATATGCAAAGATTAAATTTACTTTTATTTGTTAATGGATATAGCAAATATGAAATAAGACACATTTAAGTCAGTTTTTTAACCATTGGTCATGAAGTAAAAATTTGAGCCTTTGACTTTTTTTTTTGATACCGGGGATTGAACTTGGGTCCTTGCACTTGTGAGGCAAGTGGCGGAACCACTGAGCTAAATCCCTGGCCCCTGAGCCTTTGACGCTTAAACCTTTGGTCCCTGAATTGATCAAATTTGAGATAATCACTTATCAACCTTAATGTAAATGAGCTAATATAAATGACTTTAGTAGAAGATTGGGGTAAGGAATCAAATTTAAAGCCTAAAGTTAACAAATAACTATTTTCAGTTCGAATAGCAGACATTATTCGTTCAGCTTTTGGGTAAAAGCTGGGGAGGTGTTTCCTTTTAAACTTTATTTTCTCTTTTTTGTTGTCTATATAACTGTTGTTTCACATAAAGTACTTTAAAGTAAATCTGTGTTAAAATTCGTGTTTTGTAGGCAAGGCAGCAAGTTTAGAAGAGATATTTCAACAATATTGATAGAGTTAGGATTTCAAATTAAGAAAAAATTTAAAAGATTATGTATCAAGAAAGCTGATATCTGGACCAGTGCCTTAGTTGAATTCAGAAAGCAAAACTTCAGTCCTTCATACATGATTGAAGTAGTATTTATTGAGAATGATAATTTTGGAAGAGAACATCCAGGATCAAAGCAAGAATTTCTGAGTCTTTTAATGCAACATCTTGAGAACTGTCCATTGTTTGAAGGTTCCTTATCAAAGAACTTATCTCTAAATTCTCAAGGTAATTTTATTTATTGCACATGAATATAGCATATATAGAAATAAGGTTAAAATTTAATATTCACCATGGTCTAAATATATAATTTACTTTAATAAACTACTGATAGAATCCTAGGAAAGAGGGATGAAAAGATGTTTTTAAAGGTAAGTTTTGTTGGGGCCATGGTCATAGCTTCATGGTATAACCGTTGTCTAGCATGCGTGAGGAGGTCCTGGGTTCACTCTGCAGCACTGATAAAAATAAAGAGGGGAAGGAAGGAAAGGGGAGCAGAAAGTCTTGGGAGTGAAACATTGTTTAAGAATATCTATACTTTATAGCAAAATCCTTCATAATTAAAATTAACTTCATTTAAACTTTATAGTCATTCAAATTTCACTTGAATACTATGGCCAAATTGGACAGATAATTATTTGGACCTCTCTTGTAGTCATATACTTGAAATTTGGCATTGGCATATTTCTTTACAACATTGGATTTATATTAAAATAGTTTTTTGGTTCAAGTGTAAGATTTTTAAATATAATTTGTTTTAAAGAAGTTTTTTTAATATACACTTATGTAAGAGAGTTTATTTCATAATGTAGGAATTTTCTTTATGTTTCCTAGAGCTTACTCACCTTGCCTGAAGTATTATTACTATGTGTACTACAAAGATTATTAAATTCCTTTAAAAATTATCAGTAATGTTAAATTCCCTTTAAATTCACTTTTAAAATAAGAAGTAATGTTAACTGAAGACAACTTTAGTACAGTGAAAAATGGATTAAGTTACAAAGTCTGAATTCAAATTTATACACATTTACTTCACTAGTTTTACATACTTACATTAATTACCCTGTCAGGACCTCTGCTATTTTTTATCTGTAACATATAACTAATAAGGTCATTGTTGAAGAGATCTTTTTACAAGTTCAACTACTATAAATATTACTGATTAATAAGTTTCTTTGAGCAGTTAATAGAAAAACAAAGGAAATTTTACATTTTCTCTTTTTGACTATCAAAGTTACTAAAATATTTTGAGTGACAGTTTTAATTTAAAGCTATGAAGGTATAGTAAGATAGAATATACTGTTGGGAATAAATTTGTGCCTTTTGAAAGGATAATTTAATGATATACATCAAGAACCTTAAAAATGCTCACATCCTTTGACCCATTAATACAGTTTAAGGACTCTCTCCTAATCAAATCAAATGTGTAAACAAAAATATGTAAATAGATATTGACTGTAACATTATATCACAGATAGTTGAAAATGTCACTCAATCTGGATAACCAGTAATAGGGAGATTTTACTTTGTAGTACATCGCAGTGTTTGTACAATGTTTGTCTTAATGTATTCCTTAAATATAAACAGGTAATTTTGAATAGTATAAGAAAAATTTTACAATATAAGTGGAAAAAAAGCAGAAATTAAGCTATTTTATGTATGTTTATGTACAAACAAATACACTAAAGGATTTACAGTGATTATTATTGTGGGATTTATAGGTGTTTTAGGTTTTTTTCAGATTTTCTATATTTTTCTTTTTTTTCAGCAATTAGTTATTTATATTCAGAAAAAACATTTTTATATAATTTAGGTAAAGTATATATAGAGAGTAATAGCTTCTAATGATTGCTATTTTACATTTATCTAAGTTTAGATTTTTAGATTTGTAATTAAATATGCATTCACTTAAAATGATAATTATCTTACAGTAATAAAAGACATGTATTTGATGTGTTTTCATTTGTATTTACAGCTCTAGAAGAGAATCTTTATTTTGAAGCTGGCAAAATGCTTGCCATTTCTTTGGTTCATGGTGGTCCTTCACCTGGTTTCTTTTCTAAAACCCTGTTTAACTGCCTTGTTTATGGACCAGAAAATGCCCAACCAATTTTAGATGATGTGTCAGACTTTGACGTGGCACAGATTATAATCAGGGTAAGAAATGTACGTATTTATTAAGATGTAGACTACATTGTAGAGTTATGGTAACATAAATGATTTGCAACAGAATAATAGACCGCATGGTGTACTTATCATCAGTTGTCAACATATGGTATTTATGTTTACCAACAGAGTTCAGAACCAGTTAAGAGATAGAAGTAAAAGTCAGATAACTAGAGATCAAAGTGCCAGATTTAATGTTGATAAATCCATTTAGATAATGTTAGATTTGTGTTCAAAGTGAACTAGAGAGTTTAATCTATCCTGTCAGAGACAGTACAAGGCAGGTTCCTTATTGGATGTTAGAGAACAGTTGAAAGTGCACTTTCCTACATGCAGGTGGATCTGAGGAAAGAAAAGATTTGCCTCACCAGTGAGAATATTTACCCTTCCTACTATGCGGAAGTATGAATGACAGAAAGACCAACTCTAATTTCTTTCTTATGAAAACAAGTGTGAGGTCTTAATGCTCCCACATAACAATAGTTGCCATTAGTTGAGCTCTCACAGTGGGTTCTGTACTGCCTATATCAAACATACAGACTCCTTTCTCCTAATATCCTAAGTATCATTGCTTACATGTTACTGATTCCTTCTTAACTTTTCTCATACTTAAGCATGTAGCTATCCATTAATTAATAGTATAGTTTAATGATTAAAAGCATAGGCTTACAAATGAGATTTTAGTTTGAGTGCCAGTTCGTATAAATGCTATAAGCTCTGTGATTTTAAACATGTTAAACTTGTTAAGCCTCAGTTTCTAAAGCACAAAGTAGGCACTATGGAAGTGTAAGTTTCTATATATTGTATTGTAATTTAACAACAGTTCTATTTATTTGGCCTAATACTGCTCATCCTAAAATCATACTTTAAATTGACCCTTTAATACTTGATTTTTCCTTTAATTCTCTTTACTAAAAAATGTTCTTTAACTTTTTCTCTATTTTCCATTTTCTATTCATTTCTAAACTTCTTGTAATAAATCTTCTGTTCCCACTACCACTCTCCTAACTTGGCTTTTCCATAGTTTCTAACCAAGGATCTAAATCTTCATATCTAGAGAATCTTCTTTTCTAATTCTTCATTTTTCTCTGACAGATGTAATCACCACTTTCTTAGAGCTCTTCTCTACTATTTTCTTTTATATTGTACTTCTATTTTTGATTACTGCTATCTTTAATGCTTTTTCTCTTACCCCTGAAATTTAAGCATTTTACAGTATTGTCCTAACCCTCATTCTATACTCTTTGGAGAGCCTCTTCTGTCTTAATAACTTTTCTGAATGATTCATGGACCTGTGTTTTGAGCCCCTTTCTATTTGAACAAAAGCACCCCACTTCAATTTTTTGTGTTTTCTAAGAGACTTCTTGTTTCAGGCTATCCTAAAGGAGTCATTTTTATTCTTCCATAGTTCATTTAACAGTTATATGTCAAGTTGTAAAAGTGGCAATCTTCAACCTTTCCTTTGTATACTTCTAGTGTGCCTACTAAACCAAACTCAAATTATATCTAGGCGTAGACAAACAGGATATTCTAATATTGAGTGATTCTTCCAAAAGTTCTGTTTTGACCATACTGCTTTCTTCCTCAGGAATGCCTATTAAACAACATTCAAACTCTCTATAAAGGCATTTAAAACTTTCAACTCTTTTTCATGGCTTATGTACTCCAATACTTCCTATCCAGTGTTTGTTCATACATTTAGTCAACAAATAGTATACACCCTTTCCTATTTTATCAGAATTTACATTTTAGAAGAAATACAGAGGAGAAACAAATATAATAAACCATGATGTAGCAAACATTTTAAATATAAACACACAGAATCATTTTTAAGAGGAGCTGTGTAATAGGGTACATATAAGGTATAGTTTAGGCTATGCATCTTTAACAAAGAGACCAAGACAGTGGCTGAAAAAGGGAAGATGCTTATGATGCCCTCTAAAATTTGTTGCCTCCATTAGGGTCTCTAGGCGCTGGCCAGCTGCCTTTTCTGTGAGTGGTTTTACTGAAACCACTCATGCCAATTTGCTGCATATCGTTTTCACACTACAGTGGCAGAGTTGAATAGTTGCAACAGACCAAGTGATTCACAAAGCATAAAATGCAAACTATTCCTTTACAGAACTGGCCCATAGTTTAAAGGTAGAGTTGTGATTTATAAAATCATCTAGGAAATTGGGTTCTTTCTGCTTGTTGTCCAATCACTTAGAATATTGTCTATTATTATTGAAAGTGGAGAGCAGGGAAATTTGACACATTGTTTTGGTTCATTTTTCTATTAATGGATTATTGGTTGGCTCCTATTTTTATATTTCTCTTTCTGTGTCTTTAAGAGCTAACCTATATGAAAGTGTCTGGCACATAATGATTTCATTGTTTATACTGTTTCTTAAAATACTCTTGATAAAATTCTTTCCATCTTTTAGGTCTTAGCTGATCTTCCTCTTTCATGAAATCTCAGATCATCTCTCTCGCCTCTTCAGTGGCATGTAACTTTTCTATTTTTTTATATAAGTAATTTTCTGTATTAAAGTGATGTTATACTCTTAGTATCTTGAAGGCGGTGTACAGTATTTGTTGAACTAGATTGTTGGGCATTTATTCTAGAAAAATACTTCCTTGTATACTTTCAATCCACTCTGAGGTACTCAAAAATTGAGTATAAAGTACTGTGTCATTTGAAATGTAAATATCATTCACAAATAATTGGGTAAAGTGGATATATTTTCTCCTTTGTTTTCAGATAAATACTGCAACAAATATAGATGACTTAAACTCAGTAATAAATGAATACTATAACTACCTAGAACTTATTGGATGTCTAAGACTTATAACAACATCAACTGATAAATACATGTTGGTAGAAGACATACTTGTCTACCATGTAATTAAGAGAGTCCAAGTACCCTTTGAAAGGTAAGCCATTTGTTTATATGTTAAAACTCTCTCAAATGATATGTTTAAAGTAGTTAATTACCTTGTAATGTGAGATATAAATAGTAATAAATATAAATGTGTTTCAGGAAAATTTAAATGCTATTTTTAAATAACTTTTTAAAATTAACCTCTCAAGGATGATCACTGCTCTGAACATTCTATACAAAATTGTATTAAATGTATGATGTTTAGGTAGAAAAAGTAATCATTACTTCAATTTATAATGATGTTTCTAAATTATTTTAAAAACTCTTAAACATATGGGCTAACTATTCCACCTCTACTTATTCATTTAATAAGTATTTATTGAGCACCATCATCTGCTGGGTAATAGAGGTTGTAACTATTCTTTGATTAAAAAAGTAGATCTGGCTCTTGCCTTTCTTTAGTTTAGAACATTGACCTTCAAACGTTTAATTCCAGTAACCCTTAAAAGAAGTTTGACAACTTACATATCTCTTCAAACTCATCCTTTTTTTTTTTTTTGGTACTGGGGATCGAACTCAGGACCTTGTGCTTGCGAGGCAGGCAGCGGCACCACTGCACTAAATTCCCGGCCCATCCATATTTTTTAAAGTAATGGAAAATACCAAATATCTATGAAAGTAGCACCTGTATGATCACTACCTAGATCTGTTATCAGCCTGTGTCCAATCTTAATACCACATACAATATCATCTCAGAAGTGATGGATTCATTTCTTTAACAGTTTCAATATCTGGGCTAGGAGTATAGCTTAGCCGTAAGGGATTTGCCTACCAGGCACAAGGTCCTGGGTTTGATCCCCAGCACTGATACTGATTAACCCACAGATTTAAATATAGTTGATGTGTTTAAAACCATTATAATTATTATCCTTACTGTGTTTATATTGCCTTATTGAGTAAATAAACCTCTTTATGTTGTTTTCTCTGAGTTCTCTGAATATGATGCTTTAATTGTCTAGGACTTTTCAGTGGACCAAAATAGAAAATACAGGATTCTTTTGTCACTTTGCTTTGGTTTAGTTTTTTAAGGTAAAATGGATCATGAGTTTATACTGATTTCTAATTCAAATTTACTACTATATGATTTTTACTTAACTTTTTCTTTAGCTCATATTGAGAATCCCAGTTTTAAGAGCACTGGTAAATTAGGTTATGGAGTCATTATTCACTTGATTTATTACACATTCCATATGCAATAGTCTCAGAATAACAGCACTAACATTTACACCAAAAACCTATTATTATTGAAAAAAATTAAAATTATTTTTCTTTTTTCTAGACTTTATATCGTTAGTGTCCTTTTAAACCACTTAGAATAGTTATTCTGTGTGTTGTTATACTGTAAACTGGATATACATTTCCATTTCACTTTTTTGTGTTTTATTTTTAGAGATTTTATTAAAATGTTAGTTTAAAATTATATAAAGTATTTGCATGGCTCAAAAGTCAAATATACAGTAAAAGCATATTAAAGGTGGCTAGCTCTGTGATACAGTGTATTCAAAATAGTACAGCATTAATGCTTAGCACATCCACCTTCCATCCCCTTATGAGGTAATCACTTTGCCTTTTTAAAAAACATGGTTTCTCATTTCATTATTTTTCTTTTCTTTTTTTTTTTTGGGTACCGGAGATCGAACTCGGGTCCTTGAGCTTGCAAGGCAGGTGGTGGAACCACTGAGCTAAATCCCCAGCCCCCCATTATTTTTCTTTTTAATAACAAGATATGTGTGTGTGTCTGTCTGTCTGTCTGTCTGTTTACTTACTCCTTTTCCTTTTGTTAGATAGCCACCGTTTTTTCATTTGACAATATATTCTATAGGTCCCCTTAGTAGTAAATAGACATATTCGTCATTACACACTCTTTTTTTTTGCTTTGGATATATTGTTGTTTTCAACTAGTTGCCTGTTAAAGGACATTTAGAGTGCTCCCTAACTTTCTTCTAAAGTATATTAATAACATACTCTTGAATAATTACAAAGGATATGATTTCCAGTGTATTTTTAATATTATAATTTTTAAATCACAGTTATATAACTCTTAAGTGTATCCAGATTTTCTCTGAGTAGTAACATTTTTTATGAGTATATCATTAATAAAATTTTATTCAAAATACATCTCTTGTTGGTCATGGTGGTACACTCCTGTACTCCTAGCACTTAGAAAGCAGAGGCAGAAGGGTCGCCTAGGGTTTGAGGCCAGCCAGGGCTACATAGTAAATTCAAAGCCAGGCTATAATACACCCTGGCTCTCTCTCTCACACACACACAAACAAAGCATCTCTTAATGAGGCAGATGTACACAATATTTTTTCTCCAAGTACTGTACTTTCTCTATCAACAAATGGGTTTTTCTCATTGCTAAGAGAGTGGATTGTCATTCATTTGTGGGGTTTTTTGTTTTTATAGATGAGTAATCTAGAGGTCAAGAAAGTCTTCCCCATATAAGTGTGTTTAAATTAAAACCTGAAGGTTAAATAGGAGTTAAGGAAGATCAAGATGAAGAGGAAAGAAGAAAGAAGTTGAAGATTAGTCCCTTCTTTTATGTAAAAGATTTTTTAAAATTAGCAAGATATATTTTGAGCTTATAAGAAAATAGACCTGCAGATGTCAGAAATAACAAAAAAACCAAATGCTAAAGTACTCTAGCTGTCATGTAGAAAAATCAAAAGCTTCCACTTGCTCCAAACTTGTTTTGGTGTTTCTCTGTGAAACCCAATTTGAGGCAGAAATATTAAATTAATTGGTCCTGGAAGTCATTGATACCTATAGAGTGCCACACATAAACAAATACATAGCAGTGGCATAGGGAATTTTCTACAGCTCAAGCTGAATGGAAATGCTGAAGATAGAGCAATCCTTACAAAAGGGAAGTTCCCATTTACAAAAAGGTCAAAACTTACAACTTTAGAAGAAAGCGAGAATTGGAAGATAAAGCACACTAAAGATTTAAATAACAGAAAATACTGAATTAAGAAGTACTTTCACAGTTATTGAAAATATTTTTCAAAGGAAAAAATACAAAATATGAAATGAATCAAATAGTATCTCTAGATTAAAAAATTATCATAGACCTCTGGTTCTAGATAAGATGGTATAGACACCCTTATCTCTACTCTTCCTGCTAAGTAGTTTTTTTAAAACTCTGGATTTTATACATAAAATGAATTTAAGAAGATTTTGAAAGATGGAGAGATAAAGACATTAGCTAGGGATGTTGGGACCCAAAAAAATGATACAACAGACTGAAAGGAGAAATCTAGACATTATTATGTGAAGGAAAACTAAGAGAATTTGCCACCTGCAGATACCCTAAAAAAAAAATGATTGTAGGGAGTTTCTGAAATAGAAACCAAATAATTCAAAATTGAATCTTAAATCAGGAAAAACAGTGAAAAGAATATAAATGTGTTTCTTATCTAAATTATGTTTGATGGTTGATGAAAAAATAAAACATTATCTAATGTGTTTCATACTATAGAGGAAATGAATTAAAGTAATTAAAATAGGAGAGAAAGAAGATTGTAATATACAAGGGAAAGTTAGTAGACTTATCATTTTAAGGAACTTGTATTGTTTAAGTACTAGTGGGAAGTATAAATCTTTTAAGGAAAAACTCTAAAATAGCAAGAATAGAATGTGTAACTTCCAAACCAGTTGAGAGGGAATGAAGTGGGGGAGTCAAAACGTATTTAAAAGTCTCACAGTGGGAAGAAAAAAAGAGATAAATACTAGCCAAGAAAAACACATAAAGTAGAAAAGCAGAAAAAGCAAAGTAGAAAAGCATAATTTAAGGTTAAAAAAATATATACATATATATAGTCCAAAACTCTAAATAGATTAATATAAATGACACAGAAAGGCCTAATCTTAAAAAACTCTTAATAGTTTTCAAAAGAATAAATTCTTTAGGAATATTAAACAGTTTTGAATCTCACGTAAGTGTACAGCCTCAAAATATATAAAGCCAAAGTTTAAGGGTAACAAGAAGAAATTGCTAAATATATGGAAAAATTAAGATATTTGAAACAAAGATCTGAAGAGTTAATAGTGTAAGCATACAAATAATGAATTGAGAACCTAGAAGAGCAGAGAATAAAAGCATCAATTCTAAGGAATATTTATAGCAGGAAGCAAGTTAAGTACAACATTAAATCTTATGTAACGTACCCCGCTAATAGATTAAAGGAGAGAAACCATATGATTAACCTACAACCAGAGACCCCCAAAAAGCATTTGCTACATTTAAACATTTATGTATAAATTTAAGCTAACTTTTGAAGAATGGAATGCATAATTTTAATCTCATAAAATGTAAAATTTAAATATCCTAATTGATAAAGAAATCTCACTGAGCAGACATTATACATAGTGGTGAAATGTTATAGGCATTCTACTGAAGGCTATCACAAGTGTAGGCCTGTTCCTTTAATCATATGTATATTGGAGGTCATAGAGCAACAAGACAATGAACAAGTAAACATTATTACCAGTTAGGACTAAAATTAGCATTTGCAGGTTGTGTCTACATAAAACAGTTTAAGAAATTCTTGTATAAAGAGCTCAGCACGGTTACTAGATATAAGAGATAAAAAGGATTCTAACAGGGAAATTTGGAAGTGACAAGAAATAGTAAAAAAAGAAATTGGTTTAAGACCAAACACTGGCTGTGCAAAAAATTAATGCCTAACATGGGGAATTATAAAACAAGGAGAAATAATTTTGAAGTAGCATAAGGATGATAGCTGTTGGAGTTATACGTGTTATTAAGTCTTTCTATTCTTCAGAAAGAGAGTAAATATATTGATTCAGTATAGATTTCAAAATGCCTATTAAAATATTGAGGGAGGAGTAACTTTAAGAATTACTCTATGTATTAAACAGGTGAATTGGAATTTAGAAATCAATATAACTATGGAAATTGGCAAGGAATAAAATATTTTAAAAGGCAGTACAATTGCTCATATTAAAGTAATAGGCTTCCTAATATAGTAGCAGTTACAGTAAGTGAAAATTACTCTGAAAAAAGCAAGTTACAGTAAAATAAATATGCAGTGTGAAGTCATTTATAGAAAATTCCCAAACAAACAGCAAAAAATAGCTATTATTTAGGGATTCATATACAGGGAAACTAAAATGAAATGCAGACTATAGTAGAGATTACAGGATGGTTGTTAAATAACAACTTCTAATACTAATTTTTGTAGAAGGAGAAGGAAAGTAATGAGTAGGTAAGATTTAATCAAGGGAATAGAAGATTGTTCTTTACAAATTCTGAGCAAACATGAAAAAAAGTTACTTTTAAAATTGTGCGTGGTGGCACAGGGCTGTAATCCCAGCACTGGGAGACTGAGCCAGGAGGATCCTTAGGTTGGAACCCCTTTGGTCAATTTAGCAACTTTTTGAGATCCTGTCTCAAGATAAAAATAAATAAAAGGGCTTGCAAAGGCCCTTATTTCAGTACCTAGTATTATAAACAAACAGGTAAATTTTTTAAAGGCAAACTTTAATTTGACTGAAATAGCCTTTAAAAATAAGCAGAAAATGAAAGTTAAGAGGTAGAAAGAAGTGCAAAGCTAGAAAAAAAGTGCAAATGTTATGCTGTGGGGGGCTTTGGAAGCCATTTTATGGAATTTGGACTTTGTTTTATGGATAGGGTACATACTAGTTTACTGTATCACAAACTGACTAGTTTAAAACAACAGAAATTTAGCTGGGCATGGTGGCACACACCTGTAGTCTCAGCACTTGGCAGGCAGGAGGATCACCGAGAGTTTGAGGCTAGCCTGGGCTACATAGTGAGTTCAGGTCCAGCGTGAACTGCATAGCAAGACCCTGTCTCATAAAGCATACATACATACATAACATACGAAATTTGTTCTCACCATTTTGGAGGCCACACACCCCAAATCACTGCGTCCATAACGTTTCACTTTTTCTATGTAGAGAGAGAATTCATTCTGTGCCTTTTCTAGCTTCTGATGGCTCCAAGCATTAATTGGCTTGTGGTTTTGTGATTCCAGCCTGACTATATCACATGCCCTTTTGCTCTATGTGTGACTTCTCTGTATCAAAGACACTTGTCATTGGATTTAGAATTGGCTCTGAATAATCTAGTAGGAGTATATCTCAAAATCCTTACCACTAACAATCTAAAAAGACCCTCTATCAAATAAAAGGTCACATTCACAAGGTCTAGAGAATAGGATAGGGGAGCCACCATTCATCTTATAATGACCGTGTTGAGTTTTATTTTTGGTACTTCCTGTGGCTACGGCATTGAAAATGGACTTGGAGATTTACACACTGAGTACACAGTTCCATTATAAATTACTTATAATAGGGTTGTAGCAGGGGTATATAGAGAAATGAACAGATAAAAGAGATTTCAGGAAAGGAAATGTACAGGATTTGGTAATTAGTAAGAAGAAAGTTTAGTATGGCTTTTAAATTGAGCTGTGCCAATTATATGAATAATGGATCCATTGACTGTTATAAATGGTTCACATTTTGGTAGTAAGGTGATTTGATTACTTGAAAGGCCACAGCTCTCAATACTGTTGCATTGGGGATTGAGTTTCAACATGAATCTTGAGAGGGATAAAAACATTCAAATTATAACAGCATGTTTAGGTGCTCAAGAAAAAGTCAATAGAAAGAGGAGATAAATCAGTGTAACAGATTATCTGAAAATGGTGGGAAATCCGGAAAGTCAGTCTTACAGACAAAAATGTTACTTTTCTCTGCTTAGTAGTAAAAATTTTTATTTAAAAACATTCATTTATTTATAAAAGTATGTTATATGCATATACACATATGCCGAAATAAAACCTATTTGTATTTATTCTGTTTGGGGGTTTTGGGGGGTTTTTTTTTACACATGAGTTCCTTTGGAACCCAGAGTCTGCAATGAGCTACATCCCCATTGCTTTTGAAAATGTTTTACTTTTGAAACAGGGTCTTACTCAAGTCCGTAAGTTGCCCAAGCAGGGCTGCAACTTGCTATTCACAGACCTCTTGCCTCAGCCTCCCAGAGTAAATAATTGATCTTTTAGAGAAATTATTTATAGTTTTTATATATGAAAGAATTCATTTTCTGTCATGTATATTAAAATATTTTCATACTTCGTTATTTTATTTTTAGCAATGCATACATTTCACATTTTTATGTGGTTCAGGGCTATCATTCTTTTTTCTTTGTAATCTCTAAAAAACTTTTTGTGTATGTGTGGCATGGAACCCAGGACCTTTGTACTCAGCTACATCCCCAGCCCTATCTTTAAACTTACAGTTTTTTGGGGTGTTTTGTTTTGTTTTGTTTTGTTTTTGAGACACAGTCTCACTAAGTTGCCCAGGCTGGGCTTGAACTCTGCCTTAGCTTCCCACAGTGCTGGGATTACAGGTGTGCACCATCTTGCCTGGCTTTCTAAAAACTTTCATTTCTATAGTAGCATTGAGGTATAAAATACTTCAAATGTTTGCTGTTTCTCTTAATGACAGTGTTAACTTAATTTGAAAACTATAGACCCAAATGGTAGTCATATATTCATTTTATATTAATGCATTTGCTTATGTATTTTATATATTGTATGTCCATTTTTTCTTTTTGTTTTATGTCTGAACATATATGGTAGTTTTTGTGGGGTTTTTAAATCAACTATTTGAGAAATACCAGGTAAGTTAGATGCAAATGTTAATTCCCTAATCATGTAAGACTAAACACATGTATGAATGTTGGCTCATTTTTCTTAAGTTTTA
The DNA here is from genome assembly GCF_053883595.1 of Heterocephalus glaber. Lineage (NCBI taxonomy): Eukaryota > Metazoa > Chordata > Mammalia > Rodentia > Bathyergidae > Heterocephalus > Heterocephalus glaber. Next base: position 11,772,417 of record NW_028258403.1, read on the forward strand.
AGCAGGGTCTGAAAACACTTGGTGTCTTGGAGAAAATTCAGACGTGCCCAGAAGCATTTTGTAAAATCCTCTGTCATAAACCTGAGAATCTTTCTGCAAAAATCCTTAGAGATCTTTTTACAGTACACATATTACCTGATGTGCAAGTGTTGGGGTTTTGGAACAGTTACCTACAGAGTGTTGAGGGTATGTGGATATTTTATTTTTATTTAATTATCTCAGAGTTTTTGTTTCAGCATATTTATTTCTTGCAGAGTTTTGCTGCTTAATGAAATAAAATACATTTGCTAACTCCAAATTTACAAAAGAAATTTATTTCAAAACAAGTTTACATGACTGAATTGGAAGTAATGAAAGAAAGTTAGAGTAAATTTATATTTTGCAATTTTTGTCTATATAATTTGAGCTAAAAGGCATTTTTCATAGAAAATCTGAAATATATAGAGGATAGAACAACCTTAAATATGTAGATGATTGCAACACCACAAAACAGTGGGTTTTTTTTCTTTTGTAGTATTTGGGACTGAACTCAAGGAGGTACATCTAGCGCTTTTTATTGGGGATAGTCTTGCTAAATTGCCAGGCTAGGTTCGAACTTGGAATCCTCCTGCTGTGGCCTCCTGAATAGCTTAAATTACAGTGTGCACCAGTACACCTGGGCAAGAGCATATAGCAGTCTTAAAACTCATCATTTAGTTTATCTTTTTTCAGTTTGAAGTTAAACTGAATTATTCTTTACTTACTCTTTAGGACTATGACAGTGAGATTTGTCATTGAGTATTAGCAATGTAAGATTATTCCATTTAATAGGCTGGAAAAACTTTTAACTTCAGTTAGCTGTTCATCATTTAGTTTTTTTCCCTTCATTTGTTAAACTTATATTAATTAGTAATGATCTAGAAGTGGTTATATATATAGTGAATAGTTGGGCAAAATAATTTTGAGTCCTTCTACATTGAGATTCATTTCATGAGTAGTACTGTTCACCTATTACTATACCTAAGTGATTTAGTTTGCCCGAGATGTCAGTGGGAGTCTGTGCCCTTCAGTATTCCAGTTTAGTTGGGGAAGAGGAAGTGATGATAGCAGTATGTAATATGGCTTTATTCTTATTTTTTTTGTTTTGGTTTTTTGTTTTGGTTTTCACTTTTACTGTTTAACTTTTCAGATGGTAAATCTGCAATAACAATGGAAGACATTCTTATTTTTGCAGCTGGTTGCAGTTCCATTCCACCTGCTGGATTTAAACCCACTCCTTCAACTGAATGTCTGCATATGGATTTTCCTGTTGGAAACAAGTGTAATAACTGTTTAGCTCTTCCAATGACGAGTACATATAAAAAATTTCAAGAAAATATGGACTTTGCCTTAAGAAACACTCTACGACTAGAAAAGGAAAAAAGTTCTCACTACAATGGACATTAAAATATTTCTTTGAACAAAGAAATGCTTCTTTAAAAGCTGCTATTGATAACTTTCCTTTGTTTCAGAAATCTATTAATCAGCACTTTGCAACAAATTTTTCATCTTCTTGGCCCAATGAAACTTAGGATATGTACGTAAAAGAATATTTTGGCCATTTAAACAAAAAAAATTTTTGTTAAAATTGGTGGTATTTTTCTATTTTCTTAATATACATGCTTAACAAACCAGTATAAATACTTTTATAATGATTGTACAGATTTAAACAGGTGTAGCAGCATGGTAAATATGAAAGAGCTACTATTTTTATAAATTGGAATTGCCTATAGGATTCCATGATTTTTCTGGTTTTATACAATTTTCAAATTACTCTTTTTTTCCCAATTATGCTTTATTTTAAAGCATTAAATAGAAAAGCTAAACAGTTAAATCCTCATAAATAAAAAGTACATATTCTGGGGTATGCAGTATATGTATGCTTTTTTAGGATGGCACTAAATTCATGGCTAAGATGTTTTTAGATCACTGATTTATACATAAATGATCCACACTGCAATTATATTATGCCTTATTGGAAGTATTAAATAGAAAGCAGAATTGCAGTTATTCTGGAATGGACATTCCATGGGCTTGAAAACACTTCCTGAGGTGAATAAAATGTAGTGGAAAATACTTAAGAAAATGTATCTTCTTGGGCCAGGGATTTAGCTCAGTGGTTTCGCCACCTGCTGCGCAAGCGCAAGGACCCGAGTTCAATCCCCAGTACCCAAAAAAAAAATTTTTTTTTTAAAATCTTTAAAGCCATGGTTTTTTGTGGGGTATTTTTTTGTACTGGGGATCAAACTCAGGACCTTGCATTTGCAAGGCAGGTGTGGTGCCACTAAGCAAAATCCCCAGCCCTAAAGCCATGATTTTAATCATTGAGGTTTTTTTTCTATATCCTATGTGTGTCATTCAGTATGTTTTAGCCATAGTCAGTGTATATATCTGAATGTGGATTATTATGTGGTTGATTTGCTATTTGACATTTGTTATCAACATGGTTCTATCATAGGTAAGCTGGTATCATAGCATTATAACAGTTATCTTCTTTGGTCTTGAAATATACCGCTTTTTAGTTGGCCATTGAGGCAGAAGCCTGTAATCTCAGCACTTGGGAAGTTGAAGCAAGAGGACCACCCTAACTTTGAGCCAAGCCTGGGGGGCTACATAGTGAGTTCAAGGCATCCCTGAACCACACTGCAGGACTGTAGAGGATATGAGAAGTTCTCTGGCCCTCGGACAGCCTTGGGAAGACAGATTGTCCTGATGTCTGTGGCAGGCCCAGATAGAGAAGTTAAAGATAACTTCAGAAGGCTGTTTGTCAATCCCACAGTGTTCCAACGGGGTCCCTTGAGACTCTCAAACATTTGCTTGACATAAGAATAGGTAAGAGTAGCTAATCTTTTAGAAGCTTTAACTAACCAAGATGATTTAGATAAGACACACTAAGATTAAAAGAGCATAGATGGTTCTTTAGATGCTTTATGTACTCACAGATATAACTGGTGGTTAGTTGACTAGCATTGTAAATTGTTAATGACTGATGTATCCTACAGAAAAATGTATAAAAGAAGAATATTACCAATAAACCTGGCCTTAACTCCACACAGAGTTCTGGTCCCCCTGTGCTCCTTCATTTTATAAGTTTCGTCAGATACTGTCTTCAGGTTCCAGTCTCTCACCAAGGAGACCCTGACACAGGACCTTGTCTCAAAGGAAAATAGGGAGAGAGAAAAGAAAAGGAAAAAAAAGAAACATACCTGTTTTTGTATTAGCAATGTATAAATAAACTTAAAGAGAAATACAAACAGAATGAAAAACCCACTATAATCTTACCACACAAGGAAGTATTGTGTGTCTGTGTATTCCTCTATAAACTCTTACGTTTTCTTTATTTTTAACTATATTAATGCTATCATGTAATAATTTGAACATATACAGTCCCATAGTCATGTCCCCAGATTTATAGCCTTACAAAAGGAAAAACTAGAAAAAAATAATCTCCCAAGTCTATTATCAAACAGAAATGAGACAATGCTACTGTTTTCTGCTAATCATAATGATCACTAAATAATTATAGGGTCAATTTGATATATATAATATATCTTAATACAAAAGGAAAGCTAAAATATAATCCTAGTGTAATTTTATTACCCTCTTATTTTTTCAAGATATCCTTGTATTTGATAAAATTAAACCAGCCACTTCTTAAGTCTTGTGTTAAATTCTGTTAGATTGTCAAAAGTAACTAAAGGGTCAATTATCAAAACCTACTTTTAATTTCTAAACTTTATACTCAGTATACAGCTTTTATTCCAAATGTGTTGATAAATTGGATAGTTCTACCTAGTTTTTCTAAAGTTTAAAAGACCATTAAATCAGTGCAACAGCCTCCCCAAACTAATTAATTTTCTGGTTTGTGTTTTTAGTTTCTCCTAGAGTAGTAAAACTGATACAACACTTGTGTACTTTGTTGGGATGTGTTTGGGGGTTAGCTACAATTAAAAACACTGTTTCAGTTCCTCATTACAAAAATGTGTAGATAGGGCTTTAGTGGTAAGAGGTATAAATAATTTAGCACACTGCCTCAAAGTGAAATATAAATATTCATACTATAAAATGTTTTCTGGTTTGAAGGATATTCCATTAGTATGATTTTTTAGGTTACTCTGTATAGGCAAGCCATATCAGAGAAACTTATTGGTTATTTGTTTTCTTCAGTGTAACTCTGTCAGATGGCTGACTTTATATTATAATTTTCTGTTCATGTTATAGCATAATTCTTACTGATACTGAATTTTTAAATGGAATCATGCTATAAACCTTTATATGTTTGTATTTCTTAAATATTTCAACTGTCTAAATGCCATATATTTTAAGTTTGTTTACTCTTTAAATATTGGTGAAAACTATCATACATCTGTTGTTAATGGTTTAGTATTATATTCATCATTTAAAAACAGTTTTTAAACTTTTAGTATGGGAACTTTATCTTAAGGCCTTTCATACAAAACTACGTATTCTTGTACTTGTTCATTTTCCTGTTTTAGTATTTAAGGTAAATATTCTTTAAAATATCAGGAGTACCTTATGATTTATACTTTGTAATATTTACTTTCTATGTTAAATTTTTTTGTTTTGGTTAAATAAAAATCCTTCATTTGATTACTGAATCAGAATTCACTTTGATTTCTATTTTATGTATTAATACAGTCCCCCCCCCCCCAATTATGTGCAAGCTATTGGAATTTCTGCACTAAAGGCTAAGTAAAGGGGGGATATATGGGTAAGCTTTCTCAATGACTTTGACTTTGGTATTAAGTCATTATAAGAAAATAATCAGAACAAGATTCTGTTGATAATATGTAATTCTTTATGTAGTGACCATCACGTACTTCACTGTTATTTTACAATAAGCTATTAAACTGTTTCATGATTCAGGTAATGCAGTACAAAGTTTTTGTGCTTCAAGTAATACAAAATATAAAAACATGTTTAATGATGAATTACTTGAATGTGTATTGCCTGTAATTTAGAAAAATTTGGATTGCCTTGAGAAGATACGGTTTTTTAGTTCTGATTTTGAACCTTATCTTTTCCAAATTCCAAGTACATTTCAATACCTTCTGTTATGCCTGGTGTTATGCTAGGTGGTGGTTTATATTTTGGCTTATCCCCCCCCCCCTTTTAAAGATGGCCAGATGTAATAAAAAAGCATGGCATTTATAACAAAGTTTTCTAAATAAATTGTTTATCCCACTAAATGTGAAATGCTTGTATAAATTAAACTAACTTGCTGGGATTTAACAAGGTTAAAATTCAGACAAAATTGAGTAAGATCCTTTTCTCTCCGTATTTGAGAGATCCTATAGCAGTTGTTAGTAGATAACCAGGAAGCTCTGGAAATAAGCTGTTTCAGCATATTCTGAGACAACTTGCTTAATGTAAAATATTTTGCCAAAATAAATTATTTAAGCTCAAAACCTGGATAAATTATATAATAACCTAGGTTAACACTCAGAAGCCTTAGAGTTTTTTTTTCTTTCTGATTCTAATACAAGACAAATAACTTAATCTGTCTCACCTTCGGTGACTGTCTACTGCTCATATTCTATTAGTACATTTTCCTATAAATTTATTGCCTACACTCTTGGTCAGGACAGTCTATTTTATATCATACATATATAAAAATATGGTGAATGTTAAATACTTTTTATTATAGTAAAAGACATTGCCATTAATCCCTCTCAAATCCCCCCCACACACTTAAAACACACTTACCCCACTGTTCTTTGCACTCTCTGAAGCAGTTCTGGAAGTCCTTTTGTGAGCATCCTTACGAGGTGTGATTAAAAAAAAAAATAAGGCCATCCAATGGATAAGTGGCCTAATAAAAACATTATTGTGTATCCTCATCTACCTTACTCACTGGATCTGGCCCTGTGCAACTTCTGGCTCTTCCTCAGTGTAAAAATAACAATGAAAAGTAAATATCTTGAGTTGATTCAAGACATCAAGGTAGCCGTGACAGCATATGCACACACCCAACTGTCACTGTATCCATTTGACATTCAATAAAATACATCAAATGCAGAAATCAATATTAAATATATCTTGAGATCACATGGCTTCACGTGTATATTCAAACGCCAGCACTATTAACCAACCCCCCATGAGTCTGTCACTACTGAAAGGAACAAGGAAAATTGCCATTTTTCACCTCCCTGGCTCCTGTGTAGGCAAAACCATCATAGATTTAGACCATTTTACGTGAGATGAGATGAGAGATTTTCCCGGTTACTGCAATACTCCAAAGCTTTCCGTGTTTCCAGCAGAGAAGAAATAGGCGACCACTGCTGTGCTGGGAAATAGGAGAAAGCAAAACTTCGTTGCCTTTACTTTAGTTGGGGGACCCTTAACAACCTTAGAGTTATTGTCACCACTTAAATCTGTAAAAACCAAGCTAATGGATTAGTAATTAAGTTCTCAGCACCACACTACGCCCCTACCCTGAGATCAGACTAAAGTAGCATACTGTGGCTTGATTAGATTGGAAACACTACTAGCAATTCAGAAATTTGTTTCCACTGGGTCTTCAAATTCTGCAGTATAGAAGCCTTACAGGGCTCTAGGGCGTGGGTCGGTTGCCCGGGAGAAAGCTTTTGGCTCCGCCCCCTCAGGCTTAGCTTCCGGGGCGGAAGGAACGGCCACGTCATCTTCGGGCTGTGCTCGCCACCCTAGCAGTGGATGGTGGGAGGCAAGATGGCGGCGGCAGCTAGTATTCGGGAGAGGCAGACAGGTACTGGCTTACTTCTCTGTGCACTTTCGTTCTGCTCAGCGACAGGCTTTTCCTCTACTCGTCGCTGTCACTTGGTCGTGGTGCGTGCAGTTCAGAGACCGACCTCTAGGAGTTTAGTGACCTAGAGCATCAGGAACCCCTCCCCTTTTAGTTTTTGTGAAAGAGATGCCCTAAGCTTCAGGACTCGGCCCCGCTCTTGTAGTGGAAGAAAATGGGCTTCAGGGATGGGCTTTTGCAGTGGTCCAACCTAGATTACTGAGCCTTAGAAGGCCATCTTCACAAGATCTGGCAGCTGGTATGTTCTTCCTTGTGTTGCCACTTAAGAGGTCTCTAGATTTGTTTCTGTTTGTATTTCACATATCCGAGTTTTTAATTTTCACCTTTCCCAGCGTTAATATTTAAAGAACTCTGTTTTCTGGAATTTACACCATAGTAACGAAATTTAGATGGCATTTTTCATAGTGCCTTATTTTGTGCCATCTCATTTGCACCAGTCTTTTGGGGAAACCCGAAGAAAAATGCCTAAGGATGAAGATTTTTTTCCCTCAGTTTGCTGGAGGGAAATGGAGAGTGGCAGAACGAATTAATGACTTACCCATTTCAGTTGTTTGAAAGATTAGTGTTTTAGGACAGTTCATAGTTTTGTCTTCAATAGAACATGTTTATATAGGTTCCATTTCTGCAGCGAAATGTAAAGATAAATATTTCATTCTTTCAGTTTTGATATTTTCTACATCTTAGATTTTTTTCAATTTTACCATATTCTCTGTAAACTTCGGATGTCTTGTTTATACCTATTAGCTAATTGTCTTATGAATCTTTCCTGTGGAGCCAGTGGAAATAAACCATCAACATTTTTTATATTTGGAAATTCTGTCTCCTGAAATTATCCTCTTTTTGCATGGAAAATAATTAGTTACAATTAATATGGCCTTCAGCTTTACCTGATTTTGGCTGTACCTGATTGTTTTCCTTCTCATTTGAAAAAAAAAAAAGATGATGGATTTCAGTCAAGTAATGACACACAAAGCCTATATGTTTTGCTTTTCTCAGTAGATAATTTAATATAGCCTTTTAGATGAAGTCAAGCATAACTTAAATATGGGAAAGTCCCTGTAAGGTTTGGGGGATACTTGGCATGCATGGTATTTGTAAGCGGAGGTAGTCCTGCTTGTCTTTAGTAGTATAGACCTGCTTGTCTTAGTAGTGTGGTTCTGATAGGTTAAACAAAATGAATTAGATCTTACTATATATTAAATAGCATGTCAATGAAATGTACCAAAAAGTTGAAAAAAGTTAAATTTGTATGTTAATACATTTTTATATGCAGAAACTTTGTAGAGTGTTAAAACCTATTTTTTATTTCTGTGGAAATAAATTTCATTACAGCAAAATTTTACATCATTATTAGATAGCTGATGCAGGATCAATTATTTATCAAATTAGTACCATCACTATATTTTGTCTTATTTTCAGAGGAGAGTAAATCCTTTTATATGTGTTATAGTTGCAAAAGTAAACATTTCCCTGATGTTTGGGAAATAACTCTCAACCCTCAAATATTCTAGATAGAAGACACTTTGATATAAAAGAATTTTCACTCAGTTGGGGTAGATGAGATAATAGTTGATATTCATTGAGCATTTGTTGCCAGGCATTGTTTTAAGTGGTTCTGTAAGCCTTATTATCTCTGCTTTACAGATGAGGAAATTAAGACACAAAGTGATTAACTGGCATGCGTGTTTTTGGTTTGTCTCAAAAATCTTTATTAATCTTTTATAAAATTCACCCCAGATGCCATCTTCTTATGAAAGTTGTGTGGATTCCTCCCCTCTCTATCCTTGCGTTCAATTCAGTAGGAGGAGTAATTTGCCTCCTCTGTGTGGCTATTGCACTCTTGCTCTTGTTCCCTGCCTCTCAACATTGCAGAACCCCAAACTAACTGCTTTTCTCCTGTCATTATCTCATCTACCCTCCTTATGTGTTAGAGATGCTGATGATTCCCAGGTTTATATTGTTAGTTTGGACCACTCTTCTGAACTCAGCCCTCCTCACGTCATATATTGGCAACTTCATCCTTTTAGTTGCTCAGGTCAGAAATCTTGTAATGTTCTTGATTTCTTTTTTATGATTCATGTCAAATCTGTCTGCAAATGTCAGTTCTATTCTAAACATGTATCCAGTACATAACTATTGAAATTGCTATCACCCAGGTCCAGTCCACCTTGGGTTTCTGCAATAACCTATTTGTCTCTTTGCTTTTACAACCCCCCTCATTCTTTTATCCATACCAAAACTGATATGCCGTACACTGGCTCAAAACTTTTCAGTAGTTTCTCGATTCAGTCATGGTAAAGGCAAAGTGATCTTACCTTGGCCTACTAGGTCCTGTGTGATCTTAACTCCATCCATTTACCTTTCTGATCCCACTCCCCATTTTTCTCCCCTTTCCTTGGATACACCAGGAATGTTTCCACCTCAGAGCCTCTTATGTTTGTTTCCTTTTATTGGACTCTTCTTCCACAGATGGACTCACTTCCTGACATTTTTTAAGCCTTAAATGTTTATTTCTGAGGAGGCCTTCCTTGATCCTTGAAGTTTTTTCTGCCTTCTCAATCATGTTTTCTCTGTAGCACTTACCATGATCTCACTTACCTTGTTTTACTCATTTTTTAAATTGTATTTGTTGCCTAGCTAAAATGAAAGCTACTTAAGGACAGGTAATTTTATATTTGATCTAATTTGTTCATTGCTGGATCCCCAAAAGCTAGAGTAGGATCAGGCACATGGTGACCACTCACTGAACATTTGCTGAATGAATGAATAGTAAATATAGATGGCAGTATTTATTCAGTGAGTGAGAAAACATTGTAGATAAGAGTGAAACTACATTAACTAAGATAAGAATATGGATAGTACATTCAGACCCAATAAAAAATTTTATCATTTCAGTTAAAAGCAGTAAGCCTTGGGGAGTTAAACCCTGTCAACATAAAATCACATTCTTATACACCGTTTGAACATAGGCCATATACTTCAGTAACAAATCCACAGGATCAGAATATATCTGAAAAAGTTAAGCAAGCTCAGGAGTTGGAGAAATTTCCCAAACAGGCGAATGTGAGATTTTTGTCTATCTGCTGGCACTGCCTCTTTCACTTAATTAAGGACTAACTGTAGAAAACATACAAAACCTGAAACTCAGGTGGCAACCCAGGCTGTAGTTCTTCCCAGCTGTCATGTTTCAAGAGGGTAAATAACTTTTCCTAAAAACCAGGTTTTCTCTCTTTGGGGCTTAGATGCCAGATTGATGGTGTCTTTATTGCCTAGAGGTGGGAGGAAGAGGTCTGCTAATGCACAGAATGTTGCCCTTTGTGGCTCCTGTATTGTTTTAGTTATAGGCACTGAAGTGTTCTCTATTTATGCATATTTTTCATCTGTGAGTCTTTAATAAGACCTGATCTAATTGCTTTTAAAAATTAACCAAATAGATTACAAGGTTGCTAGTCTTAAAAATTATATCACCTCAGTGATGGCGAACCTTAAAAGGTTCAATGAGCTTTCAATGAAAACAGCTGGCTGCAGCACATGTGCCATGGAGCCACCACCACTGACCTAACTAGTACACTGTCTTGAATATTTGGTCATTTCAGTTTCACATAGAGTGACATTAAGAGATTATCATTTTCCTTAGAAAATGTTGAGTCTACTGTGACATGTGAACAGATGAGCAATAAAAAGTGCAAAAATGCTGTTATTATAGGTTATAATTACTGTGACTTTTGAAATTGCCTATTAGTTGGAATTATCAGTCAACTTATATCTATAGGAAAATATTTTTCCTCGGGAACAGTATTTTCAGCCATATAAGTTTTAAATCTGATAAGATAAATTAGTTGTAAAATATTCTCTTAGATAACTAAAAAGTAGACCTACTGTATGAAGATTGTGCGCATGTTCCAATTAAATATGCCATAGATGATTTTTGTTTATAGAAAGACTCGTTTTAATCTGTGCTTTCAGTCAGGCAATAAGTAGACCAATTACTACCAAGGCCATTGCAAGACCATGATTGAAGAAATTTTTCTTTTTGCAACTATATAAAATGTAGTGCAAAATTATTAGGACAAATGAAAAAACACTTTTACCTGAATGTTTTCTACAGTTTTATCTGGGACAGATGCCCCTATGTTTTTGACAGTTTCCCAAACACTTACCAGTTAGCTATTGATGGAATGTTTTCACAAGGTCTGACCCCATGTTCTATACGACCAGTTTTTTTATTAATCAGTTTTGCTAGAGTTGATATGTACATTTTATCTTTAGGTAGTAAATAATATGGAGGGAAAATGAAATCCTAAGAAAACATGTTTGACAAAGCTTTTTTTAATGTTTGACAAAGCTTTTTATTTTCAGTTGCTTTGAAGCGTATGTTGAATTTCAATGTGCCTCATGTTAAAAACAGCACAGGAGAACCAGTATGGAAGGTAAGAGCTTTTCTTAATGGGAATTACTTCCTGTGTCTCAGCCTTTATTGATGATATTGATGGTAATTGGAGGGAATTTTTGTTAATACTGAACTAGTTCTGTAGTACATTTTAGTTATAATTCATGGATATTTTATTTTTACTTAAAATAGCATCTTAATATGAATTATTTTGATAAACATTTTATGAAATAAACAAGACAATAAAATAGTAAATATTCATCTAGTGCATCCAGTGATCTCTTGGGTGGGATCTCACAGATAGGTCTTTACCTGATTAATGTTTTGTTCCTTAGCTTTGCAAGTCCAGACTTTGGATCTCATAAGCTTTCTCAGGGTTAGATAGATTCACTGAGTTGATCCATTCTAACCAACTCAATGGACAGTGACCTGTAAACTACAATGACAGTTTATTAATTTATGAGATATAAAACTATTATTAAAACTGTTCATGAACCAAAAAGCAATCTAGTCTTTCCCTTTTGAGAAATGCTGTAGAGCTTTTATAATTCCTATTCTTTGGGCTTCTTCATTTGAAAATTTATGCTGACTCAGCTTCCCTTTCTTCAGAGAGATAATAATACAATTGATTACATTTAAACTTATTAGTTTATAAGCAATTTATATTGAACTCTTGAGAAAAACTAAAAACATGTCAACTTCATTGAAATTTTGAGTGTTTTGAAAACTTTTAGGAGTATAAGTTTTGAGTTAGATTTTGAGATGGCTGAATTGTCTCTATTGAATTTATAGTTACAGTCTCAGTGTCCCCTAATGTTTTCTTTTTCTATTTTTTGTGGACATTTTCTTAGTGCTCCTTGTATAAACCAATTTGTTTTGAAGGCTTATGTTGAGCTTTAGAATTAAATAGCTAGAGAATATCTTGGGTACCCATTTGTGTCAAATATTTTCCCTACCCATCACTTTTATATCACAAGATGAATAATAAGGGGGTGCAATAGCAGCCCCCTTCCAATGTCTGCAGGGCATACATTCTAAGATACATTTTTTTGTGTGTTTTTGTTTTAAAGTGAACTCCTTTGTTAGTCTTTTTTTTTTGGCGGGGGGGGGGGGGTACCGGGGATCGAACTTGGGACCTTGTGCTTGCGAGGCAGGTGCTGGAACCACTAAGCTAAATCCCCGGCCCCTAAGATACATTTTAAGAATGCCTGAAACTGCAGAGAGTACCAAACTCTGTACCATCATCCCTCTTTATGTGTGGATTCCACATGCTGGATTCAAACAATCACCAATCAGAAGACTTTTTAAAATTGAATGTATAGTGAACATGCACAAAACTTTTCATTATTTCAACTGTTTAGCATTAAAACTACACAGGAGAGTTACATGGATTATATGCAAATACTATACCATTTAATATGAGACTTGAGCATCCAAGGACTTTTGTATCTGTGAAGGATCCTGGAACCAATTCCCAAGGACACCAAGGATGACTGTATATACTATTGTTTTTTCCTATACATACATATCTGTGATAAAGTTTAATTTATAAATTAAGCATGGAAAGAGGTGAACAACAATAATAAACAGAACAATTAAATCAGTGTACTGTAATGACCTTGGCAATGTCAATGCTGTTGCACTTTGGAGCCATTACTAAATAAAATAAGGGATGCTTGAAAACAAACACTGTGATACTCTTGACAGTAGATCTGATAATCAAGACAGCTTTTAAGTAACTAAGTGGGCAGTGTATACCCCATGGATACACTGAACCAAGGAGGATTCATGTCCTGGGTGGTATAAAACAGGACCTCAAAAGATTTTTGACAGGACAGAAGAGTAGGACATGTGAGATTTCATCATGCTATTCAGAAGGGTGCACAATTTAAAAACTATGAATTTTTGTGGAATTTTCCATTTAATATTTTCTGATTGTGACTGACTGCAGGTAGCTAAAACTACAAAAAGTGAACCTGCAGGTAAGAGGGGACTCCCATATAGTGAGATTTAAAGCAAGATTTTTGCGAGAAACATCTAACCTCTTATAGCTACAGCAGAAAGATTTTTAGCTTCTCCAAGGGAAATCCTGGCACTTAAGAAGAACATGTTTTATAACAGCATATTTTATCCTCATTTGCAGTTTTTTCTCCATAAGGAATTATTGAGGTAGTTGTGAAAATGCTTACCAGTTGAAAATCTCTTTTATTTGCCCTAACTCTAAAACTAATTTTGAATTAGAAGGCCCAATTGGAGTTCTTATCATTTCTCAAAGGTGTCAGTTTTAATATTTTTAGAATGTGAGAAAGTGCATTTGATAGACTAGGGACTTAATTTTTCAAATAGATATCTAATTTACCTGTGATATTTAAATTACTAAATTTTGTTTATGGCAGTGGCCCTTGTTATGTATTGTTTGAAGGTTGCTAACTTTTATACCCCTGTTTTTAGAAAGGATATATGTGAACTGGAAGAAAAACAAGTAGAAAATGTGTGAATTTGCTATATGTTCAAAATCCTTTATTAAAGCTTAAGATAAAGGTTTTATAGTCTTTGGATTTTTTAATTTAGAAAAAACATTTTGTAAGAAATTTATATAATTATTGATTTATTTTAGTCTAACTACTAATGCTACTTCATACATAGACATTTTGATGAATAATGGTGGAAAATATTAAATTGAGGCAAGGAAAAGAATTCTGCATAAGTGATTTATTTAAAATAAAATTTGCTTCAGCATTATTAGTTTTTCAGTGATAATGATGTTTTTAAAATACATTTTTTAAGGTTCTCATTTATGACAGATTTGGTCAAGATATAATCTCTCCTCTGCTATCTGTGAAGGAACTGAGAGATATGGGAATCACTCTGCATCTGTGAGTTTTAATGTATTTCTAGAAATTGTATTTATTTTCCAATATATTATGAAAGATTTCTTCAGCCACCCTGAAGTCAAATTACTAAAGAACATTTACAGAGAAAAGTGATGTCAGGTTGCAGTATCTAAGTAGTGCAGAACATTTTTCTCTGATGTCTTCTTTTATTCAACCCTCATTTCTGAGGTTTTAAAAAATCCTCACTCTGAGGCCATATAATTTCAAATTTTAAAATGAAATGTCTCTCATATCTTTCCTATAGACTTACTTGGCCCTGTCTGTAAAGAAAAAGTGATAGGTGTCTCAACTCCATTTCAGCTCTAGGAGTGACTTGCTTCCCTCCCCCCCCTTTTAATTTTTTTGGGTTTTTTTGAGACAAGGTGTCACTGTGTATCCCATGGTGGTCTTGAACTCTCAGCGACCCTCCTCTCAGTCTCCCAAGTGCGGGGATTACATACAAGCATGTGCCACCATCCCTGGCCAAAAGTGTTTTATTCCTTTAATTTAAATATTCTTTTAAAAAAGTGAGTTAATTTATCAATTTGAAAAATTTAACTGACTACATAAAGTGTTGACTGTTAATTATCATAAAAGGCTATATTGTCTTCTTAAATATTGTGTGATTATATTGCTTCTGATATGTTTGGTAGAAATAAGTTGCATTATTTTATAATTTTGTCTAGTAGAATTGTTTGAAGAGGGGCTATGTTCTTAAATAAATACGTACTAAAACTTTTATGTACTGAAGGAGTCCAGTATTATGGTGTTACAACATACTGAATTTGAAATGCAGTCTTTTACTAGGACTATGGTTTTAGATTTTCAGGGACTACCATATCAGAATCTGGTTTGATCAGCTTAAATTCTTAATTGCATAAGTATTTTATCCAACTGTAATTTGTCTATAATTAATAGAGTATTGTGTTTCATCAATTCTACTTTTTATCTTTTTTTTTTTTTTTTTGCAGTGCTGAGTGCTGAGGGTTGAAGAACCCAGAGTCTCATGTGTGCTAAGCAAGCACTTTACCTCAGAGCTACACCCCAAGCCCCAGTTGCATCAATTCTAAATACATTACATACTTTTTTGTGTTTCTGTGATTAGAATCTATATTTCAATTGATGACATGTCATAGTGGATAGCGTTTTTTCTAAATGATGTACAAAATAGGTTTTAGAATTGATACCACCATAGATCTGATGAAATAGGGTATTTGACAGATTTTTTTCCTTTCATTTTAATGTTAGACTTGAAACAGAAGTTTGATTTGGTAATGTGTTAATTTTCATGAACTAAACTGAAATGTAGCTTACTGCTATCCTTGTAAATAGTGGATTATTAATTAGCACGATTTACCATTGATACTGCTTTGCTTTTTTATTTTACTAATGGAAAGATTAAAGTTTAGAAAGGTTAAGTAAGTATCTCACATTTGAACAACTAATTAAAAACAGAACTGTGGCCAGATTGCTTTACCACCAGTTCTGTGATATTTATCTACTGAATCACAGTGGTTCAGTTACAGGGGCTAGTAGAACTGAGACCCAACACAGCACTTCCTTAAGGTATAACAGGAGAGCCTACCAGTTTGAGAGTCTAAGAGACAGAGAGCTGTTACCACCAGGGCCAGGAAAGGTTGCATAACTACTATGGTGAACTCTTGCAAACCTTGCCTCTGACCATTTTTCTCTGTTTGCTGGTGAATAATGCATCAGTCACTTTATGCTCTGAGAGCTCTTTGAGGCTCACTGTAGGAAACAGTAATAATAAGTTTCTAGAATATGAAGTGGTGGTTGTAGCCCTTTAAGAGGTAGTTGGACGACTAGCCTGTAGCAACCTAACCAGGTGTGGTGCTGCACTCCTATAATCCCAGCACTCCACAGCTGAGGCAGGAGGATTGCAAGTAGGAGCCCTGTCTGGACAGTTTAGGAACTGGCAGCATGTGCCCCTTTCACTCTTCTTGATTATAGAAAAATGACTAGAGGTGGTGATATTCTAGAAATAGAGTGTCAGTCATGTTCCCTGATAGAACATGATAGTAACTCTTGAAGAATAAAGAGATTTTGCAATTTGATATTGGGATAGCTGAATGAAAACTTCCCTTGAGTTATAAAAAGACAAAACTCTTCAGTTTGTGGATTCTAAGATGGGATTCTAAGATTCTATAGGATTCTGAGATGGTCTCTTGTCCATTCTTTAATGAAGCAATAAATACACAAATATCAGTTGGAGCTGGGGCTGTAGCTCAGTGGTACAACTTAGCGTATTCAAGACCCTGGTTTTGATCTCTAGCACCCTGTAAAAAACAAATGAACAAACAAAAATTGATTAAGTTTTTTAGGAAATGTTCATTTACCTTTGATTTAAAAATATATTTGATTTCATGTTTAGTTTAATTTTTGCATTGTTTCTAAAGCCGCCACCAACTTTCTGTTTTCCCTTTTGGGGAGACCTGCACTTTCACCAGTATCATCCCCAACCGCTCATACTTCCGTGAAAACTGAATATAAAATTTATTTTGAATGCATTTTAGTTTTATTCAAGAATGGTGGTAGAGGAGAATGTCTGACCATAAGCGATAACTAAAAATAAGTCAGATTGAATAGAAAAAATAAAAACTAATGAGAAATTAGCATTTTACTAATAAATAATATTTATATTGACTAGGTAGACATTTTTCTTTTATGTTTTTTAAGGAAAAAGCTGGATTAACTGATTAAGAGTGACAGGAGCTTGAGAAATACTGTTTTAAACTGTCTTTTAAAAGTAAGTGACTAAGGGCCAGGGATTTAGCTCAGTGGCACTGCACCTGCCTCGAAAGTGCAAAGTCCTTAGTTGGATCTCAGGTACCAAAAAAAAAAAGAGTGACTAAGAAATTTGTAGGAAAGTGAAATAAGTAACACAAACTTCAGTATTGCATGACTGTTCTTACATGAGAAACCCAAATTATAAATAAAGAGCAAAATAAAAATAGATAATAGGAACCCAGGAGATAGATCTTAAATGGGAAGAGGGTTAAGAGATGGAAGGAGGGGAGGCAAGGGATCAAAGGAAGCAATTAGGATGTATTAGGGACCTGTACCAACACCACACAAAGAATGTAAATATTACATACTACAAGCATATGCTAATCAGTAAAGTGACTAAGAAGTGAGTTTTATGTCCTTTACTTCTTCTAGGCTTTTGCACTCTGATCGAGACCCTATTCCAGATGTTCCTGCAGTGTACTTTGTAATGCCAACTGAAGAAAATATTGATAGAATGTGCCAGGTAATATGCATTCTTTTTTTAAAAATTTATTATTATTTTTGTATTAAATTCTTTTATTGGTACATTGTAGGTATACAACACAATTACATTTCTCATTGGGAATTGTACCGTTACATAATGCATCTTGGTTCTTATTTGTTCCCCATTCCTAGCCCTTCCTTCACGCCCTCCACCCTTCCCTATTTACAAAGACTTTATTTCCATTTTTTTCATTTCTCAGCATTTTTCCTTTCCCTTCTTTCCTTTCCCCTGCCCCTCCCACTACCCCTACCCCTTTGGACCTTTTCTTTCTATTTTACATTATCGATTATTCGTTCTAATCTTTGGTACATTTTAGGTATACAGTATAATGACATTCATCATTGGAAATTTGCACCTTTACATAGTCTCTCTTGATTCTTATTTTTCACCCTTGCCCAGCCCTCCCTTCAACCCCTCCATTCCTCCGTATTTACAAAGATTTTGTTCCTATTTTTCCATTTTCTCATATTAATCCCATTCCCTTCTATCCTTTCCCCTAGCCCTCCCACTTCCTTCCCCTTTGCCCCTTCCTATTTCACATGACCTATTATACATTTAGTCCTTATTTACACTTTCAGTTTCTCACACTAGAGAAACTATTCGGTATTTACACATGTGTGTCCTATTTATTTCACTTAAGAGTATCGCCTCAGTGTGTATCCACTTAGCTATATATGTCTCTAATTTCTCGTTTTTTATGGCTGTGTAGTACTCCATTTTATTAAAAAACCACATTTTCTTTATCCAGTCTCCAGTTGATGGGCATTTGGGCTGTTTCCAAGTTTTAGCTATTACAAACTGTACTGCTATGAACATGGGCACACATATATCACTGTGGTATGATTCTTTTAATTCTTTGGGGAAGATCCCCAGCAGTGGAATAACAGGGTCAAATGGGACTTCCAGTCCTAGTTCTTTGAGGTATCTCCATACTGATTTCCACAGTGCTTGCACCAGTCTACATTCCACCGGCAGTGGAGCAGGGTTCCTCTTTCCCCACAGCCCTGCCAGCATTTGTTATTGGTTGATTTCGTGATAGCAGCCATTCTTTCTGGAGTGAAGTGGAGTCTCAGTGATGTTTTCATTTGCAACTCTTGAGTGACCAGTGATGTTGAACATTTTTTCATGTATTTATTTGCTATTTCTACTTCTTTGTCTGAGAAATGTCTGTTCATTTCAGATGCCCATTTTTGGATTGAGTCTTTAAATTTGGGAGGTCTGATCTTTTTAAGTTCTTTATAGATTCGAGATAGTAGGCCTTTGTCTGAGGAAGAGCAGGTGAAGATTTTTTCCCACATTGTGGGTTGTCTCTTCACACTGCTGGTGGTTTCTCTTGCTGTGCAGAAGCCTTTTAATAAGAAGAGATCTCATTTGTTGATTGTTTGTGCTAGTTCATGGGCAACTGAGGTTTTGTTCATAAAATCTTTTCCTACACCGATGTCTTCAAGAGTTCTACCTAACCTCTGTTCCAACTGGTTCAGAGTTTCTATTTTAATATTTAGATCTTTAATCCATTTTGATTTTAGTTTAGTGCATGGTGAGAGATACAGGTCTAGTTTTAATCTTTGGGAAGGTGAAGCCCAGTTTTTCCAGCACCACTTATTAAAGAGGCTATCTTTCCTCCAGTGAAGGTGTTTGGCTCCTTTATCGAAGATAAGATGGCTGAGTGTGTCTGGCGTTGTTTCTACATCTTCTAATCTGTTCCACTGGTCCTCAAGTCTGTTTCTTTGCCAGTACCATGCCGTTTTTATCACAGTAGCTTTGTAGTAGAGTTGCAGGTTGGGGATTGTGATACCCCCTGCCATGTCTCTGTTACCTAGAATTGCTTTTGCTATTCTGGGTCTCTTCTTGTTCCAAATGAATTTTTGGATTGTTTTCTCAAGGTCCATGAAGTATGCTGCTGGGATCTCAACTGGAATTGCATTAAATCTATATAGCAGTTTTGGAAGTATGGCCATTTTCACTATAATAATCCTTCCTACCCAGGAGCAGGGGATGTCTTTCCATTTTCTGATATCATCTTCAATCTCTCTTTTCAGAGTGCCATAGTTTTCAGAGAAGAAGTCTTTGATTTCTTTTGTTAGGATGATTCCTAGGTATTTCAGTTTTTTGGATGCTATTGTGAAAGGAATTATTTGCCCTGTTTCTCTCTCAGTGAGTCTGTCATTGGTGTAGAGGAAAGCTATTGATTTTTGTGTGTTGACCTTGTAACCAGCTACTTGACTGAATTTGGTTATTAAGTCTAGAAGACTTTTGGTGGAGTTCTTGGGGTCTTCTATATAGAGTATCATGTCATCTGCAAATAATGACAATTTGACTTCTTCATTACCTATCTTTATTCCTTTTATTTCTTTCTCTTGTCTAATTGCTGTGGCTAATGTTTCCAGAACTATATTGAACAAGGGTGGTGATAGTGGACATCCTTGTCTTGTTCCTGATTTGAGTGTGAAGGATTTCAGTTTTTGACCATTTAGTATGATATTGGCTGTTGGTTTTTCATAGATGGCTTCTATCAGTTTGAGGTAGAGACCATCTATTCCAATGTTTTTGTAGAGTTCTTATCATAAATGCATGTTGGATTTTGTCAAATGCTTTTCCTGCGTCTATGGAGATAATCATATGGTTTTTGTCCTTGGCTCTATTGATACAGTGTATTACATTGATTGATTTGTGTATATTGAACCATCCCTGCATCCCTGGGATGAATCCCACTTGATCAGGGTGTATGATGTTCTTGATGATCTTCTGCATTCTGTTTGCCATTATCTTATTAAGGATTTTTGCATCTGTGTTCATTAGTGAGATTGGCCTGTAGTTCTCTTTTTCAGTTAGGACTTTCTCTGCTTTGGGGATCAAGGTGATGCTTGGTTCCAGGAATGAATTTGGGAGTATTGCTTCCCTTTCAATTTCATTGAAGAGTTTAAACAGTAGTGGCAGCAGTTCCTCTCTAAATGTCTTGTAGAGTTCAGCAGTGAAGCCATCAGGGCCTGGGCTTTTCTTAGTTGATAAGTTTTTAATTACATTTTCAATTTCATTGGTTGATATTGGGTTGTTTAGAATTTTTAGGTCTTCTTCGTTCAGCTTTGGTGATTCATATGTATCTAGGAATCTGTCCATTTCTTCTGTGTTGTCCATCTTATTGGCATATAGGTTCTGGAAGTAGGTATTGATGATCCTCTGGATTTCTGCTGGGTCTGTTGTAGTTTCACCCTTTTCATTCCTAATTGCATGGATTTGGGCCTTTTCTTTCCTTTTTCTGACAAGGTTGGCTAAAGGTTTGTCAATTTTGTTGATTCTTTCAAAGAACCAACTCTTGGCTTCATTGATTTTTTTGTATCGTTCTCTTAGTCTCCATTGCATTGATTTCTCCTCTGATCTTTATAATTTCCTCCCTTGTATGAGCTCTGGGGTTGTCCTGCTCTTCTTTTTCTAGAAGCATGAGGTTCAGCATCAGGTTGTTTAATTGGGCTTGTTCTGTTTTCCTAATATGTGTATTCACTGCTATGAATTTCCCTCATAAGACTGCTTTCATTGTGTCCCATAGATTCCGATATGTTGTATTGTCATTGTCATTTAATTGAAGGAACTGTCTGATTTCTTCTTTAATTTCCTCTGTGATCCATTGGTTATTCAGAAGTGTGTTGTTCAATTTCCATATGTTTATGAAATTTTTTGAGTTTCTTTTGCTGTGGATCTCCAATGTCATCGCATTATGGTCTGATAATATATGGAGCATAACTTCAGTTCCTTTGCACTTACTTAAACATGTTCTATGTGTGAGTATGTGGTCTATTTTGGAGAATGACCCATGTGCAGCTGAGAAGAATGTGTATTCTGATTTTGTGGGGTAAAAGACTCTGTAAACATCTGTTAAGTTCATTTGTTCAAGAGTTCAATTGAGTTCTAGTATTTCATTACTTATTTTTAGTCTAGTTGATCTATCTATTTGTGACAGTGGGGTGTTGAGGTCCCCCACTACAATTGTATTAGTGCATATATGACTTTTCATGTCCGTTAGTATTTGTTTTATATAGTTGGGTGCACTAGTGTTTGGTGCATAGATATTTATGATTGTCATCTCTTCCTCTTAGATTCTTCCCTTTACAAGGATGTAGTGTCCTTCTTTGTCTCTCTCAATCAGTGTTGGTTTGAAATCTACTTGATCTGCCAAGAGGATAGCTACTCCTGCTTTTTTTCAGGTTCCTGTTGCATGGAGTATTGTTTTCCACCCTTTAACTTTCAGTCTATGAGTTTCCTTTTGAATTAAGTGTGTTTCTTGTATGCAGTATATTGTTGGATTTTGCTTCTTGACCCATTCTACCAGTCTATTTCTTTTGATTGGTGAATTGAGACCATTAACGTTGATGGTTATAACTGAAATGTATTGACTTGTCATTGCCATGACTTTTTCTTTTTGTTGGGTTCTCCCCCTTTACATTTAATTTTTTGTCATGCCAGATGGGTTCATTCTGCTTTGCTTCCTGGGGTTGTGATCCTCAATGTCTGTTCCTAGGCTATTGTGTAAAATTCTTTGGAGTGCTGGTTTGGTATTCACGAAGTTCCTAAGGTGCTCTTTTTCATGAAAGTATCTTATTTCTCCATCCATTTTGAAAAATAGTTTTGCAGGGTACATCAATCTGGGTTGGAGGCTGTTTTCTTTTAGGCCTTGGAATATGTCACTCCAAGCTCTTCTTGCCTTGATGGTTTGTGTTGAGAAGTCTGCTGTGATTCTGATAGGCTTTCCTTTGTATGTGATTTGTTTCTTTTCTCTGACTGCTTGGAGAACTTTGTTCTTCTGTTGTGTTTCTGGAATCTTAACAATTATATGCCTATGTGTAGATTTTTTTTGCTCAAGGCTATTTGGAGTCCTATATGCCTCACTTATCTGTATGTCAAGCTCTTTTCCCCTGCTTGGGAAGTTTTCTGCCATTATTTCTGTGAAGAGATTTTTTATGTCATCTGCACTCTCTTCTGTTTCTTCATTGAGCCCAATCAGTCTTATGTTATTCTTCTTTGCATCATCTAGCAGCTGCTGGATTGATTTCTCATGTTCCCTTATAATTTTGAAGCAATTTTTCTTTTCCTGGTCACTAATTGCAATCTTATCTTCTATATCTGAAATTCTGTCCTCACATTGGCTCATTCTGCTGTGTAGACTTTCAGTGGAGTTTTTCATGTCCTGGAAATCTATTTGCATCTGTTTTATGGATTCCATTTGTTTCTTATGTTGGGATTTCATCATGTTCCTGAGCTCCTCTCTAGATTTATTAATCATGTCTTGCACTAGGGGCACAATTTCTTCTGTTATCTGAGAAATTATTTCTGATTTCATTTTTTCCAGATCCCCTTTTGTTGCCAGTTCAGTGGGTCCAGGTGGTTGAGTATCAGAGTGTTCCATCTCATTTCCGTTTGGGGTTGCTGTAGGTGATCTGGAAGTCTGGTTTTGAGACTTATTTACATGTTTTCTCATTTCGACTGGGGCGGGGGGGCTGTTAGCACCTGCACGGATTACCTCCTCTGAGCTGGGTGAGGTGGGACAGGGGCTGGGAGCATCGGTAGGGATGGTGACCCAAAAGCCCTTTCCTGTGGGCTGGGAGCAGCTGGAGGGATGGTGGCCGGGAAGCCCCTTCCTCTGGACCAGGAGCAGTGGGATGGTGGTCTGGAAGCCCCTTCCTCTGGGCCAGGAGCAGCGGGACAGAAGGTGGCCCAAAAGCCCTTTCCTCTGGGCTGGGTGGAGCGGGAGGGATGGTGACCGGGAAGCCCCTTCCTCTGGACCAGGAGCAGTGGGACGACAGCTCAGAAGCCCCTACCTCTGAGCTGGGAACAGTGGGACTCAGTACCTTGGTCTGGTGGTCTGGGGTCCTTTGTGCCTTTGTAGTGTGGAACCAGGTGGCTGCTTGTCTGCACCGGGGTGATTCGGTGTCTTCCGTAAGACTCAGGACCTTGGTAGGGCGTGCACAGACCTTCCTGTGTGCAGCGGGCTGATTCGTAATATGCATTCTTATCCTACCTGATACATGAATATCAACTCAAACTTTTTTCACAGAATATTTTAGATATACAGTGTAAAGAATCAAAACTTCCCTTACTCAGTTTCTCACTTTGATTTTTGAGACCATCTTTGAAGTTTAAATAGCTCTAATGATTTTAAATGTTTTGGTCCCAAGAACCAATGTATTGGTGAAAACCAAGTCAGCTTTACAAAACGGAAAGCTTAACTATATTAGCTTTAAAAATAAAGATTTCAGGGCTGGGTATTTATCTCAGTGGTGCTGCCGGCAGCCTGCCTCACAAGTGCAAGGTCCGGAGTTCGATCCCTGGTACTAATAAATAAGTAAAGATTTCATTTTCTTAGATAATAGGAAGGCTGAAAGTAGGAAGTCCATGCACCAACATGATGAAATAATCAAAGACTTAGGCTCATTCTGTCTCTCTGATCCTTTATTTTAGGTTGTTTTCATTGTCTTGTTGCTTCACATAAGGTGGCAGCTGCAGACATAGACATCACATCAGTGTTCATAGCTAGAAGAAATAGTAAATGAATTCTGCCAGCCCGAAATGTACACTGATCAAGAAAGTTAAATCTTCCCAGAAACTCCCAGAAGGCTTTCCTTTAGGTCTCCCTGGGTAGAATTAGCTTCAAGAGAGACTGTGAAAGTTAGTAGTGAGATGAATGTATTGTCACCCCAAAGAAAATTTGGATTCTTTTACCAAAGAAAAGGGATTAAATGGATGTTGGATAGGTAGTTACCAGCATCTGCCACAAGTCACAATAACTTTACTTGTTATTGACCCTTGAATCAAATTGCTGCTTAAATTGTTAGTGAAGGTCACATACTTTGTGTCTTGGTTATGATAACCATATTCCTCTTTTACCCTGCACAAACCTATGCCATTTTTTTAAAGAGGTACTATATTACCAGTCTCTTCCTCCTTCCTTTTTTATTTAATAACAACTTTATTGAAATGTAATTCACATGCCATGCAATTTATCCATTTAAATTGTATAGGTGATGATTTTTAGTGTATTTACAAAATCGTGCAGACATTACCACCGTCAATTTTTGTCACCTCAGAAAGACATTTGCCCTTTAACTTTTATATCTCTGACCCCACTCTTATCCCTCTCATGTCCCTAAGTTACTTTCTGTTCCTATAGATTTGCATATTATGGCCATTACATATGATCAGAATCTCATAATATGTGATCTTTTGTATCTAACTTCTTTATTTTAGCTTAATGTTTTCAGGGTTTATCTTTGTTTCGTTTTTGGTTTTTTTTTTTCTTCTTAGTACTGTGCATTGAACCCAGGGCTTCACACATACAGAGCAAGTATGCTCTACCACTGAGATGCATCACCAGCCCTTTTTTTTTTTTTCTTTTTTCTGATTTTGAGACTGGGGCTCACTAGTTTGCTCAGGTTGGTTTTGAACCTGCAGTCCTCCTGCCTAAGTCTTCCAAGTATTTGAGATCACAGTCTTGTACCATGACACCTGGCTACTATTCCTTTCTATGGTCAATATTTCATTGTAATCATTTGCCAAATTTTATTTGGGCTATTCTGAGTCCTTTAAATTTTCTAATAAATTTTGGGATTAGCTTGTCCGATTCTGTATCTAGAAGCCAACTGAGGTTCTTATAGAGATTATGTTGAATCTGTAGATTAATTTCTTAGTAATACAGTGTTAACAATTATGTAATTTCTGATGTAGGAACATGGTATAGCTTTATCAATTTAAACCTTCATTAATTTCTTTTAATGTTTTGTAGTGTTTAAAATATAATATTTGTGCTTCTCTTGTTAGATACATTTCTTCATATTTTTTAATAAATTGAATTGTTTTCTTAATTCCACTTTTAGGATTGTTCATTGTAAGTGTATACAAATCCAATGAGTTTTTATATACTTCTCTTGCATCCTACCACCTTACTGAACTTCTGTGTCCTTTAGAAATGTGTCAATCATTCTCTGACCACTTTCTTTCTGGCATAAGATATTCCAGTTGCATTTTGTAATTTCTTTGGCCACCCATGAATTCAGCTGTTTGTTAAAGGAGCCTTGTTTTCTGTAAGGAATGGTTTTTAAAAATTAGGTTCTAAGCATTAGGCATAACTGGTGCCAGTTTTAGTTCCTCTCAATGGACAAAAGTAGGAAATACGTACCTACGTATACACACACACACACACACACACAGGCGCACACATACAGTTTTGTATCTGCACTTATTTCTATAAATCTCCTTCTCCTCCCCACCTGTCTAAATAGATAACCTGCACAATCATTGTATTCTTCAACATATGATTTAGTCTAGCTTCTCCTTTTTCCCTTTATAAATTTGCAACTCTTTACTCTAACACTAAGAGACATGCTTGCCAGTACCCTGAATATATTTACTTAGTCTTTCTGCATAACTAATCTCCCTACCCCTTTTGAACCACTGCCCTGCTGAGCTTCTTGCCTCACACAGGCTCCAGCCCCTCAGTTTCTCACATTTTAACATCTCTGAAATTAAATGCATCCTAAAATTCATCATGTGTCATAAAATTTTATTGGTAGCATTCGTTATTACTTAGTGATAGATGAATGATTATGCTTGTTATAATTGATAATATCTTAGACTTGAGGAAATATAGTTATTTAAATATCTATGCCTAGAGTTTAATAATTATATTTAAGAATTTGCATAGCTTAAATCGCACTACTTTTCAGTGATTGAAAAGAAATATTTTTGTAATTGATAATTGGAATTATAACACTTCTGTGTGCAGTAACAGAAGTATTTGTTGTGTGATTACATGACCAGCAGAAGTTAGTCTCTACCAAATATAATAAGCATTTCATTATGTTAGATAGTATAGTGTCTACTCCTGGATATTTTTAAGAAAAAATACACTGAGACTATTTCACATTAGTTTTGTGCTATGGTATATTGCAGTCAATGGGAATCTGTTAATATAATTTTATAACTTTGTTAAGATAAGTTTCAGTGACCAGATAGCCAGTACTTCTTCATAACTTTGTTCTCTTAGGATACTTTTTTGTCAGTTATATAACCTGTCTTTATATGTCTTATCCTCCAAAACCTTATTTTTATAGTATTTAAAGATTTTTATTTATGCTATTTCTTTATAGAATTCTATAAGAATGAAATATTTATTGTATTTATAGGATCTTCGTAATCAGCTGTATGAATCATATTATTTAAATTTTATTTCTGCTATTTCAAGAAGTAAATTGGAAGATATTGCAAATGCAGCATTAGCAGCTAGTGCAGTAACACAAGTAGCAAAGGTAAGTGATTTGGGTCGATGAATGACATTTTGTGAATGTAATATTTAACAGTATTCTGAAAGCTGTTAATTGACATACGTATCTTATTTTACAAATGACCAGAACAATAAAAAATGGTTAGATTCAATACTTCTAGAATGAGTTCCGGTAATGTAAATTATCTTCGCCTTAAACTAGAAAAAGATGATAGTCTTTATAGCTCAGTTTAGAAACAGTTTCACAATTGTGTTGTCATAAATTGTATTCAGAATATATTGACATTGTTTTGTTTATAATACTGTTGTCAACATATTATCTCCACGTCTTTTCTTAACACATTCACCACAGGGCTGTAATTCTGGGTGCCTTAAACCACTGGTTATACATACACGACTATCCCATCAGGTGGCTTTTTATTTTATTAGTAAAAAGACTGATAAAAGTGATTAGATCTGTTTGTACCGCCAGTGGTACAAGTCACACAATGGGACAATCATGCATGCGTTCCCCTGGTGGTTCAAGCTGGTGGGAATGTATTGAGAGGATCCAAAGAGGCTATGTAGTGTATTATAAGACAGAAAGGGGTTGCAATGAGCCAACAATCTTATAGTAATCTTTAGACATGTTTTACTTAAGTTATAAATAAATTTGTAAAATATATTCCTGGTTTTAGCTTTCTTGTGCCCTGTGCTTCTTAAATATGAAACAGAAATAAATGAAAAGTCTATGGAACTGTATAGGACTTCCCATATTTTTGTCCACTGGTAGAGTTTTCATTCTTAAATTTAGATAGTCTGCTACTACTTCTGATTATTTTTAGGGTTTCTACCTTAATGTTCTTGCTCAAAATTTCTCATTCATTTTACATAAAATATGGGGGCTGAGGATTTTTCCACTGCCTGCCTCGCAAGCACAAGGTCCCAAGTTCGATCCCTGGTACCGGGGGAAAAAAAACCAGTTGGCATTTTACATAAAATAGTAGAAACGATTTTCAGTTTAAATTTAATTTTTCTCTTCATTTGTACTTAAGAACTGGCATAACTTTTCTGTGCTATATATACTAAAACATATTGTATAAAAACAGGTAGTGTGACTTTTTGGGAACATATAATTACAATAAATATAAAACTTAAAATTGTGGTTTTCCATCACAATTAGTATCCATCTTCATTATAGTCACAAAGTTTTTATACTGCTTAAATTTTGTTTTCTGAAAATATTCTCTTCCTTGATACTTACTGTTTTCATTGTTTTTTAATATTCTTAACTCATTTTTTTACCCCATTAGCCAGGCTACCACAAAGTACAATTTTTAGTTATTGAATGGAATTAGAATTTTCCTCATTTTTACTACTAGTAGGTTTAATCAAATTAAATTTACTTTTAATATGAATGTATGATAAAATTCATTACAAATTTTTTTTCTTTTGTTTCTAGGTTTTTGATCAGTATCTCAATTTTATTACTTTGGAGGATGATATGTTTGTATTATGTAATCAAAATAAGGAACTTGTTTCATATCGTGGTATGTAAAAATAGGATTGCAATTCTTTATTTTAAATTTTTTATTTTGAGACAGGATATCATTAAGTCACTAATGTGACCACACAGAAGTCAAACTTGGAATCCTATTGCTTCAACCTCCCAGACTGCTGAGATTTTAAATTTTTTATTTTGAGACAGGATATCATTAAGTCACTAATGTCCCTACTCAGAGGTCAAACTTGCAATCCTATTGCTTCAGCGTCCCAGACTGCAGAGATTACAAGGAATGCACCACCAAGGCCATTAAGACAATATATTAATGCAGGATAGAGCTGTCTCATATAACCTTAGACAAAAATAAGATGTTTTACTTCTGGGTACTTAAAAAAATTGGCCCAGATGGTAAACTCTCTGAGAGAAGACCCTTTGGTTTCTTTGAGATCTATATTTTGTAGCATGCTTTCTTGATGAAATTAAACAAAATTCCTGGAGGACTGTAAGAATTTGCTGAGCTGTCCATGTGAGAGATTTTTGGTGGTGGTGGTTATTCATAGAACTCCATTCACAATTAATTGAATTTTAAATAAACTAGCAAATTACTTAAGTTACATGTTTAAAGCCTAGTTTTTCTTAAATTTACAAATTTTGTTATATTATTTAAAAATCTAGTAAAAACATGCACCTTTACTTTTTCTTGGTCAGTTAACTCAAATTGAATAAAATTGAAATTGAATTAGTCTTCTAATCAGTCCCCTTTAACAAGTTAATCAAATTTAATTTTTTAAATTCTCTTAATATTTTGCATTTATAATTTAGTACATTTTTTTAAAGACTTCATATGTTAAACCGGATAAATTTATAAATCAAGCAAAAGCTACCCAAATACATAATTCTTTAAAATTAAGTATATTTTAATGAGTCTGTCATATAATGAATGTTCATATGCTTAGAAATGTAATTAAATTTTCCTTTATCTGTCAACTTTAAAAAAAATCCCAAGTCTGAAATTATTTACTAATTTTAGTCACATGGCTAATCACCCAGATAGTAATAATAGTTGTAATTGCTTGTTTTCTGGCAATCAGTTCTAAGCACTTTACTGTATAAGCTCTTTTGTACATGAGAAGACATTTGGGCAGTAGGTATTGTTACTTCCAATTTCCAGAGTGGAAAAATGAGGCATAGCTATTAAAAAAACAAGCACCTTTACTTTTGGATCAGGAAGTGGCAGAGCTGGATTACTCCAGAAATAGCGCGTGCACCCTCTAGTAATAGTTAGTGTCCTTAACTATTGTGTAATCATATACCACATTTTCTCAAGCAGTGTAAGTGCTTTAACCAAAATGTTAAACAGATATTCTTAAACTTGTGTTAATACCATGATTTGATTTTTATTCCCTATCTTTAATTCTGCCCTATGGATTTGCGACTTAATAAAGGAAGCAAATTTCTCATCATAGACTGAGACAGTTGTCTCAGACAGAGCAGCTTTTGTCTCAAGTTGTGTTGAAGTTACTAATGGACAGTTTGTGACTTAAAATTATTTCTCATTCATAGGGACGAAGCTAGATTTAGGGCTAAAGGGCTGAGTGCTTCTTTGTAGGTTATACTGCTGCCAGATTATTGACAGAATTCATGTTCTGTGAAATCAAGTAATTCACATTGTATCCTTTTGCCATTTGTTTCATCTGATTTGGATAGATGACAGTATGGAACATTTTAAGGACAGCATGGAACATCTTAATGACAGCACATTTCTCCCATCTCAATTCTGTTGCCTGCTTGAACTCTGTTAATTTTATGTTTTCCTGACAGACCGTACTTTCTTTAAATATTTTGATATATCAAATTAGATTCTGCTTTCCTCTCATGATAAGCCCAAGTTACATTAAAATTTTACATTTGCTTTTTGTATTCAAGGTATTTGGCAAATTAAAAATACTATGTAGATAAAATTTTAGATCAGTCCTTCCACATATGGTTAGCGAGCATCTGCTTTGTCAGATACTAAGCCTACATTTTGTGAAAGAGAAAAAAATAAATCAGTCTTTGACTCTCAAGGATATTCTTCACAGCAGTGTTTCTTAAACTGTAGCCTTAGGATTCTTTGGGTTAGAACCCTCTGGAGGTGTTTGTCACAATTGCCTATTTCTTAGAATTATCTATCTCCCATCTATTGAATTGAATCCCTGTGGAAAGGGCTAAGATGCTTTAACCTTTAAGTCTCTAGAAATAGTTTTATTTCTTCCCCTAAATTCCAGAGTAATTCTTTCACCTCCTAAAATGTGGGAACTACTTATGTACAGTCTTAAGAATTAGAAAAGAATTTCATGTAGCTTATTATAATACAAAGAAAATGATATGTGTTGTTGGTTCTGCCTTATTGATTTACATTATCTTTTTCTGGCATTTTTGGTTAATAGGATCAGTGATTTCTTGAGGCCATCTAGTGTTTATGAATAAAATTATGGATTATAATACTTATTTTCCTATTGGCTCTGGTAAAAATTTTATATAGTTTGTATGGTGAAATTTTTTTCTTTTTTACCATTCTTCTGATATTGAGATGGTTTTTATATGTGGTTTTTAAAGGCAGGCGGCAGAACCACTGAACTAAATCCCTGGCCCTATATGTGGTTTTTATTTGTAAGGTTTTTTAATGTATAATTTTTAATGTATGCAAGCTTATAACTGAAAATTTCACTCAAGTATTATGTTATCTAACTGCATATTAATTAGTAATTTAAGAGTTTAATAAATATAAGAAATAAATTTTAGTCATTACTTTTCTCCTTTACTGCTGTCATTTTAGCTATTAATAGACCAGATATCACAGACACAGAAATGGAAACAGTTATGGACACTATTGTTGACAGCCTCTTCTGCTTTTTTGTTACACTGGGTAAGTTTTCAAATCTTTCTGGCTATTCTTCAAAATAAATATTTAACAACTTACTTTAATCTGTAACACTGTAATGTGATCCTTTCACCTATTTGACTCTGTAGCATCTCTCCAAAGTTGGAGTAAAGTATACATTTTCTACTGTTTTGTTTTTCTCTCTCTTTATTTTTTTATTTGTGGAACCAGGGATTGAACTCAGGACCTTGAGCTTGCCAGGCAGGCACGGCGCCACTAAGTACATCCCTGTCCCATCTCTACTATTTTTTAAAACCCAGTTCTGATACTTTGATGTGCTTAATCCTCTTGAGTTATCATTCCGCAGTTTTTTTGAGTTATTTCCTTAGATGTCTTTGGTAATTGTAACTTTCTAATATATTGTTTACGTAGTTTGATGACAAATTCACCTATGTGCCTGTTAGCTTTTTAAAAATATTTCATTATAAAATATTTCAAACATCCTTTTAAATAGAAAGATATATGCCTGGTAATTATTACCAGGCAAATTATTGAGGCAAATTCTAAAGCCACCAGAGAACACTAAATTTACCTATAATGCTAATCTACCTATATATTAAAAATTTTAAACATTTCCTTGAATTATCTAAAATTGCCTATAGCTACATTTTATTTAATGTTTAATGTATGTCTTTATGCTTACCATTACTAATAGATCTGTTTAGAAACCTGATTGTAATTTTAATTTCGTAGGCACTTAAAAAACCTTTTAATTAAAATGATCCTTACCATAGAATGATAAACTCTTTCCATTTCACAAATGAGAAAATTAAAGAAAAGATATGCATAGTATAAGATTTAGAAAAATATTTAAGGAGAATTTGTGTGCGGTTTAGGGCTCACTTTCAGAGATTTTTCCCTTGAACTTCCAACCCTTTTATTTCTCACTTCAGTAAGTCTCTTGTTTTCTGCTTATGCTTTGTCCTGTGTCATGGAAAGTAGAAAGTATCTTCAGCAGAAAAGCTTGATAACATGTAGCTCACCTTGTTTGATTCACTTCTTTAAAGAGTTTTATCTCTGTCAAATTTCTGCTTGGGCTCAGTGCCCTCAAATGGGTTGGGTTTTGTTGTATTTTATTTTATTTTTTGAGATAGGATCTTGCTGGGCCAGGGATTTAGCTCAGTGGTTCCGCCACCTGCCTCTCAAGCGCAAGGTCCCGAGTTCAATCCCCGGTACCAAAAAAACAAACAAACAAAAAAACAAGAGATAGGATCTTACTATGCGGTTCAAGCTGGCCTTGAACTCACTATGTAGCCCATGCTGGCCTCAAACTTGGAGCAATCCTCCTGCCTGAGCCTCCCAAGTGCTGAGATTACAGGCATGCACCACTGCACCTAGCTATTGTTTTTTTAAAAAAGCACATGTATATAACTTTTACTCACTAAGCAAACATAATCATCATTCTGTTTCGC
This sequence comes from Heterocephalus glaber, assembly GCF_053883595.1. Taxonomy (NCBI): domain Eukaryota; kingdom Metazoa; phylum Chordata; class Mammalia; order Rodentia; family Bathyergidae; genus Heterocephalus; species Heterocephalus glaber. The sequence continues at coordinate 11,804,878 of NW_028258403.1, forward strand.
CATCCTATGTAATTGCCTGTTGCTAGGGTTATTGTGGGCATGCACATTATTTTGCTTGGTGATACATGATATGATTTCAAAGTAATAGTAAAATGGGAAAGAGATTTATAATGACCACTGAGTCTTTACAAACACCTTTATGTGTAGAGTAGGAAAAGTGATTATTTTTCAAAGAGGAAATTGAACATACTGGCACTCTTGACAAAGAATATTGACGCTAAATTTTTAAATTTTAAAAAGCAATTTTCAGAATAATATGTATAATATCCTATTTTTGTTTTTTAATACACAAACATATACATATACACACATACTCCCACTTACTAGAGCATATGAAAAACAAAAGGAAGGCATCTATTTGTAACTTAATGTGGATTGTTTTGGAGAACCTAGAATCCAGAGAGTTAACTTTTTGCATTTCTAATGTTGTTTAAATTTTTTTATGTCAAACATATATAACCTTGGCCAGTGGTGGTGAACCTATGGCAAATGTGCCACAGCAGGCTGTGTCATTGAAAGCCCTAAAAGGCTCACCATCACTGACCTAGGCCATCAGAATAAAACAAAAATTTTACAAATTTGCTAATATTCCACATTTTTACTTTGCAGTTCATAGTGTACTTTGCTATAAAATCTGAAATGCAACAATTTTGGCACATGATTACAGTGTTCTCAAGTTTGTTTCATTTTAAGATTTTTCAATGCAATTGAATTTTATTTTTTTAGCTTTTAGTAACATTTATTTGCAGTAATAAAAGAAGAGAGAAATTAAGAGGGCCCAAAAAAAAAAAAAAAGAGGGCCAGTGAGTTGATTTGGTAACAAATTGTGGCCAAGTTTTAGGAGCATTTCATGTTACATGAAAAAAAATTTCTGTTATCTTTTAAATTTTAAAAGATTAAGATGCTCTATTGTTAATTTGTAAAATAAAAACTAGCAATCTAAACTACAAAATTAGCTAAGCTTCTTTCATTCTTACTTTTACTCAAATTAAAGTGATTTCTCTGAAAATACTGTTACTTTTTAAAACTATTTAAAAGCAGTCAAAATACTGATTAAGTCAGTTCATTGAGAAAAATGGATTATACTGTTCAGCTCCATATAAAGTTTTTTCTGCCTGTTTTCATAAATGAGAAGAGTTCATTTCTGAAACCTTGCTTTCGTCTTGAGATTATAAGTCCTTTTATGTCTGTAACCTGAAACTATATATACCTAGTCTTATTTTTTGATGCTGACGTATTTTATAAATATTCATTTTAATAAAGAGCTAAAATCATTGCTAATATTCTGAAAATAGGTGCTGTTCCTATCATCAGATGTTCAAGAGGAACTGCAGCAGAAATGGTGTCAGTGGTGAGTTCATGCATCCATCACTTGAGTATAAATTAATACTGTGTTTTTCAGAAACCTCTCAAATGTTTTTGTTAATATTAAGCACCTGGTTACTGTAGGTTATATATTAAGTACTAGTTACAGATATTTTATTACATTGGGATTCCACTGAAGATGGAAAGCAATCATTCCAACCTATTTCCTTTTTTTTTGCTAAAATCTATAGTACTCATTCAACTTACTATACTTATTTCTTCCCCAAATTATATATTATTAAGTTTCATTTAGCAAGTATTTATTGTTAAACATAACCATTTTTTAAATGGGGTGAAGTGCATTTTAAAAATGTCCCACTCTATTGGAGTATAAGATGTTCAGTATAAATTGAATATTCACAAATATTCTGTAAAGATTAAGAAATAAAAGAAAATTTAAACAAGTACTGAAAAAGAGAGTAAGTAATGTGGAAAGACTAGAAAATTCCTTGACATTTTGAAACTTTATTAGCTCAACTGATTTACTGACTGCTGGAAGTCTGATTTCCTTCACATACTCCCGTATCCATTTTGGGATTATTGTACCCTGTACTCTTTACTCCCAGTCACTCAAATCACCATTCTTTCCATTTAGTCAGGCATCTGTTTATAAGAAAGTCATGCTTAGAGAGAGAGAGCATGAGTCATTACTGCAAATGTTTCCTGTACCTCAAGTAAAATTGGGCAATGGAGAGTGCTGATTAGCTGGATGTAGTGGCATATATCTGTAATCCCAGCTACAAGTACAAGTTATGATGGTATTGAAATAGGTAAGGAGCTAAAATGCTCAGATTTTAGAGTTGCTATTTTATAGAGCTATTCCAACCTTCTTGGTTATGAAACTAAAAATACAATGTATTACCCTACATAAAGTTAAAAGAAAATATTGAGTTAATCTAAAATTTGATTTTTCAGAAACTAGATAAGAAACTTCGGGAAAATCTAAGAGATGCAAGAAATAGTCTTTTTACAGGTGACACACTGGGAGCTGGCCAGTTCAGGTATTATGTTAATATACTTACAAGACTTGGAAATAAAATGTGTAGAGTTTTTATTGTTGTTTTTCTTATATGATAGAATATCCTTATACTTGTGGTAACAGTTTGTTTCTTTTTATTTTAAATCAGGTCATCAGGTTCAAGATTTTGACTCAGATAGTTCTTGAAATACAAATAGGGGCCAGGGATTTAGCTCAGTGGTTTTGTCACCTGCTGCACAAGTTCAAGGACCCGAGTTCGATCTCCGGTACCAAAAAAAAAAAAGAAAAAAAAAAGAAAAGAAATTCAAATGGAATATTCGTTCAATTTATCTTATTTTGGTAGAATATTCTATTACATTTTATCACTATTAAAGAAAGTTTTCACTATAAAAAACTATTCATAAGATTTGAAGATCAGAAGCCATTTCTTTTTGGTTATTAAACCTCTTGGTATTAAAAACAATAGAAAAACTCGATACTCACCTGTTTTTATATTAAATTTCCAATTTTACATTTGAATACTAATAATGTTGCAAAGAATTTCTTTCATTGTTACCATTTCTAGCATGAGTAGGTAATACAAAGTAATTGGTCAATGTTTTTGAATAAGAATACTAAAAAACCCTATACATAATAGTACATTTCATTGAAATGAAACCTACTCAAAGGGCTGAGAATTGCTAAGCAGAGGCAGGATTGTAGAAAATTCATTCTTATCCTCAGCTTACATGAATTAATAAATAAAGGCTGTAGGAGAAAAAAACATGATACCCAGAAAATAATAGCCCTCCAGCAATGAAACTTTTATAACTAGGCCATACACAAGGGGTGATCAAAGTATACAATGAATATTTGAATTAAAATTTATACCATGAAAGGCACGTTTATCATATTGTTCTTGCCATTTTCTGAAACAATTCTGAAAGTCTTTGTGTCTTTATAACATGTGATTAAAAATGTGATGAATGCTGGGCCAGGTATTTAGCTCAGTGGTTCTGGCGTCTACCTAGCAAGTGCAAGGTCCCCAGTTCAATCCCTGGTACCAAAAAAAAAAAAAAAAAAAAAAAAAATATGGTGAATGCTGCTGTTGAGTGACATCATTGGAAAGGCAGGTGTGTCCTCAATAACCTCACAGATCAGGCAGTGTGCGACTTTTTGGCTCTTCAAAACGACCATGAAAGGTAAAGGTTTCAAATTTATTCAGGACATTAAGATACCCACAACAGCGCAACTAATGACACTCACGAAAGAGAACCTGCAGAACTGCTTCAGAAAGTGGCAAGAATGATGGGATAAATGTGTTCAAAGAAACGGGGAGTATTTTGAGGGGGCTTAATGGCAATGTGTTTTTTACTGTAATAATTTTTTTAAAAATTAAACATTCACCATATTTTTTATCATACCTTGTACTTCATTTCAAGTCAGTTTTGATGCCTCCTATAGCCTTATATAGTGCTATAATTTAAAATTCATAACATTGTGTTTCAAATTTTTAGCCACCTCAGTTCCTCCATTATTTAAACTGCCTTCTGATTTCATTGCTGATCTTGAGTATTTTTCAGAGTGTTTGTCTAAATTAAGCAGAACAGAAATGTCCAATTGTCACTTGCTTTTATTTTAACAGAAGCAAACACTGTCATAATTTCCTTTTATAGTGCTTTGGTATAGACCTTTGAAACCAATATAAAGGCACTATTTTATTTGAATAATTATTAAATTGTTTTGTCATAGTATAGTTGTTTATTAATTTGTTGGATGCATTTGTGAATTTAATCAGCAACTTGATGAACTATTGTTGCTGAATACAACTATAGTGAATCTTCAACCAAGGCAGTTTTGTCCCCCATAGACATTTGATAATGTCTAGAGGCATTTTTGGTCGTCACAGCTAGGTAGATAAAATTTAGTGAGGTGAATTGTAAATGCTTAGCAGTGTCATACAATGTTAAACTTCCTACAAGGTACAGAACAAACCCCATAACAAGGAATTTCTAGCCCCAAATGTCATTAGTGCCAAAGCTAAGAAATCCTGCTGTAGGCCATCATCCCTTCCCTTCCGCCTCACTGTGGAATAATAAATGACAGTAAGTGGTAAGAGTGCCACTTAGAATTTTTAGCCCATAGTCAGTGGAGATATCCAGAAAATGGTAGTGAGTTAACTAAAATGGTCCAAGATCTGTTGCAGGAAGAAATGTGTAGCTAATATAATCAGATAGTAGAGACTATTGAAAAGTGGCATGTCCTTACTGTAACTGGCATGTGCTTCTGCTAACAATAGTACCTTTAAAGAAAATCCCTAAAATTTCTGTAGACACATGATAACTGCATAACTTTGTGCCTCGGTTTTCTCTTAGTAGTTAATAATGAAGTTAAAGTTTATGAAGAGTCACATGCCTTGTCTGTTAAGTAAATAATTATATAATTCAATATTATTGTGACATGATGTTTTCATTTGTATATTATAGTGGGATAAGGTTTTTGAGGCATTAGAGCAGTGATGGCAAGCCTTTTAGACCTTTGAATGATACAAACAGCCCACTGCAGCACATGTGACATAGGTTCACCACTACTGCTCTAGAGCTCTAGAGTCTACTTTTTTGAATTTGTATGTATAAAACATTGTAATTTGTAATTAATGAAACTGTCAAACATTTGTGTATATTTATGAGATTGTATTCTTTTTAAATTTTTTTCCTGAATCTGACAGTAAGTGTTCTTTTTGGCCTTTTTGAAAAATATGAAATGTATATTTTATATTTTAGAAGCAATTTGTTTTTACTACAAAAATTATTCTGTAAATGTATTCATGTAGACTTTTTTCCCTTTAAGAAATTTTCCTGAGTAAGATGTACGATCTAACATTATTTATAGGTTCTGAGGAGTCCAATCCATTTCCATTTTCATTAACTGACCATATTAAAAAGAAATGTAAAGTATTATAGAGGTTCAGTATTAGCATTCTGTTTTTATCAAGTTGCTAAATATCACATACAAAGTATTAGAAAACTGTAAGTGTATAATTGCTATCAAAAAATTGTTTTTAATATATTTACAGCTTCCAAAGGCCTTTATTAGTCCTCGTTGACAGAAACATAGATTTGGCAACTCCTTTACACCATACTTGGACATATCAAGCATTGGTGCATGATGTACTGGTAAGAGGATAAGTACAGTACTTACTACCCAAATCTGGTAACATTCAGTGGTGCCCTTAATTTTAAACTAACACCATGCTACAGAAACAAAGAAGAGAAGGATGAAGCTAAAAAATATGAATAAAAATTAGTGTTGTGGATGTTGGAAAAGAGTGAAGCGTTGAAGTTTAAAGTTCCAAATTTATGATCTTTAAGTTATAGGATATATTAGTGGTATTTTTGACAATGATGAGGTAAAAGGATGAAGGAAAATAAGCATATCTTTGTAAATTTTTATAGTGAATAAGTAAAAAAAATACATAATGTATTTACATATACACAGTCCACCAAGAAAATGTATACACACTTCAGGAAAAGAAAAACTTGTATAAATATTTTAATACTAAATTTATTACATTGTAAGATTAATGCAAGTTACCTTTGGCTTCTACAAATACACGAGGTGCTCAAAATGGAGGCCATTAGCTTCCAGGCATTTATTAATATGGTGAACTGCTGCTTAGGCTACCTTGGTCATTGAGATTGCTGCACATACATTTTGAATTTCTTCTCTAAAGGCCAGCAGTGTAGTGAGTTTTCTGTAGTATATGACATCCTCTAAGGTCCCCATAGGAGGGTGACACCATCGGTTGAAAAAACATCATACTGTTTTTCCTTCCCTAAAGTGTGTATACATTTTTTAGTGGACTCTGTGCTGTGTGTCTATTTTTTTCTCCCCGATGAGAAAAGCTCCATTTGCTCCCTTTTCTCTGAGAATCAATTAAACCTCATGGTAAAAATAAGTAGTACTTTTTATATTACATTCTAAGTTTTCTGAAGTAATTCTCCATGTCTAATTTTATGCATAATGCAAAAAATTTGTATTTACTTGGCATATATTCATCAGCTAAATATTGTGTTTGGCATGTGATAAGCACAGATAAATAGCCCCAATCTTCAAAGGCTATGGAAAGAAAATAAATATATACACAGGTAATTTCTATCAAATAGTATGTAATAGCAGAATAGTCTTCATGTGATAGAAAATTAACACATAGAGGTCAAAGAATTTGAACCCAGGTCATTGGCTCTAAGATACTCACTAGTTTACTAACTCCTAGCCCAGGGATTGTAGTATATAATAGTATCATTATTGCAAAGATTGTCTGGAACGGCATATAAAAGGAAATGGAAGCTGTATGTGGTGGCACATTCCTGTAATCCTGTCATTCTGGGAGCCTGAGGCAGGGTGATCACAAATTCCAGCCCAGCCCAAGCAACTTAGTGACTTAGCAAGACTCTGCCTCAAAATTAAAAGAGGGAGGGAAACAAAGGCTCTGAGTTCAATCCCCAGTAATACATAAACACAAATAAAAATGAGGAGCTGAGGACATAGCCTAGTAGCTTAGTTGTATAGCACCTGTCTATGCTTAAAACCATGCTTGAGGCCCTGGTTTTAATCCCCAGCACCACACACACACACACAATGAGATCACCTGGAGAATGAATATAGATAGAAAAAAGTGGAGTACCAAGAACTGAACTCTGAGGGCCTTCTACATTTAAAAGTCAGGTTTCTGAGTAGGAACCAGCAGTGTAGTATGGGAAAGAGTGGCCAGTGAGATATGAGAACTATATCTGTGTTATTTTTGGAAGCTAATGAATTACGTGTTTCAAGGAGGAGGCAAGGAAAGCTGTTGACTAAGAAGTCATCTGTCCACATGACCATATCAGGGTCATTAGTGACTTGAATAAAAGCAGATTCCATACTACAGGAGCAAAACATTGAAATGATTTTAAGAGAGAATAGATAGAGGAACATTTTAAAACTGGAAAAGTGCGTTGTGGCACATGCCAGTAATCCCAGCGCTCAGAAGGCTGAAGCAGGAAGATCACCATGAGTTCAGGGGCAGCCCGAGCTACACATATGGAGACCTTGTCTCAAAAAACAAAGAAAAAAAACCACCCCAAAACAAACAAAAGAACTGTAAAAATGTTTTTCTGTGTAGGATAGCTAAGAAAGACAGTGATTGCCCAAAGGGAAGAGTGAGGTCAGAAAATACTTTTTTTGAAATGAGAGATATTATTGCGTGTTTATGTACCAGTTGGAATGATCAAGACAAATTGATGCAGGAGATGAGTGTCCTGCAGGTGGCATTAATGAGTAAAATAGAGCAGTTTTTCTCAATCTCCTCATTAACATTTTTGGACCAGATCATTGGGTGGGGGGCTGTCCTGTACATTGTAGGATGTTTACTGTTGTCCCTGGCCTCAGTCCTGTGTAATAGTGCCATTAGCATTCCCTCAGTTGTGACAACCAAAATGTCTTCACACACTGCCACATATACCCCAAGGGAGGAGAATAGGAAGGGGCAGTGTTGCCCCTGATAGAACCGCACTGCTTCAGGCTGGTGATGTAAGTTTCAGAATTAGAGTTGTTTTAGGAAAGAGGGCAGTTAAGAGTGTTGGAATACCAACAAAGACACCTAATTTCAACCCCAGGCCCACTGATACAAGTTGTGTGAGAAATGAAAAACAAATCATTGTCAGGCATGGTGGTACATTCCAATAATACCCGCTCTGCAAGGCTGAGGGAGAAAGGTTACAAGTTTCAGCCCAGCCTGGGCAATTTAGCAAGCCCCTGACTCAAAATTAGAAAAAAAAAAAAAATGAGGCTGTTGCTCTCTGCTACTGACTCTTGCTTGAAACAGTGAAACAGAATTTATACTAATTTATAGGGACTTTCATAAAGCATGCTTTTTTGCCACTCAGGAATACAACAGAAAATCTCAGTCACATGTGAGACTGAAGAGGGAGGATCACAAATTTGATTCTGTCTCATATAAAGAGAAATTTGGTCTCAAATCAAAAGAAAATGAACTGGGGATGTACCTCAGTGCAAAGGTCCTGAGTCCCTGGGTTTAATCCAGTACCGAAAAAAAACAACAACAAAAAAAACAACAACCCTGAAATGACCAGTTGTCTCAGAAAGCTGCAGAGGATAGCCTTTTGGAGTTCGGCTATAGCAAAAAAGTACAGGAGAAGTTTAGAAGGGGATGTTTTAAGTGGGAGATTTTGCTAGAGACTAAGTAGGAGTTCCAGATGTTATTACAGGATTTCAACTGTTGACTAAGAATGGGCGAGGGCGTATGAAAGGGACAGAGGGAAAGGAGTCATACAGGGATTTTAATGGACATAATGAGATAGACTTGAGAGTCTCAAATCGTATTTGGACTGACTCTTGGGTGATGCAAGGGGTGAGGGGCTTACTGAGAGCATACAGATTAGGGGTCACCTGTTCACTCCTCCCAGTGATGGTGTGGAGGATATCTAGAACATGGAGATACCTCGGGGTACTTTCTAATTCCTGAGCCTGATGTTTCCTGACCCATGTCTAACTCCCTCGGGTAGAGAAAATTAAAATACAAGGTGCTGTGAGTATAGTACAGTATAGGAGATAAGACACATGTAGAGGTACTTTCAGTGTAAAGGAATATGCTGAGTCCTCATTGTGAGGTGCATGACTTAGAACAGACATTCCCCAAATCTAACATACTTAGTGGGGTTTCCACTGTTCCAGCATGAAATGAAAATAATAATAAGCATGAGATGAGTTTTATACTGGCCATTATACTAATTTTTATTTCCTACTCTTTGAAGTCAAAATATCCTTTTACAAATAAAAGATGGTAAAAGTAGATGGTAGAGTTGCTTTTGTTTTAATCTTCACATAATAAAAAGTTGGCAGTCTTTGAAGAGGTTCATTACACTGCACAATTTACAGTGATTCTATTAATTTTAATTCAATTTCTAGATATGAATAAGCTACACCTGAGGTGTTATAGAATATATAATTATGGCATTATTGATTTTAAAATGTACTACTTTTGAAGTTTCTTCGAAGCTTTTAAAATTCTTATTTTACCCTTTGCCTCCACAAGATGGAGTAAAAGTTTAGAAAGGAATTAAGTAGAGTTGCAGTTTGCTTTCTATATCAAATATCTTTGAAAATCTGAAACACTGATAATTTATATATATTTGACCTTGGAAACAACTATAAACATTCAGAAAGCATGCCTGTATGTCAGAAAGATTATTTTTATTTAAACTGGAAAATACATTGTTCTGATGAAAAACTTGACAGTACCCATTTCCTATTATTGGGATGTAAGCAAAATCAGTACTTAGAAAATCATTGTTCCTTGTTATTTTATTTAGGTTGTGGAAGGGGTAGATTTGATTATTCAGCTGTGTTTGATTGTTCCTTTTTTTAAATCTTGGAATTTCTTTATATCTTTTGTCCTCTATTAGTGACTCTTACTAGAAACAGTGAAACAGAATTTATTCTAATATATAGGCACTTTCATAAAGCATGCTTTTTTTGCCACTCAGGAATACAACAAAAAAATCCCAGTCACTCAGGAGATGAGGCAGGAGGATCACAAGTTTGAGGCCAGCCAGCCTGCACAACTGGAGAGATTCTGTCTCAAATAAAAAAATAAGAAGGACTGGGGATGTGCCTTAGTGCAGAGGTCCTAAATTCAATCTCCACTAATAGGCATACACACGAGTACAACAGGAATATGTAATATGCATATATTATATATTTCTTTTCCAATACTAGAGATTAGACCCAGGGCCTTTGCACTGAGCTACATCCCCAGCCCCCCGTCATCACCCCCCCCCCTTTTTGGTACCAGGAATTGAACTTAGGACCTTGTGCTTGTGAGGCAGGCGGCAGCACCACTGAGCTAAATCCCTGGCCCCCATGCCCCATTTATTGAGACACGGCCTTACCTCGTTCCTAATTTTCCCAGTTTGATCTTGCTCTTGCAGTCCTATGCCTCAGCCTCCCAGAATGCTGGACTCACAGGTGCATACCACCATGCCTGACTCAAACATCTGTTTTTCCTAACCTCTAGTCTAGAGACTGAATAAATGGCTTATGAGTTGAAATTACCACATAATGATTACAGAAAATGTTTGTATATTGCCAGCAATGTCTGTGGCAGGGTTTCCAGCTAATGATTCCAAAGTTAAAAAGAATACTTGTTTTAATGAGTGAGCAAGCTTCCCAGACATTGCTGATGCTTACAGAACACCTGGGGCTCTGAAGTAGATGAGGTTGAGCTGCTTAGTCTAAGCCAACCTTCAAACTTCTTTTGTATAAAGTATTTATTCAAAATAGCTCTTGTTCCTTGTATAATCTGGGTCTCTAAGGGGAAGCTTTTATCAATCATAATGATTTAAATATTTAGGATGATGAAACCATCTCACAGTCATTATGGCAAAAACAATTATGGTTTGCACTTCAGATTTTTTTTAATTCTTAGGGAATATTTCAAAAACAAAATTAAATAATCCTATATTGAACCCCCATGTGTATCATTCAGCTTCTTGTTATTATCTGATTTTTATGTATGAATACTTTTATGTATCTGTTTTAAAAAGATAGTTCATCAGGTATGGTGCCACACTCATATCTCAGCAGTCTGGGAGACAGGCAGCAGGGTCTCAAATTCAAGACCACCCTGGGAAATTTAGTGACTTAGCAAAACCCTGTCTCAAAGAAAAAAGTGGGGTGGGGGGAGACTAGGGATATGGCTGAGCATGAAGGCCCTGGGTTCAATCCCCAGTGCTGAAAAAAGAAAAAAAAAAACATTTTTATTATGCCCAACAAAATTAAAAATAATTCCTCGGCAATATCCAGTGCAAGCTCTGTGTTCCTAATTATTTCCAAATCATTTCAAAGCTATGTATCTATAGTTTGTTCAGATAAGGATATAAATAATAACCGTAGGTTACACTGGTTGATATCTTTCATAATTCTCAGTTTGTAGTTCTTCCCTCTCCACCCTTTTTTATTGCCATATTTTGGTCCAGGGAATTTGGTCATTTTTCTATAGAATTCTATAGAATTTTACTATATTTCTACATTTGACTGATTTTATCCTCATAGTACAATTTAACATGCTTCTCTATCCCTAGTATTTCCAGTGAACCCACAGATCTAGAAATTTGTCAGATTTGGGTCAATTCTTTGTAAAGACCACTAAGAGCAGGGTTACATAGTTTGTATTTTATGGCATCAGAAGGTACAATGTCAGTTTGTCCCAATGTTAACGATGACATTGAACAGTGGGTTTGTTTATTATCAACACAGCCTAACCATTACACAATTCTCCATAAATCTTTTTTTTTTTTTTTGGTACTCGGGACCTTACGCTTGCGAGGCAGGCAGCAGAACCACTGAGCTAAATCCCCAGCCCTCCATAAATCTTTTTGCTAAAGGTTTTGGTGTCATTGACAATTGTTTTCTCTTTGTTATATTAACTAACAATGGCAAATAGCAATTCCTTACTATTGTTATTCTATGTGCATTTTTATTAACATGCTTATATACAGAAATTTCCTTTTCAACTACTTAGAACAAATGCTTGATTCTTTTTATTTGTGAACTTTTAGTTTGAGCTAACTCCCTAACAATCTATGAAGGCTGTCAGTGAAGTTAGTTGTTCAGTTTTTTAGTATTGTTTTATCAACTAATGAATTTTTATATTTGAGATATATTCAAACTATTATTCATTTTGATGCTCAAATTACCCCTTTTTAGTCTGTCATTTTGGACTCAGTGTCCTCTTTACATGACTCTATTAGTTTTTGATAGCTTCTTAGGTTCAGGTACTATAAAGTTCCTGGCTTATTTCAAATGGTTCAGACCTGTACTCAGTCATTTCTCCAAAAGCTTTAGTTCCTTGAGTGACAAATAGTACTTGGAGACCACAATCTGGGATGCTGCTTATTTCTACTGAAATATCTTTGCTTCTGTACTTTCAGTGGTAATATTTTATGATGTTTCCCATTCTCTAGAATTAAAGAACTCATTTTGTTATAAATCACAGTAATAAAATGAAATTGTAAAATTGTATTAGCGGCCATTAATTTTGCATACAATTTAAAAGCCTCAATGTAGGGCTGATTCTCTGTTTCATTCTAAAGAGTATGCTTTAATCTTTGTTGTCCTTGAGTTTTATTTGACAGGCTAATTTATATGAGCCAAAGAAACCATGTGACTGTTAGGTAAAGCAGAAAATACTTGGATTTAAATTGTAGGATGATTTAAAATCCACACATCATCATCATCATCATCATCATCATCATCATGAATGTTTGTTTCTTCAGCCATTCAAGAAAGAAGTGTTATTACAAATGATTTATATAATTTTAGCTATAAGCCCATGTATTAATATGTATGTGTCTCTTGTTAAATACAAGGTCTAGCGTGTAACTTGTGGTTCTTCCAAAGCTTCTGGACTCTTCTCATTGAGCTTTATAGTTATCCATGCTCACTGAAGTAGGAGATTGTTTAATAGTTGTATATAATTAGTTTTTCAGTGAGAAATAGAATTGCAGTTTCCAGGAACTTCCTCTAAATTGTGTTGTTAGAGGCATAATCACTAGTAGATCATTCAGGGACAGTAGAAATAAATTTAGACTACCTCTTGCTTAGGAATTTAGTGTCCAAAATTTCCCCTCACGGAAATAAGTTTTAAGGAAGATCTTTGAAGAATTAAATTTTCAAATAATGTTTAATTTTGTCAGAGACATTGGTATTAGATCAATCCTGATGTTTTGTTAGTCTATTGATTCATTTTAAGAAGACAATGATACTTATACCTGTCTTAGATTTGTCTTGTGTTTAACATTTTAAAGATTGCCTTGTAGTTGACAAAAAGCAATGAAACTCAGTTTTTCATTAACTGTTAAAGTAAATCTCAAGTCTAAAGGAAATTGTGACTTATAGAAGTATTTGCCTGCTCTAGAGAAAATACACGTGTGTCTTCACACTTTCTATCATTTTTTTCACTGATGTTATCCCTAGACCCCACACTCTTAAGATGAAGATTTTCTCTAGAAGGTGCACTCCTTTTTGGAGATTAGACTTCTTAACTTTGTGTGAGAAAACATCAGCGTTCATCTTCAAATGACTGAAAGCATGTTGCTTTGCCGTAGGACAGACTAGGAACCAGAGCTTTGGGAGATAATGCAGCTGATGGGTAGTTTTCTTTCCTCTTCGTTACATCATTCAGTTCAGTCCACTTCCATCATTATTACAAAATATATGTGTGTGTGTGTGTGTGTGTGTGTGTGTGTGTGTGTTCCATAGTTTTATATGTTTTTCCTGCTGTACTCAGTTTCCTTCTTATTGATTAACTTGATAGTACAAGTTAAGGGATCTCATTAGGGTAAGCTATTATACCTCAGTAAGAAAATCTGGTTGTTATTTATGACTCCAAAGTACAGGTTAATTGAATCAACTGGTTTTTTAATAATTACTGTAATACTGTTTGAAGTTAAAAGAGTAATAAATTCTTGCCGAATAAAAATTATCTTTATTTTACTTGGCTTTTTTAATGTGTGAATATAAATCTTAGTTCTGCATAAATAGATGTCACCTCTATTATCCACAGGTAATTTTGTTAACATAACTATCAGTGGCTCTATTGTGAAAGAAAAACAAGACTGCTGAAGTCTTGTCAGTGCAAATTGTTTTTATTTGGTGATTTGAGGCACTATTGTCCAGTCTTTTAAGTCAGGAAAATGTGACTTTCAGTGGAAACCATGTTAAAACCAATTCTGTTGTCTTTTGTTTGCGTATAAACGTTCAGTTGCTTTAACATGATTGAGCTCAGCACAGAGTGTTCTAATTTCCCAATTTTCAAGGTTGAAATTACTTTCTCTTATTTGCCTTGCTATTATGCAAACAATGGAAATGTTCTTACTGCTATTATGTTCTCAGAGCTCTTAACATCTTTTATTCTTTTTCATTTTGTGTTTTAAGTATTTCATCAATACTTCAGTAATGATATGCTCCCCTATTTTTAGATCAGTAATTTTGCTAACAAGTTACTTTTATTTTGAATGAGCTGTGTCATCACCATGGAAATAGTATTTTGCTAGAAATTCTAGTTAATAAAGCTTAACTATTTAAAGATGTTTCCCATCAGTATCTTGTTAGATAATTTTTAAAGCTAGGATTCTTCTCAGATGTAACTATTATTATCTGTTTGTTATTTATATTTATTGCATAAAGTGCTTTTCTACAGTTCTGCTATATTTACCTTATCATATGGGTGATTTTTGCAAAGTGTAGGTTACATATGGGAAACTCAGAGGAATTTAAAAAGATCACTGATATTCTTGATCTATAATATGAGTGGGTCTATAGGAAAGACAATATTAACAGGTTGAAATATAACAGTATATTCTTTATCATCCTGATCATTTGTTGTAACTCTGTTCTTTAAAATGCCTATTTTGTAACCACCATTTTCTACACTGCAGTGATTTCAAGTGAAAGGATCTGATTCTAAGCAGCTCTGTTCTTTCTATGATAGAATAATCATAATGCCTAAAAACAGTGCCCCTAAAATCAGACAGCTGGGATTTAATCTTGGTTCTGCCACATATTTCTATATAACCTTGGGTAATAAACTACTTCTCTGTGCTTCAGTTTTTTCATCTTTGAAGTAGGAATTTGAACTATGAATCAGGATTATTGTAAAAATCAAGTGACTTAGTATAAAGTGCTAAGAATAGTATCTTGCACATAAAAGACAGCTTTTCTGAATTTTCTCTGATGGACTTTACTTATATAAGAAGACTGCCTCATTGTTTCTGTACTTTAACAGAAAACAGATATGTTGCTCCATTATGGCAGTTAGACATATATATATATATTTCACACTCTTTTATGTCAAAGGAGAAAGTGGCAGGAAATAAGCTATTATAAAAGATTTATTTAGAAAGTTACAGGGTATACTCTAGGTATTGTTAGCCTTGTTTTATGTGGAAATTAAATTGTATTCAGTATACATTTTTTAATTAAGTTTACTGGTACATTTTATATATACATAATGATCACATTCATCATAGGGAATTTGTACCTGTACATGATATATCTCGATTCTTTTTTTTAGCCCATTCCCCTACCCTCCCTTCAACCCCTCTTCCCCTCCTCATGTACAAAATCTTTGTTTCCATTTTTTCCTTCTATTCTCATTTTTTTTCTTTTCCATCCTTTCTTTCCCTCACCTCCCTCCCTAGTTCCTCTACCCATTTGAACATTTTCTTCTGTTTCACAATAACACTTATACATTTTTATCCTCATTTACACTTTTAGTTTCTCACACCAGAGAAATGGTGCAGTATTTACACATGTATGTCCGATTTATTTCACTTAAGAGTATGGTCTCAAGGTGCATCCATTTAATTATAAATGTCTCAAGTTTACGTTTCCTTATGGCTGAGTAGTACTCCATTGTATAAAAAACCCTACATCTTTATCCATTCATCGGTTGGTGGGCACTTGGGCTGTTTCCAAGATTTAGCTATTATGAACTGTGCCGCTATAAACATGGGTGTGCATATATTGCTGTGGTATGATGCCTTTAATTCTTTCGGGAAGATACCCAGCAGGGGAATAGCTGAGTCAGATCGGACCTCTAGTCCTAGTTTTTTGGGGAGTCTCCACAGATTTCCACAGTGGTTGCACCAGTCTGCATGCCAACCAACAGTGAGGAGGGTTCCTCTTTCCCCACATCCTAGCCAGCATTTGTTATTGGTTAACTTCTTGATAGCAGCCATTTTTTCTGGAGTGAGGTGGAATCTCAGTGGGGGTTTTTTGTTTGTTTTGTTTTGGTACCAGGGAACGAACTCAGGACCTTGCGCTTGCGAGGCAGGGGTGGTGCCACTGAGCTAAATACCCTGTGTGTGTTGTTTTAATTTACATCTCTTGAATGACCAGCAGTGTTGAATGTTTTTTCACATTTTATTTGCTGTTTCTGCTTTGCGTCTGAGAATTATCTGTTCATTTCAGATACTCATTTTTTGGATTGGGTTTTTAAATTTGAGGGGTCTGATTTTTTTTGAGTTCTTTGTATATCTAGATAGTCCTTTGTCTGAGGAGCAGCTGGCAAAAAATTTTTTTCCACACTGGGCTGTCTCTTCACTTTGGTTGGTGGTTTCTCATGCTGTGCAAAAGCTTTTTAGTAAGATGAGATCCCAGTTGTTGATTCTTTGTGATAGTTCCTGTGCAGTTGGGTTTTTGTTCATAAAGTCTTTCCCTATACCAGTGTCTTCAAGAGTTCTACCTAATCTGTCTTCCAGCTGATATAGCATTTCTCTTTTAATGTTTAGATCTTTGATCCATTTCAATTTTAGTTTAGTGCATGGTGAAAAATATGGGTCTAGTTTTAATCCTTGGCGTGTGGTAACTCAGTTTTCCCAACACCATTTATTAAAGAGGCTATTTTTCTTCCAGTGAAGATGTTTGGCTCTTTTGTCAAAGATAACATGCTGAGTATGTTTGAAGTTGTTTCTGCATCTTCTAATTTGTTCCATCGATCCTGGATGTCTGTTTTTTTGACAGTACCGTGCTGTCTTTAATCACAGTAGCTTTGTAGTATAATTTCACGTCAGGGATTTTGATGCCCCCTGCCTTGCCTTTGTTGCCTAGAACTGCCTTTGCTATTCTAGGTCTCTTCTGGTACCAAATGAATTTTACGATCTTTTCCTCTAATGCTGTTGGAATTTTGATTGAGATTGCATTAAATCTGTATAATAGTTTTGGAAGTATAGCCATTTGCACTACATTAGTTCTTCCTACCCAAGAACAAAAGATATCTTTCTATTTTCTGATATCCCCTTTGATCTCTTTTTTCAGAGTACTGTAGTTTTCATTTTGTTTGTTTTTTGGTACCGGAGATCCAACTCAGGTTCTTGTGTTTGCGAGGCGGGCGGCGGAACCACTGAGCTAAATCCCCGACCCTAGAGTACTGTAGTTTTCAATGTTGAGGTCTTTACTTCCTTCATTGGACTGATTCCTAGGTATTTCTTTTTTGGGAGGCGGGGGGAATGCTATTTTGAAAAGAAAGGTGTTGTTTCCCTAATTTCTGTCTCAGTGAGTTTGATATTCATGTACAAGAATGCTATTGATTTTTGAGTGCTGACTTTGCACTTCATCTTAGTCAAAAGGAGGAGAAGCGATCTGAGTGTTGACTTTGTATCCAGCTATGCTACTGAATTTGGTTATTAAGTCTAGAAGTCTTTTGCTGGAATTTTGGGGGTCTTCTCTGTATTCAATATATTTAGATTGCCAAGAGCTAGAATATCATTAATTTAAAATGTACCTCAGTGCCTTAGAACTAAGATGTTTCTGTCACAGGCAAACTTAGTAATTTCTCCATGTAGTTTCTTGCTCATCATTCTTTATCTCACTTGTTAATAGCCATTTTTTTTAACTTGCTATTGAATAAAGGTGAACTATAGAATACTCCTGTTACATAGGGAAAAACACAAGTCTAATGCAAGAAGGTGTAGAAAGGAGAGAAAAGATACTTCTGTGTTTGCCTGTTGTATGTTTGGTTTTTTTATCTTTTTTGAGAAAGATTTTTAAAAAATCAAGCATCACGTGAGTAAATTAATCTGAAGTAGAAAAGTTTTAACAAAAACTTTTTACTCATCTTGCTTTTTTTACTCAAAAAGTTTTTACTTATCTTGCTGGCTTTTAGTATTTATGTAAAAGGGAATGCTATAATTACTGTAGCTTCTACTTTAATATTTTAAAAAATATAGTCCATCAATAAAGCAACACCAGAATGTTAAGACTGTCTCAGAGTTTAAATGTTACATTTTTTCCAGACTTACATATTTATATAGAATTACACTTACAGTCCCATCACTTGGGAGGCTGAGGTGGGAGGACTGCAAGTTTGAGACCAGCCTGGCACACAGTGTGAGTTTGAAGCCTGTCTGAGCTACAAAATGAGAACCTGTCGCAAAAAATGAAAAAAAAAAAATATATATATATTTATGATTATTTCTTTTTTACTAGAAACAACCAGGCACCAAGAAGCTTAGTCAAATAAATTGATAAAGCCAAATAGAGACCTACTGAGTGGCCATGATAAAGATGAGGAAACCATAACTCTACAGATCTAGAAAGCACCCCCCAAAGAATGTATATATATACACACACATTCCCATCTTCATCCATCTTCAAAATTAAAAGAATATGCTTATGCTAGTATAAATATAAAATGCATATAAAGATTTTTCTAAAAGGACACATAAGGGGCCTTATCATGATTTTTTTCTTTATATAATTAAAATATTAATCACATCTAGTTCTGTTAAACTGATAAACTTTATAAGAATGATAAGTACATTTGTATATATATAAAAGCGTGGAGGAATTCCTTTTTAAATTTTAGATCTGTATTTTGTCCTCAGAAATATTAGGAAGGGTAGCCAGAACTGTATGTTGATCATTTTCCATGTAGAAAATGTTATGGCTCTTAAACTCAGAAAATAGTTATTTAAACAGGATTACTTTTTTCATAGGATTTCCACTTAAACAGAGTAAATTTGGAAGAATCTTCAGGAGTGGAAAACTCTCCAGCTGGTGCTAGACCAAAGAGAAAAAACAAGAAGTCTTATGATTTAACTCCAGTTGATAAATTTTGGCAGAAACATAAAGGAAGGTAAATAAGAAAAATATCACTAAGATTTTTCCCTTAAAGAGAAATGAAGATGGTATATAACCTAAATGAATTTGAGAAAAATATCAAAAGGTCATGGTGGTTCATTCTCATAATGAACGGGAGCTATAATTAAATAGCCCATAGATATATATCTTTATTGCTTCATTTATTCCTGTTTCCTGTGGTTTTTGTTAGTAATTATTTTGTAGGGGCCACTTCTCTTTTCAATAAACTCATCCCATTAGATTTTGCAAATTTCACAGATACTCTTTCTGACTACAGTGACCCTTTACAAGACCATCCTTTTCTTTCTTTCTTTTTTTTTTTCTCCCTTGTAGTACTGGGGATTGAACCCAGGGCCTTCACACTGAGCTACATCTCCAGTCCTTTTTTATTTTTTATTTTGAGATAGGCTCACACTAAGTTGCCCAGGCTGGACTCAAACCTGCCGTCCTCCTGCCTCAGCCTCCAAGAGTGCTGGAACCACCATGCCTAGCTTCTACCTTTGTTTAAATGAGTTTTTGTGATAGGGGACTTTGAAATGAGATTTTTCCTTTTTGGTCCATGATTTCCTTCACTAACACATTCACAGCAACGCCGTCGTTCATATGTCTCCCTCTCAGGTAGCTCTGATCTGAATTCGATTTTCCCCACCAGCTTGAACTACCAGTGATGCATGCATGACTGTCCCATTGGGCAGCTTGTACCGCTTCTTGGGTGTCTTTGATTACAGTAACGCAAAAAAAAAGCACTGATTTAGCAGACCATATGTTATCATATATAGTCCCTTAAGAAAAATATTAAAATGGTATAAAAAATTGTAATCTCAGGGGTCTTTGATAACAGTGATGCAAAGAAAGGCATCAATTTAGCAGACTACATGTCATCATACTATAGTTCCTTACATTAAAATGGCATAAAAAATTCTGATACAGCTAATTTGAGGTACAGCTGTTATAAATGCATATTATACACACCAGCAATGGGGTACTTGTAAGATTTCCTTGTTAAAATTTAGAGAATTAATTATGGATAAACTATTCAAAAATATGAATGCATTTCTTTTAATTTAGTGAAATAAATTTGTTGATTATTATAATAATTTAATTGGTATGAATAGTATTAACATTTATATTTGGACAGTATTCAAATCAAAGAACTAACTAGATTTGGTCCATTTATAGACTTTTTGTTAATTTTATTAGTAAAAAGACCATTAAAAGTGATTAGATCTGTTTGTACCACCAGTGGTACAAGCTGCCTGATGGGACAGTCATGCCTGGTGATTCAAGCCGGTGGGAACATGTTAAGCCTCGTATTATATATCTGTAGGTGGAGTGCCCCAAAGACTTATTCAAAGTATGTTAGAAATTATGAGTTAAATAATTGTAGTGATTTGCCATGTGATTTGTTGTAGGCAGATATATATATCCCACGTGTTTTTAAATGTTAGTACTTGATAGGATTGGTAATTGCTATAAAAGTTATCTAGCTATTTGGTTAGAGAAAATATTTCTCAGAGAAATAGAATGCTATTTATCAATTACAGGAATATTAATATTTGAAATAAATATAGATAACAATATAGATCTATTTGCATACTTCATGTAACTGTTGTCTGGGGCCTCGTTTAACTTTTATGTTTAAAGAGAAATAGGATACAAACTTGGCTTAACATGGTGGGGTTTTTTTAAAATAAGTTTTTACTTTCTCTGCAAGGAAAAGGTACTGTCTCTGACTATTTTGAGTACTACTAAAATTTATTTTACTTTCAATAATATTCTTTCCTTTGGAATTCTACAGTCTACATTCCCCTCCAGAATGGTGGAATACAAGAAATTGAAATTCATTGGGGAGACATTATTGTTACAGGATATAGGATGTTTTAAAATTGACATCCCCATCACAGCTGAGACAGAATCTAACTAAAGCCATCTCCATAGTAGTGACCCTAATTGATCTTCAACCTGCAATACAAAAACAATAGAAATATGAGAAAGTAAGGCATCAAGATGCCTCCAAAAAGCTTAACTCCCCAAAAGCTGATCTTGACACTGATGTAGACAAATTACAAAGAATTCAAAAACTAAATGTCCAAAATGTTTGAAGAGATCAAAGAAGAAACACATAAGCAAATTCATAAGATGACTGGTGAGCTTAAAGAGGATTTCATTAGACAAATACAGTATTTTACTAATAAAATATTTGAGCTTAAAAAATCAAGTTAAACAGTATTAAAATGTGTTACATACATGTACCAACTTCCCAAAGAATATAAATAAACGTGTACTAATAAAATTTAAAAATTTTTTTAATTAAAAAATGTGAGTGACCATTTTGGTAAAGAATTAGAAATTGTGAAAGGAAAGCAAGCAAAAATAAAAAATATGAAAAATTTAATAGAAAGCACAGGTATCAGATTTGATGAATATGAAAACAGTCTCAGAAATTGAAAACAAGTTGGAAGTAATAAATCATAAGCTCAGTGAACTCCTAAAAATGACAAGATACCATGATGTCTGGATCCAATAACTGCTATATGACTCAAAAAAAAAAAAAAAAACAAACCCTCAGAATCAGAGGAATAAGGAACCATTAGAAGATGACTCAAAAGGTATAAAAAATGTATTCACTGCAGTCATAGCAGGAAAAATTGCAAATCTAGGGAAACAATTCAGTACTCAAGTACAAGAGGTATATAAGAACCCCAGATAGTCATGGCCAGAAAAAAATCTACCTACCACACCTCATAATCAAAGTTCCAGAAATTGAACAAAAGGAAAGAATACTAAAAACCATTAGGGAAAACAAGTAACCTATGAAGGCAGGCACACCAGAGTAACAGCAGATTTCTCAGCAGACACCTTAAATACCAGGAGAGCTTGGAGTAAAGTGTTTCAAGCTCCAAAAGGAAACAATTGCCAACCCAGACTTCTATAATCCTGCACATTTAGCATTCAGAATTGACAGAGAAGTAAAGACTTTTCACAACAAAGAAATTGTAAAGAAGTACCAGTAAACTAGCATTACAGAAAATACTTCAGGGAATCCTGGACAGAAATGATTCCACCATCTCCAAAGATCCATAAGGAAAATACAGATCTAATTGAAAGAGTAGTTAAATGAAAGGGAAAAAAATCAAGGAATCAGTGCTGGAAAAATAATGCAATGATAAAACTTAATAAATACAACAATAACTCTCAGTATCAATGGTCTTAGGTCTCCAAAAGACAAAGACTAGCAGATTGGATCAAGAAGCAAAATGGAACTATATGTTGCCTATAGGAGACACACTATCCACAGAGAAGCATATAGACAAAGTGAAAGGATGGTTCCATGCAACCAGAGCCCAAAAGCAAGCAGAAATAGCCATAATATTTTCAGACACAGTAGACTTTAAGCCAAAACTGATCAGAAGAGACAAAGATGGCTACTATATACTTGTAAAGGGACCATTTCAGTGGGAAGAGAGAGCAATTTTATATATGCACCAAACGTTGGCACAACCAACTTCATAAAACAAAAACCACAGGACATAAAAAGACACTAAGGCAGTCATAGTGGGGAACTTCAATACTCCATTCTCACAAATAGGTCAACTAGACAAGAAAATCAACAAAGAAATACCAGAGTTAAATGATCCCATTGAATAAGACTTAACAGATAATCTACAGTGTTTCATCCAACAACATAATGGAACTTTTTCCAAATAGACCATATCTTAGATCATAAAGCATGGTTAAATAAATGCAAAAGAACTGAAATAATCCACAGCATGCTATCAGATTATAATGGAAGGAAACCAGAAATCAACCCCAAACATATGGAGATTAAAGAATACATTATTGAATAGTCAGTGGCTCACAGAAGGAATCAAAAGTTCCTAAACTCAAATGACAGTGGAAGCACTGTGTACATACCAAAACCTATGGGACTAAATGAAAGCACTCCTAAGAAGGAAGTTTATAGTGGTGAACCCACACATTAAAAGAACAGAGGTGATGCCAAAAAACACAATGGTGTACCTCAAGGTCCTGGAAAAAAAAATCCAACCCAAAACTAGTAGAAAGAAGTAAAGATTAGAAATTAAAATTGAGACTTAAAAAAACAATACAAAGGATCTGTGAATAATAGAATTGGTTCTTCGAAAGGATAAACAAGATTGGTAAACAATTTTAAATTTAACAAAAGAAAAACCCTTATTAATGCAGATAGAAATGAAAAAGGTAAAATCACTGTGGACACCACTGAAATCCACAGAATTATAAAAATGATTTAGAAAATCATTCCAATAAATTGGAGAACTTATAATAGAGAAATGCCTAGATGCATACGAATCACAAAAATTGCGCTAAGATAACCCTCAACAAGGCAGCGATGGGCAGTGAAATGAAAACAGAAATAGGGGCCAGGAATTTAGCTCAGTGGTTCAAGCACCTGCCTCGCAAGCACAGGGTCTCAAGTTTGATCCCCAGTTTAAAAAAAAACAAAAACCCTACCAAGAAAAGCCTAGGACCTAATGGATTCACTGTATAATCCTACCAGAACTTCAGGGAAGATCCAACACCAATACTCCTTAAACTTTTCCATGATATTGAAAGGGATGGAGCACAACCAAACTCATTCCTGGAGGCTAGCATTACCCTGATAACCAAATCCTACACAAGGACTTAATAAAAGAAAATGACAGGCCAGTCTCCTTAATGAACATAGATGCAAAAATCCTCAAGGTATTAGCAAACAAAGTATCAAATCATTAAAAATATCACGCATGCATCATGACTGAGTTGACTTTATTCCAGGGATGAAACATGCGTAAGTCTATAAATATAACATAATACAATACATAAATAGAAACAAGAACAAAAATCACTTGATCATCTTAGTAGATGCAAAAAAATCCTTTGACAAAATCCAACACCCTTCAAGATAAAAATCCTGACAAAAAAATGAAAGCAATTTATGACAACCCACTGCCAACATCATACTAAATAGGGAAAAACTGAAAGCTAAACTCAGCTGTAAATTTTACTGTAAAATCAGAAACAAGACCAGGGTGTCTACTCTCACCTCTTCTGTTCGATATAGTATTCAAAACTTTAGCCAGGGCAGTTGGACAAGAGAAAGATATAGAAATGATTTGAATAGGATGGGAAAAATACAGACTATTCTTACTTGCAGATGACATGATTGCTTACATAGAAGACCCAAAAATCTCCACCAAAAGACTCACAGAATTAATAAATTCAGCAAAGACACAGGATACAAAATCAGTACACAAAAACCAGTAATGTTCTTGTACCCCAATAGCGAAACCCCAAGAAAGAAATCAGGGAAACAATCCCATTCACAATAGCTTAAAAGAAAAAATTATATACCTAGGAATTAACCAGGGGTATAATGAAAACTATAGTACTCTGAAAAAAGAGATTGAAGAGGAAAAATGGAAAGGCATCTCCCGGTTCCTGGATAGGCAGAACAACATTGTCAGAATGGCTACGCTGCCAAAAATGATATATAGATTTAAAGCAATCCCATCAAAATACCAACAGTATTCTTCACAGAACTAGAAAAACAATCCTAAAATTTATATGGAACCCAGAATACCAAAAGAAATCCTGGGCAACAAGAGCAAAGTAGGAAGCATCACAATCCCTCATTGCAAGTTTTGTTACAGAGCTGCAGTGATACAGACAGCATAGTACTGGCACAAAAACACATGTGAATCATTGGAAAAGAACTGAGGATACAAAAACAAACCCAGGCCTATTTAGCTATGTGATCTTCAACAAAGGAACCAAAAATATAAACTGGAGAAAAGATTGCCTCAACAAATGGTGCTGGAAGAAACTGGTTATCCACATGCAGAAAAATGAATATAGACCCATATTTCTCACCCTGTACTAAAATAAAAATGGATTAAAGACCTAGATATAAAAACAAAAACACTAAATCTGCTGGAAGATAAAAATGACTCGAAGTCACAGGAATGTGCAAGGACTTTCTGAACAGAACCCCAGTTGCACAAGACATGGCACCAACAGTCAGCTTGTATCAGGTCAAATTAAACAGCTTCTGCAAAACAAAGGAAACAACAATGAATGGGAAATGAATTTTGCCAACCACACCTCAAATGGGGGACTAATACCTAGAATATATAAAGAACTAAAAAAATTAGATCTCCCCAAAGTAAAAAGCCAATCAAAAAAAAGTGGAAACTTGAATAGACACTTCTCAAAAGAAGTACAAATGGCCAATATGTACATGAAAAAACATCAGTAGCCATTAGAGAAATGCAAATCAACATTGAGATTCCATCTTACTCCAGAAACAATGGCTGTTATCAAGAAATCAAAAAACAAGTCCTGGCAATGATAAGGGGGGGAAAAAAGGAAACTTCTGCATTATTGGTGGCTTTGTAAACTAGTACAACCACTATGAGAATCAGTATATAGATTCCTCAGAACACTAACAATAGAAATTCATTTGAACCAGCTATACCTCTTTTGAGTATATCCCCAGAAGAGCTAAAAGACCTCATATTATATTCATACTCATGTTTATGACAGCACAACTCACAGTAGTTAAATCTTGGAAGTAGCCTGTATACCCAACAACAGATGAATGGAGTTTTTAAAAATGTATATATACGTAAGAGTAGTACTCAGCCATAAAAAGATAAATTTGAGTCATTTTTGGAAAATGGATGCCTTTTGAGTTCATAATGTTAAGTGGAATAAAAATAAGACACTGAGCATTAAATATCACAGGGTTTCTCTTCTAGAAACCCAAAGTATAAATAAACAACAAAGTAAAAGAAGATAGGAAATGGAGGTAGACTTTCTGGACATGAGAAAGGATCTGGGGGTAGCGGAGATGGGAGAGGAGAAGAGGAAGTAAAGGTTCAGGATGTGATAGGTATATGTACTAATTAATATCCCACAATATTCATTATCACAAACATACTAATACATTTTTAAAAGCTCATTAAACCTACAGCCATGCCACCCTGAATGCACCTGATCTTGTCCAAAAAGCTCATTAAGAGCAAAATAAAATTGACATTCCCTAACAGAGAAAAAACTCTTAATTCATTTATAAAAAGAATGAAAACTTTTTTCTATCTTCTGTATATCACATTTAGAACAATCTAAGAGGACATTTAAATATTGAAAACTGTATATTTTTATGAAGAAATTGAGTTCTTACCCTGCAAATTGTACTACAATAAAGATGGGGACAAGGACCCTGAGTCAGCAGAGTTCAATAAATGACTTGACTCACTCTCACTTCATTTTCTCGTCAGTAAAATGGTTGAGGTTATAATTCTACCTTTTGCCTTGATCTCAAGATTTTTTAAGATTAGATGAGTTAATGACTATAAAAATTTATCTGCAGTTATGTACCTCCTGTTGGTAAAGACAAAAATGCAACTCAATTTTGTCAAATCCCAAAAAAGTGCTTTGTCTTAACTAATATATATTACTATTCCTACAACAGATTGGTTAGGAGTAAAGTAATAGAGATAAACACTTAACATATTTGACATATAGTAAATATTCAATAAATGTAAGGAGTTGCCCTTCTTAGCTCTGAAACCAAAAGACATTGGAGATTTTGAGGCTATTGGAATTAAACCAGCACATTATAGATGAAGCTTTCTCATAGAATAAGGGCTTTCTTATAAAAGGTAGTTCTCATTATAATTAGATGGA
Source organism: Heterocephalus glaber (assembly GCF_053883595.1). Lineage (NCBI taxonomy): Eukaryota > Metazoa > Chordata > Mammalia > Rodentia > Bathyergidae > Heterocephalus > Heterocephalus glaber. The sequence continues at coordinate 11,831,615 of NW_028258403.1, forward strand.
ACAAGGACTTCTGACCATTCAGTGTAGTGCTGAGGCCTCGATGCTATTTTTCACCAACATATACTGCTGGAGTCAGAGTAAGTGCCAGGAGTTTTTGGGTAAAATTGTTCTATGTTCCTCCAAATCCTTTCTGAACTACTGTCTTTTCTGCCCATCTCCATTGGATGAAATGTGCTGATCATTAGTAAGATGTCTTCAAATGTCAGAGCTGAAGAAAGGAAGGTTTTTATTTCACTGTTGAAAGAGGAGAAAGCACCTGGCCTTCTGAAAGGCTGTGTAGAGCAGTGGTGGCAAACCTACCCCACGAATGCCAACGAGGGCTGTTTGTATCTTTGCAAACTCTAAATGGTTTGTCTTCACTGGTATAGTTGAAAAATACTCATCTTAAAACCACTTTATGGTCAGTATACATCTAGAATTTTTCAAGTTTAGTCTTATGTTACACTTCTACCTAAGCTGCTTCAGGATTGCAGATATATCTGAAGTCTACAGAAAGGACCGATGAACTGCCATGGCCTGAGGAAGATATCAAGCAGAAAGCCCACCAAAACTGGGCAAGTACTATTTTTACCAACAAGGATATTAACAATACTGAATTACAGTATTTTTTTTCTCACAATTACTTGTAGGTGATACTTCTTAAATACCATCATTGTAGTTGAATGGACCCTTTGACACTATGTGTTAATCTTGGTGATATTGATATACTGTGATTTCTTTTTTTTTTTTTTTTTTCTTTTGGTACCAGGCATCAAACTCGGGACCTTGCGCTTGCGAGGCAGGTGGCAGAACCACTGAGCTAATCCCCCAGCCCTGATACACCATGATTTCTTAAATATTTTCAGTCACATAAATATTTTATGTTTTGTTGTAACAGCGTACAGATGAAGGGAAAACATGATGTCACTTAAGTAAAATTTATTTGGATTTATAAATATTATGGTATGTGTTTAAAGAACAAGATTATGTTGAATGTTTTGACTCTTAAATATACAAATCCAAATAAGTTTATTTGAAATAATCTTCCTTGTAAATATTTCACAATTCACACAAAAATTAGTCTTTTACTGTTATACTCATAGTTCCTCTTGTGCAATTTTCTCTTAGTCCATTCCCAGAAGTTGCAGAATCAGTGCAGCAAGAACTGGAATATTATAGAGCACAAGAAGATGAGGTCAAACGACTTAAAAGCATTATGGTAAGATCATGTTTGCTTTCTAAGAATTACAGGGAAAAGAAAGGGTGTCTGCAGGGATAAAGAGGTTCACTTTTTTTCCTTACCTAAAAGTTTAAGGCCATTTATTGCTTTAATAATAGCAAAATTATACTCAGTTTATTCAAGTGATATTTTTTCAAAAAAGAAACCTAAATACTGAGATCAAAAAATTATAAAAGAATAATATGAAGTTATGATTTGAAAAAATAATGACTTTATTTTAGAGATAAATATTGTAATACTTCTCCTCCTACCATGCATGATCCAAGTTCACATTTCAGCTGTACTGTTTATTACTGTGTGACCTGTGACAAATCTCTGGGCTTGCTTTCTTATCTGAAAATGTCCGCTGATCCTTATTTAATTACTAAATCAATGATTTATTACACTAGTGGTGACTAAACCTTTTCTGTAACTGTCAAAAATACATATGCTTTTTGGGTATGGTGGCAGATCTGTAATCCTAGCACTCAGGAGGCTAAAGCAGGAGGAACTTGAATTTGAGGCCAGCTTGTGCTACCTATCTAGACATTATTTCAAAAACATACAAAAAACATATGCTTACTCCTCAAGAGAAGAATTGTTACTTTAGGTAACCATAATCCTATTGTTTATCAGTAATCTTAGAGATATGAGTTGATTTGTATGGTTGGGCCTGGTAATTATAAATATAGTTATTAGCACTATTTTTTTCTTCCCAGGGGCTAGAAGGGGAAGATGAAGGAGCCATAAGTATGCTTTCTGACAATACTGCTAAGTTAACATCAGCTGTGAGGTAAATATTCAGTATATCCTCTTTGAAGTCTTTGTGTTGATGAGGTTTATTTTGGAGGTTGAAAAATGGTTAATGTTTTTAATAATAGGAAATAGTAGATATAGCAAATATACCTGAACATAAAGAACTAAATTGTGTTTTTAATGTGTTCAACTAATTTCAGTTCTCTTTTAGATACAGCAAGACATTTGCTTCTTTTACCAATTAGAAAAAAGTGATGGCAGAAGAGTAAATATGGCATGGTTTCTCTTATGTGAGAAACCCCAAAGTATAAATAATTTAAAGAGCAAAATAAAAATAGATGATGGGAAACGGGGAAGTAGACCTTTTGGAAATAGGAAGGGAACCTAGGGATAAGGAGAAAGGGGAGATGAAGGGAAAGTAAAAAGAATTGAGATACAATATGCATATGTACCAACTCTACTCTGCATGATGAATGTATTCATTATGTATCACAAATATGTACTGATAAGTGATGATAGTAATTTCACTAGGAAAATAATGATAAAGCAGAGGAATTATTACTGATTTTCCTGTTGCTACTCTTATTTCACTAGTTGAGGGTTAAGCACTGTTTTCAGTACTTTGCCTTTATAGACAGAGGGAGATTTCGTGGTTCAGAAATGTGGGTACAAGCTTATTTCCAATAATCTGATTTTAGTTTAAACTTTGGAAGCAGAAAAAAAAATGGTAGAAATAATGATATTTGGGAGCCAGATTATTTTAAAATAAGAAGCATTTCACCTTTAATAAAGTAATACATGCTATATGTGGTCAAGTCTGCAGATTACATTCAGTGATAGACAGTTTAACTTGCCACTTTGACACTGTTTCAGTGTTCCAAGTTTCCCAAACACCAGGTGTGGGTTTCATTAAAATTTATATCATTTTCCTAGAAAATTTTATTATTAATTTTTAATGTTTTGGTCCTTATAGTTCTTTGCCAGAACTTCTTGAAAAAAAAAGACTTATTGATCTCCATACAAATGTTGCCACTGCCGTTTTAGAACATATAAAGGTAAATTTAACTTTTCCCCTGTAATATGACTTATATTTGTATAGGGTTTATATTTTGTAAGATGCTTTCATATTCAGTATCTCATTGAGCCCTCAGTGTAACATTTTGAAGCATAATTAAAATGTTCATTATCTAGACAACAATGTTACTTTCATTTGTTTTTGCAAATAAGGAAGTTTAAGAATCTAGAAAGATCAGTGATTTGCGCAAGAAAATCACTTTAATAAATAGAAGTTAGAATCTGTGATATTTCTGTTATGTTGCACTGCCTCAGTACCATTCTGTACATTTTATTCTACTAATAATAGACATATCTCACCATCAGTAATGTGGACTTAGAAATCTATCTAAAAATGTCTGAAATATCTCTTAGTAACATCATTTATATGACTTGGTTCTAATCTTTTTTGATTTTAGATGAATCCGTTAACATTAAAGCTCCTTACTATCTCTCACTGGACTGTGATTTTAAAACAAATGTATTAGGGTTTCTAAATATTGTTATCGTAGTTCTTTTTCTCACAAGCTTATTCATGATTATCCCATATCAGCTTTTTTAATCAGTCCTTCAGTATTCTACATCATTTATTCTTTAGACTTGGAGCTGAATTCCAATAGTAAATTGATCATATGCTAAGACTTCTGTGTTTCATTTGATATAATACATTTGAAACTGCTTAAAAAGATGAGTATAATTGCTGCCTATCAAAGATGTGGATGACATGTTGGATTTATGGAGATGAGACATACATGTCTTATTATTTTATTTAAAAAGCCGTATAGTGTTAGAAAGGACATAATAAATGATGTTGTGCAGAAAGGAACTTAAACCTGTGTAATTTCTATTAAGCCAACAACCTAAATCTTTGTTCCACATCTTGATATTGATACTTGATATTTTTCATGTCCTTATAAGAATAGAACTATACCTGTACAATCTATAAGTGATTCTGCTAATATTTTCACTTTCTTATTTAGCACCCCTATAAAATGCCAAAAAGCTGTTTTAATCTTTTACATGAGATCGTTGCCTACTAGAGAGATAACATATAAACCCAGATGAAATATAACACAGAACTTTATTGAGAATTTCCTTCCATAGGAGAAAAAACGCTTTTCTTATATGTCTAAATATGAAGACTATGAATCTAATAACAGAAAGTAAAAAAAGTTACTACCCTAAAACAAATAAAATGTAGGTTCTAGCTTATATCTATTAAACTATAATTATATAATTAGGACTCCATGATCCAGTTAGCAAACATCTTTTGAATACTTGCTCTGTGTCACATACTGTGCTTATTTATATAAGGTACTATTTGCAGACAGACGGTTAAAAACCAATTTGAGGGCCGGGGATTTAGCTCAGCGGTTTCGCCGCCTGCTGCGCAAGCTCAAGGACCCGAGTTCAATACCCGGTACCAAAAAAAAAAAAACAAATTTGATGCCAGGCAAATTGTGTGTTCTTATAATCCCAGCCTTTGAGAATCTAAGGCAGGAGGATCACAAGTTCAAGTACTAGCTGGGCAACTTACTGAGACCCTGTCTCAGAATAAAAAATAATAAAAGCGCTGGGGATATAGCTCAGTGCAGGGCCCTGGATTCAATCCCTAGTACCAGAAAAAAATAAAAATAAACACTACTAGGAAGATATGACAATTGTTAATAGTCATACAAGTGGTTTTTTTACTTATAGTTTGTTTTGCTTTTTTTCACTATTAAAAATTTATTAATTCTTACATTCTACTTTATGACCTCAGTTCTCATCGCTGTAATATCAGGAAAATGCTAAGCTCAGTCCCTGCTACCAAACTAAATTACATGACCTAAAATAACTATTTATTGTTCCTAGAATGTATTGTAGTAAGTCCTTAAGATACTGCAATAAACAAAACAGGTAAATTTTCTCTTCTCTTGGACCATATGGTGTAGTAACAAATAGTAGAAAACAAAATAACTTCATGTATTTAATGATATGAGAATAAGAACAGAGTTATGTGAGGTGATAAAGAATTGTTGAAAGGCCTGCTCTGGAGTTGAGTGCTTAAGAGATAATGCTTGAGTTGAGTCCAGAATCAGGAAAAAAAACAAGTTAGTGAAGATCTCAGAGCCAGCCATTCCAGGCAAGGGGAATAATAAGCACAGAGCCATTAAGACAACCACATTTAGTATGTTTCAGGACCTAGAAGACTAATGTGCTTTATTGAGAAAGAAGTAATACAAAAAAGAGTCAAAAAAGGTAGAAATTTAAGTAGGGAAGTCATTGAAAGTTAATTACATTATCTGACGTGTTTTAATCAGAGAGTGGACCAAGGAATCTGAGGGGTGGTAAATACTGGGAATGGAAGTGGAAGACAGATATTCTAGCTGTCTAGCTGAAATAGTGCTTTATAAAGTACAGTTTACTTATGAAATTCTTTGTGATGATTACTTATCGCTTTACACTAATGATTTTAAGTGAATTTTTCAGAATCAGTTTGTGATAATTGAGGTCATCTGCCTGAGATTATTTAATATTCCACCATGCTTGACCTAAATAATTCTGCTTAAAGACTTTGTGGTCTTATGAAAAAAGTGTTAAGAAAGATTCCCTTTTTCTTAATGCTATCTGATTTTAAAGTAACTGCTATTAAGTATACACTGTGCAGAAAGAAAGTAATGGCATGTATATAGGATACACTGTAGTTAAGTTGTTCTAGGAAACCAAATTAATATCAAGAGTTTTAAGATCAGATAAAGGAGCATATTTCAGTATTTACATGTAAATTGTGCTTGTATTTAGTAAGTCACATGTAGGAGTCAAGGTAACTCCTATTTCTATTGTAGAAATAATAATTTCTATTGTAGAAAAATTAGGATATTTTCTAGGAAGAGTCTTTTAATGTTGACCATCTTTTCAGAGCTTCTCTTTTCCCTTGTCAAAATGAGCACATAAACTTCATTGTTTTCATCTTATTACTCTTAGTTGTAAAATTTCTTCTTAAGAGTTTTCCATGACTATTAAATTTCCAACTTTATAGCATTTACTTTCAAATGGCCTCCTTATTTTTCACATTAAGTTACACCATCTACCTCTGGCTATACTGTTAACATAATTAAAGAATTCTCTGTAATGCCTGCTCCTTTATCAGAATTTCTTGACCTTTTTTGTAAATACTTATTCACCTAACCTAAAAATAAATTTTTTTTATTAACAAGAACACTGTATCTTCTCATGCAGAGTTCTCAGAGCATTTCTCTTGATATTTGTTTTTACTGTAGTTTAACACATTTCTTCTTTAAGGATGCTAAAATTATAGCTGCTTTTGATAATTTTCTTAGATAATTTTCTGAAGCAAGTATAAGAAGAAATTAATCTCTTCAGAAATTCTGGGAGCTATGTAATTGATATTTTGATGGAAAGCTAAAAAAAGCACCAGTTTGGCTACAACTTTGGCAAATATTCTCTGTTTCATTTATTGATACTCTGAGGAGTATAAATATCAAATCAGATAACAAATCTGGCTTTGGCAGCTAACTTTGGTCTAATAAATTGAAAAGTGAGTTGTTGATATTCATTTATTTTGAGTAATCTGTATTTTTAAATCTTAGTGGTACTTTCCTTTCTAATGCACATATGACTTTCCCATTTGCTGATTGTTTGGAAATGGCTTCTGGGATTACTCAATTTGGAGACAGCATATTTTAATTGTACTTAGCCAGTCTGCATAGTTTGAGTACTTGTTAGCACCAGATACCTAGGAAAAGGAAAAAAAGCATACTTGCAAGGAATAGTAAGTAAAAGAAAGAAATAACATTAGATGTTCTCCCTGATTCTCTCATCTAAGAGGAAGAACTATTAAACATCTGAATGTTCCTTCCAGACATAGATGGCGGAGAATAAACTATTAATGAGCTGTGTGGCGGAGGACTTGGTTGTTAATAGTTGCTCACTTGTGATTTGCTGTGGAGAAAGTTGAGAGGGACTGAATGGAATCTAAAGACATCGTGGGATGAAGGGACGAGGTCTACACTCAAAACAAGGCTTACCCCTTGTTGGCAAAGCTAGCTTCTACCTAGAGCTCCTTCTAATGAGGGTTAATTTTTCTATGGCTTAACTGCTTTATCCTTCTTGGGGAAAAATAGAAACTCTGAATTGTCTCCACCTGGTCGGCACACTCAAGCAACTGATGCCCCGTTCCTCTATGAAACATAGTAAGTAGCTGAAGGCCATATTATTGACCTGCTGACTCCTCATAGCTAGTACTTCTTGTTATCCTTTCCTGCTCCTTTAGGTTGAATTTTTTTACTCACCTATAGATTATCTGTATTTTATTTATGTCAGTTGTAAGAGTATGAAAATCTGTGTCTATAAAACTAAATTGCACATCTTAGACTCAGTAAAGGGCCAGGGATTTACCTCAGTGGTCCCACCGCCTGCCTCGCAAGCACAAGATCCTGAGTTCTATCCCCGGTACCAAAAAGAAAAGAGACTCAGTAAAGATGGTGATTGAAATATTGTCTGAATTACTTTGTACATAAAAAACCATAAAAGACTGAAAATCTTGGAAAATAATATACAATACTCCAGTTTCTTGCACTGTCTAAATTTTTAGTTCTGCCTCAAAAAAAATTGAACTTAGAAATTGTAGGTAATTTCTGATAAGTGTGCTTTATGCAAAAAAAATTTCAATTAATATCTATTTGTATTACATTAAAAGTTTTAAAAAATTAAATTCAGTCAAAAAAAAGAATTTAAAAAATAAATTCAGGCAGTAAACTTCTATACTAAAAAAAAAAAAGCGATCGTAGACCTACCTCAGTGCTTGACAGACAGCTGTACATTTTAGGTTTGAATTAAAAGAGAATATTTAAAATGTATATGTGTACAGCATAAATCCTTTGTTAACCGTCCTTATAATAACTGCCTTTAATCACTGCTACTCCAAATCACACTTGAGTTTTTTTACTGTACTAGAAACAGAACAGTTCTTGGATTTGTGCTGATCTGTTTTAAAAATGACCTCTTACATACCACGTAAACAATCATATGACCTTGGTGTCTTTTCTTAGAGACGGAGGAAAAATGTACTCTGTACCAGAAAGTCCCAAACTGAGAGGCTACCACTCTATTTTACCCCTTTTCATCCCAAATAAGATTAGTTACTATCAGAACCTGAAGAAATGTTCTTTAGTATGATAAAAGATAGTTCTTGAAGTGGTGGCGCCTGCCATTAATCACAGCACTCTGGGAGGCTGAGGCAGGAGGATCCACAAGTTTAAGCCCAGCCTGGGCAATTTAGTAAGACCTTGTCCAAAATATAAAATGTGGCTGGGCATGGTGGTGCATGCCTGTAATCCCAGCATTTGGGAGGCAAAGGCAGGAGGAGCACCATGAGGTCAAAGCCAGCCTGGGCTACATAGTACGTTTCATGACTCATCTGGTTATTGGGCAACATAATTTTTCATGTTGGCAAACCCACGCATGCATACAAAAATGAACAAACAATTTTAAGGCATTTATTCTCTACTGATAATACACTAACCATGGACTATTGTAGTACAGCTTTACCGGTGCTACTCACCTAGACTAAGGGATATCCAGGTCCAGCCCTGAAACATGGTGTAAACTAAACATGTGAAAAAGCAAGAACAAGAAAGTGTAAGGTATAAAGAGTCTTCAACATATGTATAGGTTATATTCTAAAAGTAAATTTGTTACAGCTTCCAAAAAAGGGGGGGGCTCAAAAGAATACAATTTATATAAGAATAACACAGAAAAAAACTTAAAAACTATACAACAAAATTACAAGATCAGGACAATAAAACTTTTGGTTCCTTCAATAAATGCCAATAATACATGAGTAAAAGAGGGCTATTACTGAAAATATAGACAATGTACAGTGACTATAAACTTCAACCATGCATTTGTCAAGAATTCCCTTAGAAGAGCTTTCTAATGGACAATCTGATATTTTAAAATTCTAATGTTTTTTGCCAAATTTCAGTGGTATTAGTGGGCAAGAAGCCCAAGGTCCTTCATTTTTTATTATGTTGCCTCAAAATTTATGTCAAATTAAAATCACACATATACACAGAATATGTTAGAAATCTAGGTACCACCCATTAGATTTGAAAAGTACAACAAAAAGGAATACTTTCTGAAACTAGTTTGTTCATTCCTTTACCATAATGGACAGTTCCTAAGACTCATTGAAGAAGTACAGGAAAGTACAGGTATGACAAGGGCTGATAAAAAATATGTATTTATTTATGGATTTTCAGAAGTCAAAGGTGTATGAGGTATAATAAAAAATTATGGTGAATGTTTAAATTTTAAAAATCATTGCAGTAAGTCACATTGCCATTAAGTCCCCTCCCAATTCCTCTCCTTTTCTCTGAACACACCCCATCATTCTTGCCACTTCCTGAAGCAGTTTTGGAAGTCGTCTTTCTTGAGTGTCTTCAGTTATGCTGTCATGGCTGCCTCAGTGTCCTGAATCAGTTCAAAGCATTTACCTTTCACGGTCATTTTCACTTCGGAGAAGAGCCAGAAGTCACACAGTGCAGCATCTGGTGAATAAGATGGATGAGGATACACTGTATTTTTACAAGCCTGCCTTTGCTTGGGTGTCACTTGGCAGCAGTATTCACCATATTTTGATCATACCTCATAAAGGTACTCACAAAAAAGTACAGATCTGCTTCAGAGAGTGACAAGAATGATAAATGTGTTTGAAATGGGGGATAGTATTTTGAGGGGGGTTAATAGCTATATGTCTTCTACTGTAATAAATTTATATGTTTTAATTGTTTTTCCCCATTCCTGACTTTAATATAAAGATAACAGCTTTTTCTTCTCTAATATTCCTATTAATATAGTTCCTACTATCATCTTAGTTCCCTATGAGTTTTCTTTGACTTCTTTCACTACTGTTCTTCCTGTATCCTTTCTTATGTTAATTATTAAATATCCAGTTTTTCCTTTACTATCTCTTATATTTCTTTTGTCTGTTTTTAATATTTTTAGGACTTTGTCATACCTAAGACTTCACTTTTTACCTAGTTTAATACTCAAATTAGCTTTATACAGTAGCTAAAATAGTTCCACAGTGCCTGTATTAGTCAGCTTTCCCTCTGCTGGACATAAGACTCAATACTCACATATTAAAAGTAGAGAAATTTAATTTGGCTTATGGTTTCAGGGGTTCTGTCCATGGTCAGCTGACTCTAAGGCAGAAACATCATGGCAAATGGGCATAGCAGAGCAAAGATGCTTTGTTCATGGTAGCCAAGAAGCAGATCGGGGGAACCGTGCCAGAGAGGAAAGGGAAGAGAACCACATAGAGACCTCAAGGTTCTGCCTTCCTGACCCACTGAGACACATGCAGAAGTTTGGTTTACTAACCCCCTGGGCCAATCAGGTTGACAAAATTAAGGTTAACCAATATTTCCTACCCCTTGTCACTTGACATCCAAACACAGCTCCTTAAACTTTTGGAGCTGATATCACAGTTGATATGATAGATACAAACTCTTCTTACATATTGTTAAGGGGTAACATCTGACCCATGATCTCCACAGAGTTAAACTAATACTTAATGGCCAAGTAAAGACAATAGTACGTTCTTAAATCTACCTAACATGATACAACTGTCCTGTGTATAACTAAAAATGTAGTAATCCCTTCCCAAACTCTTAACAGTCCTAGCATTGCTGAAAAAAGCCCAAGTCAATGTCTTCTGAAACTCAGGCAAACTCAGCTGTGAACTCCTATAAAAATCAAAAAACAAGTTATATAATCCCAAGATACAGTGGCACAGGGCAATCATTCCCATTTCAAAAAAGAGGAAAAGGGGGACAGAAAAAATAGGATCAAACAAGACCAAAACTGGGGAGAGCAAACATTAGGTCCTGTAGATCTGCATCTGGCATCCAGGGCACATGGTGATGAAATGAGAGTTCCAGAGGCCTAGAGTCCACTTCAGGGCTGCAGCTTTCCCCTGCACATGTCCCAGGTTCCTGGGATCTCCATTATACATTTGACTTGACTCCCATAGCCATACACACTGCACTTCAGGGGCTCCTTGCCTGACCTCCCGGGCCTTCCTTTGAAATCTAGGTGGAAACCTCCTTTGACCTCACAATTTTTATATTCTGCATGCCAATAAAATCAGCCTCATGTGGTAATGTCAACATCTGCAGCCAGCACAGGCAGTACCTGGGTCTCCTTGGCCTCTGGCTGCAGCAACCCCTGAGTGCCTGGATGGCTGAGCACTGTGAAATGAATCCTCGGAACCAATTCCTGGGGACTCTTTTCTCAAATGAAAGGTTTACACTTTTGCATCCTTCGGGGTGGGATCTTGCTGATTTTTGAGATGCCCTCAATGCAGTCTCCTCCTTGAACCCTTTACAGGAAGAAAATACTTGGTTTCTTTTAATGTTGCTAGTCTCTTCAGCAGCCACACTCTTTGGACCCAACCCAACTTTACACGATTCCTTTGGGGCCCAAATTAAGGTTTTCAAATTTTTCTACTCTGCTTTTAAACCCACAGTTTTTACTATAAATCTGGCTAAAAGCAACTAAGCAGTGCCCATGCCACACCCTAAATATAGAGCTGCTTGAAATTTTAGCCCGTACCCTTAATCTCAATCTCCTGAAAATTCCCAGGATGTGGACAAAACTTAGACTTTCTGCCTAAGTGCATCACACATGGCCTCTAGTTCAACTGCCAGTGGAGTCCTTTTTCCTTGGCCTTTACTGTTTGCATTCCTAGCAGCATTCTCATCTTCTTAGCTCTGACCAGAGTCATGCACCTCAGACTCAAGGTTTCTCTAGCCCACATCTCCAGACCTTTCCAAATTCCTCCTGCAAACAAGTCCAAAGGCTTCTTCTCAGCCATACAGTCACAGCTACAACCCAACTTCTCTAGTAGGAATTTTCTGTGTTAGTAAACTTTTACCATTGCTTAACGCAATACCCAATGCCCACAGCTTAAAGAAAGCAAGGTTTAATTTGGCCCATGATTTCCAAGGACTTAATCCAGGATCAGCTGGCTTTCAGGTAGCAACCTCATGGCCTACAGGCATGGCAGAGCAAAGATGTTTAGTTCAAGGTGGGCAGGAAGCAGAACGGGAATAGTGCCAACCAGAGAAGAAGGGGTGAGGGACCAGGTACTACAGACCTCAAGGTCACATCTCCATGCCCCACCCAGACACAGCCAAGGGTGTGCTTCACTAACCCTTTGGGCAGATCCCAAGTCAATCAAGTCGACACAGTTAAGATTAACCATCGCAGTTCCTATATCAAGAAGTCTGAAGACTGTGTAGGGCCAGGGATTTTATAATTAGGAAAAGCTTGCTTCATTAATTCTAATCAAGATTTTACTGGCAAGAAAATTCTGTTGTTTATACTACTGAGTGAAATGAAAGGGCAGAAGAATATAGTATATTACTTTTTGTGTCAGAAAGGGGAAGGATGTTAAAATACAGGTTCTATTTGCTTATATTTGCAAACTGGAAATGTAGAATTAATAAATGCCTACTAGAGCAGGTAGAATTGGGGTAGAAAAGATTGGTGAGAGCTGAGATTTCTGAATGAATACCTTTCTGTGTTGTTTTTATTTCTCAACTATCTGAATATTTTATCTATTTCAAACTCTGCCCTATGTGTCACTGCAAGGGTGGAATTAAGAGCACTCTGATTTCCTGTTGTCCATGTATGAAATCCACTCATCATTCTACTATTTAGATGTCTATACTCCTCTGCGCCTTAGTATAATTTGTTTGACTGAAATGAACTATATCTTTGTCCCCAAATCATTTTCAAAATTCATCACTTCCTCTATAATTATGTTATTATGTCATCTTAGCATAAAATATTTATGTTCTATATTTTATGTTATTGTTAAGTATCCAGATTTATGTCATGAATGGTTCCTATTCCTCTTTTAATTGTCAATACTTTCAAGTTAGAAAGAAGTGAATTTTCTCTTCTGTAGTATCAAATACAGTTTAATAGATATTTGATACTTTTATTTACTCTAGAGCAGTGATAGCCAGTCTTGTAGAGCTTTCAATGATAACAAATAACCCACTGCACCATGTGTGCCATAGGTTCATCTCCATTACTCTAGAGGATCCTAATATGTTACTTCATTTGGATAATTTTAATCAACAGGTTTTAAATTAGAAAAGATATCCCTTTTTTTAAAAGCAAAGGCAAAGTTTATTTGAAAAAGTAAAAATGAAGAGAGAAACTGGCTCTGCAGAGCGAGCTCAGGCCAAATAAAAGAGGAAAAAATCAAGATAAAAATATACCCGGGAGGAAGCAAGGCAGGCTGTCATGAGGAAATCCATGATAGCCAGAAAAGATATCATTTGGAAAAATTTTGCTACTTTTCCACTATATGAAATTTCAGTGCATTAAAAAGGAGAATTAGAAAAGTGTTATTTTTTTTAAAATTGAAAATAAATTAGGGTGACTTCTGTCAGGTAAGGTAAAAAAATGTGGTTTTGCACACTCAAAGAAATAAACATAACATGATCACTTGACATTACTTTGCATGGACTACAATACGATTTGTGTTCTAGTTACTAATGAATAAAATAATTCTGAACTGTGTGGTATTTTATATGTATATATGACATACAGAGTTCATTCTGTTGTGAGAAACAATAATATTGCTTTGGTTGTTTTTTTAGATTAAGTATGATCAAAAGTTAGAAACTTTAAATTCTACTAGGAAGTAAACATTTGTTTTTAAAATTGATCATAGAAAATAAAAATTTGTAAGCAAAGAGACTCAGTATATTTTTATTAATGTATTCTCATCTAATGTTTATTTTGAGACAGGCAAGGAAACTGGATGTATATTTTGAATATGAAGAAAAGATAATGAGCAAAACTACTCTGGATAAGTCTCTTCTAGATATAATATCAGATCCTGATGGTATGTACTATAAATGTGAGGTTAACATAGATGATTCCAGCATTTTCAATGTGAATATAATTTAAAGAGGAATACAATTTTTCTGGCAGTCAGTGCTAATACCAAGGTAATAAAATCAGCTCTGTTCTGTTGAAAATTTTTCAACATAGCAATTCCTCAAGTGAAAAATGATTTTATTAAACTTTTTCTCTGACAGTATTTAAAGCACTTTTTATATTCATTTGTTTAACATGATATATCTAAAGTCCAGTGCCTTTCCTTTTCAAGAATTTTAGAAGAAATAACATTCAAAACAAGTGTCTCTAATAATGTTTCCTAAGTACTTTGGTTTACCCCAGAGAGTTTCCCAAAAGTAAGTACCTAAAACCAAGTTATATTTTACATATCTAAGAAATTCACTTTTAAGAAACCCTATAACCAATCCCTTTGTATTTAAATATATGTTAAATTTTCTTAAAGCAAAATATATCTGTAATTAACAAATGTAATTATAGCTTTTAATTATAATCATGGGATCTATATAGTGGTTTAGTCTCTAAAATTCTTAATTTTAGAGATGTTTTAGTCGTTTCAAAATAGTTTTGAATGCAAATCTGTTTTCCAACATGAATGAAAGGCCAAGGATCCATTTTGCTTGTAAGCTATTCATGTTAGAGCAGGATAACTAAAGCCAAAACTTTCTGCCTGGACCACAAAAAAAGCCAAGGAAATGGGAAAATACCAGGGAGCTTGTGGAGAGGAAGGAGCTCAAAAAGTGCTCCTGTAAAGTTGTTTATGAATTCCTTGGCTGATCCGTGAACTGCATGTGCATAAATATGATCCCAAGAACATTCCAGAGACTGAGGTGAAGGTCTAGACCACTTCCCAGTTCCCAGTTTGTCGACTAGCCAGTGGGTTAGATCCCAATAGCACTACAAAAGGATTTGAAAATAGAAGAATTGATGGAAGCACAACTTGAAAAAGAATGGTAGGAACCAGTCAGGATAATGCAAAAATATCAGCATTCTCCTAGGATTTGTGCAAAACTCTGAGTTTCAGAACCTCATATTCAAAATGTTGCAGGTGTAATATTAATGAACATGACAACTTGGGAGACCTTGTTGTTGTTCTTTATTTTACCATTCTTTGTCATACTTAGGGAGTATGGGTAAATTGAAGAGTGTCTGGATTCCCAGTCATCATGTTTTGAAAAACCCACTAGTTTTATTCTGTAATATATATAATAGTTCTGAGTCCTTATATCAGAACTTTGGAGTGAGAGTGAGTAGCTTTATTTGTTTAGACCAGTGCTTTATTACTTCCAAAGTGCATCCTATAGAAGGAATAAAGAATAAATGAGTTTCTCTGGAAAGTTAAGGCTTTGTATTGCAGAAATAATAGCTCAAAGCCCTCACTACAAGAAATTTCTTTGAAATCTTTCATTTTATCTTAAAGTATGAGGCAAATATATTTTACTGTATAATATGTTTTTATGTAAAAGTATGGTTTTCCCAAACCATATAGCAATATAAGACACTTCAGAAAGAGAACATCTGTGTTTAGGAGCTCCAGGTAGGGGACTATCACTTTAGGCTTATCTAGATGATTTTATTTAGCCAGCAGATGTCATCACCCTATACCTAGAGTGACCATACAGCTGGTTCCCCAGACAGTCCTATTTTTATTACCAGTTGTCCTTATGCAGTTGTGACCAACAGCTGCTTGCCATCTCAGAAGTGTCCTGTTTTAGAATTATCATTGCCCTGTGAAATCCTTTCTGTTCTTTGGAGTTTATATCTAAAAGCTAAATCTTAACATTCTAGATAGTTTGGAATATAGAATAGTGGTGTTTCTGTAATCACAGCCCTCTACTCCCAAATCTAATCTTTTTCCATATTTGTATTTTACATTATTGTAATTATAGTACTTAATACCTGTTGAATCAAGAACTATTATTTTGTTTTTTCACATTTATATATGCCTTGAATTTTAATAAACTTGTAAATGTTCACTATAATACATAATAATCACAATTAATGAAAGTTTTTTTTTAAACTTTCTCCTATGTAGCAGGAACTCCGGAAGATAAAATGAGGCTGTTTCTTATCTATTACATAAGCACACAGCAAGCACCTTCTGAGGTAAGAGCTCTATAGAGTTATTAGAAGAAAAGGGAAATGTCTGTTTGCAGAATTACTACAGGTAGAATTTCAGAAGTTGAAGTAAAAAGTCACTAGGGCTAAATATCTACTTCATTCCTATCTTTAAAAGAAAAACAATTTGTTAAGGCTAATTCTATTTACTACTGAGTTTTATAGCAATACTTATTTTCACCAGGGGAAACTGTCCACTCAGGAAATGTCTGACCACTTTTAACTTTTTGGAATCTCAGTTGGAATTCAAGTGGCCAAATTTTTATTTCTGGAAAATAACTATTCTAAACCAAGTTAATCAGATTTGCTAGGGCTTTTTGAAAAGTTGGTCTTACCAATTTAGCAATGTTTGAAAAGTAATGTTCACTATAGAAGATATCCTGTCTCAGCTGTTCTATAAAGGAAAGTGATGATTTTGGTATCAGATTGGGTTATAAACCATTGACTCTTATTTTAACTCAGTATAATTTAATAGCTGATCATCTAGAATGACTTGGACGTTTAAGTTACTTTTCTTTGCTGGTAGCAATTATTTTTTAAAAATCTGGTAAATTGTAAAGTTTCTGTTGGTCAAAAATCTTGGCCATGTTAAAATAGCAAACTGAACGTTAAGTATCTGCTTTAGGGAATTCTGCTTTACTGGAGGAATATATCCATTTCTTGACTTAATAAGAACATGTGGTTTTTATTTTTTGAAATATTTCTCTCATCAATGAGGCTTTACTTATGTCTAGGGGAATTCTCATACCCTATGTATAATATTTTTTTAAGAATATATGATTTTAAAACTTAAGTTAATTTTCCCTTAATGTGACTACATTATTTTCATTTTTTTTTTAAATTCTTTTATCGGTACATTGTAGGTATACAACACAATTACATTTCTCATTGGGAATTGGACCTTTACATAATACATCTTGGTTCTTATTTTTTCCCCATTCCTAGCCCTCCCTTCACCCCCTCCACCCTTCCCTATTTACAAAGACTTTATTTCCATTTTTTCCATTTCTCATCATTTGATTTTCATTTATTTTTTGATAATGATTATGTCTGTTCATAAACTTCAGTAAAGACTAAGAAGTGTGAAGCAGATTATGACTACTAATAACAGATTAATAGCCCTAAAAACTCAAAATAGTGAAAATCGCTGGTGGTGAGCTTAAAAGTTTCTCCCTTATTACATTTGCACAGTGGAGTCACTGGGAGACTAGGCTTCTTAAACTTACACAAATTCACCTAGATTTACTCATCAGGAAATTTTAAAAGTAAGGTAAAGAAAATTTAAAATGTGTAGGACATTTGATCCCAACATTACAAATAAAAACCCACACAAGTGTGGAACAACTGTTTATTCAGTTAATGAATCTGGACCCCTAGACTCAGAATATGAGAAGGGAAATCTAAATCTGCAGTTTTTTCAGTTCATGTCATTCTCCTCATAATACCGGTTTTGAAATATTCTTGCTTAAGCCAAATCAGTTGGTGTTTGTCCCAGAGAAAGACAGTCTGTTTTACCAGTAGCGAAAATACTGAATGTCAAACTTAAAAGTATAACAGAGTACTACTGTACTGTACTTAAAAGTATTATACTTTTAAGGTGATTTAGAAGCCTATTGAAAAATAATTTTTAATGTATGTGATTTTTGTCTCAGATCCTTCCTTGGGTAGTCATTTAAGATGCAGCTCCATTCAACTTGGGTGCCTAAAATTTAAATGCATCCCTTTAGTATAATTTTTTGATTAAGCAAATGACAACTGTCTTTCATAAAAGTTTAATTTTTTGTCATTTAGTTATTTTCTTATTTCAGGCTGATTTGGAGCAATATAAAAAAGCTTTAACAGATGCAGGATGCAACCTTAACCCTTTACAATATATCAAACAATGGAAGTAAGTTTCATTTTCTTCTTTAATTCCGGTTATTTAAGATAAGGACACAGGGCCGGGGATTTAGCTCAGTGGTGCTGCCTCCTGCCTCACAAGCAAAAGGTCCTGAGTTTGATCCCATACCAAAAAATAAAAATAAAAAAAGATAAAGACACAATTGAGGTTTTGTTCCACCCAAAATGGAATGCTAATAAGGCAGTTGAACAATGGAAGGGTGGATTTTCATATACAGTGGCATAGCATTTCCTTATCTGGCCCACTATATGCACGGTGTAAAATTACATAAAACTATCTTTCTTAGACAAGTTTTACATTTTCTCCACTGATAACAGGGAAAACAGTCAAATACTGAAATGTTTTGGACTTCTAAAAGGCCTTAAAAAGAAATTTTAATTTCCTTATTAACTGGATAAATGTAGATTAATAGAATGCAAAGATTTACAAAATATTGTCCCAAGGAAACAGGAAAATTAATTGGTACATTTTTTTTTTTTTGGTACCGGGGATCGAACTCAGGTCCCTGCACTTGCGCAGCAGGTGGCGAAACCACTGAGCTAAATCCCCAGCCTATTCTTTTTTTTTTTAATTTGTATTTTGAGACGGTTTTTTTGTTTGTTTGTTTGTTTGTTTTGGTACCGGGGATCGAACTTGGGACCTTGCGCCTGTGAGGCAGGTGGCGGCACCACTGAGCTAAATCCCCGGCAATTGGTACATTCATACTCTGCTATTAGGAATATAAATTGTCACAGTTTTCTAGATGGTATAAAAGTTTTTCAAAATAGTTTTGACGCAAAAAAATGTAGAGTAGCCAAAGCAATCCTGAAGAAAAAGAACATGCTGTACACATCACAATACCTGATTTCAAAATACATGCAAAGCCATAGTAACAAAAACAGCATGATATTGGCACAAAAATAGATAGGAATGGAATAAAATAAAGGACACAAAAACAAGCCTACACACACAACTACAGCCATCTGACTGAACAAAGAGGCCAAAAACACATGCAGCCTCTTTTAACAAGTGATACTGGGAAAACTGGTTATCCATATAAAAAGGATTAAACTAGATCCCTATCTTTCACCCAGTATTAAAATCAATTCAGAACAAATCAAGAGTCCTAAATATAAGACCTGAAACTTAAAAACTGCTAGAAGAAAAACATAAAGGAGTGAAGTCACCAGCACAGGCAAAGATCTCCTGAACAGGACTCTAATAACTTACGAACTAATAGTAAGACTCAAGAAATGGGATTTCATCAAAGCTTCTGCACAGCAAAGGAAACTATCAACAGACAGAAGGGACAGATAGCAGAAGGAGAAAATCTTCCAGCTATTCTTCCAAAAGAGGATTAATACCAACAATGTGTAAAGAAAAGAACTCAAAAGACTTGACACCAAAAAAAAAAAAGATAAAACCCAATTAAAAAGTGGGAAAATGAAATGAAGAACAGATACTTCTCAAAAAAAGAAATACAAATGGCCAATAAGTGAGAAAATATTCAGTATCTTTGGCCATTAGAGAAATAGAAATTAAAACTGCATTGAGATTCTATCTTATCAATGGCTGTAATCAAGAATACAAAAAACAGTAAATGCTAATGGGAATGTGGAGAAACAGGGACCTTTCTACACTTCTTGGTGGGAATATAAACTAGTATATGTACTATTGAAATCAATATGGAGCCTCCTCAACTGGAGAAAACAGTTTGATCTCAGAATATTTCAGAAAGAATTAAAGATAGCATACTATAGTGAAATGTCTATTCCCATGTTTATTGCACTACATTTCAAAATAGCTAAACTATGGGAACAGCCTGGGTGCCCATAATAGGTAAATAGATAAGAAAAAGTGGTATATGTACACAAATTGAAATATTATTTAGCCATTACAAAGAAGTAAGAGATAATGTCATTTGCAGGAAAATGGATGGAACAAAAGGCCATCACGTTAAGCAAAATAAGCCAGACTTCATATGTGGAATCTTTACAAAAACAGAGAGATGACAAGAAGGGAGACTATTAGAGATGAATAAAGGATCAGGGGAAGAAGGGACAGAAGCAGGAGTGGGGAGAAAGAAGCCAAAAATAGTCAACATGCATGTACCAATATGCCAAAATGAAGACCATTATTGTATACAACTAATGTGCACTAATAATTTTTTTTTAAATAGCTTTGACCTAATACTTCTATCCTTAAGGATTTATCCCAAAGTAATCGTTGGAGTTGTAAAATCTTAGAAGCAATTGTAATGATGAAGTTTTGAAAACCCACCTTAATGTCTAGCAATAAGATTAATAAATAAATTGTAGCATTTCCATAAAACAGAATATAATTGAGTCATTAACAATTATGTCATAGAATGACATTGGGAAATGTTCGTGCTATTTGGTAAGGAGAAAAAACTGTTTACAACATTGATAAACACTGTTGGCCCTCCATATCCTTGAGTTCCAAATCCACAGATTGAAAATATTCAAGAAAACAATCCCTGAAAATGTACATACTTTTTTCATTGTTGTTGTTCCCAGACAATACAGTATAACACTTATTTATATAGCATTTACCATGGATTGCCTATTATAAGTCATTTAGAGATTAAAGTACTAAAGTATATGGGAGGATGTGTGTGGGTTCTAGGCAGATACCAAGACATTTTATACAGGGACTTGAGCAGCCACAGGTTTTTGTATTCTTTAGGGTGTAGAACCAATTCTGTATGAATGCTGAAGCCTGACTGTATTTTCTGATAGTGAGCAAGATAAGCAAGGAAAACATGCAGAACAATGTGGAAACTAAATTTAATCATTATGGGTTTGTTCTCTTAAGTCAGCAGGTCTCTACCTCACTTCTTGTCCTTAATGATCAGACAGAAAAAAAAATTGTGAAGTTTGGGATGCATTTGTATTCTTTAAAGATTCTCAGTGTTTCAGTACTAATTGTACTGTATATTATTTGAAAAATTATCTTTTCAGAAAATACCTGCATAGTAGAAATTAGAGTCGATATTTTAATACCATGATACTGAGAGGTGACACTAATAGACTCCTTTTAATAATTTTATTATTTCATAGGGCTTTTGCCAAGATGGCCTCAGCTCCTGCCAGCTATGGCAACACCACCGCTAAACCAATGGGGTAAGTGTTTTTAATAATGCCAATCAAATCATTGTACTCCAAACTCTAGATTTTCATGCTTTTTAAAAACCTAGTGTCTGACACTTGGAATACAGAGTGCTTTCATGCTGTACAGAAAAAATATCAATGTGCCTTTCCTTAGATGACTTAAAATCTCTTTAAAATATAAGGTAATATCTTACATGGTATGAGATATTGGCTTCATATGTTTTGTTTTTAACATGTTACATTTTTCATTTTCCAAACATACTGAATGGATAAAACTATTTCTATAATAATGTTGGTAACTAATGTGGACTTGAGGCTAAGCTCTCGGACCTAGCTACAGGACAGATCCAGGCATAGTGCCAGATGGTAGCTAGTCTGTCCCCAGGGTTGAGGTTGACTTTTTATTCCAGAGAATCCTTAAAGTTTGTGTGATTTTCAAAGACTGAACAGGTAATCCTGATTTCTCTTTTTGGTACTCTGCAAGTTTCAAATTTCTAACTTATTTTTTAGAGCTAGAATGAATTATGAAGCCTAGAGGAAGACAGATTTATCCTGGCCCCACATTGAACTACTGGTTTAATGAAACAGTTTCTAAAAACAAAAGTCCTGAAAACCTTTGTAAAGTGCTGGACAGAATGAGTGCAGCTGACCTCACCACAGGTGGTGCTATGCAGGATCACACACCCTTCAGAGCTGCTGTTGCAGGGAATGGCCCCAGAGTTACACTTTCCAAAGGAGGTTACTTTCTCTTATTTCTGTTAATGAAGGATTTTCATCCTGTCCCTCTCCATTTCAGGGGGGAAGTAAGGACAAGATAGGGAAAAGGAAAATATTTTTGGAAAATAATTCCCATATATTTAATAGTATAGATTTTCCAGTTTCATGTTTTAAAATTTTATGAAATATTTAAATAAAGCCTATTAGATTTTTGTGTAATTTTTTAGTTGGGAATTGTAATAGAAACTTATGAGAAAATCTTGGATAATTTGAAGGCTATTCCAAGCTTTCTAATATCAGTGAAGAATTACTGTTCTTTCTGTGCCACAGAGCATCCTCTGACTCCATGTGAGAGCCTTTTCAACTATAAAGATAAACCTAGTACGGCAAGTCCTCTTTTAGAGTTCTTTTTGTAGCTAAAATTTCAGATTAAAAAATTCTTAAGAATTGAGGCAAAATTAAGTATATCATGCTTCATTTTTTATATTATAGATTTTATTTATAGAGAGGGAAGATAGTATACAATGCAGGATTAGATCCAGTTGCTATAATATAGAGAACCCAGCAACATTTGACCTGCTCATAACATTAACCATGCATTTCCATGTGTTTGAACTCCTACAGCAAGGTATTGATTATGGCTTTTAATTTCATTATTTTTGCATTAAGGCGATCAGAAAGGCAAGGAATTCTCAAATTATAATTTGCTTAAAAATTATACTTAAACCTACACAAAACTTTATTTTGAAGGCAGTTTTGTGTTTTTATATTTTTAAATATTGATCAGAGTATTACTATTTTATTGTTAAATAAAATTGCAGTAATGATACCCCAAGAAGCAGAAATTCTCAAGACTCTTCTGTTCAGTGAAAACAAAGGTGGTAGGTACAGTAATTATTGGCACGAGGTGAATAATTGGACAAGTAACAAATGGAAGAAGCAATTTGTACTTAGTGTGGTCGTCTTTTTTTGCCTTTCCTAGTCTCTTATCACGAGTCATGAATACAGGATCACAGTTTGTGATGGAAGGAGTGAAGAACCTTGTGTTGAAACAACAAGTAAGTACACTAATTAGAAAACACACTAGTAACTTTTACACATAAATGCTGACAGGCTGACTGCAGAGTTAAAGCAGTTTCTAGGCTTAATAAATATTAGAAATAAAGCAAAATGAAATCTTTCATTGATAGATGTAAGAATATGAGTATTTTTACATGAGTAGAGTTCCATGATTTTATGCTTTTTTAAAAAAAGATTTGTTCTGTTGGACTTTACTATCATATTTGTGAAAGTATGTTAATTGAGAAAGTGAATTTAACCTATTTAGAATAATGAACTACTGTATAATGAATATTGTTATAGCATATACTAAGAATAGTAATTTTCTAATGAGCTTCATAGTCTAAAGTCCTGTGTAAATTGGAATAAATAAGCTATTTTAGGTAGAAAATATATTTTGAGTAAGGAAATTATTGCTTGATTTCACATTTCATTTCTTAGTTCTTAGTTGTATGTACAGGAAATTTTTAAATGAGTTTTGTGGTTCTGTGGTTTTTCTATTACCAATGTATAGATACTCTGCTTCAGAGTCATTGTTCATTGATTTGGTTCCTTTTCAAAAATAACTTGCTTTTTACTTTTTATTGTAGAACTTTTCAAATATACATTAGTATATCAAACATTCCTGAACCCTTCAGTTCTCAGCATTCTCCTGTTCTTATTTCATCTGCCAATTTGTTTTTACTCTATTTACTTTTACAGGAATATCATATGGCAATTTTGAGATACATTATTTCATATAAATAGTCTGTAATGAGAAAGATTTAAAAGCTAACAAGGGTTAATCAGTTATCCAGATCAGTTGTTGTTGGGTTGTTTTTGTTTTTGTTTTTTGAGACAGGGTCTCACTGAGTTTCATTCTGGCCTTGAACTCACTATGTAGCCCAGGATGGCCTCAAACTCAGTGATCCTCCTGCCTCAGCCTCCCGAGTGCTGGGATTACTGGATTGAACTACCACACCCAGATCTGAATATTAAATGTTTTCCAAAAAATGAGGCTTTTTTCTGAACTTCCTCCAGTTTATCTTATGTTGTCTAGTATTATTTTATACTTTCTTTGCATTGTACTACTTCTTGATAAATTGAGTACAAAGAATTTTTCCCCATTTTTGGATTTTCCATAGCACTTGAATAAAATAGATTTCTAGTAGCCAGGCATGGTAGGTACAACATGCCTGTAATCCCAGCACTTGGGAGGCTGAAGGAGTATCACCTTGAATTCAAGGCTAGCCAGAAGTACATAGTGAGACCCTGTTTCAAAAACAAAACATCTAGGGGAATGGCTAATAGATAAAAGTATAGGCAAAATAAGATTATCCATGATTTTCTAATTATTGAAGCTGGGTGATAGAGAAGTAGTTGTATTAATCTTGTTTTGATTTTATTGGCACTATCATGCTATGATCTTGAGGGAAAAAATCACTGTATATTTTATGGTTTCATCGGTAGTATGAGTATTATACTCACTGTGTAGATACTCATCTGATTTATAATTTTAAAATTTTGGTAACAGATGATCCATCTCATTCCCACTCGTATCTTTATTTCACTGCCAACATCCCACCCTTTCTAGCATTAATATATAGTCCACATCCGCAGTGTCTGCACATTCTGTCTTGTTCTTTACTTGGCTAATAACAACCCTCTAGATGAGCATTGTTCTCCAGGAAGTCGATACAGTCCTTTTTCATCTCCAGGGCTCCGATAATCAGGACAGCAGCAATCCTGGTCCCAACCAGCATCAAAGTCAGAATAACATCTCAAGACCAGGAGTGCAGTGGGAAGTTAGAAATAGTAACCAGAGAGAAGTTGGCAGTGAGGTCAACAAGAAGAAATTCTAGGAGCTCCAAAGAAAAAAATGTCTGTTTTGGTTATAGAGCTGTATTACATTTGTGAGATGCTTTATTTTTCATTTTTGTGTGTATTTTATTTCACCTCTTTTTTAAGCAATTACACCATCAGAGATAAAGTTAACATTGTTTTAATCTAAAACTTTTTCAATGACAAATCATAAAACATAACTAAGGACATAAATGCAAGGTTTTGGGAAGTAGAATTCTCAATTTTTTTCCCAGATGAATTTCTAGTTCATATATTTGAAATTTGAACATGTTGTTTTAATGTGTATAGGTCTCTGAAATCTTTATCTCTAATGGTTGTCTACTGATAAAAATGTAGGTACTAGTTTAGTACAGTCATGTTACCCATTTTGCTTCTAAATTGCAATTTCCAAGAACAAAGAAAAGTATGATTGGGAATCTTTGAAACAGTGGATATTTAATTTGATTAAATTTCATTTATACCTTTTTTATTGAGGTACACAAAATTTGTTTCTAATGGCAAATACATTATTTGCTGATAAGAGAGAATTACATGGTTTTGTTAGGATGTTTTCAATTTCCTATTGTGTGAGGTGCTTCAATCCAGTTTTTTAATCAGTAAAAATTGATTAACCTCATATGTAATTTATTCTCAATATGCAATTGATTTTTAAAATTATTAACTCAAGCCTTCATTGAGGCAAAGAACAGCTAGGAAGAGTGTCAATTTGTGACAAAGCTCAGAAGCTGTTTAATTAGGTACTCTTTCTTACACTTTTAAATACATTATTTCCTTTATGTTTCTCTACACCTGAAGTTTCCTGTAGTCTCTGGTGACAGTCTGTGAGAATTGCATGGTATAGTAGTAGATGCTTTTAGACGATTATAAAGGCCAGGCAAAAACATAAGAATTGTGTCTGGGTTCTTGAATTTTTGAACAATTTTGTTTGAAAGAAATTTGTCTCAAGATAATGACAGCAAAAACTGCAAACTACTAAGATTAGGAAAATCTCATTTCTATGCTAACTGAAGATTTATCATAAAATATTGATTAAATTTCCATTTATTTTCACAAGTATAATGAAAGTAATTGTTTATCATATAAAATCTTTAATTTTTCTACATGTATAGTTTTAATAGTGTAATTCAGAAAGCTAAACAGAATTCAGTGCAGAGGATATTAAATTGTCAATTTTAGTAAAATCCTATAATTAAAGAATTTATTTCCACCTATTATGTTGCAAAATACTTCATCATCTGCTAGTATTATTTGGGAGAAATACATAATGGTAATAGTTTTCTCCTTTGGATAAAGAATTATTATATATTTTAATCTGCATCCTGTTATTCTTTAGAGAAATTTATAGATCAGATTTATTCTCAAATGAACAAAATTTTTATTAGAAACAAAACATAAAAGGTAAAATTTTGAGCCACCTTTTTATATTAATTCTAAAGAGTATGCAGGAAGTACAGTCAGCTTGAACAGCTGGTATTTGTATTTATATTTAAAAGTTTCCAGCCAACACTGATATCAGAGAATAATGAAATAGCCTTAATTTTACATGCCTGAGACTCTCTTGAAGGTTTTTATTTACTAATCTAGTAAAAGAGAAAACACATATTTTCTATCTGAGGAAAGCATCATTTTCCTTAGTTCTATTTTAGTTAAAATGTTTTATGACCTAAGAAAATGAAAATCCTTGTGAAATAGCAATGTGCTAGCTATAATTTTTGTAATAATCAGATTTAGTAATGTTGCTTTTGTTATGTGAAGTCTCCAAGATACAAAACTATTATTTCCAGAACATCTTGTACAGTTCACAAAGGAAATATCAGTTCAAAACAGGCAGAGTACTGTCCCAGTAGAAATACATTTTGAATTGACATAATAGTCATTTAGTAAATTTTCTGTATTCCATGTATTATTTTAGAAAGATGATAAAACTTGAATCTAATTTCATGTTTTTCACAAACGAAGTTACTGCATTTTTAAAGAAAACTTAGAGTCCATAAAAAACATTTGTTTTAAAACTGGGATTCTTACTTGATCAAAAGATTTAATTAAAAAACAAACATTTAACAAAGCAAAAAGCCCAAACATATTTCTACTAAAACCTGAATATTGAAAGGAGCTTTTCATTGAGAATTGTATTTGTCTATGGTAATTTGAATGTCAAGGGTATTTACATCTATAACATCTTTACCATTCACAGAATATGTAATCTTAGAGTGTGTTTAATTGAAAGATAAGCATATTTATCAAATAGATTGTTTTGTTACTCTAATATTTAACAAAATACTAATCTCTTCCACAGAATCTTCCTGTTACTCGTATTTTAGACAATCTCATGGAAATGAAGTCAAACCCTGTGAGTAGCATTTTACATTGAACTTGTAAATTATTGAGTCAAACTGACTAATATGAAAGATGATAAAGTAAACTTTAGTGTGTGATCTTAATCATAGTGGAGTATGTAAGAGAAAGGAAAGAATCCATGTTTTCAGAAATCCTTTTTTAACCATTATCACAGATAACTGGGAATTGATTTTCTCAGCTGCCAAAACCATTCTGTCCAGTTCTCACATTAAATGTAGATTACATCCTATATTTGTAATTAAATATAAAATATCCCATGGTATAAGTTTCTGTAAGTGAAAAATAACTAGTCCCCTTATTTGGTGTAGTGTAAAGATGACTAGTCTTATTTTAAGAAAATTAAACTTGGAGAGGAAAGCATAAAAATAATTTTTAAGTAAATATATTCAGATTACTAAATTCTCTTTGCTGACGATAATAAGAGAAATTGTCATCTGAATAAACAAATAAATAAATATTAACATTTACTTAAAGAATGGATTTCCAAGCTATCTGTTGACAACTGAAGAAAGGAACATAAAAAATCTTCCCAATCTGTTTCACAAAAAGTACTACCATGATACTATGGCAACCAGTAGGTGATTATCATCATAAGAGTGTAGAATCAAGCATCATGATCCCATCCCCATCAAAACCCTAGTTTTGGTTGATCTGAATCACCACAGACTTTGCAGTGCAGGCTTACAGTCCTAGACTTAAAAGAGAACAGAATCTTCAGCTTAATATGACTGTTTTGGTAATTGATAAAATTAATTATAACAGGAAATTAACAAAAACAAATTTTAAAATTCATTCCTGAGAAAACAAAGATACATATAATAAAACATCCCAAAAAGGCCAATTTCTATTATGAAAGTAATGGGAGAACTATGTGTATTGATAAGCTAACAAGGCCCAGATGCTTCTATGTGAGGATCAGTATAAATATGGTGATATTTAATAAAGTAATAGACTTTGTCACTGCAACCTGGAACATATGAGGAAGGGATTCTTCTTGAAAAGCCTCAGAAAGTATAAATTTATGACTGTCTTAGAGAATACAGCTTCATAAAAAGCAGTAAACTTCTGGATATTATCCCATACAATAATGGAATCACCGAATTCTAGAGTTTAAAGAAACTTAAGCCATTTTAACAGCGGAGAAGAGGCAACCAAGAGACATTGACTTCCCAAGTCACACTACTTATTAGCAGCAGAATTGGAACCAGAGACCTACTGCTTCTGTACTCCTGCCTGGTGCTCATTCCTCCAAACACATTTCTTCCACATTTCTCTGTCACAAATACATGGATGCCTAAATCATCTCACTCAAATGTTTCTCCACATTGTAAAAGTTCATTTATCAGTTCTCTTGACTTCATAACTGAAGATACATTACTACATACCTTTTAATTAATTAGAAAAATTAAACGTTTTCTGTTTAGAAAGCATTCCTCATTCATCTGCTCACTGAGGTAGCTCCCTGAACTCTTATGCCTTCCCTCTGCCCAGACAGGTTGATTTGAGGCACTGAGTGAGACTAGCCAAATGCTGAGGAGATTAGCAAAGTATACTGGGTTAGACCTGACAGGTAACTAAATGTATCGCATCCCAAATGCTTCAAAATGTTACAGTTTAATTTTTTGTTAAAATTTAATTTTAGATGCATTGGTATCACTTACCATATGTTAATTTCAATTCAATTAGGACAAATTAAAGCAGAACATAATAAATGTATCAAATAGGTTTCATCTTGCCTTGAAGTCTTCCTTGTGGTGTTTCCCTTGAGCCAAAGTGATGAAGGATTCTGACACTACATTTGGGTTTACTGAGACTGCTGTGACTGATTAAAGTAGCCACCATTGGGTGCAGGTCTAAATAGTAGAAACACATGTAGTATATTTGTTATTTATCAGGTTTTGGTGAGACCATTCATATGCCAGGGGGGAAAGATGAGTTTCTTTGGCTGATTCTTCTATGGAAGGAGAAGAGGGCAGAGTTTGGGAAGTAATTATATCAAATAGTAGAGCAGTACACTTTCCAGCTCCTTTACTATTAAGACATTTCCAATTTAATAGGCTGACTCTAATAAAAGTTTCAGATAAGAAAGACTGTGAACCTGTATTAAGTATTCTGTATAATCAATAAAATCATGGACTTATAAAGGTAAAATTATAAAACAAAAGTACTTAAAGTACATTAACTTTTTTCAAGAATATAAAATATGTTTTTGAGAACCATGGTGATTAAGAGCTTGGGCAGTGAAGTTGGACTCCCTGGGTTCAAATACTGGACTTCCCATACTTAACTAAATATATGACCTTAGAAAAATTACATAGCCTCCTCATACCCCAACTTGCCCATCTGAGAAATGGGATAATAGTAACCACCTGACTGACAGACTGGAGATTGAGGAATTTCATGTAAAGCAGTTAAGGTTTAGCACTTAATAACTGCACATTAAACTTTAGGGATGGTGGTTATACATTCTGCAAAATTGTTGGATTCCTTAACATAATACAATATGTCAGACAGTGACCTTCCAAAGAGAAATTCCATAGTCATTGTAAAGTCTGTTTCATTTTTTAAATAGGAAACTGATGACTATCGATATTTTGATCCCAAAATGCTGCGGGGCAGTGACAGGTAAGCAACTTTTGTCTTACATGATTTGTTATGGGATTTCCACCTAAGAATGAAATAATTGATTTTTATTACAAAGCAATACTGACTATTACTAAAATTTCAAACTACATAGAAAACTGGCTAAGGAAACAGTATGTATTCTAATCTCATCACTCAGAGATAATCACTGATAATTACACATAGTTTTTAATAGCACCATTTTATAAAGAAACAGTAATCAGCTAAATGTATTTCTGTACGTATACTTGGAAGGAAAACAAAATAGTGTGGGGGACAGAAATTTGGATAAGATGTGTTTTAAAATGAATATTCTTATTGGACCAAATGAAAGAAGCTTTATACTGTGTAACAGTGATTTACTTATTTTTAAATGTAATTAGTATGTGAAATCCAAGTCCCTGGGAACCATTAATATAAACACACTTTATGGCAATGAAACAGTCTATAAACTTCTGAATTTTAAGACAGACAAGGCATGGTGATATGAAAAAGCAGCCTCCAGGTTACAGAAGAAAGAATAGGTGGAATGGGCGGGGCAGATATCTCCTTGCCTATCCCTTAGTTTGGGATTTTTAGAACTTCATACTTGCTGTACCCCAAGCTTTCACATCATTGTGGGTAGTCAGGACACCTAACCTAGTTAATAGTTTATTAAACTGTTTTGTAACTTAGCTTGCCAGAAATGTTTTTGCATAAGAAGCTGCTAATAATATCCATAGTTGGTAATAGAATTTGACTGAATAAATTATGGAAAGGCAGAATGACTACCCAGTGACCCCCACTGGGTACAGGGGTGTTTTAGCAGTCATAAAAATTTTCTAAATTAGAGAATGATGATTGTACAACTCTATAAATACAGTAAAAACTATTCATTATACATGTCAAAACAGTGTTTTTGTATATCTGTTTTCCTATATTCATAATTCTCTAGCTTATATTATTTTCTCCCTTAACAAGTAGATATGCTTTGCTTTGTGGGAGCTAAGAAATTTTTAATCTTGAATTTAGCATCTGCATGATAGGAGAAATATTAGCATTGATGTGACAGATAAGCTCAGAGTTTCCTTTTAATAGAGACTTCTGAGCCATCCCATAGTTAAATTTTTGTTATTAATAACTAGCAATATTGTGCTACTTTAGTTTTACCTCTGCTCATCCTATGTGTACTCTCAGAGAAATTTAAAGTGTTCTAGAGGGAAGTTAACCACTTTGGAGGCACTTCGATCAGGTGGACTTCTAGCTACATCTATGGAGAATTTAGACCTCCTGTAGAAATGAGGAAAAATAGAAGAGCTATGTTTAGCCGCTGAACAATTAAGAAATTACACTAGCTCTTTCCTCTTAATGATTTTCAAAAATTACTTCTGTGGGCCGGGGATTTAGCTCAGTGGTTCCACCACCTGCCTTGCAAGCACAAGGACCCGAGTTCGAGCTCCGGTACCAAAAAATTTACCACATGAAATACCAGCTTCATCACTTCACATATGTCCACACTTCTACTCTTCCTCATGATAGCTGCTGTTCGAGCTTCTAAAACTATATTTCAGAATTTATAGATTGTCCCATTTCCTTTTAGACATTTCTTCTAGCTTCTTGCTCTGGGAAACTAAAGGACCCACCACCCTCCTCAGAGGGTAAAAGAATTACAAATACCTACCTACCTGTACTCACAAGTATTTGAGAGTGTGTATTTCCCATTTCTGTTCTACTTGTAATAAAAACCACAGGTGAAATTTTCAGTACAGTTTTTCTTCATTACAGCTCAGTTCCTAGAAACAAAAATCCATTCCAAGAGGTAAGGTTTGTATAAAAATTCTCTGCTCCTAGAAAAGAAAGATAAGGTAACGAAGCCATCTTGGATATATTTTTCATAAATATGACTTACGATTAGTATAGTGTAATCTTGATAAATTCAATTCTATACACCCAAGATTTTGTAAATTCTTAGCAAATATATTTTCCTGAATTTCTGTTTAAACTTACAGTATTTTAAGCTTTAAAATGATAAAATTAACTCACAGAAAAAGGATTACAATGAGAATTTTATGTGTTTGGACCTTCTAAAATTGTATTGCAAACATTGTAAAGATACCATGACTATAGTTTCATTTGAAATACAAAGAAGCTTCTCAGTAAAAGTAAATATTATATACTAAATAATATGTTGGAGATTATATAAATGCTAGGTTTTCTGATTTCCCATCTGTAATAAATATATGCAAATTTGAAAATGTCCTTTGAACAAAGCCATTTGGATTTGCTATTTATTTTCTATTACTTAATTGAATAATATAGTTAAGTTTCTTCTGAAGTGTCTGAAAAAATCTTTTTACTATTCAACAGACATTAAAATTTTAAACATATATACTTTTTAGAAATAAAGTTCTTAAGTAGCAGGTGCTTAGACTGCAGCTTGTGGCTAGGTAATATACTTAACTCAATTGGAGAATAGGTTCCAGTCTAAAATACATGGTGCTTTTCTATTCTTTCAACTTAACTATTTTTTTTTCTGTTTACAATTTTAGGCAATTGTTTTTGTGGTGGGAGGAGGCAACTACATTGAATATCAAAATCTTGTTGACTACATAAAGGTACATTTTAGCCTTATTATCCTATCCTTTGGTGATTTGACAGTTTTACATCTTTAGAGTACATTCTCTGGTGGCTATCTTGACCCTTATATAATTACTTTTCTATGTGGCAATTTAAAACTCGTGTATGTAGACCAGACATAGTCCACGTGCCTGTAGTCCCAGGTACTTGGGAGGCTCAGGTAGGATCACTTGAGCCCAGGAGTTTGTAGCCAGTCAGGGATAACAAAAATGTAACCAAAACATAAGAAGGAAATTGGATGTGGTGGCACATGCCTGTAATCCTCACTACACAGGCTGAATCAAGAGGATCACAAGTTCCAGAACAGCCTGCACAATTTAGCAAGACTCTGTCTCAAAATAAAAAAAAATTTAAAGGGAGGTGGAGGAGGTATAGCTCAGTGGTAGAGGACTTTCCTAGCATGTATGAGGCCTCTAGGTTCACATCCCCAGTACCAAAAAATAAATGAAGAATAAAGCATAGTTTGATGAACAAAAACATTTAAAATGTGGGAGCAGCAGAATTAGCTTGTTAGAGCAGCATTTTGTAATCTTCATTTATTCACTTAACATTAAATAATGCTCTTCACATCCTCACCTCACATAGTCACATAAGGCTTTAGTAGAGATTATGGTATAACCTTAAAAAAAACATACAGGCAAGCATCACAGAGTTCCAAAACTAATTAGTACAACTCCCAGTATCCTCTCAGTAGCCCAGGACATACTTCATCTTCCATGAACCATCGGTACATATGTAAGATACCATGGTATCTTGTGCAGGGAAGGGTTTAATACCCTTCTGGTGCCATAGTCAAAATGAGGCTACATGATCAGGCTCCAAAGCAGAAACCAAGAAAACATGATGGAAACCAGATGGCAGAACATCTCTGTAAACAATGACAAGCTAGTATAAGTTACCCCCCAGTAGTTTGATTCTAAACACAGAACTATGTTAATAGCTCTTTAGTACATTGTGCTTAGGTTTGGCCAAGGGTTCCCAGGGTTAAATACAGGGCTGCAACAGAAACACACATTTCGTACACTCCCACACTCAGTTAAGTGTTTTAATCATTTGCCAGTCTTCTTTCAGCATCTTTTACAATATTTATAGGATAGAAAAACAAGAATAAACACCAGAATACTAAGCATAAGTGTAAATATAACTTAAATACTGCAGTTTACCAGATATCACAGTGAAAACCTATTCTTAATCATGCACAAGTTTGACAACTATTAGAAAGTTGAATTTTGTGAAATAGATTAATTGATTCAGTGTTACAATTAGTTATTACTTAAACCTAGTTCTGTCTGGTCACTCACCTTCCATCAGAAGAACATTTTGTAGGAGTTTTATTCAGTTTCCTAATGTGTTTTCTTTCATATCTATGATAGCAGGATTGTACCAAACAGCAATTGCATTACAATTTAGATTATGATCATTATTAAATTAGATTTACAGATTTTTTTTTCACCTTTCCCAAAAAAATCAGCATTGCTGTTGTAGTGTTTTCATAAATGCCTTTTAGATCCATTAAATTTTGAGTAGCTACTAAGCCCCCTGCCTTGATTTTTCAAAGAGGATTTTTAATCTCTTTAATCGTATTTTTTCCTTCTAAATAATCTTAGTCTTTTCTCTGCCATCCAGTCTGATTCAGGAGAAACTGAACTAGTAAGGCTGTGCCGGCTTCCTCACATCGTTAGGAACCCATGCCAGTACAAACTTACAATGTGAAACAAATAATGTGGCCCTGGATTTATACTAGTCCCTGACACAATGGGCAAGTGCCACTTTTTGTTGGAATGACAAAATGCCACCATATTCCTGATTTATTAAGTAATTATATTAATATGATTTCTAATTTAACTGCTTATTTGTTATAACTCGAAGGTAGTTCGTAAAGTTGACTTTTACCAAAGCATTTTCTGTGCTGATATTGATAACCAAACATATTGAGAATTTGACTTAAAATCACTGCAGCATATTCTTTGTGTTAGATGACCATTCAAGGACATAGTTAATATAATTTCACATCAAATCAGTGTATCGGTACATTTCATAAAGTTCAGTCTTTATGGAGGGGAGGAAGTAAAGGGGCTGTCACACGTGCATGATTATGAACAAATTCATACTGGAATATTTGGTAAACTACAGTGCTTAAAATTATACCTTATTGGATGATGTAAATGATTCGAATTTTGATGTTCCTTGTTTTTCTGTTCTGCAAATATAAGAGATACAAGAAGAAGAATAATGATGGATAATTTGATTAACAAAGCTTGTCCAAGCTAGTGAGGGAGGACGAGTGACTGTACAATAGAGGATTAATCTCAGATGGTCTATTGCAACCCTTGGTCTGTTGGTTATTTCTAAAAATTAAGGAAATACGGTGCTGACATTTGGCCAAACCTGAACGAAATGTACTTACTAATAATGAATCTAGTTCTCTCCTAGGGTCCAAGATAGATTGGGGGCAACTTAACACTAGCTTTAATAGACATGTAAAGGTTGATACTTTGCCAGTTTTCTGTCATGTTCTCTTGGTTTTTGCTGTTGAAGATAGCATGTTACCTGCTTTTTGCCTCCGTGACCAGAGAGGTATAAAAGACTTCTCCCTGAACAAGACTAGGGGTCCCCTGAGACCACTGTATTGTATCCAGCTGAAAATGAAATGCATTCTGTGCTACTAAGATCCTGAGAGCTGACTTACAAGTTTGGACCTCTCTAAGGCTTCTGTGATTTCTTTCTCTATATATACCATAATCTCTACCTTGACTAATGGTTCATGTGAGTATATGCTGTGTAGCCTCAAGAATCCCAATTATAATGACCCTGTGTAGTTGTTGCAATACCATCTCATTATTTAAATGTGACTCATGTTTTATTTGTTCAAGACATTTTTTTTCCAATGATAATCAGTGATGTTTATTCATTTTATACATCACAGAAATGTCCTCTTGTGTTACAAAGCCATCATTCTTATGTTCTTCATGAATTATCAAATTACTTTATGGAATAATATATACTTACATTATAAACGAATTCTCAGCCAGGCATGGTAGCACACATCTGTAATCCCAGCACTCTGAAGACTGAGGCAGGAGGATCACCAACAAGTTTGAGGCCAGCCTGGGTTAGTGAGTTCAAGGCCAGTCTGAACTACAGCGTGAAACCTTGTCTCTTGAATTTTCCTTCAGGCTTACAATAAAGAATTTCAGCATAAAGAACTTAACAAATTCTAGTGAAGAAGTTTGACTTGTCATTGAGTTCCAGCATTCTGTCAGTCAGAAATAAGATTCATACAGTTACAATATGGAATAGGATATATTCACATATACCGTGTTACACAAGATTAAAAAGACAGTCCATTCTGCAGCATTATATTCTACTTTCAGCCTAATAACTGTCTTTAAGTAGCACAGAGCCTACAATGGAAAAATATTGGTCTAAGATTTTACAGATAATTAATTGTTGCCCACGTGAAATGTGATAATTCTCACATTCTTTTTATGTAAGAAACAGCCCCAATAGTGTGTCAAAATGTATTAATTTTTGAAAAGGCATTTTATGCCTGTTTCACCACTTTATTCTTTATTTCATGTAATTTTAAGATACACATGTACACCAAAATCCACCACCCAAAAAAAAGACTTTTAAGAGTAGCCCTCCCAAAACAAAAAAATGTCCTAGCAGGTTAGGAATATTGAAAACATTTCTTGTTACTTGCATCTGAGTTCTGTCTCTTGACTTTTGCAGGGGAAGCAAGGCAAACACATTTTGTATGGCTGCAGTGAGCTTTTCAATGCTACGCAATTCATGAGACAGGTAAAGTGCACCTTTTCAATCTGTTCTTTTGAGATAATCCAAGTCACTGTGGATAGTTTTCTAAAGAGAGGAGGAGCCTTTATTCATCCAAAACAGCTAAAATCAAAAGCCATACAGATGTTTAAGTTTTTCCATCTAACATTATTTTCCTTATCACAGTTCTTTAAAGTTGAAGTAATAAAGTCAATTAGGCAAGATTGAATTCAGCATTTCCTTGTATACTGTTCACATGTCTTCACTTTGCCACACATTATATATGTAACTTTATTGAGCAATAGTATGTTCTCAGTTGATACACTAACATTATATTTACCTTGAAAATTGATGACAGCAGTAGCTGAGGTGTGTTTATACAATTGTGTCTGTACTGTCCTTTTAGAGTCATTCTCACTAATGTTCTCCGTTAATTACATTGATCTTAACTTTCTTAACTAGGATGTTCAGTACCCTGACCAGTAATGTCTACTCACTACCATAAAAATCATAACTCCACCATCTACTTTTGGTATAGGGGATCAAACTCAGGTCCTTGCACTTGCGAGGCAGGTGGTGGAACCACTGAGCTAAATCCCCAGCCTCCATCATCTACTTTTAACAATCATCTGGCATTGATTTTCCAGCACTTCCTTACCCTAATGTGGTTGATACATTTTTTAATCAATTTAATTTGGTGAGAAAAGTTCATGGAAAATGTGCAGGTGTTCACTGCAAATTCTCTTTTAAGTGTTCTCCTGTACTTGCTTTATATCTATCACAATCTATTAATTGCTCCAACTTTATTTCAAAGTATATTATAACAATGCCAGTGTCATTAGCTAAAGTTCATTTTTTGTGTTTAATCCTTCTCAGGGGTAAAATTTTCAATGAAATATATAAATTCTTAAGTGTACTTTAAGTCTTGTCAGATGTAATTTCTTGAGTACCCCAAACCCCTATCAAGAGTGTTCCATTACCCCAGAAAGCTCTTACAACCTTTTCCCAGTCAGTCCCTACCCAAATCCTATCTTGATATTTTTCCACTATTGGTTAGTTTTATCTGTTTTAAACCATCATAGAAATGGCACTTTTTTCCTTTGTTAGGCTAACCAATGAATCTCAATTTTCTTCCTCTTTTTAATGAATCAGATGTTGTCTTGTTATTTTTCTCAATTTTTTTTTCTATTTCATTGATTTCTACCTTTTATTATGTCTTTCATTCTAATTTTTCCTAGCTTCCTAATTTGGAAGCTCACTTATTAATTGTAATTCTTTCCTAAAATAACCATTTAAAACAGTAAATGTCCTTCCAGATATTTCATTGGCAT
Organism: Heterocephalus glaber; assembly: GCF_053883595.1. Lineage (NCBI taxonomy): Eukaryota > Metazoa > Chordata > Mammalia > Rodentia > Bathyergidae > Heterocephalus > Heterocephalus glaber. The sequence continues at coordinate 11,869,019 of NW_028258403.1, forward strand.
TCAACAAATTTGTGTATGTTAAATTATCATTCAGTTTGAAATATTTTGTAATTTTCTTTGTGATCTGTTCTTTAGACCAAGTATAATTTTTAGGTCTATTATTGTTAAACATTCCCACATGTTTTCTAGATGCCTAATTCTTAGCTTTCTTGTAGTCATACAGTATACTTTACATAATTTCACTGTTTTAAAATCTATTGAAATTTCTTTTATGGCCCAGCATATGGTCTCTCTAGCTTAACAGTCCGTGTGCACTTAAAAAATTATCTTCTGCAGAAGTCGGGTGTAGAGTTCCATAAATAATCATTTTGGTCAGGCTGATAGGATGGCCCAAATTCTCTGTCTTTATTGGCTTTGGGGGGAAGTTTTGTTTGTTTTTCAGTGAGAGATCTACTCTATAATCTGCTGAAGAGTGACATTAAAATTGCCAACTAGGATTATGGAATTCTTTTTCCCTTTAGTTCTATTAATTTTTCTGCTCTTTGTATTTGGAGCTATTATTAGGAATGAACACATACATGATTCATCATCTCCCAAAGGGACATTTATCATTATTCAGTACAGTATTCCTCTAGAAATCTGGTAATCTCCTTTGTCTTGAAGCCTACTTTACCTGATATTACTGTGGCCTCTCTAGCCTCTTATACTTACTGTTTGCATGTTATAACTTTCTCCATCTATTTACTTCAATTTTTAAAGAGTTTATCATATAGGCAATACATGTTTGGATTTTCTTAATCATTCTTATAGTAACTGCCTTTATCTGGAGTCTTTGATCTATTGCCCTCTAATGTAATTACTGATTTGAGTTATGTCTGTCATTTTACTTTATTTAGTCTCTTGTTTGAGGTTCATCTGTTCTTTCTTTGGATTTTTGAGAACTTTAGAATTAATTCATCCACAGATTGTTTAGCTATATCTCTGCATTATTAATTCAGCAGTTGCAGTAAGTGTGGAAATCCTGCAACTTTATGGACTGAACTCTTGGTGTTTGTGTTGTGATTATCACACATTTCACATATACCCTCATTTTTGCTTCAAACAACCATCTGTATCATAAAGACACAAATCCTTTGCTTTTACACAAACGTTTGATTTTCCATGCCCTTCATGTCTATTTCCAGTAAGTTTTAGTTTCTGTTGACAGAAAAACATCTTTTAGCATTTATCATAGCTCAGATTTGCTAGTGAGTTTTCCTAATTTCCTTTTATATAAAAATGTCTATTTCACCTTTATTCTTAAATGGTTTTTTTTTCCTCTAAAGACTTCTAGACTGACAGTTTTTCAATACTTTAAACATACTTTACTGTCTTCTGGCTTCCTTTTTTTGTGATAGTAGTCATTCAAATTCACTATAACTAATATACCATTTCTTTGTCTTATATCCAGGTTTTCGTTCAAGATTATAATGTGTCTTTGTATGCTTTTTTGTGAATTTATATTGCTTGGGGAACACTTGAGGTTTCTATATCTTTATCAAATTTGGGGGATTTTCAGTCGTTACTTCTTTAAATATTTTTATATTCAATTTTCTCTCTCCATTTTGGACTTCATTTACATACATGCACCACATAATTATGTTTTGGTTTACCACAGATCATATACAGTGATGGTTCCATACAATTATAATAGAGCTGAAAAATTCCTATCACTTGATGTTGAAACCATTATAATGCAGTGTGTTGTGTATCTCAGGTGCTACTGGTATAAACAAATCTGTTGCTCTCCCTGCCATTCATGTAAAAACTACAGCACATATGGTTATGTATAATACACAATACTCAATAAATTCGTTAAAATTATGATGTACAATGTTTATAAAATCTACAATAATGTCCTCAAACTTCATACACATTCACTATCTTACCCAAAGCAACTTCTAGTCTTGCAAGCTAACTCTATACAGGAATACTATTTTTATACTACCTTTAGTATACTTTTTCTATTTTCAGTATAAAAATACTTAACTATTGTTACAGTTGCCTACAATATTCAATATATAATGTGCTGCATAAGTTTGTAACCTAGGAGCAATGGCTATACCATATGACCTAGATATGCCATAGGTGATACTGTTGAGGCTTATCTAAGTTCACACTGGTGTTGCATAATGATGAAATCACCCAACCTTAAATTTCTCAAAATGTATCTCTATCATTAAGTAACATATAACTGTATATTTGATTTCTATATTGTTCCACAAATTCCTGAGGATACTGTTATTTTCTCTGCTGATATTTATCTTTTCGTTCCTTGGGAATGTATTTTCCATTACTTCATTGAAAATACTTATAAGCTTGTTTTAAACCTTGTTAATTATAAACATGGGTGCTCTCCCTCCCAGTCACCATTGGTTATCTCTATAGAACAGGCCACATTTTCCTTTTTCTTCATATATTAACAAATTTTACATTGCATCCTCAGCGTTATAGATGTTATGTTTTGGAGACTGAATTCCTTTTCTCTAGAGTGTTGTTTAGGACTTGTTAGGCAATTGCCTTGATTAGACTCCAACTTCAAAATGTTTTTTGAGCAACAGCTCAAATATCACTTTCCAGTCTCACCCATTCTTGAGTGGTTCAGGGTTTTATGATAAATTTAGAAAAAAATCTGTACACAAAATTTAAGTCTCCTTCACTCTGTCCTTCCTTTCCAAGACCCCTCCACCCTTCCAGTTGTTGCCTTAAGCACTCTCCTCTGATTCTTCAGACAAGACGGCAAATTTTCTGTCACAGTTCCAGATGCCCAGTATAACACCACCTGCCCTGTTTTCAGACCAAGAGCACAGAGCCAGGCAGTCACCCAGTGCTCTGCCCTCCTTCCAAGTGTGACTCTTCTGTAGAAGCTGCTTGCTGTCAGCTGCTCTTCATTGCCGTGGATTGTTGACTTTTGCATTTTATTTAAAGTTTATATTGCTTTCTCTGGAAAAGTTGCTCCAGTAGGAGTTTACCCAGCCTTCCAGAAATAAAAGCCTTTTCTTCATTTAATGATGTTTTAGAAATATAAATGTTTGAAGAAAACAGCTGGGGAATTTAGCTCAGTGGTTCTGCTGCTTGCCTCGCAAGCACAAGGCCTCAAGTTCGATCCCGGGTAACAAAAACAAAAAACTATCCACAGTGAAGTTACTTAAGACAATTCTCTCTACATTTTCCTACTGAGTTAGTACTAATTTCTTCCCAGGGTTTGGGGTTTTTAATTATTTAATTAAATTAAAATTATCCTAGGAAAGTAATAAATGAAAAAGGAAGCCTAAATTTTACCGTGAAAAAAAGTGAATTTCTTAGGTTATCTACAAATATGCTTAAATATATAAGCTTTTAGAAATTCATATGTATAATTTTGTTTTGTTCTAGCTATCACAACTTGGACAGAAATAACACAGAAGAACCTAAATATGAGAATCTACTTGGAACTTGGATAAATGTAAAAAGTCAAAAGAGCTAGATATTTCCCTCTCCATAACAATGTTCTAATAGTGAAACTCAGATTTATTAATTTTTAAGGAAATTCTGTACTTAATATAATGTATACTGATCAAAAGAATAAACCATTTCAGAAATATAACTGTAACATTGTTCTTGCTCCTGTTATATTTGACAAATGAAAAAGTACTTTAAAGCTATAACTCAGTGGTGGCGAACCTGTGGCATGTGTGCCATAGTGGACTGACTGTTATCATTGAAAGCTCTGAAAGGTTCACCATCACTGCTCTATCTGATCATAATATTACAATATTAATATAGCTAATAGGTTATGGTTGAAACTGGTGAACGTTTAAGGTTATCTTACACAAATATTAATAATCTCATGAATTCCCTACATACATACATTTTAATCATAAAACTACTTTCCCATAGTTTATTAGTTTCCTAAATTGCTTCTAGATTTTAAGTGGAGATTTTAAAACTACTTTAATAAATCTTTTCCCTTTCTAGCACATCCATGTATGTTCCTGAATAAAATTTCTCTTTTATCTAATGTTGACAGAACGAAACTAACAAAATTTAGAATGGAAAAATACAAAACAGTCATCACATAAAGTTCTAAATAGTAAAATTAAGTGTTAAATTTGATTCTAAGCTTCTTCATATGTAGCACTAACAAGGAAATTTTTTTTTTTCAGTACCAGGGATCGAACTCAGGACCTTGAGCTTGCAAGGCAAGCGTGGTGCCACTGAGCTAAATCCCCAGCCCATAACAAGGAATTTTGATCAATCATGCATTCATTAATTCATTTTAATACAGGCACAAATAAGTAATTGAGTTATTAAAGTTTTTTAGCACCAATAATTATAACCTGGATTAACTTACATGAAATGTAATGAAACATATACATTGGGTTACAAAGGAAAGATTCTATGGAGATGTGTTCAGAACACGCACAGAATTTGAAAGCATAATAAGTAAACTTTACCTAACTAACTACTGTAAGCCTGCAATCAACAGTTAGTGAGCATACAATTATTTGAAGTAAATATATGGAACATTTTAGAAATATGATCTTCCCTTCAGGAAAATCAAATGATTGAAATAATTTTGAGCATCTTCACATCATCATTGAAGTCAGAAATCAGCAACAGATTTCCAGTCCAAAAGCCTGTGTTGGAAAAGAGAGACATAGTTCTACATAACCTATTAGGTTACAAATTAGAAAATATTTTTAAATGAATAGCCAGTCACAAAAATACTACATATTAAAATGTGTTGATACAACTAATGGAGAGTTTAAGACACATTAAAGTTCAAAAGAAAAATTTTAAGGTTGAAAAGTAAGTATATACTGTGGTTTGGATGTGGATTATCCCCAGAGGATTCATGTGCTAGAAGCCAGACCCTCCCTCTCGTGATTCTGAGACCTCTGGATCCTCTGGTGATACTGAGAGGTGATGGGACCTTTAAGAATGGAACTGGTCAGTGGCGCCCTTAGGGGAACTGCCCTAAGAAGGAACTAAGTTACTTCTTATGAGAGCCCTGCTTAGTTCTCACAAGAGGATTGTTTAAAAAGGGACAGCCTGACCCCTGAATTGCTCCTCTGGCTTCCCCTCACCACGTGACAACTCCTTCTCACACACGCCTGCCTTTGATGCCATCTCTAATGAGGCCTTCAGAGCAAAGCCAGTGCCAGTACCAACACCATGCCCTTGAATGTCTAAACCTATGAGTCCTAAATGAGCCTTTTTGCTTTTTAAGAACCTATCCTCAGGTATTACATGATAGTAGCAGAAACAGACTAATACAATATCCACTATGAGATGTAAGAAAACTAATAAAATCAATGTGCAAAAAGTGGAAAAGTGAAATAAAAAGGAGAAATTGATGAAACAGAATCAGTGGTAATCTTATGGACTGAATTGTTCCCCCAAAATTTATATGTGAAAGCTGTACCCCCTCCCATGTAACTGTATTTACAGATAGGGCCTCCAAGAAGGTAATTAACATTAAATGAGGGCAAAGAAGTGGGGCATTAATCATATGGGACTGGTAGTAAGAGGAAGAAACTTCAGAGAGCTCTGCCTTTCTCCACATGTACACAGAGGAAAGGCCATGTAAGGACACAGCCAGAAGGTGGACATCTACAAGCCAGGAAGAGAAGCTTCATCAGGAGCCACAGTGTTGGCACCTTGATCCTGGACTTCCATCCTCCAGAAAGGAGAGAAAATAAGTGTTCTTTAAGCAACCAGTCTGTAGTAGCTTGTTATGGGAACCTGAGTTGAAGAATACAGAAAAGAATAAACTTCTAGTAGAACTAATGAAGAAAAAGAAAGTAATAAGACACAAAACCCCAATATTAAATGATAAAAGGGACATTCCTAATAGTATTGCAGGCATCAAATAACTACCACGGAATCACTGCTTTTAGCCAAGTTGGAACAAGGTTTACCTTCCCACTAAAAGTAATTTTAAAATTGGATAAAATATTTGAAACAACAGACCTTAAGATGCTAGACTGCAAGAAAGATTATGGTCCTTAAATGAACAGATTTCTAGGATTGCCTGGACCGAAGTACAACAACAGAGAGCCCAAGTAGAAACTGCTGTCTCCCTTAGTTGGGGAGACCATTCTGGGTGTCAAGGAAGATGACCAGCTTTCCAGGGACACTGCCATGCAGGAAAGAGCTACACAGAACTCTGGAGCTCAGCACAGGGTCCTCTTTTATTCAGTGGAGTACTTTTAAGTGTATGCAAGGGAAGAAATTACCTGAGGCTAGAGAAAGAACCATCCACAACAATTAGGGAACAATCCTCAGAGCCACCATAATCCAGGAACCAAAGAGTAGAGAAAAACTAAAACTTCACATAGAAATACAGACACACATACACACATACATTTTGCCTTAAAAATGAAATGAGAAAAGCAATGGTGTGGTCCTACCTAACAAAGCTCAAGGGCAATGCCCCCAAAGATCAAACTTTTTAAAGTAACAAACATATCCCAAATCAAAGCTCAAGAATGTAGGTATATTCTTATTAAAATATCCAGCACCCAACAAAGTGAAATTTGAATTTGAAATTAAAATCAGAAATGCAAAGCAATAGAAAATTTGAACCTATAAAGAGGATAAAAAGTCTATTTAAACATGACCAAATATGTCATAGATGCTATAATTAGTAGATGAGGACATTACTTACAACAGTTCCATATGTTCAAGAAACAAAAACTAAACTTTAGTAGAAGCATGAAGGATTAAAGATGCATTTCGAACTTCTAAAGACAAAACCTACAATGTCTGTATTCACTATTAGTGCTGCAATAAAGTACCACAAATTTGGTGGCTTGAAGCACCATAAACTTACTATCTTTTTCTGGAAGTCAGAAATCCAAATGAGTCTCAGTGCAGTTAAACCGGAAAATGGGCAGGGCTGCCTGCCTTTCCATCTTCTAGGGGTGCAGTCATCCTTGGCTTACAGCCCCTTGACCAGTCGAGTCTTTGTCACATCATATCACTCTGCCACCGTTTCTCCCTCCTTCCATGTGTTAAGAACCTTTGTGATTATTCTGGGCCTACAGACTAATCTAGGATAATCTCTTTATAGCACTCCACCCAAAATCAATAGCACTCTTTTCAAGTGCATTCAGGACATTGACTAAAATATACCGTATTCTGAAACTTTAAAAAGGTCTCAGTGAATTTTAAATTACCTCACATTTTAAAATAAGAAATCAGTGGCAGAAATCTGGAACATAGTTGTCACAAGATGGCTCCCCAGAAAGCAGATCCAGACAGAGATGGCCATGCTGACTGGGGAGTGTTTGGGGGGTCAGCACCCTGGGGAGAAGGAAGACTCTGTCACCACCAAGGTCCAGCTGACCCTCAAACACTAAAACAAAGACAGCGTTTCTGAATTGTGAAGATGTGGATCCTTCATACCCTTTGCCTAGAAGTAACTGGAACAGGTTGCCCCTCAAAAACCAGGTATCCCTTTGGGCTATTTCTGGCTGAGGACAATTCCCTAAGAAGGGGAATTTGACAAGCCATAGAACAAAAAGTGTATGATCCACTGTGTACCTTGGTTGAGTGCAACAAGGAAAGGAAGGGAAGTAAAGAATTACCTCAGTGAAGAGAAGGGGTGGGATCATGCTCACCCCACCTTCCCTACAAAGCAAAGGCCATGTCATCTCAAAGTGACCAAAGCTGTTCATACCCAGAGCTTCAGGAAAGAATGTTACATAGAGACCATGAGGCTAATTTAAGTGTTAAGCTACTAAAGAGTTAAAGCAATATCCCCGTTTCCTCAGTAATGGAAATGTTAATACCTCAACTACAATGCTACCCCCAATTCACAAACTTAGTTCTTTCCATGATGCTGGTCCCAAACTGAATTGGATGAGAACTAAATCAAATTTCCCCATAAAGTCAACATTGAACCTAACCATTGAATTTGATTCAGTTCTTGTCCAATTCAGTTTGGGATCAGAATTGTGGAAAGAATTAAGCTCATGAATTGAGTACCACTGTATTTAACATCAGTTCAGAAAATCTTTATTGGGTGAAAACTATGCAAAAGGCAAAAGGTCTCTTCATTTGGAAAGAAAGAGACATATCAATAAATACAATCTTTTTCAAGGTTACCTTAAGTTCACATAAACAGTTTGGTAGATATTTTTAAAAGGCATTCCTGGGACCTACAAGGTTTTTGATTCTTTTTTAAAAATGTGTCAATGGGGAAACTTTGGCGCCTCAGACTGTCCACAGCTTAGTCCTGTCTGTCCTAGAGTGGGTTACCCAGTATGGCCACCCCCAGTATCGCTGCTCTTCAGGCTGGTGGGTCAAGGAACCTGTACTAGTAAGCCCACAGTTTGGCTAATTCAGAAATCTGCCTCCTAAGGGTGATTCTCCTCAGAACTGATTCGTGCTCTGGGAAAGTTCAGTTCGGATGGAGGTCAATAGGAAAGGAAACTGCTCTGCCAGGTAAATTTTAGAAAAGTTTTATCAAGAAAGGCCCAAAGGGCCGGGGATTTAGCTCAGTGGCTCTGCCACCTGCCTCGCAAGTGCAAGGACCTGAGTTCAGTCCCCAGTACCAAGAAAAATAAAAAAGAAAGAAAGTCTCAAAATGGTGGAGCAGTGAGTGGCAGGAACTCAGCTTCTCCGGGACAAAGGGTCTAGAATCTAGAAAACATTGACTTGGAGAGGAATTGAAATGACTAGAGGTTACCCGGGAACCACAAGGGAACTGACCAAGGAGAAGAAAACAGGATTAAATGACAGAGAAGAAATAGAGCACACTGCGGAGGTGAGACCACGCGGCGCTGCTAACACTGGCTGGCTAGCCCCCAGCCCAAGAATTACACTGGGGCTGAAAGACTCATCAACAGTTAGAACCAGCAAGGAAAACATGGGACACTGCTTCCAGAGTGGCCTTCCATAGTTAATAGTTGATGAGTGACCTCGGTACAGTGCCTGCAGCCACAATCACAGACCAAGAGCTGAACGGGACACCACTGTAGGGAATAGCTGAGTGTTTGAACCTGGGTTCCAATGCACTCCCCTGACCCAAACCACACTGCACACAGCCAAGTTTCCAGAGTGGATGAGGGAAAGACAGCCACAGGAGACAGCCAGCAGTTGGAGAGCAGACTGGGGGGAGTCCCACTGAGGGGCAGGAGCTGGTGAACATGCGCCCAGCTCCTGCAGTCAGAGGCAAAGTACAGGCCGCGTTACACAGGATTGCAAGCTCACATGGGCACTGTGTTCTCACTATAAGCAGATCTCTACATCCAGCACCGTTCTGGGGGTGGACTGCCGCCTTAGACTTCCAACACAGACAGACACACATCCTCACTTGAGCTCTGATTCTTAGCCCTAGGCTGAGGAGAAGAGCCACGCATCCAAAACAAAAGAAAATTTTCTTTTATTATTCTTTGATTGTATTTTTTCATTTATTTTTAATTTTCTTGTTATTCTTTGCTGTTTCCTCCTGTATATTCCCCCTCCACATTTAGTCCATTATTTTACCCTTTTTTCTCTTATAACTGTTTGTGTATGTGTGCTTCCCTTCCTCTAGCCTTTTTTCTCCCAGTACAGTTTACAGAGGGTAAGGGAATCCTCCCTTGTCACTTTATATCCCTCCTATTTTTATCTATATCTGTTGCCTGACTTCTTTCTCCTGTGTCTTATTCATTCTTAGTTTTTCTTTCCTCTCCCCCTTTTCATTTGTCTCCCCTTAACTTCTACTCTAATATTTATGTCAGTCATGGAATCTTCTCCCATCCCTATTTCTCACTACCAATTTTGTACCCAGTTTTCCCTTTTATCCCCTTCTAAATATATTGATACCCTTACTATCATTAGGGTTTTTTTGCCCTTCCTGTTTCTTCCTTCCCAGACTTAAAAATTTATCATTTGGCTGGTGTTCTCATGTTGTCTTGATGTGCACCTCTTATCACAAGTATCTGGGGCACAAGCAGAAGATTTTTATTTTTATTTTTTCTCTTCTCTTATCCCCTCTGGAATTACCCAGCCCCCAACCCCCCTGGGGTTTAAATAACTGATTTTATAAAATTACTGTTGAATGCTGTTTTCCACCATTAGAGGACACAAAGCCTTCACATTTAGGCCACACTAATTATGGGTCAAGACTTGAAAACCGAGTCTCATGGTATGTTATATCTCAGCTAGCCCAGATAGATACAACTGTAATGAATTAGCCTGTGGCTACTATAGCTGCTTTACTGGCATAGGAATAATCCTGACTCAGTGGACAATTTCATGCTAGTAAATCTCCCAAATCCACCATCACACCCAGGGAGAGGGACACCAACAGCTCTTAACCCAAGAACTCAGACTGGATCAGACTCTGGAAGAATGTTTGCAACCTGGCAAAAAGAAGTCCAGAGTGCAAGTTAGCTTCAGTATTACAGTAGAAGGATCCAAGGAGTTATTGGGATGGGAGCACTCAGACTCTCTGGCAAGAAGCTACTTAGGAATCACATATACAATGTCTCCTTAGAATATCTAATCTGTGTTCTCATTAGACATCTTACAGGTTTAAGTTTTTGTATATTTCTTGATTTATTTGTTAATATGGGGCTAGGCTATGTTCTTTAATGGTTTTCTGTGTTTGTTAGGTTGTTACCTTTGTGTATTTGTTCTTTCATTGGCTCTGATTTAATAGGTGTCAAGGTTCTCTCCCTTGTCTCAGCTCCCAATCTAGTTTCTTCACCTCAAACCCCTGAGACAATATTAACATATTTCTTTATTCTTTTTTCAAACACACAAACTCCTCCCAAGTTTTAAAATTCCCCCATACTTGGCTCCCTCACTGTTACAGGTTATATCTAGATGTCCCCAAAGAGCCTCAAGTGGTCATAGGTGGTTCCGCGGTGGATGGATCTAGGGTGGGTGATTCTGGGATTAATGATATGTGTTTGCTAAATTAATCCACTGACTGGTTTGATGTAGTTCTGGGCGTGGATAATGGGAAGGCCCACTCTGGGTGTGGGTGGCACCACCCAAAGGATGGGTAGCCTGGATGGATATAAAGGGATACAAAGAAGGTGGTCCTGTTTCTGCTGATGCTGCTGGCTTATTTGCTATCTCCTGCCTGCTTGCCATGGATTAGTTATCCTTGGTGATGCCCCTCTGCCATGCCACCCTGCCTTGGAGCCAGGTGACTATAGACTGAAACCAGTAAAAACTGTGACCTAAATAAACCTTTTTTCCTTTAGCTTTGAGTGTTGAGTATCTGTCTCAGCAATGAGAAAAGTAACTAAGAAACTCACAGTCACTCCTATCTTCTCTAGTATTAATCCTTAATCCTCCCCATCCTAAGCCTTCCTAACTTACTATCCTCTATATCTTTCCTTCATATTATAGCCTTCCATATCTTACCTAACTTATTATCCTCCCTATCAGCAAGTTCTGATAACCACATAGGTTTCCTCATTCATAAAATCAATCCCCTTTATCCCATATCTCACACTGTCCCCACAAAATACCCTCCAAAAACGCTCAGTATTAACCCTTCAACTCAAAGCACTCCAATAAAATCAGACCCCACATCATCCTTTTCCTCTCATCCACCACTAATCCCTCTTCAAGCCTCCACCTTAAGAGTCTAACACTCCTCATCCAACCCCTCCCATACTTCATTGCAGAACAACCACAAATTATCAGAGTGTGCATAGAGAATAGGCAAAGGGAGGAAGTGTAACTGCAAGGACTATCATGTAGAAGTGTTGTAAGATTGAATCTTTGGATCCTGTTATAACCAGAAGGAATTCTTCTGGCAAAACATAGAGACAGAGTCGAAATCATTTAAAGTAAATAATAGAAGGAGTAAATACTACCACTGGTCACACAAAGCTGAAAGTTATTCACAGAGAGGCATCATCCTACTAAAAAGCTCCACACAAGCCACAAACTTGTCAGTTTTCTAGTTCCCAGCCTGTATCTCTGTGTATGTATACACACAAAAAATTCAGACACACATGGGAGAATGAGGAAGCAAGGAAACAGAAGATCTCCAAATCCCCCCAACTCTCCCAAGGCAGACTAAGGGAGAAGAAAACAAACATGAGGTAGCAGAAACACATGAAAAGTTCATAGAAGGGATGAAGAAAATACATGAATTCAAAGAAGAAATGAACCAAAAGTTCACAGCAATTTCATTCAATATGCCCACAGTGAATTTAGGGGAAAATCAGTAAAAAAACAGATGAGGTAACCAAAACAGTTCAAAACCTGAGTGACAGATTCAACAAAGATATGGAATCCTTGAAAATATGTCAGGTAGGAATACCTACGAATTTTTTAAAAAACTGTATAGAATTCATACATCGCAGAAATGACCAAAGTAAAGACAGAGTATCTTATATTAAGTACAAAATAGTAAGTAACAATAAAGAGCTCAAAGAAGCCAAAAAGAAAATAAGACAGGACAATACCGAAGCTACTAGATGACAACAAGAAGACCAATCTAGGGCTAATCAAAGTTAAAGAAAAACTAGAAAATAGCACAAATGGATGCTTTCAGAAATCAAAGAAGAAAATTTCCCAAATATGAGAGTTTAAAATACAAGTAAGTGGCCCACTATCACCACTCCTGTTCAATATAGTTCTGGAAACATTAGCCACAGCAATTAGAAGAGAGAAAGAAATAAAAGAAATAAAGATAGGAAAGGAAGAAGTTAAACTGTCATTATTTGCTGACGATATAATATTTTGCATAGAAGATCCAAAAAATCCCGCCAAAAGACTTCTAGACTTAATTGACAGATTCAGTAGAGTAGCTGGATATAAGGTCAACAATCAAAAAACAATAGCTTTCTTATACGCAAATAACAGACTGGCTGAGAGAGAAATTAGGGAAACAATTCCTTTTACAATAGTATCCAAAAAAATGAAATATCTAGGAATCAATCTAACAAAGGAAGCAAAAGACCTCTACACTGAAAACTACAGCACTCTGAAAAAAGAGATCGAAGAGGATACAGGAAAATGGAAAGACATCCTTTGTTCCTGGGTAGGAAGAACCAATATAGTGAAAATGCCCATACATCCAAAACTACTATATAGATTTATTGCAATGCCGATTGAAATTCCAACAATATACTTCACAGAACTAGAGAAAACAATCCAAAAATTCATTTGGAACCAGAAGAGACCTAGAATAGCAAAAGCAATTCTAAGCAACAGAGACATGGCTGGGGGTATCACAATCCCCAATTTAAAACTATACTGCAAAGCTACTGTGATAACCATACGGTACTGGCAAAGAAACAGACCTGAGGACCAGCAGAACAGATTAGAAGATGCAGAAACAACTCCAGACATACTCAACCACCTCATCTTTGAAAAAGGAGCCAACCACCCTCATTGGAGAAAAGATAGCCTATTTAATAAATGGTGTTGAAAAAACTGGATTTCAACCTGCCAAAGATTAAAACCAGACCCATATCTATCACCACGTACTAAACTAAGATTGAAGTGGATTAAAGATCTAAATATTAAAACAGAAACACTATACTTGCTGAAAGATAAGTTAGGTAGAACTCTTGAAGACATTGGCATAGGAAAAGACTTTATGAACAAAAGTTCAATAGCACGGGAGCTAGCACAAAGAATCAACAACTGGGATCTCATCTTACTAAAAAATCTGCACAGCAAGAGAAACCACCAACAGAGCTAAGAGACAGCCTACAATCTGGGAAAAAAAATTTACCAGCTGTACCTCAGACAAAGGACTACTATCTAGAATATATATAGAACTGAAAAAACTCAGACCCCCCCAAAATTCAAAGACCCAATTCAAAAATGGGCATCTGAAATGGACATTTCTCAGACAAAGGAGTAAAAACAGCAAATAAATATATGAAAAAATGTTCAACATCACTGGTCATTTGAGAGATGCAGATGAAAACAATGCTGAGATTCCACCTCACCCCACAAAGAATGGCTGCTATCAAGAAATCAACCAATAACAAATGCTGGTGGGGATGTGGAGAGAAAGGAACCCTTCACCATTGTTGGTGGGAGTGCAGACTGGTGCAATCACTGTGGAAATCAGTATGGAGATGCCTCAAAGAACTAGGACTAGAGGTTCCATTTGACCCAGCTATTCCCCTGCTAGGGATCTTCCCAAAAGAATCATACCACAGTGATATATGTGCACCTATGTTTATAGCAGCATAGTTTGTAATAGCTAATGCTTGGAAACAGCCCAAGTACCCATCAACTGGAAACTGGATAAAGAAGATGTAGTTTTTTTATAAAATGGAGTACTACTCAGCCGTAAAGAACGAGAAACTAGACATTTATAGCTAAATGGATGCATATTGAGGCCATACTCTCAAGTGAAATAAATAGGACACACATGTGTAAATACCAAATAGTTTCTCTAGTGTGAGAAACTGAAAGTGTAAATAAGGATTAAAATGAATAATTGATAATTTGAAATAGGAAGAAAAGGTCAAAAGGGGTAGGGGAAGTGGGAGGGGAAGGGGAAAGAAAAGAAGGGAAAGGATGGGGGATGGGGCCAGGGATTTAGCTCAGTGGTTTCGACACCTGCTGGGCAAGCACAAGGACCCGAGTTCGATCCCCAGTACCAAAAAAATAAATAAATAAATAAGGGAAAGGAAAAATTATGAGAAAAGAAAAAAATGGAAACAAAGTCTATGTAAATAGGGAAGGGCACACAGGTAATGGGGAAAAAATAAGAACCAGGATACATCATGGACAGGTACAAGCAACCAATGATAAATGTAAATGTATTGTATATCTAAAATGTACCAATAAAAGAATTTAAGCAAAGAAAATAATAAAATACAAGTAAGTGATACTTACAGAACACCAAGTATGATGAAAAAAGGTCACCAAGGCATGTCCTTATTAAATTGCCCAGAAGGCTGGGGATTTAGCTCAGTAGTACCACTGCCTACCTCGCAAGCATAAGGTCCTGAGTTCAATCCCTGGTACCAAAAATAAATAAATAAATAAATTGCCAGATATCCAGCAAAAAACCAGAATTTTAAAGGCAATCAGAAAAAAACAAAAAGTCACATATAAAAAAAAAGTAAATCAGTTAGAATCACAACAGTCTTCTCAACCCAAATCCTAATGGCCAGAAAAGCTTGGGGTATAGTGGTACCTCAGTTTACAAACTTAATTCATTCCATGATTCTGCACAAGATAACCACATTCATACTTGTGTGGGAAAGATGGCTGCAGTCATGTTGGTCACCTGATGCAGAATTTGCAAGCAAAAACAAAATTTTGCCAAATGCTTCTGTTTGTGAACCAAAATGTTTGCAAACAAAAGTATTTGTGAACCATGGTACTGCTGTGTCCCTCAATGTTACTGGCCTCAACTGTTCAATCAAGACACAGATTGCCAGACTGGATCAAAAAACAGAATCCAACAGTCTGTTGTATTTAAGAAATTCATCTAATCCAAAAAGATGTTCATAGACTAAAAATTAAAGGATGGAAAACATTTCATGCACAAAAACCCCCAAAACAAACAGGGGTAGCAATTCTAATATCAGACATGGTAAACTTCAAGCTAAAACTTATTAGAAGAGAAAAAGGTCACTGCACACTAGTTAAAGAAACAATCCAACAAGAACAGATAACGTTGATAAACATAGATGCCCCCAATACTGGAGCACCTATCCTCATAAAACAAAAACTGTTGAAATGAAAAGATGAAATAAACACTAACACAATCATAGTAGGAGATTTTAACATCCCACTTTCACAAAGAGATAGATCAACTAAGCGAGGAAACAATAAAGACATGTCAGAGGTGAACCACACCCTTGAACATATGGACGTAATGAATATATAGAGTGTTCCATCCCTCTACAACAGAGTATACATTCTTTTCAGCAGCCCATTATATTTTTTCTAAAATAGATCACATACTAGTCCACAAAGCCTGCTTAAGTATAAAAGAGTAGAAATTACCCCATACTTATTACCAAACCACGGTGCAATGAAAATAGAAATCAATGACAGAAGAAATTTTGGAAGAGGCAAAAGCTCCTGGAAAATTAACAATATTCTCCTCAATAACAAATGTATCACAGGAGAAATCAAAGAAGTAATTTAAAATTCCAATGAGAATGATGGTACAACTTGCCAAGACCTCTGGGACGCTATGAAAGCAGCTCTGAGAGAAAAATTCATCACAGTCAATGCTCACATTAGGAAAACAGACTGAGTTCAAATAGACAACCTTATGAGAAATCTTTTTTTTGTATTAAATTCTTGTATTGGTGCATTGTAGGTATGCAGCACAATTACATTTCTCATTGGGAATTGTACCTTTACATAATGCATCTTGGTTCTTATTTTTTCCCCATTCCTAGCCCTCCCTTCACCCCCTCCACCCTTCCCTATTTACAAAGACTTTATTTCCATTTTTTCCATTTCTCATCATTTTTCCTTTCCCGTCTTTCCTTTCCCCTGCCCCTCCCACTTCCCCAACCCCTTTGGACCTTTTCTTCCTATTTTGCATTATTGATTATTCATTCTAATCATTGGTACATTTTAGGTATACAATATAATGACATTCATCATTGGAAATTTGCACCTTTACATAGTCTCTCTTGGTTCTTATTTTTCACCCTTGCCCAGCCCTCCCTTCAACCCCTCCAGTTCTCCCTATTTACAAAGATTTTGTAAATTTTGGTACCGGGGATTGAACTCAAGGCCTTGCGCTTACACAGCAGGCGGCAAAACCACTGAGCTAAATCCCCGGCAAGAAATCTTAAGGTACTTGTGAAACAACAACAAACCATCCCCAAACCAAAATGAAGGGAAATTATAAAGATGAAAGTAGAAAGCAATGAAATTGAGACTTTAAAAAAAGTAAAACTAATGAATCAAAGAACTAATTATTTGAATGAATAAATAAAATAGATAAGCCCCTAGCCAGATTTCCCAAGAGAAAAGACTCACATCAATGCAATTAGAAATGAAAAAGGTTAAATCACAAGAGACACTGGAAATCCAGAAGATAGTACTGTGAAAAATTATATTCCAGCAAATTAACAAAGTTTGAAGAAATAGACAGATACCTAGACACACACAAACTACCAAAACTAACCCAAGAAGACATAAATATGCTTAACCCAATAACAAGCAATGAAACTGACATGGTAATAAAGAAACTATCAACTAAAGAAAAGCCCAGGATCTGATGGATTCACTGCTGAATTCTATAAAACCTGTAAAGATGTTATATCACCAATACCCCTCATGCTCTTCAGAGAAATTGAAAGGAATGGAGTTCTCCCAAACTCATTTATGGAAGCCAGTATCACCCAGATCCCAAAATCAGATAAAGACCCAACTAAAGAAAATTACAGATCAATCTTCTTAATGAACATAGATGCAAAAATCTTCATCAAGATATTAGAAAATAGAATGAAGCACATTATCAAAAATATCATACATCATGATCAAGTAGGTTTCATCCTGGAGATACAATGATTGTTCAATGTATGTAAAACAACAAATGTAATATATCACATACAGAAGCAAGGTCAAAAATCATATGATCATATCAATAGATGCAGAAAAGGCTTTTGACAAAATCCAATACCTCTTCATGATAAAAACCCTAAAGAAAACAAGTATATAAGGACCATAACCTGAATATGATAAAAGCTATATATGCCAAACCAACAGCCAGAATCATACTAAATGGGAAAAAACTAAAAGCATTAACCCTAAAATCAGGAACAAGACAAGGATGTCCACTATCACTTCTTCTTCTATGCAACATAGTTCTTGAAACATTATTAGCCAGAGCAATTAGGCAAGAGAAAGAAATAAAAGGATACATATAGTAAAGGAAGAACTCAAATTATCATTATTTGCAGATGACATGATATGCTACATAGACAACCCAAAGAACTCCACCAAAAAACTCTTAGAATAACAAACTTCAGCAAGGTAGTAGGATACAAGATCAACACACAAAAATCATTAGCATTTATGTACACCAACAATGAATGGGATGATAAGTAAATTATAAAATAATACCATTCACAGTAGCTTCAAGAAAAATGAAATACCTAGGAGTTAACCTAACCAAGGAAGTGAAATACCTCTATTGGGAAAACTACATTACTCTGAAAAAGGATATTGAAGAGGACATCAGAAAATGGAAAGATGTCCCTTGCTTCTGGATAGCCAGAATAAATATTGTCAAAATGGCCATACTCCCAAAACTGTTACACGGGTTCAATGTAGTCCCAATAAAAATACCAGTAGCATACTTTACAGATTAGAAAAACAATCCTAAAATTCATTTGGAACCAGAAGAGATCCAGAATAACAAAAGCAATTTGGGGCAGCAAGAGCAAAGTAGGAGGCACTGCAATACTTGACTTCAAGCTATAATACAAAGATAAAAATAGCATGGGACTGGAAAAGAAACAAATACCTAAATCAATGGAATATAATTGAGAATACAGAAACTTCCCTAGACACATTCAGTTATTTGATCTTCAACAAATGGTCCAAAATCATATTTGGAGGAAAGACACCCTATTCAACAAGTGGTGCTGGGAAAACTGGTTATCTGTATGCAGAAGATTGAAACTAGACCTTTACTGCTCACCATATACTAAATTAAAATCAAAATGGTTCAAAGATCTAAACATTAAAAAGAAACATTAAACCTATCAGAAGATAAAACAGGTATAACACTTGACATAGGTGTGGGAAAGGATTTTCTAAACAGAACCTCAATTGCATAAGAAATAACAGCAAGAATCAACATATGAGATTATATCATACTAAAAATCTTCTGTACAGCAAAAGAATCAATCAGTAGAGTGAAGAGACAACCTATAGAACGGGAAACATGTTTTGCCAGGTACTCCTCAGAGGACTAATATGGAGAATATAAAAAGAACTCAAAAAAATTAAAACACCTACAATTAAAGACCCAGTCAAGAAATGGGCAAGAGAAATGAACAGGTAATTCACAGAGAAAGAAATACAAATGATCAACAAATATATGAAAAAAATGTTCAACATCTCTGGCCTCTTTGCATTTCTAGAGAAATGCAAATTAGAACAATGCTAAGGTTTCATCTTACTCCAGAAAGAATGGCAATCATTAGGAAATCCAACAATAAGAAATGCTGGTGAGAGGCTGTGGTGAAAAAGGAACCCTCCTTCATTGTTGGTGGGAATGTAAACTACCACAACCATTATAGAAATCAGTATGGGGATTTCCCAAATAATTAAAATTAGAAATTCCAAATGATCCAGCAATCCCCCTGCTAGGTATCTTCCTCAAAAACTTAAGACATACTACAGCAATACACACATACCAATGTTTATAGCAGCACAACTTGTAATAGCTAAATACTGGGAGCAGTCTATATATCTATGAACAAGCGATTAGATAAGTGAAATGTATCTGTATATAATGGAATACTGCTCTGCTATAAAGAATGACAAATTTGAGACATTTATAGGAAAAAGGATGTACCTGGAAAATATAATGTTGAGTGAAATAAACCAGACATACAAGATTAAATACTGTTTAGTATCTCTCACACAAGTGAGGCAGAGTACAAAGAAAGAAAATAAGAAAGGATGGATAGAAGGGGACAAGGAAATGGCTCTCTAGCAATAATAGGGAAGGCATCCAAGGGAAGAAAATGTGAGGGGTGGGGAGGAGGGGAAGGGGAAATAAGTAAAATAAAGATATGTCACAGGCAAAAACTTAATAACCTCAATCAATGTAAACATTATACACCATAAGACATGAGCTAAGATTAATAATATTAATAAGAATGAAAAATGGGATAGAGAAGTTAGGGGAGGAGGAGGGAGGGGTAGAGAAGGGGAAGGGGATTAAAAAAGAAAAGCTGTGGTGTGGTCATGTAATCACTCCCAAGATGACTGTAAACTCCATGAACTACACTACAAATGTACTAATAAAAAGTTAAATTTTAAAAAATTTTTAAAATAGAGACAACAAAGAAAAAAACTTCTATCAGTTAACCTTCACAATATTACTACCAAGTGGAAGTTATAGCTGTAAATTTATAGATGGAAACAAACTCAGAGAAGTTAAGATCTTTACTCAAAGTCACAACTTGGTACGTGGTAGCCAAAGTAGGAATACACATCTGTTTGCTCCAAATCCATCCTCTTTCCTCTGCTCACAATTCTGTGTAGGGAAGCAGGGGGCTAAAAGTCTTGCTGAACTGCTACTCACCAATCACAGGAATCAGTCCCTTCACCCCTCAGTTTTCTCCTGCATGGAATGACAGCTATACATAGGGGAGCACCCAACATGAGGCCCTCGAGGCCACACAGCTCATGTGAGCCAGGCAGCTCAGGATGGCCACCAACAAAACAAATGCCTTACCAAATGAGCTTGTGCATGTGAACTGGCAGGTTTAGACACCTGTCTGAAAAGATTTGTGTCATTTGGCATAAACATGGGAAATATCAATTCATTTGGTATAAGATGAGGGGCTGATAAAACTGTACTGACTGGACATGTGAATACAGAAAGATGAAAGCTGGGGGCCAGTCTGATCCCCTTCATCAGACCCTCCAGCTGCTCAAGCTAGAGTCATTTCCTATTTTTCTTATTCTCTTTTATTAAAGGCCAGCCTGATCTCTGTCAGCCCCTCAAGCTAAAGTCCCTTACCATTTTCTCTTATTTTCTAATTAAAGCTTTTTCCTGTAAAATAAATAAGCAAGCTAAAAGCTGAATTTCTGGTTTAAGTGACTATATGAAATAAACATAGATTAAGCAGAGAGAACTAGGTACTATTTGGATTGCACTAGGTTCAACAGAATTGTGGAATTTCAAATATTGATATCCAAGGAGATCACTGGATCTTGAATGTGTCTGGCCTTTAATATTTGTAGCTGCTTTTACAATGGAAATCTCAGGATGACTCTAAATGACCAGCCCATCACCATGGCTCAGTTTCAAGAAGAACAGCTAACTGTGCTAAAGTAAGCTCTATGTACCAAGACAGCAGGGCATCCTAAGAATCCAGAGGCAGTGATATGAACTCTGAGACTACTGAGGTTACAGCTGTCATGATGTGATGACGTGTCTACCAGCGTTATTTTTTTTTTTTTTTTGTCACCCAGTCTTTTCTGGGCCTGCTTTCAGTTGTGTTTCAGGTGGAGCTAATGCCATCTCTGACAATAGTAATTGATAAAGGACAGACTCAGGTTAAATACAGCCAATGACAGGCAATTAGATTCCTGATCTCGTTGCTAGAGAGGCACAAAGTGGACACCGTCTTGTCTGCTGGACTTAATGTGGAAGACGTTAAACATGAGGCTGTGGATGTCACACCCAAGAAACATGAGAATGAAGCTAGTGCACTCCCCAGAGGTATCCCAATGTCAGCTGAATACCCTGGATCTATCATTATTATAATCTGAGTTTTGCAACTATGAGACAGACAATGCCTCAAGAGATATCTAGCATCCAATGGGTTAGGTAAACACCCTTATATAGCCAAAGAATTACAAACAAAATATAAGCAACAATGTGTTTTTAGACATTGAACATTGGGAAGCATAAGACAGTAATCCCTAAGAAGGGAAAACAAGATGAGACCCACAGTCTCCCCAGTGTACTTCCTGGAGAGGTTTTTCCAGCTACAGTACAAGCAGGGCAAACCCAGAGGTCTCCCTGAGTTTAGAAGACAGAATTTGGCATCCATGTTAGTCAAGGCAGCTGGAAATCACAGGGCAGAGTACCAGAAAGAAGAGAGCTACAGAGGAAGAGAGTTCTAGAGATTTGCGGAAAGCCCCCTTGAGTGTTCTGCTGAGCACTAATCAGGCCATGTGTGTGAGGAAACCAACCAAGGTTAAAGGGACCATCTAGGAATTAGAGAGAAGTGAACAATCCTCTGCGCTCAGGCTGGCCCAAGAGTTCTCTATTCCCACCAACCAGAGTAGAAGACCTCTTAGTTCATGGGGTAATGGACAGGGTATTCCTCAATAATGGGGAAAATAAGCCCTATACTAAATGCTATTCTGGTCTCACCTAACAAATCTTACTAGCAATACCTAAAATGATTAAAGTGTTACCAAGAATTTAAACTATCCACGAAAGCACAAACACGAAGGAACAAAAACTAACACTCAACAAGATACTTTATTCACAATCACTGGCCTATGGTCAGGCACTGTGGGATTCTGCTAGTGACTGTGGAGAAGGCACTGAGCCCTAACCCAAGGAAGAGGCTTCTGGGGACCGACTACCCTTTCTACTCCTCCTTCTTTTGGTGCTGGGGATCAAACTCAGGACCTCGCACTTGCCAGGCAGGGGCTGTGCTGCTGAGCTAAATCCCCTGCCCCAGACTACCTTTTTAAAGCACTTCTCTAGTCCATATTGAACAATGCACCAACTGTGGATTTGGGACAAATCGGGGCCCTCTAGTGATGAAGCACCAATAACACACCAAAATCCAAATCACAACAACCTTAATTAAAGGCAACTTCCAGGTTTGAAATAGACAAAGTGAATACAGACACAAGGAAAATAAGCAGAATGCTTATAATTTTTGGAAATACAGGCACATGAAGACTGTAATAAATGCCTAATCCTTCAGTGCACAGATGACATCACAGATTAACAAGGACTAAGAACTTTCAGGACACCTTGACCTCACCTAATCGTCAAAATGAGGCACCAGAAACCAACCATATAGAAATCAAAATGGGTACATTCTCAAGTGGAGAATTTAAAAAGATGGTTTAAGGAAACTTAATGAGCAACAAGGGAACACAGTACTTTATGAGAAAAACAAAACAGTAAGGGAAGCAATTTTTAAAAATCAAATCCTTCAGCTAAAACATGCACTAAGTGAAATTAATAACATCATAGAGAGACTGCAGTTGTAGTTCAGTGGTAGTGTTTGCCCAGCATGCACAAGGCCCTGAGTTCAATCTCCAACCCTGCAAAATAAAATAAACGAAAAATGATACCAAAAGTAGCAGAACAGAACAAATGAAGAACTAATAAGATCAAAGACATACTATTTGGAAAAATCCAATCAGAAGAGAAAAAAGAATGAAGAGTAATGAGATCAGGAAACTTTGGGACAGAATTAAAGAGCAAATATCCAGGTTACTGGAATTTAAGACCAACTTGAAAATGACAAAGGGATAAAAAAGCTTATTCAGAGAGATAATTACAGAAAACTTCCCAAACTTAGTGGATACAAATATCCAGATATAGAACTGTCAAAAGACACCATATTTCAACCGAGTGTATCTCAAAATGTATTATAATGAGCAAGAAGAAAACATCAGAAGGTGTAACACATACTGATAAAAGTAACTAGACAAATGTGGTGCATAAACCATATCTTTAGTATGAAGACTGAAAAAAATTTCAATAATTATCTTGATATGTTAAGAAATAAACAATATAGGAAGATGTAAAATAGGACACCTAAAATTCAAAATGTTGAAAAGAGTGAAGTGCAAGTGTGGAGTCATTTATTGTTGTCTCTCCTTTTCAATCTACCTTTATAATCATAATGAGATGTTACCATTTTAAAAGAGTTTGCTACAATCAAAAGGTATTTATTGTTAGCCACATGGCAATGACAAAACAATAATCTGTGATAGAAAAACTAAAAATAAGGAATCAAAAACACTTCAAGTAAATCACTTAACCACAAAGAATTATTGCAAGAGAGTGAAAGTACAGTAAAACTAGAGAACAAGTTACAATATGTCTGTAGTAAGACCTTTTCAAACAATAATCAGTGACAAATAGTCTCCTATCAAAGAAAACCGTAGGACCTGATGACTTCTATACTCAGTTCCACCAAACATTTAAAGAAAAAACTATTCTGAATTATTCTTCAATTACTCTTTTAAAAAATGAACATAAGGGAATTCTTCCAAATATATTCTAGAAGGCTAACATGACTCTAAGGCAAAAATCAGATAAGAACAAAAAAGAAAAAAATCTGTAGGCCAATATCCTTGAACATACATGCAAAAATTCTCAACAAAATTTCAATAAATTGAATAAAATAGTCACGAATAGCACATTTAAAACATTATTCACCATGATGAAGTGGGATTCATCCCAGGGACACAGGATGGTCCAACATATCCAAATCAATAAATATATACCACATCAACAGAATGAAGAACAAAAACCATATGATCATCTCAATAGATGCATAGAAGTCATTTAATAAAATTCAACCGCTTCATGACAAAAATGTTGAACAAATTAGAAGGAACATGACATAATAAAAACCATTCATAGGCTGGGCATTTAGCTCAGTGGTTCCACTGCCTGCCTCGCAAGCTCAAGGACCCAAGTTTGATCCCCGGTACCAAAAAAAAAAAAAAAAACCATTTATAATACATCAACAGCCAGATAAACTGAATGGGGAAGAGCTGAAAGCTTTCTTTAAGATCTGTAACAAGTCAAACATGCCCACTTTCATCACTTTTAATCAAAATAGTACTGGAAGACCTAGCCAGAGCAATCAGGCAATAGAAAGAAATAAAGGATATCCAAATTGTAAAAGGTGAAATCAAATTGTAACTCTTTCAGGTAACAATCTTAGATATAAAAAACCCTAAAGACTCCACCAAAAAACTATTTAAACTGATAAGTTGGCAAAATTGGAGGAAACAAAAATCCACATACATAAACCAGTGCCGTTGCTATATGCCAATAATGAATTATCAAAACCAGAAATTAAAAAAGCAATCCAATTTACAACAAATACAGAAAAATACAATATCAAAGAATAAATTTAACTCAAACAAGTGAAAGATCCTTATAATTTTGACTACAAAAACAGTGATGAAAGAAATTGAAGAAGACTCAAGAAACTGGAAAGACATCCTATGACTATAGCAGCTTTATTCCAACACACCCATCCATATGAGATTCCAGCCTTGGAGCCAGCCAACCCTGGACTGAAAAACCTCTGAAACTGCAAGCCAAATTAAACCTTTCCTCCTTAAGCTGTGGATATTAGATATTGTGTCCCAGCAATGAAAAAATACCAAAGAAGAAAACTGATACCAAAGAAGTGGGTTGTTGCTATGACTATACCTGACCACGTGTAGAAAGAAGCCTTTGGAGCTGTTTGTCAGAGGAGTTTGGAAAGATTTAGAATTACCGGCTGGAGGACCCATAGAGTGCTATAATTAGAGTCTGATGTGTCATTCTGGTCAGGACTTAGAAGGCCAAAATGCTATCAGGAATGTAGACACTAAAGGTCAGGCTCAGGAGCTTTGAGTAGTGAAAAAGAACTTCGTTGGCAACTGGACTAGAGGCCATGTGTGTTGCACTCTAGCAAAAAAAAAATTGTCTATATGTTCCCCATATTATGGTTTAGATCTAAACTGGCCCCTAAACCCTCATGTATTTGGAAGGTGATTGGACTGGGTGAAGGAGAGTGGTATAGCTGGCTTGCTGTTGGGAGTAGGGTCTGGTCTGAGGAGATGGTCACTAGGAGCAAGCCCTGGAAGGTTTCATCTCCCTCCCAAACTCCTCCCTTCTCTGCTTCCTGCCTACCATCAGGTGATCAGTTTCTCCTCCTCCCAGGGCCTTCCTCCATGCTGCTGATTATACAAAGACTAAAACTTCTAAAACACAAGCCAACATAAACCTCCTCTTCTTTGTTGTGGGTGCCAGGTATTTTATCCCAGTGATGAGGAAAGTGACTAAGACAGATTTTGGTACCAGAGAAGCCAGGTCTTTGCTGTGATGATACCTCAGCATGTGGCTCAGAAGCCTTTGGAACTGTTCAACAGGAGTTTGGAAAGGCTTGGAGATGCCATCTGGAGAAGCAGCCCTAGTAAGCCAAGCTTGATGGAAGATTCTGGCCAGAGCTCAGAATACTAGCATGCTAATAAAAAGTTTGATGGTAAAGAACAGGCTCAGGAGGCTTCAGTTGGGAT
Organism: Heterocephalus glaber; assembly: GCF_053883595.1. Lineage (NCBI taxonomy): Eukaryota > Metazoa > Chordata > Mammalia > Rodentia > Bathyergidae > Heterocephalus > Heterocephalus glaber. The sequence continues at coordinate 11,894,915 of NW_028258403.1, forward strand.
CAAGGACTCCATTGGCAGTTGCTCTCCAGGCCATGTGAGTTATGCTTTGGCAGAAAATCTGTCTACATTCTGCACACATCCTCAGACTTTGAGATTGAGATTAAAGGTGACAAACTAATCTGGTGGAGGAAATTTTATGGCAGTCCAATGTCCAATCTGTAGTACTAATATTGCTTGGTGTTTTCAGCCAGGTTTGTACTGAAAATCAAGAGCAAACAATGCAACTCAGTCTTATTCTTCTGTATCCTCCTATTCCTCCATTTTTTGGAATGGGGAATATTTACCCTGTGACATTGTATCTTGGGATTATGTAACTTGTTTTTTATTTTTACAGAGGCTCACAGCTAAGAGTTTGCCTTAAGTCCCAGAATAGGCTTGGACTCAGTTTTTTTAAATTTTGGAACTGTTGAGACTTTAGGGAGGTGATTATGCATTTTTGGTTGAACACAAGATTATGTTAGGTACAATTATGACCCTGTGTTCATTTGTGGGTTAAGTGTGGTTTAAGGAGATTTGTTTGGGTGTTGAGTTGACAAGGGGTGGGATAAAGAGTTAATCTTGATTGTGTCGACTTCACTGGCTTGTAAGCCCCCTTGGAATTGGTAGACACACTTTTAAATTGTATTGGTGGTCATAAAGGCACGACCTTGGGTTTTATATCTGGTGCCTTGACCCTTTCTTCCCTGTAGCACTGTTCCCTGCTCTGCTTCCTTGCCACCATGAGCTAAGCGGCCCTGCTGCACCATGCTCTTCCACCATTATGTTTCTGCTATGGATCAATGGACCCAAATTAAAGTTCTCCTCCTTTAAAAGTTGTGGGTGTTGAATACAGTATCCAAGCAATAATGATGAGCTGGCTAATATAACTCCTATGTTTATTAACACACTATTTATAATGAAATGAAATCAACGTAGTTGTCCATCAACTGATGAATAAAGAAAATGTGGTACATATACCTTGTGAAATACTAGTCAGCCATAAAAAGGATGAAACCATTTATAACATGCATGAAACCAGAGATTATTCTAACAAGTGAAATAAGCCAGGCACAGAGACACGAGTACCACATGATTTCACTCATATGTAGATCCTAAAAACACTGATCTCATAGAAGTTGAGAGTAGAGTGGCGATTACCAGAGGGTAGAAAGAGCAGGTGGAAGGGCCTTGGAAAAAGTTGATCAATGGATTCTAAGTCATCACAGGATTAACAAGTTCTAGTGGGTTACTATACAGTAGAGTGACATTAGATAATATGTTATGTTTCAAAAAGCTAGAATATAAGATTTTGGATATTTTCACCATAAAGAGGTATGAGGAAACTGTTATGTTTACCATGATTTGAAAACTATACAATATATACATGTATTAAAGCATCTCAAGATACCCCATAAATATGTATGATTTTTGTTTCTATATTGTTTTAATACATTTTTAAAACTGTAAAAACAGAACAATTTTCAATAAAAAATTGACTCAGAAAGGCAACACATAATAAAATTAGATAAGAACATTAAAACAATTATAACTATATTCTGCACATTCAAGAAAACTTCAGCTTTGTGTACAAGGAATTAAACCCAGGACTTCATGCACACTAAACAAGTGTTTTACCACTGAGCTATAACTTCAGCCCTTAAAAAAAATTTTGCTTGAGATGACATGATCTCACTAAGTTTCCCAGCCTGGCATGGAACTTGCATTCCTCTTGCTTCAGCTTCCAAAGTAGCTAAGATTATAGGCATATGCCATCATGCCCAGAAAATTTGACCATTTTTAAGTAGATGCAGAAGGTATAAGAAAGGCCCAACTCATGGAAATTAAAATTTCAGTGCCTAAGGTGAAAAATGTGTTAGATATATTAAAATAATAATGCCTGTTAACTGAATGTAATGTTTAGGAAGAACTGGGTTTTGTTTCACTTTGGCTTTAATGACCCAAGTCAACTTTTTAAACAAAACTTGCTCATTATTTTTGTGTCCAAAACTTTACAATGACAAGATAAAGAGGTCCTTGAAGTTCTCTTTGTCAGGTACTTCAAAATTTCCCATTATCACTTATACAGTTTGAGAAGATTGCCACTTGTGAAAAAAGAACAACAACAACAAAAACAAGTCTTGCAATAATTGCCAGATTCTGGATACTATATCAGTCTAATAGTTCTGAGAACACACATTCTCCTTCTCAGAACCACCAACTGAGGCAGACACACAATAGCCATGGATTCAGAATTGAGATGTGCCCACAGAACAAAAGTCACTGTTCAACAACTCTCTTGTCTATCAGATACCAAAGCTTTCAGTGATTTTATTACATTTGACCAATTATTTACACCAGACCCACAAATAAGAACCTTTCTGAGAATAAAGTTGACCAAATGGTTTTAGACTATTTTTTGTAGGGGGAGGCTATCATATTTTGAAATGTTGGTTCTGTTAGTAATTATTTTTTAACTTTACAAATGATCAGGTATGCCCTGCTTTTTACAAAAAACCTAAATTAGATGATCCTTGAGTACCCATTGTCATTAATATTCTAGGATTCCAACCAAACTCAGAGAAAACTGACATATAAATCTGTGTCCAATTTATCTATGAGTTAACATATACCAAGAATGAGCAATAATCAATTATATGTGTCATACTTTACAAGGAGCAGAAAAGAAAATTAATCATTCTGTCCCTCTATTACTTACTAGGGACTTAGGTGCTCAGCTAAATTAATGCTAGATCATTTAATCTTAATAAAAACCTGAGAAAAAGGTAATACTGTCCCTGCTTTACAGATGAGGATGTTTAAGTGTAGAATTCAGCCCTTGTCCCGGCAAGGATAAAGAGTGGCAGGATTTGAACTGATCAGATCTGAGTCGAGAATTTTTTCCATCTGAAATGAGGAATCAGAGAGTAGAGAAGTGGTGGCCAAGATATACCTCTACCAAGTTATCTCAGCCCATGACTTGTCTGGGTATATTTCTGCTAGGTAACCAGGACTCATTAGCAGAATCTGTACTTAAAACATTTGATAGAAGGAGAAATGACAGATGAAGGCACATTCTGATCACAAACCCTTGTTTGTTGCTGCTACTTAAAAATTCCAATGTGGCCATGTACCTTCATTCATTCAAGTAAACAAATACGAATGCCTGTTATGCGCAAGTACTCAGGAAGCTAGAATTCAAGATGGAAGGACAGATTTATAACACCCTCATTTCTAAAAAGGTTGAGTCAGTATCACAATTGCTTCCAGCTGATGTATGAAGAGTTATGCCACTTTCAGACATGAAGTTTCTAAACCTTCACAGAGGGATGAAGGTTGTGAGAAAGCCCCCTAGTAATAACTGAATTCTTATCAGATTCAATTAGATCTGATACGGACCTCTTGGCCCTTAGTCATTTCTACTGCTCCAGATGGCTACCCTGCCAAACCCCAAGGAAGTGAGTAGGCTGACCTTGAAAGAGAAGATCATCTCCACCATTTTTCCTAGATGTTGGTGCCTTTTCAGAGTCAGCTCAAAACATACCATCATTAAATAAATTATAACACATCTGTACTATGGAACCCTGTGCAGCTGCCAAAAGTAATGAGGAAAATCTTGGCTGCAGTGTTGTGGAACGGCCTACAAGGCGGCAGATGTATTGTTAGTTTCAAAAATAAAGGTGTAGAACATTACATATAGTATGATACCGAAGGGGAGGGAGGGAGGAAGGAGAGCACATGCCCTTATTATATGCATATGCAGCATGTCAGGAAGGATACATAATAAATGGTACTATTGTTTTCTTCCTGGAAAGGAAGTGCTCGGGGTGCTTGGGAAGAAGACTTAGAGACTTCAGGGTATAACTTTCATATATTTTTAATTTAATACCATGTACTGAAAAAATCCTTTTTGATACATAAGGAAAACAGTTTAGCTCACTGAATCTAAGTGCAAATTGTTTAAGTTCTTCATTGTCAACTTGATTGACTTGAGAGATTAGTGAAGCACATTTCTGGGTGGGTTTAGGGGCATGATTTGGGGGAACATATCTGGTCCCTCACCCCTTCTCTCTGGTGCTGTTCCCCTGCTCTGCTTCCTGGTTGTCATGAACTAAGTCCTTCTGCCATGATGTTCCTGTGTTGAAGCCAGCTGACCATGGGCTGAAATCTCTGAAACCATAAGCCAAATGAAACCTCGGCCCCTTTGAGTCACAGGTGTCAGATATTTTGTGTCATCAACAGGAAAGCCAATTTACAGTTCTCACCGTATTTCACCTCTGAACTGTAGCTTTAACATTGTTGTCTACTCCCTTCTTGACACTCTTTGATATCATTGGCTTAAAAGTATGTTCCAAATTAGGGTCATTCGTAGTCTGTCCCCATCAGGTCATGAGATTCAGACATTCTGGGTAAGAATCAGGGTTAAAAGAAACTACTGGATTTGTCATAAAATATTTTGTATAGAAACATCCAGTTTCACTATATCTAGCCATTGGTGAAAAATTAAGAATGGCTCTTCATTAGTATAAGGTTCTTACTAATGTCCACATTAAAAATTATTAATCCATAGCTGAGCACCTGGAGCCTGGCTGCCTGCATTCAGTCTCAGTCTCATCTCCCATTGGCTGTGCCGCCTTGAGCAAGCTTCATCTTGTCTTGAAGCACTCTCTGCAAGTTTCAACATCTTCGAGCTCTAAAAGGAGGGGAATAATTGTCCAACCTCACTAGGTTGCTGGGCAGATTAAACAGCACTTCCATGGAGCACGCCAGGCCCTCTATCTGCAGCTCAGTGTATATTTCCTTTTTTTTTTTGGTATCGGGGATCGAACTTGGGACCTTGTACTTGTGAGGCAGGCAGTGGCACCACTGAGCTAAATCCCTGGCCCATTGCAAATTTACTATTAATATCCACTGCACTGAAAGCCAGGGCAGACCTCTGTCATCTATTCATTCACACAGCTCTGTCTTTACCGCCCGAAGGTAAACCACCTTGGAGTGGTTCTGACCAAGAATCTAGAAGCCAGTCCCTTGGCAATGCCACCTTTGGACTCTACGTGGTTACATCAGACTCTTCCCTATGAGCTTATGTAAAGCCACGAAGACTATTATCCCTGTTGTTCAGAATGCCTGCTGGGGCAAGACACTCTACCGCACAGGCGCAAGTTGCACGACCATTCTGCACCTCTCACCCGCTGCTACAGTGGGGGCTGAAGGTGCAGTCTCCTGTGTACACAATCAGTTCCCCCAGGCAGGAAGCAAGTCTCTCTCACTAGCCTCCATGGAGGCAGCACTTCAATCGTCTCCTTTCTGGGAACCACAAAATGTCCCAAGTTGTCCCCAAGCTGTAGTAACAGGAAGGGAGGAAACAAGTCAACTGATTTTCTCCTTCCTCCGGTGTCATCTGTGATTTGCTCAGCCTCCCTGCTGGCCCAGCAAATGATGAACACCCCCGTGTGGTCAGTGTGTGGAGAATGCATGCCAGCTGCCATCTTCCTCCTGGCTGTCCCTGTGGCCACATCTGCCAGTGTCTACACCCCACGCATCTGCCTTGGCACCGATTCGGGATCCTAACATCAGGAGGCTGCTCCAGAGTCACAACAAAGACTAGGATTCAGCCTAACAAGCCCTGGCATTCAGGCCCCTGCATTCAGGGGAATGTTCCGAGGCCAGTGACCCTGATGCTGACATCAGAGTGAATCCAGCCGGGAGACAATCCTTTGGCTCTAGAGCACTTGCTGCTCAGGTTTCTAATCAGCTGCTTATGTTCAGGGGAAAACCAATCCAAAGGCAAGAGTGAAGGAGGCCACTTTAAATCTGAAGCTGGTAAAAATGAAGATAACATTTATTAAAAAGTAAAAATAAACTCCCACATCAAAGAGACCTTTGTCCTTTGTCCTCTTCCAGCAATTGCTCTTCTTACCTAATGTTTTTTTCTCCACCTCCTCACTCACACCCACCTTTCATATCAGCAAGGAACTCCACGGGTTGATAGATTTACCCAGATAAATCCAGAAAATAAATGTCCATGGAGAAGCAAAGTTAAAGGAACTTCTCCCAACTCTTTTTAAATATTTCAATTTAATTTACCTTCTAGCCCAGGTGTACCTGCGTACACTCGTTAGGGAATCATAGCATCTCTTCATTTGACCTGAGAGTTATGTCCTCACTTCTGCTTATAAGGACTTCACATCTTGTTTTCAAAAATTATTTTATCACTAATTTCAAAAGTAGTTAAAAATAGGGCTAGCATTTAAGTGAATAGGAAGCATCCAGGGGTATCCTGAAATCAATTTGGGAATCACTGCTTGACCATTGTGTGTGAGTGTGTGTGCTCCTGGGCATGGAACCTGGGGCTTTCACACTGAGCTACATCCCCAGCATTTCTCCTCCCCTTCTTATTGTTCATTCTAAGACAAGGTCTTGCTTGAACGGCCCAGGTTGGGTCCATGCTTGTGATCCTCCTGTGTCAGCCTCCCAGAGTGCTAGGATCACAGGCATGGACTGCCACATCATCTTGGACAAAAGCCCCTCTAACTATATGAGGTGGTTAAGCTTAGCTGTCAACTTGATTGGCTTGGGAGAAATTGAGGGGCTCAATAAAGCACACTTCTGGGTGTGTCTGGGTGGGTCACAGAGGCATGACCTTGGGGTTCATATTTGGTCCCTCACCCCTTCCTCTCTGGTGCTGTTCTCTGCTCTGCTTCCCAATGTGCACAGCTTTGCTACACCATGTCCTTCCACCATGATGTCCCCACCTTGGAACCACATAACCATGAACTAAACCCTCTGAAACCACAAGCAAAAATAAACCCGTCCTCCTTTAAATTGTGTTTGTCATGTATTTGGTCCCAGTAATGCAAAGTTAATTCACTAGAGCAGTGATGGCAAACCTTTCATAACAAACAGCTGGCCACATGTGTCATAGGTTTACCACCACTGCAGTAGAGGAATAGAGAAGCTCAGGAATGAAGGGGACCCAAAGTGACTCAGAAAGACTGCTCAAATCTCCTCTCTAACCACTTCAACAAAGGGGCTTTTCCCAGGCAGCAGTCCACAAGGTCAGGGTTGTACTTTCTTCCTAAAGTGGGTGGAGGCATCTTTGGACAAGCTGGGCCTGACTATTCAAAAACTCAGGAAGGCAAACTTATGCCACCATGCATCTTCCCATTACCTTACTCTAAAGGTGACAATCTGGCTTGAAGGGAATGTTTAACAACTGAACCTCAGAGAGCATGTGATTCAGCAACTGCTGATGTGAGCATAAAAGTAGAGTTTTTTCTGCAGAGAAAGCCTCATTCATTCTCCAAGAGCTTTCATTTTCACAGAGCCACTGTGGATTCCAAAACAGTGTCTATGACTTCCACTTGCCAAAAAGCACCTCCTGTGTCAGGTAGTCTGGGTCCATGTGAGAAAAGAATCTACCAATGCTCATGCAATTATGATGTCCTGTACATGTGGTCCTGCTGGCATTCTCCCAGAGGAAGGCACACATTGATCTCATCAGGGGGCAAACGCTAGCAGCGCTTTGTCATCACAAGAGAATTTGGGCACTGGGCTGCGTCCACCCTGATTCTAGCCTGTCTGATGCTTCCTCTGGTCCTCCCAGCACCTACCGAAGTGGCCCGTGGCGGGCGGGAAGGCAAAGATTGCAGCAGGGCTCAGAACTTCAAGCACTTTAAGTTTGATAGAGATTTCAGCTGTGTACAAAAGAGAACAGAAAGAAGAAACTCCAAATTCCCTGAAAAGGTTCTTCCTACATTAATATTTCTGTAAATTATCAGTTACACACACCATGCATGTGCAAACACACATACACACACAATGACAAAGATCTTTCATTTAATTCCTCTTTAAGAAACTTGTGTCTCATATAAGAGTTGCTAAAGTAATGAAAGCTGAACATGGCCCACATAACCTTAAAAATACTCAATATTATCAGCAGCCAGCAGGGGTGGTAATTTCAAAGAACTGATTGTGTGGTGGGCATAATGTATGTGTGTGTATGTGTATTAATACACACATATATGCATATGGATTATGGATTTTTATACATACACATCAGAGGCCAAGGAAAGGAGGAAAAGGAGAAGACTGCATGCTACAACCAGAAAGAAATAATTTCAAAGCAACCTCAAGCAACAATAATGGTTATGACAACCAATTGTTGAGGATAGCACATGTGCCTGGAACTGGCCCAGCATTTTTCATATGTACCCTGGGGTTGCAGCTGACCAAGCAAAAGGATTTAAATGTGCTCACTGTGGAGTTAAAGCACCACACTTCAAATCTCCTCTGTGCATAGCACAGCCAAAGCTTCCTTGCAAATCCTGAGCACTCTTCTGGATTTCTCTGAGCAGCCTGAAAGAGAACTGAATTCCATTCAGAACTTGTGTTTGGACATGGGTAACAAACGAGGGTGGAGGCCACGCTACTTGAGGAAGAAAATAACCATTAAATGAGAGAGAAATATAGAAAAATCAACCCTCTATAGAATCTCTGAAGGTCCTGGAAAGGAAAGATTCTGGGGTAAAAATTATGATACTGATCCTAAGCCGTTCTAACAGAAAGCACCTGTTTCAAGGCAAGGCAGCCCAGGCTGGCAGTGTATGTTATTAGCAATAGAATGTGGACACCAGCTCTGGCACTTTCAGAATTTATATGACCAGCATTTCCACCATTTGCAGTTTCTTTTGACACAGGCTCAAGGACTCATGTCTGCTCCAACTGTTTTGAAACCAGGACTCAACTGGAAGGGAATTCATTGGAGAAATTTTCCAACAAATTTTCTATAGATGCCAGGTATGGTGGCACATACCTGTAATCCCAGTATTCTGAAAGCCTGAGGCAGGAGAATTACAAACTTGAGCCCAGCCTGCTCAACTTAGTGACTTAGCTAAATACTGTCTCAAAATAAAAAATAAAAAGGGCTGAGGATATAACTCCGTGAGAAGGGCTTAGCTTCAAACCTTAATACCACAAGAAAAAACTTTGAGTCCTCTTCAATATATAGAATGTCAAATTATTTTGAGGAATGCTAAAGCAATAGTGACTATATAAGCTGTCAGGTTATTTTGAGGAGGATGCCCTCTTAGTTGCCTGAACCAACACCCTCCTGCAAGGACCCCAGAGTTGACTCCTCACCCCGATGTTCTGCTCTCTCTGGCATAATGGAAGAATCTGAATCAGATTTCAGCTTAGGGCCTCCTTCTTAGTGATTTCTCTTTTTAAGTTTCAGAGCCCAAGATAAAGATCATTAGTTAGATAAGAAATTGGACAGATAATAATATATGCCTCTGTCGGTGACTTCATATCAGATGTAGAGCCTGAGCTATTTCTTTCACAACTACTAGGACAAGCCTTCTTAGCAGCAGTCATAGGAAAAGAAAAATGAATCTGGCTTCTCCATGTTGACCTGAACTTTGGGTCAAGTCAGCAGTACTCTTTGGCCTTTGGAAATTGCTGACTTCTTCTTGACTCCTTTCCCTAAGACTATTTGATCTTTCCTTTCTGCCCAGGCCTCAGGTTTGTTGCATGTCTGCCTCTGGACAGTTCCTTGAATATGCATCACACTCCATTCTGTCTCTTTTGTATTCAGATTATTCTGTCCCATATCTGTGTGCCCCAGCTACTGTAAGCCCATGCCTGCCTGTTAAACAAACTGGGCATCTCAGGGGTAAATTGTTAGTACCAATAAACCATGTGTGCTACACTCCCCTTGCGTGCATCCTAACAACCTGGAGATCTCCTTGTCCAAAGAGCTTTTACATATACGGTCCCCTGTCATGGACTGTTGTCACTTTTCCCCCTCTTTTGCACGGCTGTTGTTAACAATAAGATATCTTTCCAGCCAAACTCAACTTTTCAAAAATCCATTGCATTGATGCTGAGGACTAAATTCTGTATAAAGAATGTTGCCTGATTCATTTCTCCAAAGAGGCCCCTATGGCTAGCATGGGTTGGCAAGGCCCAAGAAAGTCCAAAGGCTCTAGCTCATCTCATCCTGTTCTAGGACATCCTGTTTAAGAGGACAGATGCAAGGCTATGGTTTGAATATGTGTGTCTTCCCAAAATTGGCATGTTGGAAACTAATACCTACTCAATGGGATAATGTTAAGAAGTACTATCTTTCCCAGCTATCCCCCTGCTAGGTATCTTCCCCAAAGAGCTTAAGTCATCATATTGCAGTGATACATGCACACCAATGTTTATAACAGCATAATTCGTAACAGCTAAATCCTATAAGTAGCCTGTATACCCATCAACAGACGATTGGATAAAGAAAATGTGGTATTTATATATTATGGACTATTACTCAGCTATAAAGAATGAAACATTTGAGACATGTGTGGGAAATGGATTCACCCGGAAAATATGCTGAGTGAAATAAACCAGACACACAAGCTTAAATACTGTATGGTATCTCTCATTGGAGTGGGGCAAAGGACAAACAGAGAAGATGATAAAGGATGGAAGAGACAAGGGGACAGATCTCTTGCAATAAAGAGGTAGTCCAAGGGAACAAGGGGAGGGATAAAGAGGAGGGGAGGTGGAAATTCGATGAATAAAGATATGCCATGTACAGGAACCTAATAACCCCAATTCATGTAAACACTATATGACCACATGAGCTAAGGCAAATAACAAGTACGAAAAAGGGGATAGGAGAACCCAAAGTGCTGGGAGGGAGACAGAAGAGGTTTTTAAAAACATACAACCTATAATATGTACATGTAACCACTCCCCATGATGATTGTAGACTGCATGAATTGCAAACATGTACTAATAAAATAAAAAGAAGTGGGGTCTTTGTGGAAGTAAGTCATGAGTATTCCAATTTCATGAAATGTGATTAGTGCTTTTATCAAAGAGGTTGAAGAAAGTACCATCCCTTCCACCATGTGAGGACACAGTGTTCATCCTTTTCAGAGAATACAGCAACAAGATGCCATTTTGGAAGCAGAGATAAGCCCTCGCAAGATATCTAATCAGCTGGCACTGGATCTTGGGACTTCCCAGCCTTCAGTGCTTTGAGAAATAAATTTCTATTATTAATAAATGGAAGAAAAGGCAAAGTAGTTAAAATAAAATCCATGTTGCCCCTATGGGTCCTGCCTACTTCCCAACCGGAACTGGACATAATGATTAAGTAGGGGTTTTTTCCTTCTAGTTGGAGAGAAAGAGTTCAATGGGAAGATGTTCAGTAGAAAGATGGCCAAGTGGCAAAATAACTACTGTAAAAACAGACTACAGAGCCCCAGGAAGTAGATGAAAAACTTAGACCCTACTAGGGGACTCCAAAATGACCACAGAAACAAGGATTGAATGCTTGTCCAGGTGATATAAGAGGCATCAAGCACACTATATATTTTGCACCGAGCAGGGGAAGCCTAATTCCAGTTACAATATCCAAGTTACTTATCTCCCCACCTCCAGCCTTCACACCAACTCCATGAGGCAGGCGCTCATGTATTCATTTAACAAATGAGGAGAACTGATGAGAGTCAGAGTCCCACTGATCGTGAAGAACTAGTCTGATTTATGAAGTCCTGGTTTTGAGATGAGAAGTCTGTCTCCTCAAATCACAGCATCCTCACCAAGGTCCTAGGACTAAACTGTTTCAGACTCAGGAGTCCTGGCTATAGGACTATCCTTGGGTCTTCAATATGCCTGTAGACTGGATCCACGTAAATCTTCACAGTGAAGCCATCCAGTCTTTGGGTTAGTCTGAGTGATTGTGCAATTGACCAGGCTTGGTTTCTGCTGCGATGAAATATTTGGGAATGGTCACTACTTTCAACACAACCTCACAACTTAGCAGCACCAGAGCAGAAAGAAAATGATAGCTACAGACAGCATGATTTATGGGGAATGCCTCTGGTATGGCTTTGCTGGGCTAGTATTGCTTTATTGGTGTTCCTGGTCCTCATCCCAAATGTCATGAGCATTTCTTTGTTGCCTCTATATCTCCATCAATTTAATCACTCTCACGACCTTGTTTATCATCTGACAATGAGGGTCTAACACTTCTGGGAGTTGGGCAGCAAAAAGCACGAATAGAAAACTATTGCGTTAACTAGAGCTTTCTGCTGACATCGCTTTCTTCAGATTGTTGCTATGTGTGTTGGCATTTCTCTATGTCCCCGGGCCAATCTACAACTAAAACAAAGCCACGAACAGTCTGGCCTCTTTTCCAGGCACTGCAGTATATTCCGTGCTGTGCGAGGTTTGCTGTCATCATCTTTACTCTTTTAAATTTTAACAGACATGAATCTGCTCTCCCATCTACAAGGGACACTGCTGGCCTTGGCCACTAACAATGTTGTATGTTTCTCATGCCAAGAACTCTGGATGACTATGGGGCCAGGGAGTTTCAGTAACCCCTAAGCCTGGATTCTGTGTTTCTGCTAATATCTGGAAGGTCTGAAACTATTTAAAATTTTATTTTGAAGAAAATGATGTTGCTTTAATATTTCTGAGACTACTGTACATATATTATTCCTAAATCTCCTCTCTCCATCATACCAGATCTTGATGATGTCTCACAATCTATATGCTAAAAATCAGTAATATTCAAACTTATCTACTTAGTAAGTCATAGGATATTAACTAAACCATAAGCTCCTTCAGAATATTATGAAAGTTTATCCATCTATCTCCTTATAACCTGGTGTGATGCCTGATACATGATTTTTGAAAAAAAAAATCTCTAATGTGAATATAGCTCAGTGGTAGAACTCTTACCTAGAATCCACAACAACGGAATCAATCACCAGAAAAAAAATGATAGAGGGAATGAGAAAGAGAAGAGCAGAGAGCACTGAGTGACCAAAAGCATGAATTTCATACTACAGAGTCTCCCAAATATGTCCATCACCATGTAAAAAGGAGATGAACCACAAACTGCCCATCTTGGTTCTGACTTTTCCCAACCACCAGCTTCTTTCAGGTCAAATAATCCACTAGAAGTGTAAATTCTGCGGTGAAGGGGAAAATGGCTAAATTGACAAGGCTCCCAGTGCCAAGCAGGACCAGAGCTGACCAGTTTGTGTGTCTCTGACAGTACAGCTATTCTCTTTGCATTTTTAAGGATATGTTTAGAGATGTCATTGCACTGTGTGGTGTTGGTGGGTGTCCTCCTAACCACGTTCTCCCAGCCCCCACTGGGTGTCATTCTAGAAGAGAGGTACTCTGGCTATAATAGGCATGTGAATTACTTTTAAGCTAAAATTTAAATGTTAAATTATGTAGCTGAAACTTTTTTTAAATAATGGTTCTTACTAGCCAAACAACCTCTATTTTAAGACTTGGCAACATCATTGTCTAGTATTTCCAATGTGGTTGAAAAATTGTACACACTGCACTTTCAACTGTTTCACTGAAGTTCAAGATCAACATTGAGATGAAAAAATAAAAGCTGGTTTTTGCTAAGAAGAATTCTACAGAAGAAAGCAAGCTTTGAACAAGATATCTGATTGGAATGACATTGGTAAAATGAATAATGAGACCTTAACTATCCATGATAGCAAGTAGCCAGCAACACCATGGCAGTTGTGTTGTTTAGTTTTCCAGTCCTGTGACACAGTATCTAAGAAAAACAACTTAAAAGAGGAAAAATTTATTTTGGCTCACAGTTCCAGAGGTTTCAGTACATGGTCAGTTGGCTCCATTGTTTTTAGGCCTATAGTGAGACAATATATTATGGTGGAGAGAATATGGAGGAGGAAAGCTACTCACCTCATGTAGCCAGGAAGAAGAGCAAGCAAGTGCACCAGAGAGGGAGGAGCTGGGAATAAGATATAATCTCCACGGTCACATCCAATGATCCACTCCCTTCAACCATACTCCACCTCTTTAGTTTCCATTACCTCCCAATAATGCCAAAGAATTATGATTTCCTCAATGGACTGACCCACTGATGAAGTTAGAGCCCTCACACTAATTCCTCCCAACTACAGGGCAAGTAGATCACTCAAGGAGTTTGCCTTCTCGAGAGAAGACAGAAAAAGTTGATAAATTACTTATTATTATAAAAGATTATAAATTCTATTGAAAAAAAGTCCTGCAAGGTCAAGAATGGGAAATATGTTGGGAAGAATAGTATTAAATAGTTGAAAAAAGGTCACAGTTTAAGAAATGTGTGAAGGAGGTGAAACTTTGACATGTTGTGTGATTTTTTTCAGATCTTTTGAGCTTTGCCACCCTGACCTGAGCACATAGGATAAACTAGCCCTCAGGATTCTAATGGAAACACTGGGGCTAATGATAAGAAGTAATGGGGAGAGTCTAGCATTTCTTTGCTCTTTCTCAGGGGAGATGCTAGTCTCAGTGTGCACCCATTGTTCAGCAATTTTCCCCGATCCCACTGAGTCCTGCTAGTGCATGGAGGTGCCAAGCAAGTGATTCAGGACAAAGCCCTTCTCTTTCCACTGCCATTGGCTGCTTTTCTAGGATTTTTAGGTCTCTAGAAACATCCTCTATGGTCAATTGTAAGGGAATCTTACAATAGGTTCATTCTTATTAAACAATTTATACTTGATACAACTAACAGTGATGAGAGCTGACACCAGCACATATTTCCATATTCACAAACTGAACTTTGATTTGGAAATTTTGCCACTGAACAAACTTGATAATGGTTAGCAAATGAAGTACTCACCCAGCATTATAAAAATCATTTTAACAATATTGTAAACTTAGACTGAAAGTCTACATATTTATACCTTTGAATTTCATGATATCACACATTACTCAGCCATAATTTATACTTTCAAATTTAAAAAAACTTTTATAATATTTTCCCTTCTCTTTGGGTTTCCCACAGGGTAGCCAGCCACCTAGTTAACCTTGATCCAAATTCAAGTGCCATAGCTGAAGTAGTGAAAGCTTTCCAATTCTTTCTAGAAGAGCTTCCTTCTTTTCACTGATTCCACAACCCTTTATCTGCCCTGGTTGCTCTTCCTCTTCAACCTATGTGCATTCATATCCCAGCCCCTGCATTATTTTTTAATTGTAATAAAATACACCACATAAAATTTGTCCTTTTTAAACTGGATACAGTGGCAAATGCCTATAATCCCAGCACTCAGGAGGCTGAGGTAGGAGGATCACCATGAGTTCAAGGCCAGGGTGAGTTATATAGTGAGAACCTGTCTCAAAAATAAAAACTATCATTTTGACCATTTAAATATACACATCAGTGATATGAAATATATTCACCATGTCATGCAACCAAAACCACTATATAGTTCCAGAACTTTTAAATCATTCCAAATAGAAACCTCATAACCATTAAGCAGTTTTTGTGTATTACCCACTAGCAACCATTAATCTGCTTTCAGACTATAGACTTGCCTATTCCTAGGATTCTACATACACAGAGTGATACAACATGTGAACTTTTGTGCCTGATTTCTTTTCACTTAATGACAGTGTTTAAAGGTTCCTCCATGTTGTGGCATGTGACAGCACACTTTCTTTCACTGGCTGAATATGTTTGGTTGTGTGGATATACCATTTTTGTCCATTTATCCATCGGTGGACATTTTGTTTATTTCTATCTTTTAGCTACAGGGAGCAGTATGAACATCTGCGTACAAGGTTTTTTTTGAATACCTGTTTTTGATTCTTTTTTACATTGATTTTTTAAGCCTCTCACTGACAGCATGATATGAAGGTGGTAATGTCACTGATGGAATGGAACATCACGAGGAAGGGGCATTATAGAGTTAGCTGCCTTCCATCATCTCTCCAGCTTCAGGCCCTTAGTTCCTGCAGGAGCCACAGACAAATTTTTCACCTTTTCACTCAGACTTGTTCTCTTCCCAGTGAGGTCCCCTAAGGTCTTGTCAGTCAGTTTCTCTCCTTCCCCACTCCCTTCTTAACTACAAGAAGGTGTATGAAGGAAATACTTCTAAACAAAAACAACCCTCTTGCTGAAAGGAATTCTGCTGAATACAATTTTCTTCACCTTGTTATATAAGGACCTTTGCCAAACTGGCCTGAGGCTCACACTGATAAACCCAGGAAGCCAGAAAGCACACACCAACATGGGTTTCCTATGAAGAGGCAAGACAGTCATACTGGCAGCATAAGTAAGTTCAGCCCTTGGGGGAACCCATTTGTCAACTGTGCACCAATAGTCGGTGAAATTGAGACTAAACTTTTTTTAAGAATCTTTGGGGAATCTGACATAAATAGATGCAAAAGTGTATAAAGCTTCCCAACAAATCAAAGCAATGTGCTAATTTTAACTGTTTGACTGAGGCCTAGGTCCCCAACCCGTCTCGTGATTAGCCCTGAACTGGCCTTGTCTCTCACACAGAACAATGAGTTAGGACAAGACCACCAGATAATCCAGGACCTGGTTAGAAATAAAAAAGGAGGGGCGGCCAGGCCTGGTGGCGCACACCTGTAATCCCAGCACTTGAGAGGCTGAGCCAAGAGGACTGCTGTGAGTTTGAGGCAAGCCTGGGCTACATAGTGAGTATAAGGCCAGTCTGAACTACATAGTGAGCCCCTGTCTCAAAAAACACAAAATTTTTTTTAAAAAGGATGAGTGATTTAACGTGACATAGCTACTGGTATGGAAATGTTCCAACCATTGTGTACTCAGCTCCAGGCACTTTGCACAGTATGTATAGTAGTGAGAAAGAACAGCAAACAACTTTCCTGCTAAGATTAATTTAACAAATTGATGCCTATATGCTGGACAGTCATGATACAATAATGAGAACCAAACGGCCTATCTCACAAAGGATTTACATTACACTTAATGGGGGCAATAAAGGCAGCCAAATAAACAAGTACAAGGTTGTGTAGCTCCAAACTGCACAAAAGTTAGTGGTAAAGGTAGAAAGTATGGGGAGGATGGACTCACAAGCCCATGACAGCACAGGTGGGGACTGATTATGTGTAAGCTTTTTTAAATCTACCTCTTTCATCTCCTTTGTTGTAGCCTATTTCAAGACCCTTATAACTAACATGAACTCCCGAATTTACTGGCTAACTGGCCTTCCAGCCTCCAGTCTCTCCTCCCTACAGGGTGCACCCTTTAATCAGTCACCAGACTTACTCATGTAAAATCTAAATCTGATAATAATGCCTCTCACTGAGTAGTTTCTATGGATCAGGCATTGTGTTGAGTATTTTAAATATATTATTCGTTCTACCTCAGCCTTACAAATGAAGAAAGTAGATGACAGTTAAATAATTTTCTCAAGGTCACCTAGCTACCAAAATTAGTAATAAGTAAGTGGCAGAGCTGAGATTCAAAGCCAGTTGTGCCTGAACAGTGTTAGGTCTGCCCTTAACTAGTACCACACATTGCCTCCTCTATCAGGCATAGTTCTTTGTTGTGTAGAAATAATTTAAACCAAAAAAACAAGGTTATTTTTAAAAAAAAGAATAAGTATAGCTCTGCTTCCACTTAAGACGTAGAAAACCACAAGAGAATATTGTCCCCGACCTGGAATTAGAAAAACTTAATAATTGAGATTTTCAAATGTTAACTTTTGTTGAGCCTGTCAGATCACAAGGGCTTGCTAAAAGCTACAGGTAGAGAACATATACTAATAAAAGCCCTCCAGCATCTGGGCCCCTCATGAAGTATAAGATAACAGCAGAGGAAGGTTAAGGCTGCAGTGCACTAAAGTAACCAAAGGAACAACAAGCTCAACTAAACTACTGTCTAGACTGACCCAGCTATCCACAGCCAAGCCTTCTGACTCACTTCAGTCTCTACTACACCACATACAGTGTCTGGCATCCAACAACAATTACAAGTTCCACAAGAGTCAAGAAAATACCTTTTCAAGATACAAAGCAATGAACAGAACCAGACTCACAAATGATCCCAATATTGACTCTAATAAGAATAGAATTTTCAAATAGCTGTAATTAATCTTTGAAAGAGCTAGTAGGAAAAAATAACACCTAGAATCAGATGATGAATTTCAACAGGTCAAAAAAACTTTTTAAACTCAAATAGGAATTCTGGAGGGAAAAAAACATGATAGCAGAGAAAATGCTCCTTTAATACATTTATCAGAGGACGAACCATGCAAGAGGAAAGAATCAGTGAACATGAGGATAGGTAAATGGAAATTATGCATATTGAAGCACAAGAAGAAAAAGAGGAAAGAGAGAGCATTTAAGATACTGTGCAAGAACATCAAATAGGAGTAATTGAAGATGTCAAAGGACAACAGAGTGCATGGGGCAAAATAAATATGTGCAGATTATAATGGCCATATATTTTCCAAAATTCATGAACCATAGAACCAAGAAGCCCAGAAAACCCCAAACAGAATCATAAATTTAACACACACATACTCTCCTAGACACAGAAACTACCTTCTGGAAATCAATGTCAAAGAGAAAAGCTAGACAGTGGCCAGAGAAATAAGAAATATTACTTAATAAAGAAGATATTGTTTCTTCACAGAGAGGAAAGAAATATTTAGTGCTGAATTTACTTAGCAAAAATCCTCCAAAAATAATGAAATAAAGACTTTTTCAAACAAACCAAAATATGTGGGCTCCCAACAGAGGTCCACCATTCTATTGGTGAGTGCCTGCAGATCCCGGGGAGCAGCTGTGTGGCCTAGACCAGCACAGCTGCAGGAGGATCCCAGCCAGGGGTCCACCCCGAAACCAGAGGCTCAGGTAAACACCCCCAGGCCAGAAGCCTGCCAAGAGAGGAGCTACAGGGGCACAAGGGCTCCCACCAGAGGCCTGCCATTCCATCCCTAAGTGCCTGCAGATCCCAGGGAGTAACTGTGTGGCCCTGGCCAACATGGCTGGGTGTGGATCCCAGCCAGGGCTCCGCCCTGACCACAGAGGCTTGGGCACACCCACCCAACCCAAAGGCCCGCCCAGTAAAGGGCTGCACAGGAACATTGGCTTCAGCCAGAGGCTGGCCATACCATCAGCCACAGCCAAGGACTCGCCTGGACAAGAGCTGTACAGGCAGGAAGCAATACCCAGAGGCTCACTCCCGTACCACTGATAAGTGCAAGGAGATCCTAGCCTGTGCAGAAAACAGAAACTGGGGTACACAGCCCTCAACCAAAGGCCCTCCCAGACAATAGCTACATAGGGGCCCCAGTGAGAGGCATGCCTAGATACCATCCCAAGTGTGCTCAGGCCCCACCAGAAGGCCAACAGGTAAACTCAGGGATCCAGAAGGCCACCTTTCTGAATCCAGGAATTGGTATACTGGTGAGGAGCAGAGTAAAGGCTGATCGGTGGTGTGCTGAGAATTCAAGACCACCAGGTAAGCAAAAAGTCGCCTCAACAAAGACAAAGCAGGATGCATCTGTTGAAATAAAAAGACATGTAAATGAGTCCCCAAACCAGACTTCCAGATCACCTAAGGCAACCCCAAAGGGAAACGAGATGGAACAATACTCAACCACCTGGACTCCCTGAACTGGCAACGAAAGGGGACCCGGAAAAAATGAAATCAGAAATAATTTCTCAGATAACGGCAGAGATTGTGCCCATAGTACAAGACATGATTAATAAATCTAGAGAGGACACAGATAAAATAGAGGAGCTGAGGAATATGATGGAATGCCAACATAGGAAACAAATGGAATTGATAAAACAGATGCAAACAGATTTCCAGGAGGTTAAAAATTCCATTGAAAGTTTACACAGCAGAATGAGCCAATGCAAGGACAGAATTTCAGATATAGAACATAGGATTGCAATTAGTGACCAGGAAAAGAAAAATTTTTAAGTAAGGAACCATGAGAAATCAATCCAGCAGCTGCTAGATGATATAAATAAAAACAACATCAAAGTGATTGGAGAAAAGGAAGAAGCAGGAGAGAGGGCAGATGACATAAAAAAAACTGTTCAGAGAGATAAGTGAGGCATATAGGACTCCAACTAGCCTTGATCAAAAAAAATCTACACATAGGAATATAATAGTTAGGATTCCAGAAATCCAACAGGAAAACAAAATTCTACAAGCAGTTAGAGAAGAGAAACAAATCACATACAAAGGAAAGTCCATCAGAATCACAGCAGATTTCTCAGCACAAACCTACAAGGGAAGAAGAGCTTGGAGTGTTGTATTTCAAGCCCTAAAGGAAAACAACCTCCAACCCAGATTGATGTACCCTGCAAAACTATCTTTCAAAATTGATGGAAAAATAAGATACTTTCATGACAAAGAGCACCTTAGGAACCAGCACTCCAAAAATTTTTAAACAATGTCCTAGGAAAAGACAACGAGGATCACAACCCCAGGAATCCCTGCAGAATGAATCCATCAGGTACGACAAGAAATTAAATGCAAAGGGGGAGAAGCCAACAAAAAGAAAAAGTCATGACAAAGATAAGTCAATACATATCAATTATAACTATAAATGTTAATGGTCTCAATTCACCAATCAAAAGAAATAGACTGGGAGGGCCAGGGATTTAGCTCAGTGGTCCTGGTGCCTGCCTCGCAACTAAAAGGTCCCGAGTTCAATCCCCAATAACAACAACAACAAAAAAGAAATAGACTGGCTAGAATGGGTCAAGAAGCAAGATCCAACAATGTGCTGCATACAAGAAACACACTTAATTCAGAAAGAAACTCATAGACTGAAAGTAAAAGGGAGGAAAGCAATACTCCATGCAACAGAAACCTAAAATAAAGCAGGAGTAGCTATCTTCTTTGCAGATCAAGTGGATTTCAAACCAACACTGATTAAGAAAGACAAAGAAGGATACTACATCCTTATAAAGGGAACAATCCAACAGGAAGAGATGACAGTCATTAACATATATGCACCAAACACTAGAGCACCCAACTATATAAAACAAATACTAACGGACATGAAAAATCATATAAGCACTAACACAATAGTAGTAGGGGACCTTAATGCCCTACTCTCACAAATAGATCAACTAGACAAAAAATAAGCAACAAAATACTAAAACTCAATCAAACTCTTGAACGAACTTAACAGATGTTTGCAGAGCGTTCCACCCCACAAAATAAGAATACACATTCTTTTTGGCTGCACACACGTCGTTCTCTAAAATAGACCACATCCTCCCTCACAAAACATGTTTAAGTACAAAGGAATTGAAGTTATCCCCCATATATTATCAGACCACAGTGCAATGAAATTGGAAATCAATAGCAAAAGAAACCGCAAGAATTTCATAAACATGTGGAAATTGAACAACACACTTCTGAATAACCAATGGGGCACAGAGGAAATTAAAGAAGAAATCAGACAGTTCCTACAATTAAATGACAATGACAATACAACATATCAGAATCTATAGGACACAATGAAAGTAGTCTTATGAGGGAAATTCATAGCAGTGAATACTCACATTAGGGAAACAGAGTGAGTTCAATTAAACAACCAGACACTGAACCTCAAGCTTCTAGAAAAAGAAGAGCAGGACAAACACAAAGCTGATACTAAGGAGGAAATTATAAAGATCAGGGCAAAAAAATCAATGCAATGGAGATGAAGAGAATGATACAAAAAATTCAATGAAGCCAAGAGTTGGTTCTTCAAAAGAATAAACAAAATTGACAAACCCTTAGCCAACTTTATCAGAAAAAGGAAAAGGCCCAAATCCTTGCAATTAGGAATGAAAAGGGTGAAATTACAACAGACCCAGCAGAAATCCAGAGGATCATCAATACCTACTTCAAGAACTTATATGCCAAAAGATGGAAAACACTGATGAAATGGACAGATTCCTAGACACATGTGAATTACCAAAGTTGAATGAAGATGACCTAAAAATTCTAAACCCAGAATCAATCAATGAAATTGAAAAGTTACAAACTGAGAAAAAGCCTGGGTCCTGATGGCTTCACTGAATTCTACAAGACATTTAGAGAGGAACTACTGCCACTACTGTTTAAACTCTTCAATGAAATTGAAAGGGAAGCAATACTCCTGAATTCATTCCTGGAAGCAATACTTTGATCCCCAAAGCAGAGAAAGACCCAACTGAAAAAGAGAACTATAGGCCAATCTCACTAATGAACATAAATTCAAAACTCCTTAATAAGATACTGGCAAATAGAATGCAGAAAATCATCAAGAGGATCATACACCCTGACCAAGTGGGATTCATCCCAGAGATGCAGGGATGGTTCAACATATGCAAGTCAATCAATGTAATACACTATATCAATATGGCCAAGGACAAAAACCATATGATCATCTCAATAGATGCAGAAAAAGAATTTGACAAAATCCCACATGCATTTATGATAAAAACTCTAAAAGAAATGGAATAGATGGTCTCTACCTCAATCAGATAAAAGCCATCTATGAAAAACAAACAGCCAGCATCATACTAAATGGTCAAAAACTGAAATCCTTCACACTAACATCAGGAACAAGACAAGGATGTCCACTATCACCACTTCTGTTTGATATAGATTTGGAAACATTAGCCACAGCAATTAGACAAGAGAAGGAAATAAAAGGAATAAAGATAGAAAATGAAGAAGTCAAATTGTCATTATTTGCAGATGACAGACATGATATTCTATATAGAAGATCCCAAGAATGCCACCAAAAGTCTTCTAGACTTAATAATCAAATTCAGTAAAGTAGCTGCATACAAGGTCAACACACAGAAATCAATAGCTTTCCTCTACACAAGCAACAGACTCACTGAGACAGAAATAGAGCAAACAATTCCTTTCGCAATAGCATCCAGAAAACTGAGATACCTAGGAATCAACCTAAGAACAAAAATAAAACAAGAGAAATCAAAAACCTCTTCTCTGAAAACTATAGTACTCTGAAAAGAGAGATTGCAGATGATATCAGAAAATGGGTAAAATGAAAATGATGATATCAGATGATATCAGAAAATGCTCCTGGATAGGAAGAATCAACATAGTGAAAATGGCCATACTTCCAAAACTGCTATATGGATTCAATCCAATCCCAATTGAAATTCCAACAGCATACTTCACAGACCTTGAGAAAACAATCCAAAAATTCATTTGGAATAAGAAGAGACCTAGAATACCAAAAGCCATCCTAGGCAACAGAGACATGGCAGGGGGTATCACAACCCTCAACTTGAATCTATACTACAAACCTACTGTGATAAAAACAGCATGGTACTGGCAAAGAAACAGACCTGAAGAAGACCAGTGGAATAGACTAGAAGATGCAGAAACAACTCCAGACACACTCAGCCACCTTATCTTTGACAAAGGAGCCAAACACCCTCACTGGAGGAAACATAGCCTCTTTAATAAGTGGTGCTGGAAAAATTGGGTTTCAACTTGCCAAAAATTAAAACTAGACCTAGATCTCTCACCATGCACTAAACTAAAATTGAAATGGATTAAAGATCTAAATATTAAAATAGAAATGCTGAACCAGCTAGAACAGAGGTTAGGAAGAACTCATGAAGACATTGGTATAGGAAAAGATTTTATGAACAAAACCTCAGTTGCCCGTGAACTAGCACAAACAACCAACAAGTGAGATCTCTTCTTATTAAAAAGCTTCTGCACAGCAAGAGAAACCACCAGCAGTGTGAAGAGACAACCCACAATGTGGGAAAAAATTTTCACCTGCTCTTCCTCAGATAAAGGTCTACTGTCTAGAATCTATAAAGAACTTTAAAAAACTAGACCTCTCAAATTTAAAGACCCAATCCAAAAATGGGCATCTGAAATGAACAGACATTTCTCACACAAAGAAGTAGAAATAGAAAATAAACATATGAAAAAATGTTCAACATCACTGGTCATTCGAGAGATGCAAATGAAAACAATGGTGAGATTCCACCTCACTCCAGAAAGAATGGCTGCTAACAAGAAATTAATAACAAATCCTGGGAGGGCTGTGGGGAAAGAGGAACCCTGCTCCACTGCTGGTGGGAGTGTACGCTGGGGCAACCACTGTGGAAATCAGTATGGAGATACCTCAAAGAACTAGGACTGGAATTCCCATGTGACCCAGCTATTCCCATGCTGGGTATCTTCCCCAAAGAATTAAAAGAATCATACCACAGTGATATATGTGCACCCATGTTCATAGCAGCACAATTTGTAATAGCTGAAACTTGGAACCAGCCCAAATGCCCATCAACTGGAGACTGGATCAAGTAAATGTGTTTTTTTTAATAAAATGGAGTACTACTCAGCCATAAAAAATGAGAAATTAGAGACATTTATAGCTAAATGGATGCACATTGAGGTGATGCTCTTACGTGAAATACATAGGACACATATGTGTAAATACCGAATAGTTTCTCTAGTGTGAGAAACTGAAAGTGTAAATAAGGACTAAAAGGTATAATAGATAATGTGAAATAGGAAGAAAAGGGGCAAAGGGGAAGGGGAAGTGGGAGGGGTAGGGGAAAGGAAAGAAGGGAATGGAATTAATATGAGAAAAAGAAAAAATGGAAACAAGGTCTTTGTAAATAGGTAAGGATGGAAGGATGGAAGGGTTGAAGTGAGGGCAAGGGAAGGGGAAAAAATAAGAACCAAGAGAGATTATTTAAAGGTGCAAATTTCCAATAATGAATGTCATTATATTGTATACCTAAAATATACCAATAAAATAATATTTTTAAAAAAGAATGGTTATATCCAATGGAAATGATCTACAAATAAAAAGTGGATGTTTTATAATTGAAAGAAATATCCATCTACAAAAAAACAACCTGAAATTTAGATATAGATACATTAAAAGTTTTGTGCTATGTAAATAGTATTCCAAAAGAGGTTAGAAATATTAATATCAAATTAGACATCAGAACAAAGAATATTTCCAGAGATAAAGAGAAGCATTACCTATAAAAGGGTCAGTTTACCATGGAGACTCAAGGAACTAAATGTCTTTGCACCTAGTATCAAATCCATGAAAATAAATACAAGTGATAGAAATCAAAAGAAAAATAGACGAACCCATAATGATACACAGAGACTTTAACAAGCTCTTCTCTTACTATTTGATAGAACAAGCACCAAAAAAACAAAAACAAAAACAAAAAAAACAACCATCTATCAACTCTCTGGACTTCATTGCTATTCATAGAATTCTACAGTAAGGAGCAGAATAAACAATTTTTTAATAATATAAATGGAGGGGGCCGAGTGGTTGCAGGCTGACCGGGACCTGCTTCCTCCAGTTTGCTCCACCAGCTTGCCACGAGGACAGGGTGAGGAGGAACCACCCCCCACCCCCCACCCCCGGGCCCACGCACCAGCTGACAGCTTGGCCCCACGGGCGCCTCCAACAACAGCCCCTACCCCTGACCTTGGCCTCTGGCCTTTTGGCTGTGCAGCTACTTGGTTACACACTGCAGAGGCTCAGGGATACATAAAAACCATTGTCCTGAGTGGCAGAAGTGAACAACAGAGAGAGGGCCTGTCTCAGGCCCACTGGAAAAGTGAGGGGAATCTCTGCAATAAAGGCACAGCAGGCCACCGTGATTGCTAAATTGGAGGGATCATCAGCTCCCATCAGAACCTGGACTTTCTTCAGGGGAAAAGCAGCTGAAACCTGCAGTACAACCTTGCAGAGTGCAACCCTGCGGGAGGACAGGGAGCTCAACTTGGGACTTGAAACCAGAAATCTGCCTGAATCTCATGGGTCTCGGACTAGCTTACTGAGACTCATTGACTTATAACTGCACACTGCTGCCCACGTTGTCTATTGTGACAGCAGAGACATACCCTGAAGGAGACCCTTCATTTTTAAAGGTGACAGATTAATAACTACCACAAATTGTCATTCTCTAAGATGTATTTGATGTTATGGTGTTGCTGATTGTATCACTTGGACTAAGGTGTTGTGATTGATCTAATCAGTTGTCCTTCCTGGTATAATGAAAATGAGATAGCCTCAGAGTCATTAGAGACTCAAAATCTAAAGACCAGCTATACCTGGAAGATACCTCTGAGAAGAAATTATTCCATAAGGGTTTTAAATACATCAACAAAGATACTTACAATAAACAACTTCAAAATATCAACCCAGGAACTAAACCAAGGACAGTACGAAAAACAAAAATGAGAAGATATTTAAGCAAGTCACAAACCCAGACTCCCACCCCACAAAAGGCAAATTCTGGGGGAAATGAGGTGGAAAAGTCTGATAATCAACCACCTGGACACCCTGAACTGATACCACAGGAAGTAACAAAACAGATGAATGAGGCTCTAGAAAAATTAAAAGCAGAAATAATCTCCCAGATAACTACAGAGATGGTGAGCAGAGTGAGAGACATGATTAGAGGCTCTAGAACAGAAACTGATAAAAATAAAAAAAAAAAAAGATGAGCTCAGAAACATGCTGGAAGCCAGGAATGCCCAGCATAAGAAAGAAATGGAAGGCCGGGGATTTAGCTCAGTGGTTACGGCACCTGCCTTGCAAGCACAAGGTCCTGAGTTCGATCCCTGGTACCAAAAAAAAAAAAAGAAAAAAAGAAAGAAATGGAAACCATGATTGCCCAACATAAAGAAATGGAATCCATGAAACAGATTCAAACATATTCAGGAGATTAAAAACTCCATTGAAAGCATGCAGAGCAGATTAAGAGAATCTGAAGACAGAATATATCAGATATAGAAGACAAGATTGCGGTGAAGGACCATGAAAACAGAGATTTCTTAAAAATAGTAAGGGACCATGAGAAATCAATTCAGCAACTGCTAGAAGATGCAAAGAAGAATAACATAAGACTGATAGGAGTCCACAAAAAAACAGGAGAAAGTACAATTGACATAAAAAACTGTTCACAGAAGTAATAGTAGAAAACTTCCCAGACAGAGGTGGAGAATTGGGCATACAGATAAGTGAGGCATATAGAACTCCATCCAGCCATGATAAAATAAATCTATACCTACACATATAATAGTCAAGATCCCAGAAACTCAACAGAAGAACAAAATCCTACAGGCAGTTAGAGAGAAGAAACAAATCACCTATAAAGGAAAGGCCATCAGAATTGCGGCAGACTTCTCAACACAAACCCTCAAATCAAGGAGAGCCTGGAGTGAAGTATTTTGAGCCCTAAAAGAAAATAACTTTCAACCTAGACTGTTGTATCCTGCAAAATTATCTTTCAAAATCAATGGGGAAATTAGATACTTCCATGACAAAGAACACCTGAGAAATTTCATGAACACCAAACCAGCACTCCAAACAATTCTAAGCAATATCCTAGAAAAAGGCAACGAAGGTCACAACTCCATGAGGCTCAACAGAGGGAAGCCACCAGACAAGGAAAGACACTAAAGGGAAAGGAGGAAAAAGAAATAAGAGCCAACAGCAGTAAAACATCATGACAAGGATGAGTCAATATCTATCAATTATAACTATCAATGTTAATGGCCCCAATTCACCAGTCAAAAGAAGTAGACTGACAGAATGGATTAGGAAGCAAAATCCAGCAATATGCTGTATACAAGAAACACACCTTACTGTAAATGCTCAAAGGTGGCAATAATTGTTATTAGAATACTATTTCTGGATTTTTATGATTTTCTTCCTGTATTCAATTTTGTATTTTACTTCTTGTTTAGAATGTAGTATCTAAGAAAAAAACATGCAATGAAATACAAAAAAGCACATATTACTAATTCTCTGTAGATCTACCTGTAATACTCAATATTCACATTTTAATTTTGTCTGGACTACATTTTTACTCATTTCCCATGAATAAAATCCTTACTGCTTACAAGAAAGAAAAAAACACACCTAACACAAAAAGAAATTCATAGACTGAAAGTAAAAGGATGGAAAATGGCTCTCCATGTGACAGGAACCCAGAAAAAAGCAGGGGTAGCAATCTTATTTGCAGACAAAGTAGATTTCAAACCAGAACTAATTAAGAGAGACAAAGATGATAACTATATCCTTGTGAAGGGAACTATCCAAGAGGAAGAGATGACAATCCTAAATATATATGCACCAAATACTAATGCCCCCAACTGTACAAAACAAATATTAATGGACATGAAAATCCAAATAGGCACTAATACAATTGTAGTGGGGGACCTCAATACTCCACTATCACAAATAGACAGATCATCTAGACAAAAAATTAACAAAATTCAAGAACTGAACCAAGCTATTGAACAAATGGACTTAATAGATATTTACAGAGTGTTCCACCCCACAAAATCGGAATACACATTCTTTTTGGTTGTACACGTGTCATTCTCCAAAATAGACCACATGCTAGCTCACAGGACATGTCTACGTCAATGTAAAAGAACTGAAATTACTCCCTGTATATTATCAGACCATAGCACAATAAAATTGGAGATCAATAACATGAGAAACTTCAGAACTCCCACAAACACCTGGAAATTGAATAACACCCTCCTGAACAACCAATGGGTGACAGAGGAAATTAAAGAAGAAATTAGACAGTTTCTACAAGTAAATGATAATGCCAGTACAACATACAGGAATCTATGGGACACAATGAAAGCAGTTCTATGTGGGAAATTCATAGCAGTGAATGCCCATATTAGGAAAACAGAGAGAACCCAGATAAATAACCTAATGCAGAACCTCAAGCTCCTAGAAAAAGAAAAGAATGACAAACCCAAAGCTCGCACAAGAGAGGAAATTATAAAGATCAGAGCAGAAATCAATGCAATGGAGACTAAGAGAATGATACAAAAAATTAATGAATCAAAGAGTTGGCTTTTTGAAAGAATAAAATCAATAAACCTTTAGCCAACCTTATCAAAAAAAGGAAAGAAAAGGCTCAAATCCAGGCAATTAAGAATGAAAAAGGGGAAGTCACAACAGAACCAGCAGAAATCCAGAGGCTCATCAATACCTACTTTGAGAACCTGCACTCCAATAAAATGGAAAACATAGAAGAAATGGACAGATTCCTAGATACATATGAATTACCAAACTTAAATGAAGAAGATATAGAAATTCTAAACACCCCAATTACAATGAGTGAAATTGAAAATGCAATAAAATATTTACCAAGAAAGAAAAGCCCAGGTTCTGATGGCTTCACTGCTGAATTCTACAAGACATTTAAAGAAGAACTAACACCATTATATTACTCTTTAAACTCATCAAGGAAATTGAAAGGGAAGCAAGGCTTCCAAACTCTTTCCTGGAAGCAAGTGGTACTTTGATCCCAAAACCAGGGAAAGACACAACCCAAAAAGAGAACTACAGGCCAATCTCCCTAATGAACATAGATGCAAAAATCCTCAACAAGATATTGGCAGACAGAATACAGAGGGTCATCAAGAAGATCATATACCCTGACCAAGTCGGATTTATCCCAGGGATGCAAGGATGGTTCAACATCCATAAATCAATAAATGTAATACACTATATTAACAGAGTCAAGGACAAAAACCACATGATCATCTCAATAGATGCAAAAAAGGCATTCAACAAAATCCAACACCCATTCATGATAAAAACGCTACAGAAAATTGGAATAGAAGGTTTTTATCTCAACCTGATTAAGGCTATCTATGAAAAACCAACAGCCAACGTCATACTAAATGGTCAAAACCTGAAAACTTTCACACTAAAATCAGGAACAAGACAAGGATGCCCACTAGCATCATTCCTGTTCAATATTGTCCTGGAAACATTAGCCACAGCAATTAGAAAAGAGAAAGAAATAAAAGGAATAAAGATAGGAAAGGAAGAAGTTAAACTGTCATTATTTGTTGATGATATGATACTTTACATAGAAGACCCAAAAAACTCTACCAAAAGAATTCTAGACTTAATTGACAGATTCAGTAGAGTAGCTGGATATAAGGTCAACACTCAAAAAAAAATAACGTTTTTATACACAAATAGCAGACTCACTGAGAAAGAATTTAGGGAAACAATTCCTTTTACAATAGTATCCCCCAAAAAGAAATATCTAGGAATCAATCTAACAAAGGAAGCAAAAGACCTCTACACTGAAAACTACAGCACCCTGAAAAAGGAGATCAAGGAGGATATAAGAAAATGAAAAGACATCCCTTGTTCCTGGGAAGGAAGAATCAATATAGTGAAAATGGCCATACTTCCAAAACTGCTATATAGATTTAATGCAATGCCAATTGAAATTTCAACAATATACTTCACAGAATTAGAGAAAACAATCCAAAAATTCATTTGGAACCAGAAGAGACCCAGAATAGCAAAAGCAATTCTGGGCAACAGAGACATGGCTGGGGGCATCACAGTACCCAACTTGAAACTATACTACAAAGCTACTGTGATAAAAACAGCATGGTACTGGCAAAGAAACAGACCTGAAGACCAGTGGAACAGATTAGAAGATGCAGAAACAATTTCAGACATACTCAGCCACCTCATCTTTGACAAATGAACCAACCATCCTCACTGGAGGAAAGATAGCCTATTTAATAAATGCTGTCGGAAAAACTGGATTTCAACCTGTCAGAGATTAAAACTAGACCCATACCTATCACTGCGCACTAAACTAAGATCGAAGTGGATTAAAGATCTAAATATTAAGACAGAAACACTAAACTTGCTGGAAGATAGGTAGAACTCTTGATGATATTGGCATAGGAAAAGACTTTGGGAACAAAACCTCAGTAGCACGAGAACTAGCACAAAGAATCAACAACTGGGATTTCATCTTATTAAAAAGCTTCTGCACTGCAAGAGAAACCACCAACAGAGCTAACAGACAACCTACAATGTGGGGAAAAAATTTTAGCAGCTGTAGCTCAGACAAAGGGCTACTATCTAGAATATATAAAGAACTGAAAAAAAATCAGACCCCCCCCAATTCAAAGACCCAATTCAAAAATGGGCATCTAAAATGAACAGACATTTCTCAGAGAAGTAAAAGCAGCAAATAAACTTATGAAAAAATGTTCAACATCACCAGTCATTTGAGAGATGCAGATGAAAACAACACTGAGATTCCACTTCACCCCAGAAAGAGTGGCTGCTATCAAGAAATCAACCAATAACAAATGCTGGCAGGGGTGTGGAGAGAAAGGAACCCTTCTCCATTGTTGGTGGGAGTGCAGACTGGTGCAACCACTATGGAAATCAGTGTGGAGATACCTCAAAGAACTAGGGCTGGAGGTCCCATTTGACCCAGCTATTCCCCTGCTGGTTATTTTCCCAAAAGAATTAAAAGAATCATACCACAGAGATATATGTATACCCATGTTGATTGCAGCAGTTTGTAATAGCTCTACGCTTGGAAACAGCCCAAGTGCCCATCAACTGGAAACTGGATAAAGAAGATGCGGGTTTTTTATAAAATGGAGTACTACTCAGCCATGAAGAATGAGAAACTAGAGTCATTTATAGCTAAATGGATGCATATTGAGGCCATACTCTTAAGTGAAATAAATAAGATACACATGTGTAAATACTGAATAGTTTCTCTACTGTGAGAAACAGAGTGTAAATAAGGATTAAAAGGATTAATAACTAATAATTGATACTTTGAAATAGGAAAAGGTCCAAAGGGGTAGGGGTGGTGGAAGGAGATGGGGAAAGGAAAGAATGGAAAGGAAAAATTATGAGAAAAGAAAAAAAAAGGAAACAAAGTATGTAAATAGGGAAGGGTGGAGGGGTGAAGGGCGCAAGGTAATGGAGAAAAAATAAGAACCAAGATACATCATGTACAGGTACAAGCACCTAATGATAAATGTAAAGTATTGTATACCTAAAATGTACCAATAAAAGAATTTAAACAAAAAATAATAATAATATAAATGGAACATTCATAAGAATAGACTTTTATACCATATAACAAATCAATAACTTTAAAAGAACTAAATATGTTCTATAAACAGATTGGAATTAAATGAGAAGTTAATAATGAAAAGACATCTGGGAAAGACCCAAAGATTTGGAAACTAAACAACCTATTTTTAGATAACATTTGAGCCAAAGAAGAAATCAAAAGTGAAATTAGTAAATATTTTTAATGTAATGAAAATGAAAGCACAACATATCAAAACTGTGGAATGCAGATAAAAGTGTTTGGATGGATATTTACAGCATTAAATGTGTGTATTTAAAAAGAAGAAAGATCTTTTATCAATGATCTCAGCTTCTACATTAGGACCTAGGAATAGAAGACCAAATGACATCACATAAATAGAAGGAAAGAAATAATGAAGAGCAGGAACCAGGCTGGGGATTTAGCTCAGTTGGTTCTACTACCTGTCTCCCAAGTGCAAGGTCCCGAGTTTGATCCCCAGTACCAAAAAATAAAAAATAAAAATAAAGAGCAGAAACCAATGAAATAGGACCAGAAAATCAATCCAGAAAATTCATGAAACCAAAATGTAACAACTCCTTTAAAATTTCAACAAAGTTTATAAACATTTAACCAGATCAATGGAGAAAAAGAAGGAAGATATAAATCTTCAACATTAGAAACAAAAGAGGAAATATCATTGCAGATTCTACAGAAATTTAAAAGATAAGGAAAAATTAGGAATAACTTTAGGCAAAAAAATGTAATAACTTCAATAAAATGGATTATATATTTGAAATAAATTACATGTATTAGCCATGAGCAACTAGAAATTAAAATTTACCATTTTGATACCATTTGAAATTACCAAAGCAACACCATTTATAAGCATATTATAAAACATGAAATATTTATAAATTAATTTTTTAAAATATTTCAAGTTATATACACTGAATACTAAAACATTACTGAGAGAAAATAAAGACCTTAAGAAATGGCAAGATAAAATTATGCTATGGATCACAAGATTCAATATTATGACATTTAACTCTTACAAATTCTATGCAATCCCAGTAAAAATCCCTCTAGCCTTTTTAATGTAAAAATTGAAAAAAATTATTTTACAAGTTACATAGAAATGTAAAGAATCCATAATAGCTAAAATAATTTTTTAAAAAGAACTAAAAATTCATATTACCTGTCTTCAAGATATCATGGCATTGATGTTGATATCACAACATTTTAATAGAACAAGTAGTCCAAATGCACACCTTGTATATGTAGTTAATTTTCAACAAAGATGCCAGTGTAACACAATGGTAAAGAATTGTGTTTTCAATAGCAGTGCTAGAATAATCCACCAAAAATCCATCTATTTTCCAATTTAAATTTTTTAATTTTTACCTTTAACATGTACAAAAATTAACTGAATGCCTTGGAAGCACAAGGGCCCAAGTTTGATCCCTGGAACAAAAAAAAAATTAACTGAAAATGGATCATAGACCTAAATATAAGACCTAAAACTGTAACATTTCTAGAAGGAAATACAAGATCTTTGTGATTTTATTCAAAAATTTCCTAGACAGGATACAAAAAAATCATGAGCTATAAAAATATTGATGAATTATACCTCTTTTGAAATTCAGCTATCTGAATGGTAATGTTAAGAAAATGAAAACACATTCCATGGACTTAAAAAAATTAACATCTGATAAAAGACTTGTATCTGGGATATTTAAAAATGTTCAATAAAATAATATGCAACACAATAAAAATGGGCAAAATATTTAAATATACACTTTAAAACCACCCTGAGATAACTCTGCATACCTACTGAAAGTGCTGTTGAAGATTGCAGAGCAAATAGAACATTCATATATTGCTGGTAAGAACACAAAATGGTATGACTCCTTGAAAAATAGTTTGGCAACTTCTTGACAACAATAAAAAGGAATGAACTAATACACAAAACATTAATGAATCTCAAAAGCATTATGCAATGTGAAAAAAAGAGACATATACCCTGTTTCTGCACAATCCCATTTATAGGAGCACTTCAAAAAAGCAAAAAAGGCAAAACAGAGGGCAAAAACTCAGGTCAGAGGTTGCCAGTGATAGAGGAGAAATATAACTTCCAATCTGCTAGATGTCAGATGCGCACAGATTGTGTCCCCTGAAATCAAAGAATGCATTCCAAAGGACAATAGAAACTAAGAGTAGGGAAGGTGTATTGATAGATAACTCCTAGAGACAGGAGCAGCCTTGAGTGGGTTGCTACCCAGGCCCTTTGTCAGGGGTAATTTATACAGCAAAGTCACAATGTAGGTAAAACTGGGTTAAACTATCATCAACCAATAAGATTGCAAATATAGTCGCTTAGCTAATATTGGTCCAATAAGGAAGCAGGGCACAGAGCAAGGTCATATGGCAAGTATCATTAACTTCAGCTTATGTATGATCCCTAAAGCCCCAACAATTTTGAGAAGGGATGGGTCCAGCTGTCACCCACCTGAGTGTTTGATGCATATCTGGACTTAATGGACTGAGTGGTGCCAAGTACAGTATAACCTCAAGTTTCCATCTATCCATTAGGGAAGTATGCAAGTCCAGCCATTGTGACTTGAAGCCTTGCCTTTTTCAGATGCGCCTCCAGCCACAGTTCTGATGTCTTTTTCACTGACTGCCTTGAGACCAGTTCCTTTCTGACTGTATATTAATTTCTATTTAACTTTGCTGCCTATAATACCAGAGTTTGGGTATAGTGAGAGAGGACTGATTTTAAAGGTACACAAGGGGACTTCTGGGTGATTGAATTAGTCTATATTTAATAGTGATGGCTACACAACTGAAAACATTTGTCAAAACTCATTAGACAATAACTTTTACAAGGAAGCATCTTACTATCGGCAAGTTACACCTCAGTAGACATGACTTTTTAAAATAAAAATTTTAAAAGGACTATCAGCTCACAGGATCTCCTGGAGAGCGAGGCCTCACAACCAGCAGCAGTGCCTAGAATCATGGGGACTTCATCCTGCTGCTGGGCAGAGTCACCACAGCTTCCACCCCCACCCTCTACCTGTGGACACCTGACCCTGACGGAGTCTTGCTGCCTCCAGAAACTGACAGCTCTATCTTCAGAAAT
Source organism: Heterocephalus glaber (assembly GCF_053883595.1). Taxonomy (NCBI): domain Eukaryota; kingdom Metazoa; phylum Chordata; class Mammalia; order Rodentia; family Bathyergidae; genus Heterocephalus; species Heterocephalus glaber. The sequence continues at coordinate 11,929,734 of NW_028258403.1, forward strand.
GGATTTTGCTTCAGCCCCCTGCCTCTTCACCTCACTATTGGAATTCTGGAATGGAGACATCTGATTGGCAGCACCAGGTCATGTGCCAGTTCATGAACTGCAAATCAGACTGGGACAACACTGTCAGCTTCCAACAAAGGGGCAGAGTCTGCATCCTAAAATGGGAAAACTCCTTTGACATGGTAAGCAAGTTCCCTACCTTGTCCCCCCATAGAATCCTTTGCTAGGTAGTCAAGAACAATAAAAAAAAAGTTTACTACACCTCCCATTAAAGTCCAGTGCTAGAAGAACAAAATATGAACTCTCCACTTATACAAAGTCTGCCCCTAATCTGTCTTCCTAATCTCTGTACCTCCCTCTCACCTAGCTGGCTCTCAAGTTCTCATTCCCCTAGCTCTGGCATTTTACTTTGCTTGAAATGTCCTCCTCCACCATCTCTATGGCAAGAGCTCCCCTCATTTGCCAAAACCCACTCAAGGAAGCCTTACCCAAGTCCCTGAGTAACACAAACCAGTCACTTGCTGCACACTACTCTACAATATCATTTAGCAGGTCTTAAGATAATAAATGCTTGGTGGATGAGAATTACCATTCTCTAAAACTGAAGAAGCAGCTTCCTAACTAAGCCAGTTATACTATAAAAATAAAATTAATTTAAAAACTGCTTTTATAGTCAAAAGAAGTATAAAAGGCTGGGCATGCATTTGCTGAAAACACTATCTTTTCCTCAGCTCTTGAATTGAGTTTATATTCTATAAAGTGTTAATGTTAAATAATCTTTCAAAACTCAGTGGACCATATATGTGTGGCTCTATTTCTAGATTCTCTGTTTTATTCCAGTGATCTATATGTCTTCCCTTACATCAACCCTGCCTTGATAACTGTAGCTTTAGAGGAACTCTTAAAATTAGGTACTAAACGTCTTCCAACACTGTTTTTCTTTTCTAGGTCCTTTGTACTCCTACATAACTTTTAAATTTCAATATCCAATTCTTCATTTATAGCAAGTATACATAGACCTGAATTTTTATATATACCTTGTGTTTTTTAATCCTGCTAAATTCAAATAAAAGTTCTAGGGGATCCTAGAGATTTCTTAGTATTTTCTCTGTAGATGATCATTTCATCCACATATAAAGATTTTATTTCTACCTTGCCAATCCTATCCTAATTGTGTCATTTTATTGCCAGACTATTTTGGTTTAGACCTATGTTTCAAAGTTTAATGGACAGATGAAGAGTAAGCATATCTGCCCTTGTTCCCCACCGTAAGGAGAAAGCATTGTATCTTCTCCATTCATAGAAGGCAGTATGGAGTACATGTCTTTAATCTGTTGAGAAGGTTCTGTTCTATTTCTAGTCGGCTGATAGCTTTTACCATGAACAGCTGTAGAATTTAGTCCAATACTCTTTCTCCAACTAGTGACAGGATCATATGGCTTTCTCCTTTCCTCTGTTAAAATGATGACTTCTGGGGGTGGACCTTCCAATGCTGAATCAACACTGTCATCCCTATAATAAAACTGCTTTCTACATCCTGCCAGATCTGACTTCCAATAGTTTGTCTTGTTAAACAAATTTCTATCTATGTTCATACTTTTTTCTTCTATTATTTTTATCCAGTTTTAGCATTAGCACAATGTTGATTTCCTAAAATGAGGGGAGAAGTGTTCCTTTTTTCTGCTTTAATTGTTTGATATAATTTATCAGTTAAAATGTATATGAGCCTGTCATTGTCATATAGGTAGGTTTCCAAGCTAGGAATATACTTTCTTTAATAGGTGCTATTCAAATTTTATATTTCCTCCAGAGTTAGTTTCATTAATTTGTCTTCCAAGGTACTTCTTAGAAGTTGTCAAATTTATTTCAAAAACGATTTTTGTAATATCCTTTCTATAGCCTTTTAAATTCTGTAAAATTGACCCAGAAGGAAGCTCCACCGCTGCCATCCCAGGATCCTAGGGCAGTGAAGCTCAGCCGGTCCCAGCACCTGGAAGGAAGCTCCCCCACTGCCATCCCAAGCTCCTAGGGCACAGAAGGTGAGCTGCATGGGTGCCACAAGCACCCCCCCACACTGTGGAAATGAGAAGACACATAAACAAGCCTCAAAAACAGACTTCCAGATCACCTACAGCAACCCCAAAGGGAAATGAGATGGAAAAATCTGATACTCAACCACCTGGACACTTTGAACTGGCAACAAAAGGGGATCTGGGAATAATGAAATCAGAAATAATTACTCAGATAACACCAAAGATTTTGCTCATGGTGCAAGACATGATTAATCAATCTAGAGAGGACACAGATAAAAAAATAGAGGATCTGAGGAACATGATGGAATCCCAACATAGGAAACAAATGGAATCCATAAAACAGATACAAACAAATTTCCAAGAGATTAAAAACTAAATTGAAAGTCTGCGCAGCAGAATGAACCAATGTGAGGATAGAACTTCACATATAGAAGATAAGATTGCAATTAGTGACCAGGAAAAGAAAAATTGCTTTAAAATTGTAAAGGAACATGAGAAATCAATCCAGCAGCTGCTAGACGATGCAAAGAAGAAAAACATAAGACTGATTGGAGTCAATGAAGAAAGAGGAGAGAGTGCAGATGACATTAAAAAACTGTTCACAGAACTGATGGCAGAAAACTTCCCAAGGAGGGGAAAAGAACTGGACATACAGATAAGGGAGGCATATAGGACTCCAGCTAGCCTTGATCAAAAAAAATCTACACATAGGCATATAATAGTTAGGATTCCAGAAATCCAATAGAAGAACAAAATTCTACAAGCAGTGAGAGAAAAGAAACAAATCACATACAAAGAAAAGCCCATCAGAATCACAGCAGACTTCTCAATGCAAACCCTCAAGGCAAGAAGAGCTTGGAGTGATGTATTTCTTTTTTTTTTCCAAGGGGTAAATTCCATCTTTCCTGTGACATTTACTCAGCACTGTAGTTGCCAACCAACAGAGCTCCTCTAAGGGGACCAGGTGGCCACTAAGGAACCAAGTGGGAAGGTGCTGGTTACAAATGACAGCCTCAGGGCCTGAACTCTGCCGCTGGAAGAGTGCTCATTGTCCCCTTCTGGAAAATCAGACCTGCATTTGATCCGAAGGCCTGGAGATTATGAATCCTATCAGAAGTGTGCTGTAGGTTCCAACTCCTCTATTACCCAGGAAGGAAAGGGGGACAAAGGTCTCCGCCCATTAAACCAGCAGGGACCTCACTTCCTGGCCTGCCAGGAGAGCTATTCACTCAGTGGTAAGTTCATGTTCAGTTTCCTCCATCCCAAAGAAATTTCTTAAATGATAACATTAAATATGTATATTTGAAATTAAAAAAAAAAAAAAAAAGAAGTAGCGTTGGGCTGTGAAATCAAAGATCTGGGTCAGACCAAACTTCTTTATTTGTCAGCTCTGGGATTTTGAACAACTTTGTTAACCTCTCTGAGCCTCTTTCTGCATCTCGACAATTTCATTTACGATCCACATTTACTGAACAGAGTACTCAGCATGTTGCCTGCTTGACATGTAGCAGGTAAGCCAAAAAGAGCCATTTTTGGAAGTTATCATTGGAGTGATGTATTTCAAGCCCTAAAGGAAAACAGTCTCCAACCCAGATTGATGTACCCTGCAAAACTATCTTTCAAAATGGATGGAGAAATAAGATACTTTCATGATAAAGAGCACCTCAGGAACTTCATGAATACCAAACTGGCAATCCAAAAAATTTTAGACAATACCCTAGGAAAAGACAATGAGGATCACAACCCCAGGAAACCCAGCAGAACGAATCCATTGGGCGTGACAAATTAAATGCAAAGGGGGAGAATCCAACAAAAAGAAAAAGTCATGACAAGGCTTTTAAAACTTTTAACTTCATCTCCCTAAAGAGTGTATAATTCAATCTTATTATTGTACTGATTAGTATTTCTCTGATTCTAGAACTGCACATCATTCCTTGTGCTATACTGGCTATTTATCATCTTATGTCTACATTTTAATTGGGTTGTCTATTAATGAGCTCTAAGAATTCTTTATATATTTTGCTCATAGGTTATATGCATTGTAAATATGGCCTGTTTAAGGACCACTTTTCATTTTAATGATGTCATTTAAAGTTGTAAATTTTGATGGAGTCTCATTTATCAACTTTTGTCTTTTATACATCATGTTTTTTGTATCCTAGGTAGTTCTTGCCTACACTGAATTCATAAATATTTTCCCTTATAATTTCTTCTTAAAGTTTTATACTTTTAGGCTTTCTTATTTAGGTTCATCGATCCCTTCAAGTTATTTTCATGTATGGACAAAAAGTGTTGAGGTTAATTTTTTATATACAGATACCAGGTGTTCTAGTGCCATTTGCTGAAGACACTGTCTCTTCCTCAGCTCTTGAATTGAGTTTATATTCTATAAAATGCTAATGTTAAATAATCTTTCAAAACTCAGTGGACCATATACATGTGGTTCTATTTCTAGATTCTCTGTTTTATTCAAATGATCTATATGTCTTTCCTTACACCAACACTGCCTTGATTACTGTAGCTTTAGAGGAAGTTTTAAAATTGGGTGCTAAATGTCTTCCATCACTGTTTTTGTTTTTGTTTTTGTTTTTGGCTTTTCTGGGTCCTTTGTACTCCTACATAACTTTTAAATTTCAATATCCAATTCTTCATTTATAGCAAGTATACATAGACCTGAATTTTTATATACACCTTGTGTTTTCTAATCCTGCTAAATTCAAATACAAGTTCTAGGGGCTCCTAGAGATTTCTTAGTATTTTCTCTGTAGATGATCATTTCATCTACATATAAAGATTTTGCTTCTGCCGTGCCAATCCTATCCTAGTTGTGTCATTTTATTGCCAGACTATTTTGGTTTAGACCTATGTTTCAAAGTCTAATGGACAGATGAGGAGTAGGCATATATGCCCTTGTTCCCCACCTTAGGGAGAAAGCATTGTATCATCTCCATTCATAGAAGGAGTTTTTGTTGGAAGTATGGAGTACATGTCTTTGATCTGTTGAGAAGGTTCTGTTCTCCTTCTAGTCTCATGATAGCTTTTACCACGAACAGCTGTAGAATTTAGACCAATACTCTTTCTTCAACTAGTGACAGGATCGTATGGCTTTCTCCTTTCCTCTGTCGAAATGATGACTTTTGGGGGTGGATCTTCCAATGCTGAGTCAACACTGCCATCCCTATAATAAAACCACTTTCTACATACTGCCAGATCTGACTTCTAAGAGTTTGTTTTGTTAAACAAATTTCTATCTATGTTCATACATTTTTCTTCTATTATCTTTATCCAGTTTTAGGATTAGCACAATGTTGATTTGCTAAAATGAGGGGAGACGTGTTCCTTCTTTTTTCTGCTTTAAATGTTTGATATAATTTATCAGTTAAAATGTTTATGAGCCTGCTGTTGTCATATAGGTAGGCTTTCAAGCCAGGAATATACTTTCTTTAATAGGTGCTATTCAAATTTTATATTTCCTCCACAGTTAGTTTCATTAATTTGTCTTCCAAGGTACTTCTTAGAAGTTGTCAAATTTATTTCAAAAAATATTTTTGTAATATGCTTTCTATATTCTTTTAAATTCTGTAAAATCTGTGGTAATGTCTCCTAGATCTTAATATTGTAATTTTAAAAATGTATAACTGATATTGTGTAACAGGAAGAAAAGGTCTAAAAGAATGGGGGAATTGGGAGGGGTAGGGGAAGGGAAAAAAGAGAAAGGAAAAAATATGAGAAGAGGAAAAAAATGGAAACAAGGTCTTTGCAAATAGGGAAGGGTGGAGGGAGTGAAGGGAGGGCAAGGGAAGGGGAAAAAAAAAAAGAACCAAGAGACTCATGTAATGGTACAAGATCCCAATGATGAATGTAACTGTATTTTATACCTAAAATGTACCAATAAACTTAATGGGGAAAAAAAGAAGCTGGGTGTGGTAGCATACCTGGAGTCCCAACTACTTACTTAAGAGACTGAGACAAGAGGATCACTTTAGCCCATGAATTCAAGATCAGCCTGGGCAGCACAGTGAGAAGCCCATCTAAAAAGGAGAGACAACGAAATTTGGGGTATCTTCCAGAAAGCCTGAACCAACAAAAGACCTTTAAGCCAATATCCTTACTCCTGTGTCCCTGAGCAAATAAGAAAAGTTAAGATCTATCTGAAAACTCTAAGCCAAGAAACACAGGAAAATGAAACATCCTCAGATCCCAAAGGGGCCAAGTCCAGGTCCAGTCTAATCTTGAGATGGGAACACAGCATGCAGCTGAAATACATTGCAAAATGTTTCTCACTGATAATAAGCAGAGTCAACAATTAGATTGAAGATCCAAAATTACTTCCTGCAAAACAAACAAAAAAAATACAGCTAATAGATACGGTTGATCTCAAACTCAAATAATTGCTTTGGTCTTATTTCTGTTCCCACTAACTGACCCAAGTGACCACATGAGACATGAACAGGATAACATTCCAGGGAAGAACATTCTGGGGATGGGAATGGCCAGAGTCCCTGGTGAGGCAGACAGAGCCCACTGCTTCCCAGGCTGTGTCACTGGTACATATGCTAGGTGAGAATTCACAGATCAACTCCATTTGACCTTGACACTAAGGCTGCCTTCTATTCCTCTTGTTAGTTGGACATTCTTCTCTCGACAAAGATGCCTTCATGATAATTTATTCTGCCTTCCTTGTTTAAAATGGCCACATGCCTTTTGATCTCTTTCATCTCTGCTTTTCTCTCTGAATTAGCCTTCTGGGCACATAAGGTTTCTGAACTTATTTGTGGATCTTTCCATTTTGAGCTTCATTTTTAAGCATTCTTGGAAATCTGTGATGGAGTCCTTTCCTTCTCTAGTATATTTGCATTTTGCTCCCTTTTAAGGTGGGCTCCAGTAGTGCTAATTTCAAGTGACAGGCTCCTAGTGAACAGTGATGGCCATGAGGTGGCAAGAAAAAAAAATCAGAAAGAGAAACATGTCCAGGGCAGACTAAATGAGTCACAGTGGGCATGTGGAGGGGGCACAGCATCGGCCAGGAGCCAAGGTGATGGCTGCAACTGCCTTGCCCCTCCTCCCCCTGGTGACAAGGAGGATCTACTGCTGCATTGCCACTTCCTGCTGCCCGTCCACCTCATGGTCCCTGAGAACAGCTCAGAGGCAAGAGAGACCATCCAACTTACCAGTTCCCAATAACTGCTCCTAAGAACTTTCAGAGCAAAACATAAAAAATTTAAATTAAAAAAAAAAATCACAAGAAAGAAAGGCTGAAATAATTAGCAAAGGAAAATCCCAAGAGATATCATTGCTTTTGGAAACAGCCTCTCTTCGGAACACATACCATACCCACTTTGTACCCCAAGAGAAAAAACTTTTTATAACCTTGCAAAACAGTTACATAAATAACACTATCCCCTTTGTTAGTCTCTTTTTTCTTTTTTAGAGTTGTTTTGAAAATAGATAATTTTACTGATCCAAGAGCCAAGAATTGTGGCTCTGTCTTGAAGAGCAGTTGGATGCCCTTCTTGGCAGAACTGTTTGTTTGTCTAAGATTATGCAGGCTTGCTTAGGACATAAAAATGAGCTCAGGATTGGAGATCACTGCACCTGAGCTGGGCTTGTTGGAGCTGATTCATGGTGGCTCTCAAGGAGAAGCAGCCCACTCACTCACTTGCTCCCTATTTCCTTGAATCAAATCTCTCCCCTAATGGATACAAAGATGGATGATCAGTCAAGCTGACCAAGAAATGATACACACAAAAGGCACATTAATCCTGCCAGTATAGAGAGTCAAGGCAAAAGGAGAGAAATGGTAAACGGCCAAGCAAAACTCAGCAAGATGGTTAATTATTTAGAGGTTATTATGTACTTCCAATAAATGGATGCACCACAAAAAGAAATGAAGAAAGCTATAAGAGAACAGTAATTTTAAATGTGGACACACCACAGGAACCTGGTTAGTTCTACCTCTAACATTCCCTACTCAATCAAAAATGAGCTGTTTCCAATTAGCCAGAGGAAATGACTACAGACTCAATGCTGCTCTGAAGTGTGGTTATATTATGCAAAATAATAGGATATAACCCAGTGGAAAGGGAACCTGAACAGTGCATAGAGCTTATGCTCTGATGTAAATCTGCTTGGAATATAAGTACAGAAACATCTACAAATGTAAGCTCCTCCATCCAAAAACACAAAACAAGTAGCTCTAAACCCATGACTAAACTTTCTTCAAAAAAGAATCCATGCCACAAATGTTCTTTGTAAGGGAGATATTTGAAAAAAAAAAACAAAAAATCCTGCTAAATCAGAAGCCTGTGCAGTGAGTTTTCTTCTCTTTAATTATGGCCACTCAGCATAGTAATTTCGATATTAAATGTGCCTCCCTAACAAAAGGATGAAAAGCAAATCTTTGAAAAATTATATGTAGCATTTAATGCCAGATGTTTTTAAACCCACACTTTCCCTGTTTGATTCTTCTATGCAGTATCCTCTCAAAAATAACTACCCTTCCATTGGCTATTGAGGCTTCTCAAGAGCAGACTGTAATCTGCTGTAATCCCACCACTCAGCCCAGGGCCTGGCCCACAGTGATGCTGAACAAATATTAGCTGAATCATCATCAGTATGAACAAACAGGCACAAAGTTACAGCCACTTTCTGAAGCAAACCCTTCCTGCAAATTCTGTCCACAAAGTAATCTTCTGAGCTGAGGGGAATGTTATTAAATTGGTACATCAGGATTTAAAGAATGAGCAGAGGATCTGTACTTGTTAATTTACAAAAACGCATAGATTTTATTAGTTTTGAACTGAGAATCAGCTCAGGAACATGAGAGGAGGCAGAAATGTGCGCATGTTGATTCTTTAGGGACCCTGCCAGTCAGCTACACCTGTACCTCAATGCAAGTGCATTCTTGGCTGTTTTGCTTGGAAACCCATGAGAGTGGGCAGAGAGTATGTCTTATCAGCTTCCAGGTGTAGGCAATGGGCCCAGCCACTTCAAAGAGGGAAGTAGAGACCAGGAGAGACAACAGAGTAATGGAATGCAGGATGGCCTGCTGAGGCTAGAGGCTTGTCAGATACAATACCTGACTGTTTCCCAGTCACCTGGATTCCCACTGTTTCTTTGGTTTTCAAAAGACCCTTGGTACACATCTAAGGAAGGGCTTCTTTACGCTGATGAGAGAAATAACTGAAACCAAACAGCTGTACTACTACTTCTCACTCTATCAAACCTGTGTTAACTCTTTGTGATCAAATTGATTGAAACAGAAAAGAAAATGGATCCTCCTCCAGTGTAAAGCAGATGTGCCTCACATGCAGATCTTATGCTTGCAGTGTTTAAAGGGCTGCTTTGCACTGCTCTGAAATCACCCACATCTCCCTGTCTCTCTAGTCTTCAAGATTAATGTTTTCTTCTCTGTCCCTTCCACACAATATTTGGTGAAATTAGGACCAAAACAAATATGAGGGGGAAGAGAAGAGTCAGACACGTGACATTCGTTTTGGTCACTCTTTCTTCCAAAATAGCAGCTGATGTACTGAGTGATCCCTACAACTGCTCCTGAATGCCTTGTTTCTCTGACACTTATTAAGTGCCTGTGCCCTTCACACAGAGAAAACTGTACCTGCACCCCTCAAAAGTTAAAAATGGACAACACTATGTGTCTTGATATGCCACTTGTGAATTTAGCAGTTATTCATAAAGGGTACCACATTTTGAGCTGATGGTTTCCATGTGTGAGCTACTGCTGAATCCACTCTCCGGAATTTTCAGAGCTATTTTGCTATTTTCTGCAGCGTTGAGATGTGTAGCCTTCTTTTCATCTCAATTAAATGTTCAGCAGGGACTGGAAGTCATGCTCCTTTTCTCTCTAAAATCCCAGGAAAAAGTTTATTGAATTGGTTTCTCGATCTCAGTGGTTGAGAAACATTGTAGCTTCAGACTACAAAATAATCGGGGTGATAGAATAATTGCTATATAACAGGTAGAGGAAAATGGCAAGAAGCAATATCCAGACTTTATGAAAATTTTCAACACAATTTGCAGAAGTAGACTCTGAAAGCCATTAGTTACACTTGCCCCATTTGTTCACACAACTATTCACACAGATCTTGAGTGCATAATCATTGCCATTATGTTAGAGGCCCCAGATCAGCCCCTGTGATGTATTTCCCAGCAAAAAATTTTCACCAGCACTGTCTGACTACATGCTTAGAGTGCTTCCTGCAACTTTATCTGCACAATACTATGGTGTAATAGATTTTATGTAACATATGTTATGCCATCTCACTTAAAGGTACAAGCTTGAGTGCACATTTCCAGACACCAGGAAGCAGTTTTCTCCTTAGTCTACTAAGATTATTGCCCTATTGGGTTGATTGTCCACGACCTGAAGAAAAACAATCAGGCTTATTTAGCAAGGTAACAAAGACTAAAGCCTAAGGCCAACAATGGTCACACAGCACTCAGCTCATACAAGGACTCAGCCAGGAATGCTTTCTGGTAATCCAGAGCTAAAGAGTGCCGCTAGGGCCGGGGATTTAGCTCAGTGGTTCCGGTGCCTGTCTCGCAAGTACAAGGTCCCGAGTTCGATCTCTGGTACCCCAAAAAAACCAAAAAACAAAAAACAAAAACAGAGTGCTGCTGAACTCTGCCACACAGGCAGTGTATGGTCCAAAACACATGGGTCATCCAAGAAATATGAAGCCAAATTAAGAAGGCCAGAATTCCCTTTGAAAGGCCAGCAGACAGCATGGCGCCAGAACAGCATCACGCTCCAGACCAACATCAGCTTCTATAAATCAATGCAAGTAGCATGTAACCTCTCCCAGGGCAGGGTAAAACTTGAACCTACCATAGATGCCACATATGACATCTCAGCCCCTGTGGTGTTGCCTTTCAGGACTCCTGAATATTAAATAGTAGGATACATCCAAAGTCACTCAAGACGTGGGATGTGGTTGGTTTTACCAAAACTGGAGCCATAATTTAGTATAAGTTCACAGACTGGACAACCACCACAAAATGACAACAGTAATTTTAGGGGAGTATTGCTAGGTAACCTGAGGGGGGTACTGTGGTTACAGACGTAAAATAAACACAAGTGTGCATAAGCACATGCATGCACACATACACACACAAACAATTTCTAACGAGCACATCAATTTCACCTTAATGTTTTCTTAGAATGAGAACTAGAAAGTTTGGGTTGGGTTTTGGGTTTGTTTGTAGGTGCTGGATAAATCTTAGATATTATTATTTAATCTAAATACCTCCTCATCCTACTCTTCTAATCCTCCATGAAACAGCTGAGGAGGAAAGTAAACGCTGAGTCAAACCAATAGTGGTATTTACCAAATCAAAGAATCAAGGGCTGATGAGCCTATCTGCTCCATGTGATTTCATTTTCTAGAGATAATGGAAAATAGTGAAGCACTCAGTGTAACAGAGTAAGGATTCCTCTCCAAGTTTCCAAGTTTTCACCAAAAGGCTTTTCTTCTAGAAAAGAGCAAAGGAAAGAGTTTATAGCTAAGCAAGACTGAGCTAATTTACTGACAATACAACACAGCCTACAACTCATAACATCTCACTGTAAATTATAAACTAGGAAATTTAAGACTTTCAGTTCAATGTTTCTGAGGGGGAAAAAAAGCATACCAATTAAGACATATATTCAGGTGATCTATTTAGGAATCATAGTCATTAACCATAAAGCAAGAGTTTTATTTTTAAAAACATCCCAACAAAGTACAGAAGAAAGGGAAATGGAAATATATATTCATAAGTTCAATGCCTTGAACCTGTACTGAATTCATACTTTTGAAAAACCAACATGTGATATTTTATTATCTTATATTATATTATCTTATATATATCTTATATATATATTTAGAAATGATAGCAAAGTTAACACACAATGAAAAGATTGAAGATAATGATGAGCTGCAAATTTCATTAAAGTTCATCCAATTCACCCATCCCAACTTTATAAAAGCCTGAAAGAATAAAAGTCATATCTATAAATTAGGATAAAACAGGCAATGCAGAGGTGTTGTCAAACACCCACAGAAACCTAATGTCGCACAAGATCATAGCATGGCCTCCCGACTTGGCTATCTTTCTAAAACTACATCTGGTTTGTGGAAGACTTGAAGATGGTCCAAAGAAAAGCAACAGACGTTTCTGGAGGAATGGAAAGAGGGGCCACAAAGAAAGATGAAAAACAAATGTAACAAAACAAACAATCCTGTAGAAGATGTGTCTGCTAGGTAATGGTTTCTCTCATATCCCCATAGGGTTCATGGCCCTTCACTTACATAAAGGATATTTTTCAAGCTGTCTTTACCATTTGTAAGTGTAAAATCCAGTGGTATTAAGTATATTGATGTTGTTGTGCTGCCATTGCTACTATTCATCCACAAAACTCTTTTCATTTTGAAAACTTGGAACTCTGTATTCGTTAAACATTAACTTCTTATTTCACCCAGCCCATGGCAACCACCATCCTACTTTCCAAATTTACAAATTTGACAGCTCTGGACACTGCACACAAGTGGAAACATACAGTATTTATCCTTTGGCGACTGGCTTCTTTCATTTAGCATAATGTTCTCAAGCTAAAGGATTATTTTTAAGAAGGCATTTAACAAGTATTAGCTGAGGATGCTGACCAGCTGTTTTCCATCTTCCATAAGAACAAAGGAAAGAGAAAATGAGTTCAAATTGCAGTAGAAAAAGTTGTCAGATGCTGAAATATAAATTCTTTTAGAGAAAGACTATGCCTTTTTTAGTCTTACAAAGTGCTATCTATAATGCATTTGCCTATACTGAAATGACATTTCCTTATAAGTTCTTTTAAAATTATATAATTAAATCAACAACCCTGATTAAGCCTCAGATTTCCATAGTGTAGTTTTTACTAAAGAAATAGAATATACCATCTTTTTCCTTGAAAAGCATACAACTTCTCTGAGAAACAATATAATTTTCTTCAAGTTCCTTTGGTACTTGCCATTTTTGCCATGCACCAAGGATTGCAAATAGCTTTCAACTCAAGTGCCAACTCTCATAAGCTCTTAGAGGCTATGTAAAGTTCTCTGCTGAATTCTGAGTCAAGATTGAGCACACAAAGGACGCCATGCTATGGTTTTTTGTCATGGAATAAATGAGCCAGGGTAAGCACTGTATTCTTGCCATTCCTGTCAAGACTCTCATTGTTTGTTATGCATTGTCGGTTGCTATGTGCTGGTCAATATTTATTTCATATTTGTCTCTGCAGCTAAAGTGAGCTTTGCAATAATTGTCAATATCATTATTCCCTGTGTACTTAGCATGCCCACCCATGTACCATATAAATATACAATTATATGAAAAGAAACAAGCACCAAGACAATTCCATTTACCTACTGGTATTCTCTCCTTCAGTCTTTGGCTTTTGCTCCATTAATATTCCTTTTCTTCCCTCTATATTTTTCCTTTCGTTTGCCAGGGATGCTTCCCCCATACCCATGAGTAAGCCTCATCTCTTCCAGAACTTAAAAACAACTACCATTTCCAGGCCTGTGTGCCCCCAACTTCTAGGCTGCTTTTTCGTTTGTCCTTCAAAGTGAAACACAAAGAGGTCCTACAGAGCCCCATCGCTCACTTCCTCTTCCACACTCTGCAGACTGGGCCTCCCTTTAGGCAGCCACCTGAAACTGTTTTGACCACCAGTTAGTTATCCATTAGTGGCCAAATTCAATGCACCCTTTTCAGCCCTTATAAAGGTTGCACTCCCCAGTATGCTGTGTCCTCCTAACCCTGCCTCAGAGTTATTTCACCCATGACTTTAGTTACTTACATTCCCCCTGGCTGCTTGTCTTCCCTGTCTGCCCCCTTCCAACCACAATTTAAATGGCTGTGTCCCCAGTGCCCAGCACCTCTTTTCTTCTTACCATATGAACTCTCTCTTAGCATTCTCCCCAACAATCTTCACTTATATTCAATTGTCAAACTGCCTCCTGCAAAGTCCAACTACTGAACTCCCTGCACCTGTAGCTCAGTCTCTCAAATTAAACTCATTTTCCTTCCTCCTTACATCGGTCTCTTAGTACTCACAATGCACTTATTTTTTTTATCTTGATAATTAGCCCTTCATCAATTCAACTATCCAAACTGGAAACTTGGGTATCATCCCAGATTCTTCCGTTATTCTCCACGTGCAGTCACCCCTATTAATATTAACTCTTCCTCCTTAATATCTTTCATTATTCTCCCTTCTTTCCATTTCTGCTGTTGGCATCCTGGCCCATCCATTTCTCACCACAGCACTGCAACTGACCCATGTGTGGGGTTTCTGCCTCCATCCTGGGTCTTTTCTATATCTATAGAACAATCCCCGTGGCCCACAAGTCAGCCCACCTTACTCCCTCCCTTTCTCATCATTCTTTAATGGTTACCTACAGCCTGCAGGATAAAACCCTAAACACTACAGGGAATGCAAGGCCCTTAGTAACTTGGTTTGTGTGCACAGCCTTTATTGTTTCTACTTTAATTCCTGATAATAATGAAGTCCTTGCCATTTCCAGGACACACAGTTTTCTCATGTCCACTTTCTACTTTGTACTCTTCTTTGCCAAACCCTAGTCCAGTGATGGTGAACCTTTAAAGCTTTCAGTGATAACAAACAACCCCCCGTGACATGCATGCTATAGGTTCGCCACCACAGCTCCTGTTCTTTAAATACCCTGGCATCACCTTTCACATCTCACCTCCAATATGAAGAAGTCTACAATAGCCAGGGATCTTTAAATTGTCAGTGCCTGAAATATGTCTTGACTACCTTAAGACCAAATATGTCTTGACTACCTTAAGGAGCTAGTTTGGTTATATAGCTCAGAAGAATCCTAGGATAGATCACAGAGGAGATTCAACACTTCCTGAGCACATGCCCCAGCGTAGCCTGTCAAACCAATGGGTTGTTTCCTTTATGCTTCTTCTTTACTCCACATTTTGATTCAGTTAAGCTGCTCAGAGCCTGGTGAAGTGGCAAGCACCTATAGTCCAGCTGCTCTGGAGCTGAGGCAGGAGGATTGCTGGAACCCAGGAGTCTGAGAACAGTCTGGGCAAATTATCCAGACACCATCTTATAAATAAAAAATTTTTAATTTTGAAAGCTGCATAAAGAGTGTTTTTAAAAACATAAGCTGTTGCAATCTAGACATAGAAATGGGCTGTAAGTTTCCCCCTAGTTGTCTGTCCTTTTACTAGTTATACCAATAACTAGTGTCATTTTATGAGCTCTTTCACTGTAATAGAAAGAAGAGTATATGACAGTATAAACTGATTAAAAATAACTGATACAATTAATAGAATAATTTAAGAATTTCTGTGACCTCAAATTTTTAAAAAATGTTGAAATGTAGTGATGAAGCCAGGCTAAGGCAGGAGAATCACAAGCTTGTGCCCTCCTTGAGAAATTTAGTGATTTTAACCAGATCATGTCTCAAAATAAAAAAGGCTTGGGGATGTAGCTCATTGTGAAGGCTCTGGGTTCCAGTGCCACAAAACAAAACAAAACATAGCAATGAGAATAATTTATTTCTAAAAGTGACTGAAATTTTCTATGATCTAATTTAAATGCCTCAAAGATGCTAGCCTAGCCATAAAAAAAAAAGTTTTAAAAAACTTTAAGAAAAGAGACAAATAACTTCTGCAAAATCCATCATTTGTCCCACCCTGGGTAGTGAGAAGCCAAGTCCACTTGTAAAACATCTGTGTGGGGAAAATAAAAAGAATTCTCTCTTGTTCATTTTCAAGTTGCTACAAAAATGAGAATCTCCTCTTTTTTCTACATCATGAATTGGCAAACTGGACCCTGTCAGTCAAATCCAGCACAACACCTGTTTCTGTAAGTAAAGTTTTATTGGAACACAACCACACCCATCTGTTTATGCATTATCACTGATATTGCAGAGTAGTTGAAATAGAAACTATATGAGCATGAAGATATCTAGTTATTTTACAAAAATGCTTGCTGATTAGACAAGAGAAGGAAATGAAAGGAATAAAGATAGGAAACAAAAAAGTTAAATTGTCATTATTTACAGATGAAATGATACTTTACATAGAAGACCCCAAGAAAATGGCCGTACTTCCAAAACTGCTATATAGATTCAATGAAATCCCAGTTGAAATTCCAACAGCATACTTCACAGACCTTGAGAAAACAATCCGAAAATTCATTTAGAACAAGAGACTTAGAATAGCAAAAGCAATCCTAGGCAACAGAGACACGGTAGGGGGTATCACAACCCCCAACTTGAAACTATACTACAAAGCTACTGTGATAAAAAACATCATGGTACTGGCAAAGAAACAGATCTGAAGATCAGCGGAACAGATTAGAAGATGCAGAAACAACTCCAGACACACTCAGCCCCCTTACCTTTTTTTTTTTTTTTTTGGTACCGGGGATCGAACTCAGGTCCTTGCGCTTGCACAGCAGGCGGCGAAACCACTGAGGTAAATCCCTGGCCCGCCCTTGTCTTTGACAAAGGAGCCAAACACCCTCACTGGAGGAAACATAGCCTCTTTAATAAATGGTGCTGGGAAAATTGGGTTTCAACTTGTCAAAGATTAAAACTAGACCTATATCTCTCACCATGCACTAAACTAAAATCAAAATGGACTAAAGATCTAAATATTAAAACAGAAACACTAAGCCAACTGGAACAGAGGTTACGTAGAACTCTTGAAGACACTGCTGTAGGAAAAGATTTTATGAACAAAACCTCAGTCACATGTGAACTAGCACAAAGAATCAACAAGTGGGATCTCATTTTATTAAAAAGCTTCTGCACAGCCAGAGAAACCAACAGTGTGAAGACACAACCCACAATGTGGGAAAAATATCTTCACCTGCTGTTCCTCAGACAAAGGTCCACTATCTAGAATCTATAAAGAACTTTAAAAATCAGACCTCCCAAATGTAAAGACCCAGTCCAAAAATGGGCATCTGAAATGAACAGACATTTCTCAAAGAAGTAGAAATAGCAAATAAATATATGAAAAAATGTTCAATATCACTGGTCATTCGAGAGATGCAAATGAAACCAACGCTGACATTCCACCTCATCCCAGAAAGAATGGCTGCTATCATGAAATCAACCAATAACAAATGGTAGTGGGGCTGTGGGGAAAAAGGAACCCTTCTACTGTTGGTGGCAGTGTAAACTGGTGCAACCACTGTGGAAATTGGATTGGAGATATCTCAAAAAACAAGGATAAGAGATCCCATTTGACCCAGCTATTCTACTGCTGGGGATCTTCCCCAAAGAATTAAAAGAGTCATACCACAATGATATATGTGCACCCATGTTAATAGCGACAGAGTTTATAATAGCCAAAACTTGAAAACAGCCCAATTGCCTATCAACTGGAGACTGGATAAAGAAAATGTGGTTTGTTTTTTTTTTATATAAAATGGAGTACTACTCAGCCATAAAGAATGAGAAACTAGAGATATTTATAGCTAAATGGATGCACATTGAACCCATACTTTTAAGTGAAATGAAAAGGACACACATGTGTAAATACCAAATAGTTTCTCTGGTGTGAGAAACTGAAAGTGTAAATAAGGATCAAAATGTGTAATAAATAATGAGAAATAGGAAGAAAAGATCCAAAGGGGAAGGGGAAGTGGGAGGGGTAGGGGAAAAGAAAGAAGGGAAAGGAATAAATATGAGAAAAGGAAAAAATGGAAACAAACTCTTTGTAAATAGGGAAGGTTGGAGGGATTTATGGGAGGGCAGGGGAATGGGGAAAAAATAAGATAGATTACGTAAAGGTACAAATTCCCAATAATGAATGTCAGCATATTGTATACCTAAAATGTACTAATAAAACTAATGAATTTTTTTAAATGCTTGCTGATCCTGACTGCACAAATAGAATTTTCTTTATTTACCACTGACCATGACAAGTGGCTTTTGACCAATGAGTCAACATTTCTATAATAATACAGGATTGCATCTATTTTTTCAAATCAAGTCATAAATTTCTATGATGTCTAAGTTACAAACTCTCTTCTTGTCCTTTTCATTTTCATAACTTTGGACAGAGTATGAGTGATGTGATATGTACTTACGTGTGACCAACATGTGTGTTAGGTCAGAAACAATGACTCAGAACCTAAATTACTGAGATTATAGGAGTTGAAGGAAATGAGTAAATCCATAGGCCTTCACTGTCTGTGCCCATCCCAGAAAGACCCTGAAGGCACAGGTAACAGGATTTCACAACAACGTGCAATGGGCCATTTGGAGATTGTTTTTCATCTTTTAAATCTTCCACTTTCTGGCTATACTGGGATTAAAGAAATATTGGTGAATGCTTAACACTAGTAGTCATTAGGAAATACAAATTCAAACAAGATACCACTTTATACCTCCTAGGATAGTTATAATCAAAATGACAAAAATAAGTGTTGGAAGAGGCAGGGGGTGTAGCTCAATGGTAGCGCACTTGCCTAGCTTGTGTGAGGCCCTGGGTTTGATTCCCAGCACTGCCAAAGAAATAACAAGTGTTGAGAATAACGTGGAGAAACTGGAATCCTCATGCGCTGCTGGTGAAATTGCAACATGGTGCAGCCTTTCGGAAAACCATCTGACAGTTCCTCAAAAAGTTAAATGCGGAATTGCTATATAACCCAATAATTCTACTCTTAGACGTACACTCAAGAGAAATGAACACGTGTACACACTTACCCACACATGTTAATAAATGCATCATTTCTAATAGAAAAAAAATAGAAGCAACTCAAATGCCCATTCACTGGAAAAATAAAGTCTCGTCTATCCATACAGTAGGATATTTATCATTCAGCAATAAAAAGGAAAGAAGTAGCATACATGCTACCCATAGGGATGGGTATGCCAAATGAAAGAAGTGTCCAAACTAGCCAAGCTCCTCTAAGCCTTTTTCTCAACCAGGCCTCATCCTCACATTTTGTACTCAGGTCTACACAGCCCAGTTTTAGCAGGACCTCCACCTCAAAACCTGATCAAATCAATATCTCACCCACAATGCCTGATCAAATTCCTCATCCTTCACCACCTCCAGGAGATGTGTGTCGGTCTTCCACAAGACTCTTGGGAGTAGAGGTGTAGCTCAGGGGTAGAATGTGAGCCCCAAGTTCAATCCCAGCATCAGAAGAAGAAAGATGAGCCCCGAGTTCAGTCCCAGCTTCAGAAGAAGAAAGACCTTGAAAATGCAAGTTCCTGAGAAAAATCAAAGAAGGAGGAGGAGGAGGAGAGGGAGAGGGAGAGGGAGAGGTAAGGGGAGGGGGGAGGGAAGAGGGAGAGGGAGAGGGAGAAGGACAAGGAGAATTCTGTTAGGTCAGTTTAGCAAGAATTCCCTTCTACCCTTCATATCTCATCTTAATAACTGTCTATCTACCTGCCCCCCAGTCTGCTCCTGGGCCACAAATCCTGAATTGGGTCCTTGTAGTATTTGGAATTAAGCCCAGACCTATGCTGAGGTCTCTTTCCCCATATTGCAGGAATTTCTGAATAAATTCTCTTTTTACAGTTTTAACTACTGTCTGGCTCTGGTTTTCTTTAACAGAAGTCAGCAGCAAAAGACCACATATTGTACAGTTCCATTTATATGACAAATACAGGATAGGCAAATCTATAGAAAGTGGATTAGTTATTGTCAAGGGATAGGGGATTTAGGGATAATGGACAGTTTTCAGTAATACAGTTTCTTTTTGGGGTGATGAAAATGTAAAATTGACTGTGTTAATTGCTGAGTGAGTACATTAAAAACTGTTGAATTGTACACTTTAAATGGGTGAATTGTATAATGGGTGAATCATATCTTAATAAAGCTGTTAGAAAAGGAGCATTGGTTATATCTTTGGTGTGGTAAGATAGGAGGAAAATTAATGTTCTTTATTTATGAGCAAAGTTTTTAGGATTTTTAAATCCTAAGTAGGATTCAAAATAGAACAATATATTATAGGGCACATTATAACTCCATAAAGTACTAAGTAGTTCAAACAGCTTCTATAGAGTGTAAGAATTCACAAAATATTTTCAGATCTTTATCTGACTGTGACAACTAGAAATTGCAACTTCTGCTTTTAAGCATGCACCATGGACCAGGTAATATTCTGGGCACTTTGCATACATTATCTCTCATCACAGCTCTACCTGCAAATTACTAATGATTATTCCTATTCTACAAATGAGATAAGAGATTTAGAAAAGGTAAATGGCTTCCCCGTAACTAAAAACTTGTAGAAATAATTTCCTATCTCTAATTCTTATGTTACATATTTTTAAGGATTAAGGACAAATGTGTTGATAATGCTAATAAAACAGAAAACCACAAAAAGTATGTAATCTCCATCTAGTTACTGAAACTAGAAATGAGATCATTCTTCCTGGTATAAAACAAACATTCAATAAATTTCAAACATTAGTTGTTGCTCTTATCATCCAGGTCTGGTGACCTTTTAGCTTCATTCAGCCTTTGTGAACATTTCACAGGTTTTGACACTAGTGACTATTACCTCTCTTCCTAAAACCATGTATTCCCAAGGGCTCCATGACACCAGTTTTCTCTTAACCCTCTGACATTGCATTAGTTTCTTAAAAATCACACCAACAGTATGACTTATGAAGGGAAAAAATGATAAACTGAACTTCATCAAAATTACAAATATTTGTAATTCAGAAGATACCATTAAGAAAATGAAAAGGTTGAGAAATAATATTTGGAAATAATGTATCTAATAAAAGACATATAACCAGTGAATGTGTATAAGCATAGTATATGCTCTTATAATTCCATAAGATCCCAAGCTCCTAGGGCAGAGAAGCTGAGACGGTCCCAGAAATCAGAAGGAAGCTCCCCCACCACCATCCCAAGCTTCTAGGGCAGAGAAGGTGAGCCATGCGGGTGCCAGAAGCACCCTCCCCATCCCCGTGGAAATGAGAAGACACGTAAACTAGCCTCAAAAACAGACTTCTGGATCACCTACAGCAACCCCAAAGGGAAATGAGATGGAACAATCTGATACTCAACCACCTGGACTCTCTTGTAATTCCATAAGAAGACAATCCAGTTAACAAATGGGCAATGATTTGAAATGATACCACCGGAAAAGATACATGAATGGCTAATAAGTATAGGAAAAGATGTTAAACATCATTCATTACTAGAAAAATGCAAATAAAACTATGATGAGGTACCATTACAGATTCACTAAGGTGGCTATAAAGAAAATAACACTTGTTCGCAAGGATATGGGGAATGCTTCTACACTGCTGATGGGAATGTAAAGTGATACAGCAGCTTTGGAAAAAGTTTGTCAGATTCTTACAAAGTTAACCTTAACTATATCACCCAGCAATTCACCTCCTATTCACCCAAGAGAAAAAATATACATCTGCACAGAGATTGTTACAGAAATGATAGTAGCCATATTATTCAGAATAGCCCCAAACCAGAAATGTCATGAACTGGTGAGTGGATAAACCCAAGGTGGTATTCCACAGAATACTACTTGGCAATAGCAAGGAGAAAACTGAAATGATATGTGCAACAACAAGTATGTCTCACTCCATTCGTATGGCTATAACAAAATATTACAGACTGGATTGTATTAGCTACTTTTCTCATTGCTGAGACAAAATACAGTACCAGACACCCACAAGTTAAATCAGGAAAGGCTTATTTCAGCTCACAGTTTGTAAGGGTTTCAGTCTAGCTGGCTCCAAGGCAAGGCAGCACAGCAGAGGGGCATCGCAGAGGAGAAATAGTTCATGGAAAAGCAGGTGGGAGGCAGCAAAGCAGAAAGTAGCAGCAGCAACTCTGCCTTTCATCCCTCCCTTTATATTCCATCCAGGCTATAACCCTATTGATTGGTGCCACCCACACTCAGGCAGGGGGCCTTCCATTATCCACACCCAAAACTACGCTAATTTCAACCAGTGGACTAATTTTATACCACACACACACCCTTTATCTCAGTATCATATGCCCTAGATCCAGCCAGCTCCAAAAATGCCCCACTGATGAGCATGTGAGGCTTTGGGGGGACATCTAGATAGAAGGCATAACATGGATCCTTTTAAATAGTGTAAATTTATCTCTCACAGGTCTGGAGGTTCGAAATCCTGTATCAAGGTGCCACCAATTCAGTTTGTGGTGAGGGTTCATTCTCTGCTCCCAAGATGGCACCTTGTTGCTGAGACTTCTTGAGGGATGTACACTGTGTCTTCTCATGGTGAGATTAAAAGGCCAAGTGGTTCTCTGGAGCTTAATTATAGTTGTAGAAAATTATAGTTGTAAAAAAATTTAATTGACACATAATAATTGTACTTGTGAGGTACAGTGTGATATTTCAATACATGCTTATAATGTGACATGATCAGATTAGAATAATTGGTATATCCATTGCCTCAAGCATTTATCATTTCTTTGTAGTGGGGACTATTCCAAATCCTCTCTGTTAGCTCTTTTGAAATAGCTATAGTTATCCTACTTCCATAGAACATTAAAAGTTACTCATCCTATCCAACTGTACCCTTGTATCCATTAACTGTCCTCTCCCTATCCCCTGCAAAATCTACCCTCTCAGACCCTAGTAACCCCTCCTCTCTGCTTCAATGAAGCCAATTTCTTTTAGTGAGGCCTCCTATATAAGGGTATTAACCCCATTCATGAGGGTGGAACTCTTATGATTTCATCACTTCCCACCTCAATACCATCACTTTGGAGTTTAAAATCTATTACATGAATTTTGAAGGGGCACCAACATTCAAACCATAGAACTGGATGAATCTAAAACATGCCATGCTAAGTGAAAGAAGCCAGACACAAAAGATTACATATTTCATTTACATTATTCCATTTGTATAAAGTTCAAAGTCCATTTATATAAAAGGAAAAAATAAAAAAGCGGTCAGAAAGCAAATGAGTGGTTGTCCAGGGGCTGAAAGAGAGAATGAAGACTGACTGTAGATAAGCATAAGGGCACTTTTTTGGGGTGATGGAAATGTTCTAAAACTGGACTATGCTGATGGATGCACAACTGCATAAATTTTCTAAAGAGCAAGTTGTACATTTAAAGTGGATGGATTTTATGACACATAAATCATACCTCAATATAGCTATAAATGAAAATTTTAAAAGACGCTATAATTTTTTACTGTTATATGGGCATTTTAATTGCTGGACAATTTGAAGGGCTAAGCAAAACAGAAGACATTTCATTACCTGAAATAACCAGAAAGACAATTAGCTATAACTTCATCTGAGTGTTAGGGAAGAATTAGCTCTAGAGAAAGAACTTGAATAGGCACAAGGAGGAAAAAGTGGATAACTTATTTCCTGACTACATCTCATAATAATGTTGTGAGTACGGTTATGGAAGTAGGGAAGACATTTAACGAGCTTGAGGAAGAAAAAGAGTTAGCCAGACAGGTTCAGGCAGAGAATGACAACTGAGCAGAGGAGGCATTTCACATTCCTACCAACAGTACACAGGGGACCCAGTGTCTTCACAATCTTACCAACACCTTTCCTTTTTCTATTCTTTTGATAGTAGCCATCCTATTGGGTTTAAGGTGGTATCTACTATAGCTTTCATTGTATGTTTCCGTAATGATTAAAAGATTATGCAACTTTTGCAAGTTCTTTAACTTGTTTATACTTTGGTTGCTCAGTATGTAAAATGGGGGTAATAAAAAATAAAGCACCGACTTTCTTGAGGCACTATGATCATTAAGCCAGAAAATGCAAAATGACCACTTAGCTCTGTTTCCAGCAATGATAACTGTTCAATCATGTATGAGGAGCCAAACTCAGTGGTTCTCACCCTAGAATTTTTTTCTCTCTTCCCCTTCACATACACACTCCACACTCCCACAAAAATATTTTATTATGTATTATTGAAAAAGAGTTACACAGAGAGTTGAGGTGAATTATTCAGAGGAATGACCTAGGTGGTATGCATTTTGATATGCTTATATGCTATAATATAAGGTGAACTTCCATCTTTCAAATAAGACCCCCAAAAGAGGTTTTGATCAACTAAAATACTAACTGCATCACACTACCTTATATATATTTATGATGCTTTACCTTCAGTATACATATTTAAAATCCACAACATTTCCATTTTCACATTTCAGTTTCATTGCAACTTTTCAATTATCAGCATCTACAACATAATTACTCTTACTTCTGAGTCATGTGAAAGTGTTCCTCTGTGTATTACATCCAATTCCTTCAAAGTAATCTTGAGTTAAGGTATGTTTTAAATTCATGCCCACATTTACACTCACCGTGTGAGTCTAGGAAAAGTGAAAGAAGTTAGTCCTGAAAAGGCTATTTTGCATGATTCTATTAATATTGAAAAAACAGTTAAAATTTTAAAGACAGGAGGTAGATTAGTGGTTGATAAGGCTGGGGGTGAGAAGAAAGGGGAAAGGACAGGGAGTGATTGATAATGCCTTGGGGTTTCACTTTGGGGTGAAGAAAATGCCTTAAAATTAGAATTTGGCAATGCCTATGCAACTCTATGTACACACTGAAACTATGAATTGTATACTTTAAAAACATAAATTTTATGGCATGTGAATTAAATCTAAATAAAGCTATTACAAAAGCACCAGTAAGTATAACAGGGAACATAAATAATTCAAATTTATGTGTCAGGTATTACATGTCCTAAAACAGTATAGAGTAAAACTAGAAGAATAGAAAATGGACAGAAAAACTATCATCCAAGTGGAAGATTTTAAAACATACTTCAGAATAATGCCCCAGTAAGTATACAAAAAAATCAGTAGGGGTAGAAATGATTTGAACAATATTATAAACTTGATCGCCTACGTGGCCTATAATATAAAACACTATACTAAACCGTTACAGGATGCATATTACAAACATAGACCCCGTGTCCATTCATTAAGAAAATTCAACAAATTTTGTCCTGTAAAAATCATAACATATGGTTTCTGTCTATAGCAGAAGTAAGCTTTTAAAAAATCCTATGTGGAATTCACCACATATATAGAGTAGAAGAAGAAAACCAAATGACCATCTTAAAAGATACCAAAAGAGCACATGATAAACATCACAGTTATTCACGATTTAAACTTATAAACAAAAAAACTCTAAGCAAAATAGGAATAGAAGATAATTTCTTAACTATAATAAAAGGATTCCTACCAAATAGATATACCGTATTACTTAGAGGATAGTGACAGAAAAAAAGTCTGTACACATTCAGTACAGGTGCATTTTTTTTCATATATTTTCAGTTGGTTGAATATGTGGATGCAGAACCCATAGGAATGGAGGACAGACTAGACCCCAAAATCTGTTTTGGGCATCTAGAAGTTAACATAGGAAAATTTCTTCACTGCCTTTGTAAAGGGAACAACAAAAACATAAAAGGTATTAACCATAAACAGAAAAATGATAACTGGATTGCATTAAAATAATAAATTCTATTTATCAAAATCTCTATTATGCAGATGAAAAAGCATATTGTAGAGTGAATTTGACAAAAGACTTGTATCTAGACACAAAACTTCTGAGTTAAGAAAAAATAACCCTATTGAAAATTAGACAATCCACATCAAAATACCCAACTAATTTATGAAACTTGGTTATTATAGAAATGCAAAATAAAATAATGATGAAATACTACTAAATGAACACACAAATAGCTAAAACTAAGAAGTGACAATATTTGGTACTGGCTAGAGCTACTGAACTTTTCATGTTCTTCTGCCTAGCATATAAACTGATACAATCAGTTTGGCAAAATTTGTGACATACTGTATTTGAATATTATATGTAAAAACTGGAGCAAATGTAATTCAGTGTTTGAAAGGATGTTTTGGGTGTTATACAAGTACTTGCTATTAAAAATATATAAAAATTAATTTAATAAGCAAAAAGAATGGCAAAATAAACCCAAAGGAAATA
This sequence comes from Heterocephalus glaber, assembly GCF_053883595.1. NCBI lineage: Eukaryota > Metazoa > Chordata > Mammalia > Rodentia > Bathyergidae > Heterocephalus > Heterocephalus glaber. The sequence goes on from NW_028258403.1 coordinate 11,955,752, forward strand.
ATAAAATTGGGAGCAGAAACTAATGAAACAAACATACAATAGAAAGGATGATAAAGAAAGCCAAAAGAGATCTGAGGGTGTAGCATCCACAAGGTGCTGGCTTAGATCCCCATCATCATGGACCCCCCCCCACACAAACACACATAAAGTGAAGTGAAAAGAATAGCAAAACTGATAAACATCTAGTGACATTAATCTAGGAGGAAAATGGAAAGACGATGTATATAATGAATATTAGGAACAAAAAGAAAATTATATTCCATAAATATAAAAAGATTAAGCAGATGTGGTGGCACATGCCTGTAATCCCAACACTCAGGAGGATGAGGCAGGAGGACTGTCATGAGTTTGAAGCCAGCGCGGGCTACATAGTGAGTTCAAGGCCAGCCTGAACTACACAGAGAGATCTTGTTCCAAAAAAAAAAAACCCCAAAATGATAAAATCTATTATGAATAAATTTATACTAATTTATTAGATAATTTAGATAAAATGAACATAAAATATACAGCATACTTAATTTAAAGAGAAAAAGAAAACCAGGGAAAGGGGATTGAAAAAAGGAATGAAGATGTGTCATGTACCTGTGATGGCTAAGCGATTGTGTCAACTTGGGAAGTTTGGCTAAGAGAAGCTTAGCTACATGGGCTCAGCAATTCCACACCTTAGGGCGCAGGAGATCCACCCTAGGGCTGCTCCTCTCCTGACTGTTGTAAGGGGAAATGAGGAAGGACACTGCTGCTTCTATTCCTTTAGAGGAGCTCCAGTCTTTTCCTTCCAGCATAGGCTCATCTCCTGCCTTCCAGGGCAGACTCCTCAGCCTTCCATCACAGACCCAGCAGCCTCCTGAGACCCCCGCAAGACACCTCAGTGAGCTCCAGAACTCAACTGAATCCTTCAATCCCCAGTGTGCAGACAGACCCTCTGGACTCTTCCTCATTGGCCCCTGTGGGTGGCTACTGTAAGCCAATCTTGTAAATTCTCATATATATCTATATATATTGTGTTATATCTGTTTCTGTAAATACTGACTGATACAGTACCTTACCAATTCCACACAAGAAGTGTAAGCATTATGTGCTGCAAATATACACTAATAAATTTTTTAATATATTCCCAAGTGGCTATAACTATATATCTGCCAAATATTCAAAAAAGAGATAGTTTTACACATATTATTCCAGAGAATTTTCATTTCACAGAGCATGCTCACTCATTTTATGGCATTGACATAACCTTGAGACAAAATTCTAATAAGGAAAATATAAAAAGGGAAAATTACAAGTGAATCTTACTTATGGACATAGATGCCCAAATTCTGAACAAATCATTAACACACTGAATACATGAATATCAAGCTGATCTAGACATTGAATTCCAATTAGTTTCACGACAAAATTCATTCAAAAATTAAAGATTGGCTTTTCGAAACTAGTTAATGTAACTCATTATTGAGATTAGAAGAGAAAGATCTCAGTAGAAATGAGAAAAGCAGTATGATACTACTAATAGCAATGCCTAGGAAATAAATTTAACAAAAGATGTATTAGATCTTTCTGGCTACTGCTATAAAACCTTATGAAAGGCAGTAAGGAAGACATATGTAGTGGAGAAATATATAATATTCATGCATTTAAAAACTCAATATCATCAAGCAGCAATTTAATATAATACCAATAAAAAAAATTCTGTTTTGATTTGTAGTTTGGTTTTACTTTGCTGTAATCTTTTTGGTGGAATCGACAAGCTAATTCTAAAATTTATATGGAAGTTCAATGAGCCAAAACACCCTGAAGAAAAGAAGATAGGTGAATTTGTCGTATCACATACTAATTTATTTTTAAATCCATAGTAATACACATAGTGTAATATTAGTCTAAGGATAGATGGATACACAAACGGAAATAAGGCATTGTGATAAATGACAGATATGACACTAATAATCAGTGGGGAAAAGCAGACTTTTTAATAAATGATGCTGAAACAACTGACTATACAAAAGTCTCATATACAAAAATGAAACCGTACTCCTTGGTCTTTGTTTCCAGGTAGAATTAGATTTAAATATGAAAATGAAAAGACTAAAATTTTAAAAGGTAAGGCAGAAGAATATCTTTATGACATATTTCTTAATAAGATGTAATAGAATTAAGCATACAAGCAAATACCAATGAATTCAACTATAGTAAAATGATCCCCTTCTGTTCACCAAAAAATAACATAAAGAGAATAAAAAGAAAATCACACCGTGGAGGAAGACATACACACATATAACTGAATATATAAAGAACAATTGCAAACCAACAATAAAATTGCAGAAAAACTGACAGAAAAAGAACAGAGGACTTGATCAGGAACTGTACAATAAAGAATCCATTAAATACAGAGATGTTCTATCACTTCACTATTGTCAGACACGTGGGAAATTTAAAACCACCATTTGTGCCTCGTACAAATTAAGGAAACTTAATTGTTAGTGCAAATGTGGAATAATGGTTCATTGCTGAATTAAGTACAAATTGATACAACTATCACTATTAAAGTTGAAGAGTCAAGTTCCCAATAACCCAAGAATTGTACAAGAATGTAATTACCTGGAATATTTATCTAGAGATGTACACCCTCATACCTGTGTAAGAATGAATCAACAGTAGAATAGATAAGTTAGGGTTGCCGCCTCCCTGCTGGCAAGTGTGCGAAGGAGGAGCTGAGGGTCGCCTCCGGCGCCATGGGGAGAAAGTCAAGCAAAGCCAAGGAGAAGCAGAAGCGGTTGGAGGAACGTGCAGCCATAGGCGCCGCCTGTGCCAAAGTAGATGCTGCCAACAGGCTTGGAGACCCTCTGGAAGCTTTCCCAGTAGTCAAGAAATACGACACGAATGGGTCAAATGTCTCCATTGAATGTAAGCGAGTGTCTGGACTGGAGCCAGCCACTGTGGATTGGGCCTTTGACCTGACCAAAATGAATATGCAAAGCATGTATGAGCAAAGTGAGTGGGGCTGGAAAGACCGACAGAAACGGGAGGAAATGACAGATGATCGAGCGTGGTACCTTATCGCTTAGGAAAACAGTTGTGTTCCTGTTGCGTCCCTGTTGCCTTCTCTCACTTCCGGTTTGTTGTGGAGTGTGGGATGAAGTCCTCTACTGTTAAGAGTTGCAGTTGGACAGCAAAGTGCGGTGGAAAGGCCTGGGGAAGTTCCTCATATAGATCCTGCAGCTCAAGGCCAACAGCACACAGATGAAGAAGGTGATGTTAACGGTATGTAAGTACAATCATGGCGCCTATCAGTTCTTCCAAGAAGTGCTGGAATTTGAAATTGATGACTCTTACCCCAGCATGTCTGGTTGCTGTGGAAAGGACTGCTCCTACAAGATCCTGAGCCAGAAGACCAAGTTTGGGGACAGCCAGCACTCCCATGCGGGTGGGCACTGTGGTGGCTTCTGCTACTGAACTCTTAAAGCCATTTGCAAGTCAGAACTCTCTCCTAAGATCTGTCCTCTACTCTGTTCTCACATTAACTGCCAGGTGCTCTCAGAGCTATGGTCTTCTCAGCCTTGCATGTGCCAGGTGGCATCCTGAGAGCTCAGAACCCTGGGGAGGAGTGGGCTACACCACCCCTCCTCCTCTTTCCTGGAAGAGCAGTGTACTGGGAATGAGTGCAGAGAAGAGGGTGCTACAGGAAGAGTTGATGGAGGCTCCACCATGAAGCTCATCCTCACAGGAACTGTCTCCTCACTTGGCCCTTGGGCCCTCAAGTGAAAGTTCCTCAAATTCTCTGCAGCTGGATTCCCAACAGGCTCCCCCACCCCCGCCTTGGACAAATGGAATGTTTATATGCACCTTTGTCAAAGTCCTTACTCTGGGCTCTGTTGGTCCCCAAAGAGTATTGGACTCTTAAGATCTGGGCACAGAGCAAGGCTTTGAAGAAACTCATTCTCATGGATGGAGCACTGTCATGGAGACCATATAGGCCTTTGATGCTAGGATACAGAGAAGCTCTTTCTAGCTGTGTTTTTATGGATCCATAGAATGGTGTCGTCTCAGGGGACTAGCCAACTCTGGGGGGAAGGCTGCCTCTCTCCACTGCTATCAGTGAGAGAGGACCAGGAACACGTGTGCTAAGGGGACTGTAGTGGGGATGACTGCTTCTCTGGGCCTTTGGACTTTGCTGCACTCTCAGCTTAACCTCTGGATCTCATGGCAGTGACTTGAGCTTTTCACTCCAGAAGAAAGCCAGAGGTCCTGTCTGTTCCTCTCCATTGCCCCCACCACTCTCTCTCCCCAGCCTCTTGCTTTCACTCCAGATACCTCTGTTCTTAATCTCAGGGCGGGAGTAACATCAGGGAAGCCCTCTTCCTCTGGAGGACCCATTGTTCCTGGTACAGTTAATGCCATCTCCTCTCACTTTTTTGGTGCTGATAGTTCTCTGAAGGTGGGGTGACCCTCCTACTACCCTGCCTCTTCAGAGAGCCCCCAGCCATCAGCAGGCTCCTCTGCCTGCACTCCCCAGCCTTGCCCTTTGCAGCCTCGATGAGGCACTGGTGCCACTGTCCTGGCCCATTTTGGGCACAGCTCAGGCTTGAGCAAGAATGCCTGTTAGTGGCCCAAACAGCTGCTGTTCTCTCTCTGGTATCACCCTGTGGCAGCAGGGTGGAACAGGGGGAGGAGATGGGCTTTCTCCTTTCAGAGAGTGAAGAGGGTGTGGGCTCAGAACTCATTCTCATCCTAATGTCTAGGCCTTGTTCCTCTTTCAAGGAAGAAAAGCTAAATCCTTATCTAGATGAAAGTACCTAACACTTCCCCTTGGACATCCCTGAGCTCTGCTTCAGGGAGTGTTGTGAAGATTCCCGCCTTTGTGCAGTTGCTGTCATGGGGTCCGTCAGTGACCCGACCAACCTCAGAGCCTGCTCACCCCACCCTCTGGCCCAACTCAGGCAGTTTGTCCCGGCAGAGCTCTCCAGAGTGGTCCTTGCTTTTCACCTAGATTCCTGCCTGTGCAGGAGCCTCTTTTACCCAGTCTGACCCCCACTGAGCACCTTGTGTTGTTCTTGAGTCTACCAGCAGTGGGGTTAGGCACTTCTTGGAGAGAGCCTTCCAGTTTTACACTGGAATAAGTTTAACCTTGCCTCCCCTGTTGGTGCCAGGGTTTCTACCCTTGATGAGAGGTGGAGTTGCTGGGAGGAGATTGGTAGACTCCTTCCAAGAATCATGAAACAACAGACGCACATTTAGAAGAGCTTTTCCTCTAATCCCTGTCTCAACACAAGAATGATAAATATTTATTGTCTTACATCATGGATTTCTGTTACCTCCCATTCAAGGGGACCAAAAGGAAGCCTGTGTAAATCCCATGAAATGTGAGTTCAGTGTGTGTTTTCTTTTTACAGTTGGACACTTAGCACCAAGCCCATTGGTACATGGGGTACTGGGTGTCATGCCTTTTTCCCCCAGCCTTTGCAGGCTACCTTCCCTGAAGAACTCCTCAGGAAGTCACAGCTTGGCAGGAGGAGTGCTGATTGAGACCAGTCAGCCACTCTTGTGGCTCGTGAGCCTACTAATGTGTCAAACATCAGTCTTCCTCCACCTCCTCTAGGTCTTGGTTTTGAGAAAAGACTTTTTATACCAGACTTTTTTGTTGTTTTTTGTTTGGGACTTGTTAAGAAAAAAATTAAGATTTTTTTTCCTAGTTGTATTCTTCCTATTTCAAATTTTTTTGTTGGTGTCAAGTGTGTCTATGACTGGCTAGGAACGCTGGCACATGCCTGTAATCCCAACACTCCAGAGGCTGAGGTAGCATTGCTGCAAATTTGAGGCCAGTCTGGGCTACATAGTGAGTTCAAGGCCAGCCTGAACTACATAGTGAGACCCTGTCTCAAAAAACTTAAAAAAAATTGCATACATGACATGTTTATGGTTCTTTTTAACACCCCCCTGCCTTAAAGAGAAAATTTGGAAGATAAATTTCTTGAGATACATATATTTTTTTCTTCAACCACTCATTGGAATCAAAGGGAAAAAGTGATCTCTTTCTGGATTGGTTGTATTTGTACATCACAAAAGACACTTTGTTCAGCAGCTGGGGTACCATGGGTACTTTAGGCTTACCCTAAAGGCTGAGAGGCAATGGCTATAGTGGCCTCACACCCGTTCTTGTGAAGGAAGTCTCAGAATATGAGGTGAGCAGCCAGAGAGGGGATGCAGACCCAGTGTATGTGTTTGTGGCTATTTCCCAGAAGTTAAGGGTAGAGGTCAAAGATGTTCTCCTGTGGGGCCTCTGCTTTGCATCCTGAAGCAAGTCTCAAGCCAGGCATTGTGACATTTGATGTCTGCAGCTAAATATAAACTCCAGTGCCTATGTGGGAATTCAATAGAAAAAAAAAAAGAATAGATAAGTTAGGATGACCTAGTAACACAATCACTTATGATTTTCCTTTTCAATATTGTCTTCATTAGAAGTTGATATCAAAATTATATTAACATCATAGCCATAGGCCCACCATACCATCGGTAACTGCATGCACATCCTAGGAAGCAGCTGTATAGACCAGAGTGGCACAGCTGCAAGCTAATCCCATCCAGGGCTCCACCCTGACCCCAGAGGTTTAGGCACACCCACCCAAGCTAAAGGCCCACCCAGAAAAGAACTGCACAGGCCCATAAGCTTCAGCCAGAGGCCCTTCATTCCATCGGCCACAGCCAAGGGCCTGACTGGAATAGAGCTACACAGGTGCACAAGCAACAACCAGAGGCTCACCCACATACCCTTGATAAGTGTGTGGAGACGCTGGCCAGAAGTTTGTGCAGACAACAGGAACTGTGGTGTAAACCTCCAGCCAAAAGCCCTCCCAGACATAGGGACCCCAGCAAGAGGCACGCCTAGATACCATCCCAAGTGTGCACAGGCCCCAACCAGAAGGCTGCCCAGACAACAGGTCAACTCAGGGATCCAGAAGGCCACCACCTGAGCCCAGGAATTGGTGTACTGGTGAGCAGTGGAGTAAAGGCTGATCAGTGGGTTGCTGAGAATTGAAGACCACTGGGTGAGCAAAATGTCGCCTCAACAAAGGCACAGCAGGCTGCATCTCTTGAAATGAGAAGACATGTAAATAAGTCTCAAAACCAGACTTCCAGATCACCTACAGCAACCCCAAAGGGAAATGAGATGGAACACTCTGATACTCAACCATCTGGACCCACTAACTGGCAACAACAAGGGATCTGGAAAAAATGAAATCAGAAATAATTTCTCAGATAACAGCAGAGGAGGAGAATCCAACAAAAGGAAAATGTCTTGACAATGATAAGTCAATACACATAAGTTATAACCATCAATGTTAATAGTCTCAATTCACCAATCAAAAGAAATAGACTGGCAAAATGAGTCAAGAAGCAAGATCCAACAATATGCCACATACAAGAAACACACTTAATTCAAAAAGAAACTCATAGACTGAAAGTTAAAGGGTGGAAAACAATACTGCAGGGGACAGGAACACAAAAAAAAGCAAGAGTAGCTATCCTCTTGGCAGATCAAGTAGATTTCAAACCAACACTGATTAAGAGAGATGAAGAAGGACACTACATCCTTGTAAAGGGAAGAATCCAAGAGGAAGAGGTGACAATCATAAATATCTATGCACCAAACACTAGTGCACCCAACTATATAAAACAAATACTAACAGACATGAAAAGTCATATATGCACTAATACAATTGTAGTGGGGGACCTCAACACCCCACTGTCACAAATAGATAGATCAACTAGACTAAAAATAAGTAATGAAATACTAGAACTCAATCAAACTCTTGAACAAATGAACTTAACAGATGTTTACAGAGTCTTCCACCCCACAAAATCAGAATACACATTCTTCTCAGCTGCACATGGGTCATTCTCCAAAATAGACCACATACTCACACATAGAACATGTTTAAGTAACTACAAAGGAATTCAAGTTATCCCCTGTATATTATCAGACCATAGTGCGATGAAATTGGAGATCCATAGCAAAAGAAACTCAAAAAATTTCATAAACACGTGGAGATTGAACAACACACTTCTGAATAACCAATGGATCACAGAGGAAATTAAAGGAGAAATCAGACAGTTCCTTCAATTAAATGACAAAGACAATACAACATATCAGAATCTATGGGACACAATGAAAGCTGTCTTATGAGGGAAATTCATAGCAGTGAATACTCATATTAGGAAAACAGAACAAGCCAAATTAAACAACCTGATCCTGCACCTCAAGCTTCTAGAAAAAGAAGAACAGGACAACCCCAGAGTTTGTACAAGGGAGGAAATTATAAAGACCAGAGGAGAAATCAATGCAATGGAGACTAAGAAAACAATACAAAAAAATCAATGAAGCCAAGAGTTGGTTCTTTGAAAGAATAAACAAACTTGGCAAACCCTTACCAACCTTATCAGAAAAAGGAAAGAAAAGGCCCAAATCCATGCAATTAGGAATGAAAAGGGTGAAATTACAACAGACCCAGTAGAAATCTAGAGGATCATCAATACCTACTTCAAGAACCTATATACCAATAAGATGGAAAACACAGAAGAAATGGACAGATTTCTAGATACATATGAATTACCAAAGTTGAATGAAGGAGACCTAAAAATTCTGTACAACCCAGTATCAATTAATGAAATTGAAAACATATTTAAAAACTTACCAACTAAGAAAAGCACGGCTCCTGATGGCTGCACTGCTGAATTCTACAAGACATTTAGAGAGGAACTAGTGCCACTACTGTTTAAACTCTTCAGTGAAATTGAAAGGGAAGCAATACTCCCAAAATCATTCTTGAAAGCAAGCATCACCTTGATCCCCAGAGCAGAGAAAGACCCAACTGAAAAAGAGAAATATAGGCCAATCTCACTAATGAACATAGATGCAAAAGTCCTTAATAAGATACTGGCAAATGCAATGCAGAAGATCATCAAGAAGATCATACACCCTGATCAAGTGGGATTCATCCCAGGGATGCAGGGATGGTTCAATATACGAAAATCAATCAGTGTAATACACTATATCAATAGAGCCAAGGACAAAAACCATATAATCATCTCAATAGATGCAGAAAAAGCATTTGACAAAATCCAACACACATTTATGATTTTTAAAAAACTACAAAAGTTGGAATAGATGGTCTCTACCTCAATCTGATAAAAGCCATCTATGAAAAACCAACAGCCATTATCATTCTAAATCATCAAAACTGAAATCCTTTACACTAAAATCAGGAATAAGACAATGATGTCCACTATCACCACTCCTGTTCAATATAGTTTTGAAAACATTAGCCATGGCAATTAGACAAAAGAAAGAAATAAAAGGAATAAAGATAGAAAATGAAGTCAAGTTGCCATTATTTGCAGATGACGTGATACGCTATATAGAAGAACCCCAAGAACTCCACCAAAGTCTTCTAGACTTAATAACCAAATTCAGTAGTGTAGCTGGAAACAAGGTCAACACACAAAAATCAATAGCTTTCCTCTACACGAACAACAGACTCACTGAGACAGAAATAGAGCAAACAATTCCTTTCACAATAGCAACCAAAAAAACCGAAATACCTAGGAATCAACTTAAGAATAAAAAGAAAACAAAAGAAATCAAAGACCTCTTCTGTGAAAATTATAGCACTTTGAAAAAAGATATTGAAGGGGAGATCAGAAAATGGAAAGACATCCCTTGCTCCTGGGTAGGAAGGATCAACATAGTGAAAATGGCCATACTTCCAAAATTGCTATATAGATTCAATGCAATACCAATTGAAATCCCAGTAGCATATTTCATAGTCCTTGAGAAAACAATCCAAAAATTCATTTGGAATAAGAAGAGACCCAGAATAGCAAAAGCAATTCTAGGTAACAGAGATATGGCAGGAGGTATTACAACCCCCAACTTGAAACTATACTACAAAGCTACTGTGATAAAAGCAGCATGGTACTGGCAAAGAAACAGACCTGAAGAAGTCCAGTGGAACATATTAGAAGATGCAGAAACAACTCCAGACACACTCAGCCACCTTATCTTTGACAAAGGAGCCAAACACCCTCACTGAAGGAAACATAGCCTCTTTAATAAGTGGTGCTGGAAAAATTGGGTTTCAACTTTTCAAAGATTAAAACTAGACCTATATGTCTCACCATGCACTAAACTAAAATTAAAATGGATTAAGGATCTAAATATTAAAATAGAAACACTGAATCACCTGGAACAGAGGTTAGGTAGAACTCTTGAAGACATTGGTGTAGGAAAAGATTTTATGAACAAAACCTCAGTTGCCCGTGAACTAGCTCAAACAATCAACAAGTGGGATCTCTTTTTACTAAAAAGCTTCTGCACAGCAAGAGAAACCACCAGCCTTGTGAAGAGACAACTCACAATGTGGGAAAAAATTTTCACCTGCTGTTCCTCAGACAAAGGTTTGCTATCTAGAATCTATAAAGAACTTTAAAAAATCAGACCTCCCAAATTTAAAGACCCAATCCAAAAATGGGCATCTGAAATGAACAAACATTTCTCAGACAAAGAAGTAGAAACAGCAAATAAACATATGAAAAAGTGTTCAACATCACTGGTCATTCAAGAGATGCAAATGAAAACAACACTGAGATTCCACCTCACCTCAGAAAGAATGGCTGCTATCAAGAAATCAACCAATAACAAATGCTGGGAGGGCTGTGGGGAAAGAGGAACCCTGCTCCACTGCTGGTGGGAGTGTAGACTGGTGTAACCACTGTGGAAATCAGTATGGAGATACTTCAAAGAACTAGGACTGGAAGTCCCATGTTATCCAGCTATTCCCCTCCTGGGTATTTTCCCAAAGAATTAAAAGAATCATACCACAGTGATATATGTGCACCCATGTTCATAGCAGCACAATTCGTGATAGCTAAAACTTGGAAACCACCCAATTGCCCATCAACTGGAAACTGGATAAAGAAAATGTGGGTTTTTTATAAAATGGAGTATTATTCAGCTGTAGAGAATGAGAAACTAGAGTCATTTATAGCCAAATGGATGCACATTGAGGCGATACTCTTAAGTGAAATAAATGGGACACACGTGTAAATATCAAAATGTTTCTCTAGTGTGAGAAACTGAAAGTGTAAATAAGGACTAAAAGGTATAATAGGTCATGTGAAATAGGAGGAAAAGGGGCAAAGGGGAAGGGGAAGTGGGAGGGGTAGGTGAAAAGAAAGAAGGGAATGGAATTAATATGAAAAAAAGAAAAAATGGAAACAAAGTCTTTGTAAATAAGGAGGGATGGCATGGTTGAAGGGAGGGCAGGGGAATGGAGAAAAAATAAGAACCAAGATGGGATTATGTAAAGGTGCAAATTTCCAATGATGAACGTCATTATATTGTATACCTTAAATGTACCAATAAAATTAATTTTTTTAAATTATGTCAACTTCATAAAATTTTTTCTATTCTCTGGAATAATGTGTAAGATTTCTTTTTTTTGGATATTTGGTAGACATTTTGTTATACAATGAACCAACAGTAGAGTAAAGAAGTTAATATGACACTGTAATCTAATGTAATAACATGTAATGTTAATGTGTAATGTAAAGAAAATGAGGATCTACAGCTATATGCAAAATATGGGTGAATTGAAAGACAGAATATATGAAGTATGATTTGTAAGTAATTATACAATCTAAATGATGGTACATAATAACATAGTTACACATCTACTACTGGTGAGTTTCCCCACTGAGAAAAATTGGAAAAGCCAGAAAACGTGTTCTGCAGGATTTTAGAACTCTCCAAAAGCACCAAGGACTTGGCCAAGACTCAGGAGTGAATGATAACACAGAGAAGGGAGCCCAAATTTTGGAACTGCTTTTGCCCTCCAGGCATGGAGGAAAATGATGACCGAGAGAATGAGAAGCTGAACAGAAAGTAGTGGCAGCTAAGACACCAAAGCAGGGCAGAATCCACAGAACTTGGGGGACTGAAGTCCAGAGCTGAAGAAAAGAGCGTCTGGCAAGTACCCCAAGCTTATGGTTGGAACCCCCACAGTTTCACTTCAGGAATAAGGAAAAACTAGAACTGGACCCCAGCCCAGTTTTCAGTCAGCTCAAAAGTTAATCAAATCAAAATGATCAAGTCTGTAACTAAAATGACTGACAGAAGAAATAGTATTTTCTCTTGGAAGAAGATAAAAATCATGGAAAGCCTGAAATAATCCCTACAACTTTCTACATATGCTGCCTAGAATCCATTTGTAACAAAGCTGCAAATTACAAAAAATAATAATAATAACCAAAAGCCTAAAGGAAAAACAAGCAGCAAATAGATATAGACCCATCAATAATCTAAGTGCTGAAGTTATCAAATATAGATTTTAAGATAACCAATTAATATGTTCAAGAAATTAGGTGGCAAGATAGGGGATTTCAGTAGATTAGAAAATGACTTTTAAAAACAATCAGTGGGAAGTCTGGAGCTTAAACACACATTATCTGAAATCAAGAAATCAATGGGTAGATTTAACAGCAAATTAGATAAAACTGAAGAAAAAAATTGTGGTTTGAAAGATGGGTCAGGAAAAAAGTCCAGAGTGACAAATGGAAAAACAGGAATTAAAAATACACAAAATGGAGTAAGAAACATGTAGGAAACAGCACAGAGGTCTAATATAAGTATAGTTACAGCTCAGAACCAGAGCAAAGAGAAAACGGGATAGAAGCATATTTAAAGACATAATGGAGAACCAAGAGAAGATTCAGAAAGTACAAACCCCAAAACATATCTTAGTAAAACTGCTGCAAGTCAAAGACAAAAAGAAAATCTTAATAGCAGCTGAAGATATAAATTCAAAAACAAGAAGTAAGTTGTATTGTTCAGGGATATAGGCAACATTACTTTTTTTTTTGGTACTGGGGATCGAACTCAGGACCTTGCGCTTGCAAGGCAGGCAAAGTGCCACTGAGCTAAATCCCCAGCCTTAGGCAATATTACTTTTTAAAAAGCAAGGAGTTGCTATTTAAATATTTAAGACACCTGCTATTTCTAGACAGGATGATGTGAAGATGTGATGAGAAAGGAAGAAAGGAACTTCTTTGGTGCTCTGAGCAGTTTCTTAATCTGAATGGTGATTAACTGTGTGGTTGTCTTATAACTATTCATTAAACTGACATGCACATTGTGTGTACATTTCTTTATATATTTACATTGTACAAAAAAAGAGAAACAAGTGGTGCCTTTTAAAATGTGTTTTGCATGTGGTGCCGTTGGTTTTTTCCTTAGCAATTGTTTGGTGACAAAGAGTACTTTCTGAGAAAATGTTTTTCACCCTGGTGGTTTCATTAGCATTATCATAGTGTTATTTTGATCTGCAGAAAGTTTTCTCCAGAACTTAGAAATATTCACTTCTAGTAAATTACACACATGAAGAAATTTGACCAAAGCCAGCATTTTCAAAATTAAGAGGAACACTGGTGGGAAAAAAAATGATCACCAAATATAATCGTAAAACTAATAGAAACATGCTATAGATAAAGAATAATATTTTTTGGTGAGTGGGTAGGAAATTTTGAACTTTTTTGGCACTGAAATCTGTTAGTTTCAGTGTCTGCCTAAGAGCTATTTGTCTTAGAAAGTCAAAACAGATTTTAATGCATAAAGCATTTTTGTTGTTGTTAGTTAAGCCTGGATAGTTTTTCTCTTATTCTTTCTTGAACCAGTAAAAAACAGTTTAATACTGGCAATCTTTAGGGTCCATATGTAAACATCCCATCAGAGCCTTGCTGCAGTTGATCACAGTGTAGTTATTGCCTTTTTCTTTTATATCTGAATCTGATCTGGCTCCAAGCCAGCCCCACTCCTTGAGGCCTGTCCAGGTCTGAGTTTGCCAGTGTGTGCAGCTGTTGTGATAAAGTCATGATCTCCTTCCAGTACTCCATTCTGGTTGGGGCAGACAGACACAACAGGAAGAAGATAACTATAGAAAATGACAGTATTTCAGGAGCTACTTCTCAGAGTTAGGATTGGCTTTCTGTCACAACCAGGAGAAGTGGCTCTGGGGAATTATCAGAATCCTAGAAGCCTGTTGGGAACTGAACGTACCCTGAAATGTCAAAGAATAAATAAGCTCTGGCCATATATGATAATTCAACTGTGAACTAACTATTCATTATTTCTACAATCCCCCCCCCTTTCTCTCTCTCTCTCTCTCTCTCTCTCTCCCTAACTGCTCTGACCAGGAAGAATATTCCCCAAGCACCCTCTCCCATTTGGTTAGTTGTAATCTGTCTCCATTATATGTATAACCATCTCCTAAACTCCTTGGAGTTTTCTCTTTGAAGAAAGATGTTTTACAAATAAAAGTCTTAAAAATAACAACACCGGATTTACCAAGAGTGTGAATCAGAGTGGACACTGTGTATATTGTGTATCTGCTCTGGTTAGGATAGAGTTGGCACCAGTTTACATAAAAAAGACTGCACTGAGGATGACCCATTCTTTATCCTGCAATCATGCCCTTCTAAGTTTATGTGGAAAAGAGTTTCTTTCTTCTATGAAAGTAAGACTGATAAGAGAGTGTGATGTTTTTAGTGGTCTTATTTAGTTCTCCCAAATATTTTTTGAAGTATTACTAGTCTATATGAAATCTATAAGTTTTGGAACCGCACTTTCATGATATCTTCTTAAGGCCATGACTTTTGGGGACTAGTATCATAGAACATGGCAAGCAACCAGGACCAGTTGCCCAGTACTACTGTATTTGACGTATTCAACACCCCTTCGCCCTACAACTCCCTTCAGTGAACAGACTTTAGTGGCACAAGACAAGCCAATAGCCTTGGATTTTTCCTCTATCTGATCGCTTCTCTCTTTCTTTGTTGGCATTCTTATTTCACCAATTGAAATGTAGACATTCTTCATGACACTCTGCTCTTTTTTCCCACTCTTTCTTTCTGGGAACTGCTGTCCTCATAATTTAATTTCCACTCTGTGCTGATGACTTTCAACATTTTAGGTCTGAGAGCTCCAACCATCTACCAACCATCTGCATGGGATGGCCCACCAACAGCTGAAACTTTCCATCTTTCACATTGAACTCATTTTGTTCTCCACCAAACCAGCTTACCCTTGCAAATTTCATTTCCATCAAGCACTCTACTGGCAATCAAAACCTTGTTCTTTCACCCTTTTTTTGCTGTCATCCTCTAAATGCAATTGCTCCTCGAGTCCTGTTGATCCATATTTCAAAATCTCAACATATCACCTTTCGAGAGAAAGAAAACTGGATTTGATTCTAGGTCCTGACATTTAATAGCTATGAGGCCTTTGTACTAATTAAGTATCTCCCTGTGCCTTTGTGAAATGTGTCCAGTAATACCCACCCTGCAGGAGAAGGTTAGTTCCTTCTTTTCTCCATTTCCCATCTCTGCTAGCTCACTGGAGGCCATCGTCTTCCAACTGCTAGACTGCTGAAACAACACTTAGTGAGTTCCTTGCCTCTAGTGTTCCTTTCTTCCAGTCTACCCTATACATCATTAACACACTAATATTCAAAATAATCAAACCAACCACACCGCTCCTATTCCCTCACAGCTGTCATCAATTCTCTACTTACTTATTAGCTGAAGTTTGTATTTGTAGACCTAGCATTAAGTATCTCAAGTTCCCACTCAACGATTTTACTTTCTCTCAACAACCTTCCTCCCTCCAACCCTCAATGCCCAACAAACACACACAGTTGTTATCAGGAATACTACTTAATGAATGTCACAAGTCATCACTTGATAAACATACAGCTTACTTTTGTTGTTTTTTAAATTATAAAATGTTTCAAATATACAGCAAACCCTAGAGAATAACAACAAACACTGGCTTTTTAAATGTTAATATAGTATCATGGTGGTATTCCAAATTTTTAAGGAAATAAAACCTTGCAAATGTTATTAAGGACTATTTACTTCTCTGTGACCTCATTCTCTGTCCTCTGGCATTAAAGATATTCACTGAGATGTGTTCTTCTCAATGTTTTTAAACCTTACCTCATACGTGTAACCACAGATGCTGCTTTTTGCTTTTAAATTTCAAATAAATGATTATATCATGTTTATTCATCAACTAATTGCTCCTTACAACTTATTGTTCAATTCTAAGATCCATTTGTACTGATGAAATGGAGATACAATTTAGTCATTTCACTGCTTCACAATGCTTCACTGTAAAATTGTAACATCATGCATTTATTTATTCCCATGATGATGAACATTTAAGTTGTTTCCAATTGTTTGCTATCATAAGCAGCATGGTAATGAATATTCTCAAGAATGCAAGGCAGCCTACTTCAAAACAACCAAACCCACACAGTCTGTAATTCCTAAGCAATTGTTCACATACGTCCTCTAATTTTTAATTTTTCAAATACTCTAATCAGGCCTTGAGCTGGTTCATAATATTCCACAGCTGATGTAGCATATGATAGACAAAGACCTGCTCTCCTGGGCTCAGTACAGTTGCTCCTTCCTGAAGTCCACCAATCTCAAAAACATTACTAAGAACTATATCCTCACTATCAGTATACTGCAGCTAATAACTAGCAATGGAGAAATGAGTATACCGTGTCTAGGTAAACATCTCTCCTCTCAGCCCAAAGCTTTTAATGCCTGTCATCCATCACGGAATAAATACTCACTGACATCAGTAGCCTCTTCTAGGCACTTGGAATCAAATGGTGAAGCAGACCCTTCACCAATGTAATGGAGTTTACATTCTCATAGAAAACATAGGCACTAAGCAAATACATGGGTATTTATATCACGTGACAACAAGTCCTATAATATTAAAATGGTGAGATGGTGGAATATAATTAGAAACAGGAATGTGCCTCTTGTAGACCAGAGGAGTCCAACAGAGCTTCCTGCAATGATGGAACAGTTCTACATGGTCGAAGCTGCCCACACCTGACTAGTTCAAATGAAGAACTAAACGTACAATTTTATTTAATTTTAACAAATGAAAGCTTAAATGTTAATAGCCACATTCAACTAGTGGCTACTACACTGAACAGCAGATCTCACCAAGGCTTACAAGGATACTGGAAGAAAAAGCTGAGCCTAAGAAGTCTGGTGTCAGAGTTTATGTGTGCTCATAACTACCACTGCTTCTACTAGCAAACAGGCTGAAAGCAAGGGTACTAAGAGGTTTTGCAAATTTGTTAGTTTGATAATTAGAGCAGAGTTTCATGCTGATGGAAATTAGTAAATGGAGATTGGAAAAACAGATGATGTGGAAAAGAAAGGATGGAAAAAAGAGGCAGCTTGAACATATGAGAAGAAATCCTGGAACAAGGGAAGGAAGCAGGCTTTCACAGAATCAATGAGTTTGTTCTTTTTTTTTTTTGTATATCCTTTTATTGGTACATTTTAGGTGTACAATATAATGACATTCATCATTGGAGATATGCACCTTTACATACTTTCTTGGTTCTTATTTTTTCCTCCTTCCCCTGCCCTCCCTTCAACCACTCGATCCCTCCCTATTTACAAAGACTTTGTTTCCATTTTTTCATTTTCTCATATTAATTCTAATCCCTTCTTTCCTTTCTCCTACCCCTCCCATTCACCCCTCCCCTTTGCCCCTTTTCTTCCTATTTCACATTATCTATTATACTTTTTAGTCCTTATTTATACTTTCAGTTTCTCACACTAGAGAAACTATTTGGTATTTACACATGTGTGTCCTGTTTATTTCACTTAAGAGTATCGCCTCAATGTGCATCCATTTAGCTATAAATGTCTCTAATTTCTCATTTTTGATGGCCGAGTAGTACTCCATTTTATTTTTAAAAACACATTTTCTTGATCCAGTCTCCAGTTGATGGGCATTTGGGGTGTTTCCAAGTTTGAGCTAGTACAAATTGTGCTGCTATGAACATGAGTGCACATATATCACTGTGGTATGATTCTTTTAATTCTTTGGGGAAGATCCCCAGTAGGGGAAGAGCTGGGTCAAATGGGACTTCCAGTCCTAGTTCTTTGAAGTATCTCCATACTGATTTCCACAGTGCTTGCACCAATCTACACTCCCACCAGCAGTGGAGTAGGGTTCCTCTTTCCCCACAGCCCCGCCAGCATTTGTTATTGGTTGATTTCATGATAGCAGCCATTCTTCCTGGAGAGAGGTGGAATCTCAGTGTTGTTTTCATTTGCATCTCTTGAATGACCAGTGATGTTGAACACTTTTTCATATGTTCATTTACTATTTCTACTTCTTTGTGTGATAAATGTCTGTTCATTTCAGATGCCCATTTTTGGATTGGGTCTTTAAATTTGGGAGGTCTGCTTTTTTAAAGTTCTTTATAGATTCAAGATAGTAGACCTTTGTCTGAGGGACAGCTGGTGAAAATTTTTTCCCACATTGTGGGTTGTCTCTTCACAAAGCTGGTGGTTTCTCTTGCTGTGCAGAAGCTTTTTAGTAAAAAGAGATCCCACTTGTTGATTGTTTGAGCTAGTTCACGGGCAACTGAGGTTTTGTTCATAAAATCTTTTCCTACACCAATGTCTTCAAGAGTTCTACCTAACCTCTGTTCCAGGTGATTCAGCATTTCTATTTTAATATTTAGATCCTTAATCCATTTTAATTTTAGTTTAGTGCATGGTGAGAGATATAGGTCTAGTTTTAATCTTTGAAAAGTTGAAACCCAATTTTTCCAGCACCACTTATTAAAGAGGCTATGTTTCCTTCAGTGAGGGTGTTTGGCTCCTTTGTCAAAGATAAGGTGGCTGAGTGTGTCTGGAGTTGTTTCTGCATCTTCTAATCTGTTCCACTGGTCCTCAAGTCTGTTTCTTTGCCAGTACCATGCTGCTTTTATCACAGTAGCTTTGTAGTATAGTTTCAAGTTGGGGGTTGTAATACCCCCTGCCATATCTCTGTTACCTAGAATTGCTTTTGCTATTCTGAGTCTCTTCTTGTTCCAAACGAATTTTTGGATTATTTTCTCAAGGACTATGAAATATGCTACTGGGATTTCAATTGATATTGCATTGACTCTATATAGCAATTTTGGAGGTATGGTCATTTTCACTATGTTGATCCTTCCTACCCAGGAGCAAGGGATGTCTTTCCATTTTCTGATCTCCCCTTCAATATCTTTTTTCAAAGTGCTATAATTTTCACAGAAGAGGTCTTTGATTTCTTTTGTTTTCTTTTTATTCTTAAGTTGATTCCTAGGTATTTCGGTTTTTTTGGTTGCTATTGTGAAAGGAATTGTTTGCTCTATTTCTGTCTCAGTGAGTCTGTTGTTCGTGTAGAGGAAAGCTATTGATTTTTGTGTGTTGACCTTGTTTCCAGCTACACTACTGAATTTGGTTATTAAGTCTAGAAGACTTTTGGTGGAGTTCTTGGGGTCTTCTATACATAGTATCATGTCATCTGCAAATAATGACAATTTGACTTCTTCATTTCCTGTCTTTATTCCTTTTATTTCTTTCTCTTGTCTAACTGCTGTGGCTAATGTTTCCAAAACTATATTGGACATGAGTGGTGATAGTGGACATCCTTGTCTTGTTCCTGATTTGAGTGTGAAGGATTTCAGTTTTTGACCATTTAGTATGATATTGGCTGTTGGTTTTTCATAGATGACTTTTATCAGATTGAAGTAGAGACTGTCTATTCCAGTTTTTTGTAGGGTTTTTATCATAAATGGCATGTTGGATTTTGTCAAATGCTTTTTCTGCATCTATTGAGATGATCATGTGTTTTTTGTCCCTGGCTGTATTGATATAGTAAATTACATTGATTGATTTGCGTATGTTGAACCCTCACTGCATCCCTGGGATGAATCCCACTTGATCAGGGTGTATGATCTTCTTGATGATCTTCTGCATTCTATTTGCCAGTATCTTATTAAGCATTTTTGCATCTATGTTCATTGGTGAGATTGGCCTATAGTTCTCTTTTTCAGTTGGGTCTTTCTCTGCTTTGGGGATCAAGGTGATGTTTGCTTCCAGGAATGATTTTAGGAGTATTGCTTCCCTTTCAATTTCATTGAAGAGTTTAAACAGTAGTGGCAGTAGTTCCTCTCTAAAAGTCTTACAGAATTCAGCAGTGCAGCCATCAGGAGCCGTGCTTTTCTTAGTTGGTAAGTTTTTAAATATGTTTTCAATTTCATTAATTGATACTGGGTTGTACAGAATTTTTAGGTCTCCTTCATTCAACTTTGGTAATTCATATGTATCTAGAAATCTGTCCATTTCTTCTGTGTTTTCCATCTTATTGGTATATAGGTTCTTGAAGTAGGTATTGATGATCCTCTAGATTTCTACTGGGTCTGTTGTAATTTCACCCTTTTCATTCCTAATTGCATGGATTTGGGCCTTTTCTTTCCTTTTTCTGATAAGGTTGGTAAGGGTTTGCCAAGTTTGTTTATTCTTTCAAAGAACCAACTCTTGGCTTCATTGATTTTTTTGTATTGTTTTCTTAGTCTCCATTGCATTGATTTCTGCCCTGATATTTATAATTTCCTCCCTGGTATGAGTTTTGGGTTTGTCCTGCTCTTCTTTTTCTAGAAGCTTGAGGTTCAGCATCAGGTCATTTAATTGGGCATGCTCTGTTTTCCTAATATGAGTATTCACTGCTATGAATTTCCCTCATAAGACAGCTTTCATTGTGTCCCATAGATTCCAATATGTTGTATTGTCATTGTCATTTATTTGAAGGAACTGTCTGATTTCTTCCTTAATTTCCTCTGTGACCATTGGTTATTCAGAAGTGTCTTGTTCAATTTCCATGTGTTTATAAAGTTTTTGCAGTTTCTTTTGCTGTTGATCTCCAATTTCATCACACTAGTCTGATAATATACAGGGGATAACTTCAAGTCCTTTGCACTTACCTAAATATGTTCTATGAGCGAGTATGTGGTCATTTTGGAGAATGACCCGTGTGCAGCCAAAAAGAATGTGTTTTCTGATTTTGTGGGGTGAAACACTCTGTAAACATCTGTTATGTTCATATCTTCAATAGTTCGATTGAGTTCTAGTATTTCATTGCTTGTTTTTTGTCTAGTTGATATATCTATTTGTGACAATGAGGTATTGAGGTCCCCCACTACTATTGTATTAGTACTTATATGGTTTTTCGTGTCTGTTAGTATTTTTTTTATATAGTTCAGTGCACTAGTGTTTGGTGCATAGATATTTGTGATTGTCATCCCTTCCTCTTGGATTGTTTCCTTTACAAAGATATAGTGTCCTTCTTTGTCTCTCTTAATCAGTGTGGGCTTGAAATCCACTTGATCTGCAAAGAGGATAGCTACTCCTGCTTTTTTTCTGGGTCCTGTCACATGGAGTATTGTTTTCCACCCTTTAACTTTCAGTCTATGAGTTTCTTTTTGAATTAAGTGTGTTTCTTTTATGCAACATATTTTTGGATCTTGCTTCTTGACCCATTCTGCCAGTCTATTTTTTTTTATTGGTGAGTTGAGACCATTAACATTGATGGTCATAACTGATACATATTGAGTTAGCATTGTCATGACTTTTTCTTTTTGTTTGATCCTCCCCCTTTGCTTTTAATTTCTTGTCGTGCCCAGTGGATTCATTCTTCTGGGCTTCCTGGCATCGTGATCCTCATTGTCTTTTCCTAGGATTTTGTGTAAAGTTTTTTGGAGTGCTGGTTTAGTATTCATGAAGTTTCTAAGGTGCTCTTTGTCATGAAAGTATCTTATTTCACCATCAATTTTGAAAGATAGTTTTGCAGGGTACATCAATCTGGATTGGAGGTTATTTTCCTTTAGGGCTTGAAATACATCACTCCAAGCCCTTCTTGCCTTGAGGGTTTGCACTGAGAAGTCTGCTGTGATTCTGATGGGCTTTCCTTTGTATGTGATTTGTTTCTTTTCTCTAACTACTTGTAAAATTTTGTTCTTCTGTTGAGTTTATAGCTGCACAGTTTGTAATAGCTAAAGCTTGGAAACAGCCCAAGTGCCCATCAACTGGAAACGGATAAAGAAGATATGGGTTTTTTTTTATAAAATGGAGTACTATTCAGCCATAAAGAATGAGAAACTAGAGACATTTATCACTAAATGGATGCATATTGAGGCCATCCTCTTAAGCTAAATAAATAGGACACACATGTGTAAATACCAAATAGTTTATCTAGTGTGAGAAAATGAAAGTGTAAATAAGGATTAAAATGATTAAAACGAATAATTGGGCCAGGGATTTAGCTCAGTGGTTTTGCTGCGTGCTGTGCAAAAACAAGGACCTGAGTTTGATCCCCAGTACCAAAAAAAAAAATGAATAATTGATAATTTGAAATGGGAAAAGAGCCAAAGGTGTAGGGGTGGTGGGAGGGGAAGGGGAAAGGAAAGAAGGGAAAGGAAAAATTATGAAAAAAGAAAAAAAATGGAAACAAAGTCTACATAAATAGGGAAGGGTGGAGGGGGTGAAGGGCGCATAGGTAATGAGGAAAAAAATAAGAACCAAAATTCATCATGTACAGGTGCAAGCACCCAATGATAATGTAAATGTATTGTATACCTAAAATGTACCAATAAAAGAATTTAAAAAAAAATAACAGCAGGGAGAGAAGAACTATGGATTCAAATGTGGTAGATGAATAAAAGTTTGTATTCTTTGCTCTGACTTCCTAAATGAAATGTCATGCAAGATCATCAGGTGAGAGTCAGGAAAGGAGGGAATGAAGTAAGAGGCTTGAGAAGAGGGAAAACAAGCTACTGGTAATTTTGAGAATGGCAAGAATACTAGACAGTTTGACAGTTTGACGGTTTGACAGTTTTGAGTTTGAGGTCTGTGATCATGGATTTTATATGAACCCACTCAAGTTAGTTATTTGTTTTTCTCTAGCAATTTTAACTGACTTGGTACAGACACAGAGTAAGCAATTCTGTGGCAGAAGCATAAAGAAGTGAGAGAGACAAGAGAATTTGGTGTATTTGTGAGGAAGCTATTATACATGAAGTTAGGCAAGGAAGGAAATGAGGGCCTGAGTGCAAAAGTAGTGAAGCCCCTGCCATTCCAATGAAAGTACCAATGAGGGATGTTGTTTGTTTTGTGCTGTTTTCATGGAGCTTGACAAGCGGATCTAAAATTTGCCTGGAAGCACACACTCAAAACGAGCCAGGGCAATACTGAAGATACAAGCTGGGGGATGTAACCCCAGATATCAAGATTTGTTAGCTCAGTGGCACCATGCCTGCCTTGCAAGCGCAAGGTTCTGAGTTCAATCCCTGGTAGCAAAAAAAAAAAAAAAGATTATGAAAATATAGTAATTAGAAGTGGCACGTGGGCTGAGGCCCTGGGCGGGCGTTGCGAAGGGCTGTTTGAGCTCGGACCCTGCGACTGTGCGCAGTTCCCTTCTGTGAGGAGGGCACACCCCCGGGGTCAGTTGAATGGGCTGTCTCCTGGCCTGCTAGGGGTCCAGCTGGGAAGCGCGGGGCTGCGCCATGAACTCACCCATGGACCCTAGCACCCGGCAAGCACTGAGGAGGAAGAAGCCTACCGGAGCAGACACCTGAGGCTGAACACTTAAAGAACCAAGTATGTATTTCAAAGTTACGAATGATTCTCATTCAGACTTTAATATTGAAAAGTTAATTCCTCTGTGATAAAAACAGCATGGTACTGGCAAAGAAACAGACTCAAGGATCAGTGGAATAGATTAGAAGATGCAGAAACAATGCCAGACATACTCAGCCACCTCATCTTTGACAAAGGAGCCCACCATCCTCACTGGAGGAAAGATAGCCTATTTAATAAATGGTGCTGGAAAAACTGGATTTCAACCTGCCAAAGAGTAAAACTAGACCCATACCTATCACCATGCACTAAACTAAGATCGAAGTGGATTAAAGATCTAAATATTAAAACAGAAACACTAAACTTGCTGGAAGATAAGTTAGGTAGAACTCTTGATGACATTGGCATAGAAAAAGACTTTATGAACAAAACCTCAGTAGCACGAGAACTAGCACAAAGAATCAACAACTGGGATCTCATCTTGTTAAAAAGCTTCTGCACTGCAAGAGAAACCACCAACAGAACTAAGAGACACCCTACAATGTGGGAAAAAATTTTCAGCAGCTGTACCTCAGACAAAGGACTACTATCTAGAATAGATAAAGAACTGAAAAAAATCAGACCCCCCAAATTCAAAGATCCAATTCAAAAATGGGCATCTGAAATGAACAGATATTTCTCAGACAAAGAAGTAAAAGCAGCAAATAAACATATGAAAAAATGTTCAACATCACTGATCATTTGAGAGTTGCAGATGAAAACAACATTAAGATTCCACCTCACCCCAGAAAGAATGGCTGCTATCAAGAAATCAACCAGGGCTGGGGATTTAGCTCAGTGGTTCTTGCGCCTGCCTCGCAAGCACAAGGTCCTGAGTTCCATCCCTGGTACCAAAAAAAAGAAAGAAAGAAAGAAAGAAAGAAATCAACCAATAACAAATGTCCATGGGGCTGTGGGGAGAAGGGAACCCTTCTCCATTGTTGGTGGGAGTGCAGACTGGTGCGACCACTGTGGAAATCAGTATGGAGATACCTCAAAGAACTAGGACCAGAGGTCCCATTTGATCTAGCTATTCCCCTGCTGGGTATTTTCCCAAAAGAATTAAAAGAATCATACCACAGAGAGGAGGTGAGGGGGGAACCAATTTATATTCTACCAGGGCTACAGAAGGGAAAAGGAAAAACCCACCTCAACAGCTGGTGAGATAGATTTGCTGGAGATACCTGAATTTTTATATATACCTTGTGTTTTCTAATCCTGGTAAATTCAAATACAAGTTCTAGGGGATCTTAGAGATTTCTTAGTATTTTCTCTGTAGATGATCATTTCATCTACATATAAAGATTTTATTTCTACCTTGCCAATCCTATCCTAATTGTGTCATTTTATTGCCAGACTACTTTGGTTTAGGCCTATGTTTCAAAGTTTAATGGACAGATCAAGAGAGTAGGCATATCTGCCCTTGTTCCCCACCTAAGGGGGAAAGCAGTGTATCTTCTCCATTAATATAAGGCATTCTCACTGGAAGTATGAAGTACATGTCTTTGATCTGTTGAAAAGGTTCTGTTCTGCTTCTAGTCTCCTGACAGCTTTTACCACGAACAGCTGTAGAATTTAGTCCAATACTTTTTCTCCAACTACTGACAGGATCATATGGCTTTTTCCTTTCCTCTGTTCAAACGATGACTTCTGGGGGTGGATCTTCCAATGCTGAGTCAACACTGCCATCCCTATAATAAAACCACTTTCTACATACTGCCAGATTTGACTTCTAATAGTTTGTTTTGTTAAACAAATTTCTATCTATGTTCATACCTTTTTCATCTATTATTTTTATCCAGTTTTAGCATTAGCACAATGTTAATTTCCTAAAATGAGGGTAGAAGTGTTCTTTCTTTTTTCTGCTTTAAATGTTTGATATAATTTATGAGTTAAAATGTATATGAGCCTGTTGTTGTCATATAGGTAGGTTTTCAAGCTAGGAATATACTTTCTTTAATAGGTGCTATTCAAATTTTATATTTCCTCCAGGGTTAGTTTCATTAATTCGTCTTCCAAGGTACTTCATAGAAGTTGTCAAATTTATTTCAAAAAAGATTTTTGTGATGTGCTTTCTATATCCTTTTAAATTCTGTAAAATCTGTGGTAATGTCTCCTAGATATTGATACTGTAATTTTAAAATGTATAATTGATATTGTGTAATAGGAAGAAAAGATCTAACAGAGCAGGGGAAGTGGGGGTAGGGGAAAGGAAAGAAGGGAAAAGAAAAAATATGAGAAAAGGAAAAAACTAGAAACAAAGTCTTTGCAAATAGGGAAGGGTGGAGGAGGGGAAGGGAGGGCAGGGGAAGGGGAAAAAAATAAGAACCAAGAGACTCTTGTAATGGTACAAGATGCCAATGATGAATGTAACTGTATTTTATACCTAAAATGTACCAATAAACTTAATGGGGAAAAAAAGAAAATATAGTAATTAAAGCAGTGCAGTATGGCTCACAGGGACCAACGTAGTATTGGCCACAGATACCTAACAAAATAGAGGGCTTATAAGGAGACATACAAACACAGTGGTACCTTGGTTCACATATTTAATTCTTTCCATGATTCTGGTCACAAACCGAATGGTTGAGAACCGAATCAAATTTCCCCATTTGATCAATATTGAACCTAAGCAGTGAATTTGATTCAGTACTTGTCCAATTTGGTTTGTGATCAGAATTGTAGAAAGAAATAAGTTCCTGAACCAAGGTACCACTGCATATGGAAACCTGATTTAAGGCACAGCTGAAATTGCAATTAGTGTTGAAAAGGCACACAAGTGAGCCTGGTGAAATAGGTTTTCCATATTAAATTTTAAAAACTAAGCAAGTTGCACCATATGTATGGACTAATGACAGTATGAAAATCAAAGCTGTAAAACTTTTCAAAGAAAAGGAAGACTATTTAATGACAGGGCAAAATAATTTAAATAAGAAACAGGATGAACAATCATAAAGAAAAGAACTAATACATTTGAATACATTAAAATTTAAAAGTTCTGTTCAAAGAGCACAATAAAGTAAAAAGCCAAAAACTAAGAAGTATTTCAACATATGAAGCCAATAAAGGATTTTACTCCAGAATGTATAAATTGCTACAAATCTATTAGAATATTCTAATAAGGAAAAATAAGCCAGAGACATATATAGGTACTTCGCAGAACAAGAAATACAAATAACCCAAAACACTAAAAATCTTCAAATTCATTCTTATTTACGGTAATTGGAGAAATGCAATTTAAAACCACAATAAAACATAGTTATACTCTTCAATTGGCAACTCTTAAAGTTTCACAGAAGAGTATATGCCTTCTAATTCCATTTGTAGTGCATAAAAATGAAGAAACCAGTCTTCGGACTCCCAAACTTCTACGAGGAAGCATGCTGAGAAAACAACTCAGTTGCAAACATCAGCCACTTCTTACAAAAAGGGAAGGGTGACCCAGAGGTAATGCCAAGAAGGGTGAGGAATGATTTCCAAGAAGCAACAGTGGACCCACTTGGAAAAAGAACCAGTGATGGTGATGCAGCTGCACTTCAGGAGTGCTGAGATGAGCGGCTGTTCCATGTTGCTTCCCTGCTTTTTGGATACTCATGGCAGCCCGGCCTCACCACTGATCTGGGGAGCACAGAGGATTCAACTTCTTCACCTTAAGAGAAAACATTCTCAAGATGTAGTACCCAAAGGACTTGCAGGATGACAAGATCCTGGACTCAGTGCTGAAATAAAAGGACACACTGGGGAATTTTAGGGAGTACATAACTTTTCACATAGGGAGAATGTGGTGGCAAGAGGGCAGACAGTGATGAAAGGCAGTCTCGGGCAAGCTTTGATGACTCGTCTTGGTCACTAGAGTACAATGAAAATGATGTCCCATAACATCCGAGGATGGGTTCAGAAGCTACTCTTCTGAAAAGAGGTGTATGGAGAAGGACCAAGGCACCAGATGGGTGAAGATCCAGCTCAGTCAAGTCTGCAGTAGCTCCAGTCCTGGCCAGACCTGAGTGCAACTATGTGTGAGAGAGGGACCAGCCCAGCTGGGCATGGTTAACTCAGAACTGGGGAGGACACAGCAAATTGTTGATTTTAAGCCACAGTGTTTTAGGATGTTCACAACATGGCAGTATATAACAAGAACAACATGGTTTTGTGCCCCCTGCTACCCTCATCATTCCATTCTATCTATGTTTTAAAATTTTTTGTCATGTAAATCACAGATGTTTCAGAAATTTCATTTTTTATATTTCTGCCTGTTTTCAAAAGAGGGTGCATCCTATATTTGTTTGGTTGATTGATTGATTGGATCGGCTTGGTTGGCTTGATTGATTTTGCAGTGCTGGGGATTGAATGTAGGGCTTTGCATTTGCTAGGCAAGTGCTGTACTACTGAGCAACACTGCCAGCCCATATTTCTTACTTTAATCAGTGCCTAGTACTTTAAAAGGACCCAGAAGTACAATTAAGTTGCTCTGCTTTATAAAGGAGAAAAAAAATTGAAATGCCTACAGAAAATTGAGAAAAGAGGAGAAACAAGAGCTCAGAATGCTGAAGAAGTGTCAGAAAAATTGAAAAGTAATCACAGTGGTGGCATAGCAGAAGAGATAGAAGGATTAATTTTATACAAAGTAAAACCGTTCCCGACTTGTTAAATGTTAAGTAAACTCTACATCACTCACTCTCTGATATGAGTGTTTTTTAAAACAGATAAGTAAAAATTGTGCATATTTATGGCTTATGACTTGATGTTTTGATAGCTACGATCGTATATTGTTGAACAGTGGTATACATTCTGAAAACCGTGATGTTAGGTGATTTTCCCATTGTGTGAACATCACAGGGGTACCTACACAAACCTGAGCAGTATGGCCTACAACACACACAGGCTCTGGGCTACAGCCTACTGCCCCTGGCCTATAGATCTGAACAATATAGCCTTACTGTGCTGAATACTATAGGCAACTGTCACATGGTGGTAAGTATTTGATCACTGAAATACTATTTTGTGTCCCTTGACCAACCATAAAAATAGAATGTAAGCTGCAAAAATTGAGCACCAGTATAGGCCACTTACCATGACTGGAGCTTGCAGGATTGGAAGTTGCTGTGAGTGAATCAGTGCATAAGGAGTGAGGAAATGTGAAGTCTGAGGGTATCATGTATGTGACTGTGCATTTTATAAACACTGTGCACTTAGCTTATTTACATTTATTTTAAAATATGTTCTTTCTTCAATAATGAACTAACTTGTCTTACTGTAATATTTTACTCTATAAACTTAAATGTATTAATTTCCAGATTCTTTAATAATAGCATAGCTTAAAATACATTGTATGCCTGTACAAAAAAAATTTTCTTTATATCTTTATTCTATGAGCTTTTTCTATTTAAATTTGTTTTACTTTGAAAGGGTTTTTATTCAAAAGCACACAAATTTTTAATTAAAAAAGCAAAGACAGAAGCCCACATGCCACCTCCGTATCTCGCCCACGGGAAGGTCTCCAGGGCAACAATACATGTAGCGCTGTCACTTCCTGCGATGACAGTGCCCTCTCTGAAATCTCTCCTGAAGGACCTGCCTGGGCTCTTCCTGAGCAGAGTTACTCTTCAGAAATATGTCCATGGCGGTTTTGTTAGTTTCTTTCTTTTCATCATAGAGCCACTGGTAAGCAGATAACGCACCGTGAACGTCCCTCTTGATTAAGGAAAACCTCAGTCTTAGAGTCCATATTTTTCAGACCTCTTGAGAAGCTCACTGAAGTCTGCAGAAGCTTCTGCTAACCTTTCACTGTGCATCTTCTTAAAGGTTCATCTTTTTTTTCATTCCTGCTCCTTTTCTCTCACTTCTTCTTTAGCTTGTGCATGTGTCCCAGTGCCAACAACTCCTCATTAGTCAAATCCTCAGGGACGCCTTAGGAGCTCCTCCACATCATCCTCATGTCCACAACCACAACCAGGTTAAAATTCTTTGCTATCTCAGCCACATTTGCACCCTCCTCATGGCTCACAGATCCTTTCAAGTCAGAGCATGTGACTGTATATATACAGCATCACGGTGAATCAAGCTATAAAAGCATAGGTATCACTGCACATACCATTTGTGGGTGTGTATGTGAACATCTACTAGCCTACCAATTATAAAAGATATTGCTACTAACTGTATCCATCATGATGTCTAACGCATCTCGTTAATCCCTTCTGTCTCACTGAAATTTTTTGTCCCTTGACCAACTTCACCCCAGAACCATTCCCTGTAGTGCCTGGTAACCATTTAACTGTGTTCCTATGAGTTCAACATTTTTATACGCCACATGTAAGTAAGGTTATGTGGTACTTGTCTTTCAGCACCTGGCTTATTTCACATAAGATGATGTCCTATAGGTTCACCTGTGTTGTTGTAAATTATAGCTCATTCTTTTTTATAGCACAATAGTATTCCATTGTACCATATTTCTTTGTTCATTTATTAAATGGGCACTTAGGTTAATTTCATATCTTGACTATTATGAATAGAGCTGCTATAAAGAGTGTGTATACCTCTTTGACACACTGATTTCATTTCTTTTGGATATACAGTGGGCCCTCAAGTTACAACTGGCCTGACATACGAACAGCTTGGGTTACAACCAGAATTTTAGTTTTAACTTACAAACAAAGTCTTGAGCTATGAACCAAATGCTGGCCACTTGTGCTTTCAGATGGTCTCAGATACAGATTTAACCCCCAAAGAGTTCTGAAAGGAACATTACAACATCATTTCCTGTGTGGGGTTAATTGAGAAATCCTGGGCCAGTGTCTCTCTAAGGACACAGAGATCTGCCAGTATACAGGAAAGAGACTTTGAAGGCTGTGTACAGGAAGGAGCCTCTTGAGTTATAACCAGCCCTCATGAGCAAACTTGACCAACCTGAGTCACCACCAGCCCTCACAAACAAACTGAGTTCATAAGTCAAGGGCCCACTGTATACCCAGTACTGGGACTGCAGGGTCATGGTAGTTCTATTTTTAATTTTTGGAAGAACCTCCATACTTTTTTCCATAATGACTATACCAATTTACATTCCTAGCAACAGGTACAAGGGTTCTCTTCAATCCAAATCCTCACCAGCACTTATTATCTTTCATTCTTTTGTTTATAACCATTGTTACTGGAGTAAGGTGCTGTCTCATTGTGATTTTGATTTGCAATTTCCTGGTGTCTAATGATATTGAACACTTTTTCATATGCTTGTTGGCCATTTTTGTATCTTCTTTTGAGAAATGTCTTTTTAGGTCTATTTTCCATTTTTAAAGCAGGTTGTTTTCCTTAATGTTGAGTTGTTGGAGTTCCTTATGTATGTTGGGTATTAACCCTTATTGGACGTATGGTTTGCAAATGTTCTCTCCCAGCATGAAGGCTGTTCCTGTACTGTGCTGACTCCTTCGGTGTGCAGATGATTTTCTGTGAGTGGATTCTCTAGTAAAAGGTAATCAGCACCAAGTGTGACAGAACAGAATGAGGAGATGCCAACATCTGGTTTGGATTTTAGAAAAATGTTGATTAGATCAACTAGTCAGTCTTGAAACCTGGTATTAAATAAATTCCCCAAACTAAAATTGATCCTTAATAAACATTTTTCTATAAAGTTGTTCAATAATTTTGAGTCCTTGGCTTTACTGTTATTAGTCTATTTCTAATTTATTCAAAAAGAAATCAAAGAAAAATTTAAAATCTTCAATGCCACACATATCATCAAATCTTTTTTTATTTTTTGGTACCGGGGATCAAACTCGGAACCTTGCACTTGCAAGGCAGGTGGCAGAACCACTGAGCTAAATCCCCGGCCAATAAAATCTTTTTTTTAAAGTTGTTAAGTTGTTCAGGCTGTACTCAAACCTGAGATCCTCCTGCCTCAGCCTTCCAGAGTGCAGGGATTACATGTATGTACCACCACTATTAGCTCTTGTCACTCTTCTTAACTACAGTTTAGCAATTATGTCCAAAAAAGAAAAGTAGTTAGAGTAGTGTGACATGTTTGTAGAATTATGCAACGTTCTTTCATACTAAAAAAAATTTTTCCTTTATTTAATCACTCTACAATTTGACAGGAATTGATATGAAGTACACAGCCGTTGTCCTGTAGAAAGTACAATAGTCTCTCTTACAGCTTCAATTTCCAGTTTCACTTATCCACAATCACAATATTAAATGGAAAATTCTATAAATGAGCAATTTATAAATTTTTAATTGAGGCCATTCTGAATAATATAATAAAATCTTGTTGGTCCCTTACCTGTAATCCCAGCACTCTAGGGAAGCTAAGACAGAAGGATTGCAAGTTGAAGCCCAGCCTGGGCAACTTAATAACTTAGCAAGACTCTGTCTCAAAATTTTAAAAGGGTTGGGATGTAGCTCAGTGAGAAGGCCCTGGGATCAATTCCCAGTACTGCCAAAAAAAAAAAAATCTTGCACCACCTCACTATCTACTCAGGGCATGAATTTCCCCTTCAGCCAACGTTTCTGTGCTGTATTCACTACCTACCCATTAGTCATTGCTTATATCTAGATGTCGCCCAAGAACTACATGCACTCTTGGGTGTGGCTTTTGAAAGGTGTTTGGATTATAGAATTCATAGTTGACTTGCTGTTAGGAGATGGGGTTTAGTAAGAAGAGGCAGGGCCTGGGGGTTGACCCGGAAGGGTTTATCTCCCTCCCTCCCCAGCAACTTCTCTCTGCCTCTCTCTCTCTCTCTCTCTCTCTCTCTCTCTCTCTCTCTCTCTCTCTCTCTCTCTCCAATGCCATGAAATGAGCAGCTTCTCCTCCACCATGCCCCTCGGCCATGCAGTTTCTTCCCAGGAGCCAGCCAACCAGGGACTAAAATATGAACCAAAATAAACCCATCCTCTTTTACCTTGTGGGTTCCAGGTATTGTATATCAGCAACAAGAAATTTACTAAGTCAGGTTTGGTGGCACATGCCTATAATTCCAGAACTGAGGAGGCTGAGGCAAGAGGATCTCTGTGCATTCAAGGCCAGCCTGGGTTATATAGTGAGTTTAAGCCCAGCCTGAACTACATACCAAGACCCTGTCTCAAAAATGAATGAATAAATAAATCTATAATTAGTTTCTATAAATAAAAAAAAAGAAAGTGACTAAGACAGTCACTTAGTAGCCTTCTTAGTTATCAGATCAAACATCACAGTATCTAAGTGCCCTTATTCAAGTTACTCCTAGGTCACTTAATAAAGGACTCAGAGCACAAGAGCTATCATGCCAGCAATTTAGTATGTATATTGTTATATTACTTTTTGTTATTAATATCTTACTGTACCTCATTTTTAAATCAATCACAGTTGTGTATAGCTAGAAAAATATGCTACATACAGTTCAGTACTATTCGTGGTTTCTAGTGGCACCCACTGGAGATCTTAAAATTTATTCCCTGTGGCTAAGTGGGGACCACCATATTCATTACTGCCTGAACCCCAGAGTGCTTGTTAAAATCCAGTCGTGTTTAGGAGGGAATTTAACAGATATAGACCATTATTGGACTTCTTTTGATGAGTCTGGTATATCCTTGCATATTGTCCCACTTGTGACTTCTATATGAACATGGTGGTATCCTGAATTATAGATGCCGTAGGAGACATCAAACCCTGAAGTCTCTAATAATTAGAGGTTTTAACATCTCAGGTGTCAAATAGTAGCTTAGTCTTGCAAAATTTTAAGGCAATCATTGTGGTCAATCAGCAGCTTTTTGTTAAGATCAGAGGAGTTGAAACACTAAAGTGGCAAAGACAGGAAGGCTGTAAGCCCATAATAGAGTAAAAATGTAAATGTGCATTTGGGAAAAAGAATGTAGATTCAGGCTGCTGACATAAGAAAAGGGATCTGATTCTGAATAAAGCTGGAAAGGCAGAACGAGGGCAAGTCTATTTCTTAGTATCAGAATAGATGTCTGGACATGATGACAGATTTAGAAATATAAATGAAAAGTTTTTTAAAGGAATTCTAAAAAAGAAAGCTGGCAGTAAGTCTAGGAATTTCTCTGGATGTCTGGGTCTTCCTTCCTGTTAATACACAGACCCTTACATCCTCTCCTTTACATCTCATTACTTTCTAAAGATAAACTACCTCAAACAATTTAGCTTGCAAGGGGATACCATGAATAAACATGTTTTCAGCTTTAACAAAGGTATAGAGACTGCGGGAAGTGAATCACTCACTGCTTTAAGTAATGAAGAGAATCTTATATGTATAAAATGACATGCTCTAAGAGGTGTGCTCTGTAACTCTGCAGGGGCTGGAGTTGTTTTAGGTGCTGGTATGAACCCTTATGAAAGGACATGTATCAGATATGGTAGGATGGCTCACGTATTCCCTTTCCCAGCTTCCTTCCTCTCACCCTCCTCTTCCACAGAGGAAGACATACAGGCCAAAAAATCTCTCTCTAACTCTCCCTTGCAGTGTGTGTGTGTGTGTGTGTGTGTGTGTGTGTGTGTGTGTTTGGTGTTGAAAACTAAGAATTAGCCCCTTTGTGGGGAAAGAGGAACACTGCTCCACTGCCGGTAGACTGGTGCAACCACTGTGGAAATCAGTATGGAGATACCTCAAAGAACTAGGACTGGAAGTCCCATTTGACCCAGCTATTTCCCTGCTGGTGATCTTCTCCAAAGAATTAAAAGAATCATACCACAGTGATATATGTGCACCCATGTTCATAGCAGCACAATTTGTAATAGCTAAAACTTGGAAGCAGCCCAATTGCCCATCAACTGGAGACTGGATCAAGAAAATGTGTTTTTTTTTAATAAAATGGAGTACTACTCAGCCATAAAAAATGAGAAATTAGAGACATTTATAGCTAAATGGATGCACATTGAAGCAATACTCTTAAGTGAAATAAACAGGACACATATGTGTAAATACCAAATAGTTTCTCTAGTGTGAGAAACTGAAAGTGTAAATAAGGACTAAAATGTATAATAGATAATGTGAAATAGGAAGAAAAGGGGCAAAGAGGAAGGGGAAGTGGGAGGGGTAGGGGAAAGGAAAGAAGGGAGTGGAATTAATATGAGAAAATGAAAAAATGGAAACAAAATCTTTGTAGATAGGGAGGGATGGAGGGGTTGAAGGGAGGGCAGGGGAATGGAGAAAAAATAAGAACTAAGAGTGATTATGTGAAGGTGCAAATTTCCAATGATGAATGTCATTATACTGTATACCTTAAATGTACCAATAAAATTAATTTTTTAAAAAAGAATTAGCCCCTTCCTTGATGTTTAAATTGTTGAAGAAAGCATAACAGAAGCCAGCCATGGTGGCACATGTCTGTAATACCAGCACTCTGGAGGCTAAGACAGGAAGATCTCGAGTTCAAGTCCAGGCTGGGCAATTTAATTACTTAGTGAAATCCTGTCTCAAAATTTAAAAATTAAAAAGGGCTGTGGGAATAGCTCAGTATGAAAGCCCTGAGTTCAATCCCCAGCACTGGTGGGGGGTGGGAATTACATGAGAAAGAACAGAAAATGTTCACACTGTAATACATTCAACAAGCTGACATTAAACTTTTAAAAATTACTGAATATTATAAATAAATTAAAGGGCAAAATAAAAGATAGATAATAGGAAACAGGGAGATAGTTCTTTTGCAAACCAGAAGGGGACATAAAAAAGCATTAAGATGTGTTAGGTAAATGTACCACCTCCCCACAATGAACGTAAGCATTATATACTGCAAACATATGGTAATAAAATTAAAATTTTCAAAAATTACCAAATGCCATATACTATGATGTATGAGGCTAGAATGAAAAGAAACTCATAGTTTATTCTGGAAAACACTGAGTAGTACTCAAAGTTGTGTTAGGAGCAGAATGAAAAGCAAGTTATCACAGCATTCTATGCTGGGAAGGGAGAAGAAAGCTCACAAGGACAGTGACCACCAAGCTGATTTCTAAAGAAAGGTCATCAATGGACAAGGGAGTGTTTGGCTTTTAGAAATACCATGATCAAGCTGAGTTTGCTCAGGGAGTGAAATAATTCTCAGGTTTTGCTTCTTCCTAATTTCCGTAGACCAGTCTAAGTCATCACAGTGGTCATCCGTGGATAACTGGTTTTCCGTTACTCTAACTGGTTTGCAGTTACTCTAACTGGTTTGCAGTTACTCTATTGGGAAGAAACCAGCTTCTTTCACCCAACACAGTGAGGTTCTTTGGGCTTCTTCATATACTGAGTCAATCTTTGGTATGTTTGTCGCTGACATCAGGTGCCTTTACCAATGCAAAACCCATCAGAATAAAGAAGAAATGTAGAAATGTTCTCTCACACCCTTTTCCTTTCACTGGCCCTGAAAAACTCTAAAACCAGCCCAGAGCCATTTTGAAACAACCATAACACTTCCTACATAAGAAAGTTAGAATTCCTAATGAATCAAAATGATATTTTCATACAACGGAAAGAAAAGGTAACTAAGGTGAGTACCCAACAATTTGGTGTTTTACATTATGGTGCATCAGCATGACAGAAAATTATTTGGCCCTACAAATAATGATTAAGATGATTATGTATGCCATACAAGATTGTTTTTGTATGTTATGGTTGCAGAAAAAATGTAAATGCTCATAAAAAAGTCAGAATTAACATGAAAAATTTAAATGAGTAATTGTAGCGAGTAAATAATAGATTCTTCTTTAATGCTATTGATGAATCATCTTTTAATCTTTTTAAGAGTTTGTGTTTTTTAAATAGTGCTCCAAATACGATCTGGTGCACTGAATCCAGCAAGTCCGAAGTATTCCTCACACTTCCGGTCGTACTCAGATGAATGCAGCCCCAGGCCACAAGAATGTCACGTGTCACTCTCACCAAACCCAGTGACAACAACAAAAACCTCTCATTAACCTGTGTTATTTAAAAACAGTTAATATAGAACCTTTTTTTAAAACCTATTTTTTCACTATTTATAACCACCGCTTCTATCTATTGGCATACCCTGATATTCGTGTGGGAGAATCCCATTCTTCTTCCTCTGTGGATATCCTTACCTGAGGTGAAACTATGTCTTTTCTTTTTAAATAAAAAGACACACATGATATACAAAAGAGTACCAATAGTTCATATACAGAAGAATGAAACCAGACCCCTCTCTCTCACCAATTAAAAAAATCAACTCAAAGTGGATTTAAGACTTAAATTTAAGACCTAAAACTATGGAGCTACTAGAAGAAATCAGGAGAAATGCCTCAGGATAGTCAAATGGGCAAGGATTTCTTTTTACAAGACTTCAAAAGCATATGAAAAAAAAAGAAAATATATACAGGATTATATCAAACTAAAAGTTTCAGCTTAGAAAAGAAAACAATAAAGTAAAGAGACAACTTACAGAATGAGAGAAAATACTTGAAAACTCTCATTCTGCAAAGAGGTTAAAATCCAGAATATATAAGGAACTCAAACAACTCAACAGCAAGAACAAACAACCTGATTAAAAAGTAGGCAATAGATCTAAAGAGACAATTCTCAAAAGAGAGATACAATGGACAACAGGTACATGCAAAAACACTCAATATCACTAATCATCAGAGAAATGCAAATCAATTGCACTGAAATATCACAGTACTCCAGAATAATGGCTACTAACAAAAAGACAAAAGATTAACAAGCAGTATCAAGGATTTGGAGCAAAAAGAACCCTTATATACTGTTGGTGAAATGTGTAGTCATTATGGAAAATAGTACAGAGGTTCCCAAAAAACTTAAAAATGGAACTACCATAAGATGTAGCTATCCCACTACTGGAAATAGATCCAAAGGAAATGAAATCAGTATGTCAAAGAGATATCAATATTCCCATGTTTATTGCAGCACTGTTCACAATAGTCAAGATATAAAATCAACCTAAGTGCCCATCAACTGGCGAATGGATAAAGAAAATGTGGAACATAAACACAATGGAATACTAGTCAGTCTTTCTTTTTCTAAAAAAAAAAAAAAAAAGTAAATCTTGTCATTTGCAATGGCATGAATGAAAATTGGGTCATTATGTTAAGAGAAATAAGCCAGGCATATAAAGACAATTAGCATGTGATCCCACTCAGGGGAAATCTAAAAAAGTTGATGTCATGAAAGTTGAGAATAGAATGGTGGTTACCAGAGGCTGGGGAGAGTAGAGGCAGGTAGTAATGGGAAGAAGTTGATCAGTATTAAGTTTAGATAGGAGGAAGAAATTCTGGTGGTCTATTACATAGTGAGATGAATATGTACATTTTTTTCATTGTAATGTACTGTATATTCCGAAAAGGAGTTTTATGTTTTCACCATAAACAAATGATAAGTGTTTGAGGAGCCAGATATGTTTAACCTGACTTAAGCATTAAGCAGTGTATACATGTATTAAGATATGACATGGTACCACATAAATATGCATAACTTTTATGTTTTTATGTATCAGTTAAAATAATATTAAATTTTAAAACTTAAGACATCTTCCTCCTCTCTCACAGGCAAACATCAGTATATGTTTAGTATATCCTTTGAAAGTATTCTTTGTATGAATTTCAAACATGTTCACATTTACACACATATATGTGTGTATGTATCACTTTGG
Source organism: Heterocephalus glaber (assembly GCF_053883595.1). NCBI lineage: Eukaryota > Metazoa > Chordata > Mammalia > Rodentia > Bathyergidae > Heterocephalus > Heterocephalus glaber. Next base: position 11,993,909 of record NW_028258403.1, read on the forward strand.
GGGGGAAGGATTACTAGGGATTGAATCCAATGAGCACTGAGCTACATCCCCAGCACTTTTTACTATTATATTTTGAGACAAGGTTTCACTAAGTTGCCCAGGCTGAAATCAAAATTGCAATCCTGCTGCTTTAACCTCCAGTGTAACTAGGATTTCAAGTATCTGCCATCACACTCAGCTCATATATGACATTTTTAACCCAAATTGGGCCATACCATACACATTATGCTACAAGCAACTCTTTTACTTTAGCAAAATAACTTGAAGATTTTTCAAATCAGGACAAATAAGACTTCTTTTTTGTTCACAGCTGTACAATTTTCCATTGTATGGATGAATACTACTTTTTTCACCAGTCCCATACAGGATATTCATATTCCTATGTTACTACAAACATGCTATCATAAATATTCATAGCCTCATATTTATATATATATGAGGCTATATATATTTATACATATATATGTATTTATACATATATATGTATTTATACATATATATGAGGCTATGAATATTTATGATACATAAGTAACCACAATACATAAATAATTTTATATTCTCCCTTTTCCACATATACATTTTCAGAAGTTTTAGGAATTTATCTTCAATTTTGCTATGATAAGCAAATCAAAATAAATATCACCCTTAATAATTCAGACGTGGTCTCGGGGAAGACTTCAAATCACCCTGCTGCAGACAGGCAGGTCTACCCACGCCCTACCGAGGTCCCCAGTCGTGCAGAATACGCTGAATCAGCCTGCTGCACACAGGAAGGTCTGTGCACTCCCTACCGAGGTCCTGAGTTGCACTGAAGACACCAAATCACCCCGCTGCAGACAGGCAGCCACCTGGTTCCACACTACAAAGACGCAGAGGACACCAGACCACCAGACCACAGTACTGAGTCCCACTGTTCCCAGCCCAGAGGTAGGGGCTTCTGAGCCATTGTCCCACTGCTCCTGGTCCAGAGGAAGGGGCTTCCAGGCCACCATCCCTCCCATGGATCCTGGCCCAGAGGGAGGGGCTTCTGAGCCACCATCCCACTGCTCCTGGTCCACAGGAAGGGGCTTCCCAGCCACCATCCCTCCAGCTGCTCCCAGCCCACAGGAAAGGGCTTTTGGGTCACCATCCCTACCGCTGCTCTCGGCCCCTGTCCCACCTCTCCCAGCTCAGAGGAGGTAATCCGTGCAGGCTCTAACAGCCCCCCGCCCCAGTTGAAATGAGAAAACACAAAAATAAGTCTCAAAACCAGACTTCCAGATCACCTACAGCAACCCCCAAAGGGAAATGAGATGGAACATTCTGATACTCAACCACCTGGACCCACTGAACTAGCAACAAAAGGGGATCTGGAAAAAATGAAATCAGAAATAATTTCTCAGATAACAGGAGAAATTGTGCCCCTAGTGCAAGACATGATTAATAAATCTAGAGAGGAGCTGAGGAACATGATGGAATCCCAACATAAGAAACAAATGGAATCCATAAAACAGATGCAAATAGATTTCCAGGACATGAAAAACTCCACTGAAAGTCTACACAGCAGAATGAGCCAATGTGAGGACAGAATTTCAGATATAGAAGATAAGATTGCAATTAGTGACCAGGAAAAGAAAAATTGCTTCAAAATTATAAGGGAACATGAGAAATCAATCCAGCAGCTGCTAGATGATGCAAAGAAGAATAACATAAGACTGATTCGGCTTAATGAAGAAACAGGAGAGAGTGGAGATGACATGAAAAATCTCTTCACAGAAATAATGGCAGAAAACTTCCCAAGCAGGGGAAAAGAGCTTGACATACAGATAAGTGAGGCATATAGGACTCCAAATAGCCTTGAGCAAAAAAAATCTACACATAGGCATATAATTGTTCAGATTCCAGAAACACAACAGAAGAACAAAGTTCTCCAAGCAGTCAGAGAAAAGAAACAAATCACATACAAAGGAAAGCCCATCAGAATCACAGCAGACTTCTCAACACAAACCATCAAGGCAAGAAGAGCTTGGAGTGACATATTCCAAGCCCTAAAAGAAAACAGCCTCCAACCCAGATTGATGTACCCTGCAAAACTATCTTTCAAAATGGATGGAGAAATAAGATACTTTCATGACAAAGAGCACCTTAGGAACTTCGTGAATACCAAACCAGCACTCCAAAGAATTTTACACAATATCCTAGGAACAGACACTGAGGATCACAACCCCAGGAAGCAAAGCAGAATGAACCCATCTGGCATGACAAGAAATTAAATGGAAAGGGGGAGAATCCAACAAAAAGAAAAAGTCATGGCAATGACAAGTCAATACATTTCAGTTATAACCATCAATGTTAATGGTCTCAATTCACCAATCAAAAGAAATAGACTGACAGAATGGGTCAAGAAGCAAAATCCAACAATATGCTGCATACAAGAAACACACTTAATTCAAAAGGAAACTCATAGACTGAAAGTTAAAGGGTGGAAAACAATACTGCATGCAACAGGAACACAAAAAAAAGCAGGAGTAGCTATCCTCTTTGCAGATCAAGTAGATTTCAAACCAACACTGATTAAGAGAGATGAAAAAGGACACTACATCCTTGTGAAGGGAACAATCCAAGAGGAAGAGATGACAATCATAAATATCTATGCACCAAACACTAGTGCACCCAACTATATAAAACAAATACTAACGGACATGAAAAGTCATATGTGCACTAATACAATTGTAGTGGGGGACCTTAACACCCCACTGTCACAAATAGATAGATCAACTACACTAAAAATAAGTAATGAAATACTAGAACTCAATCAAACTCTTGAACAAATGAACTTAACAGAGGTTTACAGAGTCTTCTACCCCAAAAAATCAGAATACACATTCTTCTCAGCTGCACATGGGTCATTCTCCAAAATAGACCACATACTCACACATAGAACATGTTTAAGTAACTACAAAGGAATTCAAGTTATCCCCTGTATATTATCAGGCCATAGTGTGATGAAATTGGAGATCCATAGCAAAAGAAACTCAAAAAATTTCATAAACACGTGGAAATTGAACAACACACTTCTGAATAACCAATGGGTCACAGAGGAAATTAAAGAAGAAATCAGACAGTTCCTTCAATTAAATGACAATGACAATACAACATATCGGAATCTATGGGACACAATGAAAGCAGTCTTATGAGGGAAATTCATAGCAGTGAATAGGCATATTAGGAAAACAGAATGAGCTCAATTAAACAACCTGATGCTGAACCTCAAGCTTCTAGGAAAAGAAGAGCAGGACAACCCCAGAGCTCATACAAGGGAGGAAATTATAAAGATCAGAGGAGAAATCAATGCAATGGAGACTAAGAGAACGATACAAAAACATCAATGAAGCCAAGAGTTGGTTCTTTGAAAGAATCAACAAAATTGACAAACCTTTAGCCAACCTTGTCAGAAAAAGGAAAGAAAAGGCCCAAATCCATGCAATTAGGAATGAAAAGGGTGAAATGACAACAGACCCAGCAGAAATCCAGAGGATCATCAATACCTACTTCCAGAACCTATACGCCCATAAGATGGACAACACAGAAGAAATGGACAGATTCCTAGATACATATGAATTACCAAAGTTGAACGAAGAAGACCTAAAAATTCTGAACAACCCAATATCAACCAATGAAATTGAAAATGTAATTAAAACCATATCAACTAAGAAAAGCCCGGGCCCTGATGGCTTCACTGCTGAATTCTACAAGACATTTAGAGAGGAACTGCTGCCACTACTGTTTAAACTCTTCAATGAAATTGAAAGGGAAGCAATACTCCCAAATTCATTCCAGGAAGCAAGCATCACCTTGATCCCCAAAGCAGAGAAAGACCCAACTGAAAAAGAGAACTATAGGCCAATCTCATTAATGAACACAGATGCAAAAATGCTTAATAAGATACTGGCAAACAGAATGCAGAAGATCATCAAGAACATCATACACCCTGATCAAGTGGGATTCATCCCAGGGATGCAGGGATGGTTCAATATACGAAAATCAATTAATGTAATACACTATATCAATAGAGCCAAGGACAAAAACCATATGATTATCTCCATAGATGCAGAAAAAGCATTTGACAAAATCCAACATGCATTTATGATAGAAACCCTACAAAAAATTGGAATAGATGATCTCTACCTCAAACTGATAAAAGCCATCTATGAAAAACCAACAGCCAATATCATATGAAATGGTCAAAAACTGAAATCCTTCACAGTCAAATCAGGAACAAGACAAGGATGTCCACTATCACCACTCTTGTTCAATATAGTTCTGGAAACATTAGCCACAGCAATTAGACAAGAGAAAGAAATAAAAGGAATAAAGATAGGTAGTGAAGAAGTCAAATTGTCATTATTTGCACATGACATGATACTCTATATAGAAGACCCCAAGAACTCCACCAAAAGTCTTCTAGACTTAATAACCAAATTCAGTCAAGTAGCTGGTTACAAGGTCAACACACAAAAATCAATAGCTTTCCTCTACACCAATGACAGACTCACTAAGAGAGAAATAGGGCAAATAATTCCTTTCACAATAGCATCCAAAAAACTGAAATACCTAGGAATCATCCTAAAGAAAGAAATCAAAGACCTCTTCTCTGAAAACTATGGCACTCTGAAAAGAGAGATTGAAGATGATATCAGAAAATGGACAGACATCCCCTGCTCCCGGGTAGGAAGGATTAATAGAGTGAAAATGGCTGTACTTCCAAAACTGCTATATAGATTTAATGCAATTCCAATTGAGATCCCAGTAGCATACTTCATAGACCTCGAGAAAACAATCCAAAAATTCATTTGGAACAAGAAGAGACCCAGAATAGCAAAAGCAATTCTAGGTAACAGAGACATGGCAGGGGGTATCACAATCCCCAACCTGAAACTCTACTACAAAGCTACTGTGATAAAAACAGCATGGTACTGGCAAAGAAACAGACTTGAGGACCAGGGGAACAGATTAGAAGATGCAGAAACAACGCCAGACACACTCAGCCACCTCATCTTTGACAAAGGAACCAAACACCCTCACTGGAGGAAACATAGCCTCTTTAATAAGTGGTGCTGGAAAAATTGGGCTTCAACTTGCCAAAGATTAAAACTAGACCTGTATCTCTCAGCATGCACTAAACTAAAATCAAAATGGATTAAAGATCTAAATATTAAAATAGAAATTCGGAACCAGTTGGAACAGAGTTTAGGTAGAACTCTTGAAGACATTGGTGTAGGAAAAGATTTTATGAACAAAACCTCAGTTGCCCATGAACTAGCACAAACAATCAACAAGTGGGATCTCTTCTTATTAAAAGGCTTCTGCACAGCAAGAGAAACCACCAGCAGTGTGAAGAGACAACCCACAATGTGGGAAAAAATCTTCACCTGTTCTTCCTCAGACAAAGGTCTACTATCTCGAATCTATAAAGAACTTAAAAAGATCAGACCTCCCAAATTTAAAGACCCAATCTGAAAATGGGCATCTGAAATGAACACAGACATTTCTCAGACAAAGAAATAGAAATAGCAAATAAATACATGAAAAAATGTTCAACATCACTGGTCATTCGAGAGATGCAAATGAAAACAACGCTGAGATTCCACTTCACTCCAGAAAGAATGGCTGCTATCATGAAATCAACCAATAACAAATGCTGGCAGGGCTGTGGGGAAAGAGGAACCCTGCTCCACTGCTGGTGGGAGTGTAGACTGGTGCAAGCACTGTGGAAATCAGTATGGAGATACCTCAAAGAACTAGGACTGGAAGTCCCATTTGACCCAGCTATTCCACTGCTGGGGATCTTCCCCAAAGAATTAAAAGAATCATACCACAGTGATATATGTGCACCCATGTTCATAGCAGCGCAGTTTGTAATAGCTAAAACTTGGAAACAGCCCAAATGCCCATCAACTGGAGACTGGATGAAGAAAATGTGGTTTTTTAATAAAATGGAGTACTACTCAGCCATAAAAAATGCGAAATTAGAGACATTTATAGCTAAATGGATGCACAGTGAGGCAATACTCTTAAGTGAAATAAATAGGACACACATGTGTAAATATCGAATAGTTTCTCTGGTGTGAGAAACTGAAAGTGTAAATAAGGACTAAATGTATAATAGGTAATGTGAAATAGGAAGAAAAGGGGCAAAGGGGAAGGAAGTGGGAGGGCTAGGGGAAAGGATAGAAGGGAATGGGATTAATATGAGAAAATGGAAAAATAGGAACAAAATCTTTGTAAATAGGGAGGACTGGAGGGGTTGAAGGGAGGGCTGGGCAAGGGTGAAAAATAAGAACCAAGAGAGACTATGTAAAGGTGCAAATTTCCAATGATGAATGTCATTATATTGTATACCTAAAATGTACCAATGATTAGAATGAATAATTGATAATGTAAAATAGGGAGAAAAGGTCCAAAGGGGTAGGGGTAGTGGGAGGGGCAGGGGAAAGGAAAGAAGGGAAAGGAAAAATGATGAGAAATGGAAAAAATGGAAATAAAGTCTTTGTAAATAGGGAAGGGTGGAGGGCATGAAGTGAGGGCTAGGAATGGGGAAAAAATAAGAACCAAGATGCATTATGTAAAGGTACAATTCCCAGTGAGAAATGTAATTGTGTTGTATACCTACAATGTACCAATAAAGGAATTTAATACAAAAAAAATAAATAATTCAGATGTCATCAGGAAAAGCCTTTTTGATTAATTGTGATTCCAGCCTTTCTGGGTACATATATTAGAGCTATTTAGATAATGCTTCTGGCAGGTTACAGAATTCTGCAGAGCACATGAAGTTTAAAAATTGATATACACATGTCTTGTCCTTAGCAAAGTTTTTATTGGTTACAACCCAGTCCCATATTTAGAACTGTCAAGAAAAGCAGCTGAGATCTATCCCTCTTATAGCAAATATGCAAGGAAGTCTAAGTTCCTAGAAATTTAATTGCTGATTCAAAGAACACCTGCATTAATTTAAACATGTCAAAATATTTTCTAAAGTTGTTCATGGTACCTGTCTTCACCACGTTTTTCATAATTTGTCCATTATCAACAAATTTTATCTTATAGTCAAAGTGTGACATAGGGTCTAGTATTTGTTTCCTTCACATTATGAGGGATGAGTCAAGAATTGTTCACTACAATGCTTTCAGCCAAAAAAAGTCTTTGGGAAAGGTGCAGTTCCATCAGTATCTTTTTCACCAACATTCTCTAAGAACTGGCTATCCAGTTCTAATTACAGCAGTGGACAAATGGAAGACTTGGGAATTTAAAATAAGGGTGGCAGGGCCGGGGATTTAGCTCAGTGGTTCCTACTCCTGCCTCATAAGCACAAGGTCTGGAGTTCAATCCCTGGTACCAAATAAATAAATAAATAAAATAAGGGTGGCCTTGTTGTGCTGTGTACTTAGTGCAGTCTTCTAATGACCAACTACCTTGGCCCTCAGGATCTGATTGGCTGCATGTGTATCTAGGCTGCTATGCCAGCTAATGAAAATGAAATGCATTGCCAAGATCCTTCATCAGCTTATCCCCTTTTAAGCCCTGGAAAGAGAGTTTTCTGGAAATCAAGAGCAAAGCTTCTTCTGAACTACAGATCTGAAATTAGGTGGTGCTTTGGAGATGATTGCTGCTGCCAATAGAGCTTATCGCCAACCAAAGCAGCTTTCAGTGAAAAAAGTCTCACTCACTCCCTTTAAGTGTACAGTGTCACTGCACTGGCTCAAAGACAGGCCAGGTGTTTGCTGCTGCACTGTATCCAGCCCTTACACACAGCCCAGTGTATGAACTTATACTGGAGTAGCCATTCGTTAAGACAGCAAAGATGTGTGAGGACCCACTCTGCCAGACTGTTCCATTTCCTGAGACAGTGATGTGGACAAACCAGACAAAAATTACTGTTCTCCTGAAGCTCAGGTCCTAATAAAGGAGAGTAGGACAATAAGTAAAATATAATATATAAGACAGTAAGAAGTACTATAAAAATGAATTATAATTTTAAAATGAAAATGAAAAAATCTAAACAAAATGGGTGGATTATATATCAATGTCAACATCCTAGTAGTGGTGTTATTCTTTAGTTTTGTAAAATGCACCCATTGGGGAAAATGATAAAGGTACACAGGATCTTTCTGTATTATTTCTTACCACTGCACATGAATCTATAATTATCTCAATAAAAATTCCATACATATAAAGAGAAGGTAGAATTTTAAATAGATCTATCAGGTAAGGTCTTACTGAAAAGGTTAGAGAGTAAAGACCCAAAGTCGGTGAGAGAGTGAAAACATGGTGATATGTGGTAACAGTACTCGGGAGAGAGGGAACAGAAGAGGCAGACAAAACAAGCCACAGGGTCTAGGAAATCACTGTTAACAAGGTGAGTAGTCAGTGAAGAGTGGATGGGAAGAGCAGAATGAGGTGATATACTCTGCAGACCTTGGTGTTTGCTCTGAGAAGGAAAGCAAAAGAATGTTCTAGGCAGAACAGCACAATCTAACTTACATTTTGATAGTGTCATTATGATTGCTGTGTTTATATTGACAGGAAAAACTAGCAAATGAATTACAGAATCAGAACATGGATGCCACACAGGTGTGTCAAACCTGGGGCTGCATTTCCTCCACTCCCCGACCCACCTTTTTTTTTGTTTTTTCGGTTTTTTGAGACAGGGTCTCACTATGTAGTTAAGGCTGGCCTTGAATTCACAATGTATCTCAGGCTGGCCTCGAACTCAGGGTGATCCTCCTGCCTCAGCCTCAGGTGCTGGGATTACAGGTGTGTACCACCACACTGCCCCCTGCCCTTTTCTTCTTTCTCCTTGGAGTGAAGAGGAACTGTCTTAGGCTGCACAAAAAAAATCATACAGTTAATGTATATAAGAAATAAAACTTTTAATATATTTTATTATAACTTTTTTAAAAAGGCAAAAATGACAGGCTTCAGGATGGACACAAAGTGACAAGATAAGATGTCTCTGTTCCTGCCATGAACTTGAACCAGATTCTGAACGAAACTCACTGATTTGGTGAGTTTTCCTTAATTCATAAGAAATATTTTGATAGACTGTTTCTCAGTGCAGAAAACTATAAGATGAAGCAAAATACATGAACAGTGTGCATAAACTCCTCCCCCAAAGCTTTGCTTAAATTTTTGAAACCATCAATTTTCAAATTCCATAGACGGAAAGTCATGCCAAGAAATTATAATGAGTTACAGTAGTTACATTCCCATCACAGTGCCGAAGGATTCCTTTTCCCCTGCAGCACCTCTAACATTTGTTATTATTTGATTTCTTGATGATTGCCATTCTCTCCAGTGTAAGATGAAATTTGAATGTTATTTTAACTTGCATTTCTATAATGGTCAAAGATGTTGAACATTTTTTCATATGTTTATCGGCCATTTGTACTTCGTCTGAGAAATGACTATTGATTTCACTTGCCCATAGTACAATCATTATGGAATGTAGTATGAAGATTTCTCAAAGATCTAAAAATAGAAATTTCATTTGACTGATCTCTTCCCTTTATAGGCATCTTCCCAAAAGAGCTAAAGACATCCTTTACAGTGATATATGCATATCAATGTTTCTAGCAGCACAATTCATGATAGCTAAATCCTGGAAGCAGCCTACATATCCATCAACTGATAACTGGATAAAGAAAATATGGAATACTACTTGGCTATAAAGAAAGATAAATTGGAGACATTTGTAGAAAAATGGATACAGGGCTGGGGATTTAGTTCTGTGGTTCCACCGCCCGCCTTGCAAGATAAGGACCCAAATTCGATCCCCAGTACCAAAAAAAAAAAAAAAAAGAAAAATGGATACACCTGGAAAACATAATGTTAAGTGAAATCAAGCTTAAATACCATATAGTTTCTTTCAGTTGAGTAATGCAAAGTACAAATAAAGAAAAAATTTTTAAAAGACTGATAAAAGGAATCAGGAAGATGAATCTTTTGCAAATGGGAAGAGCTCCAAGAGATGGGTGAAGGGCCATAAAAAATTTAAGATATGTCATGTACAAGTATCAAATACCTACAATGAGTGTAAATATTATATGTCACAAATAAAATTAAAATAATAATGATAATAATAATGAAAATGAGGAAGAGGATCAAGAGATGGGGAGGAGGGAAGTGGGTGGGAAGGAGAAAAGAGAAGAAGAATTAAGATATACTAAGTACATGTATCTACTCCCTAAGCTGAATGTAAAATTCAACATGTAGGAATAAAATAAAATTGTTTAAAAATAAGAGGTTATAATCTGTATAATGTCCCTTTAAAAACTAATGTTTCAGATGCACTGGCCCCAGCCCAGGGCTGGCACACGTGTATCCCTGAATCTCCTGGATGCCTCAAGCAGGAGGCAGAAGTCACATTGCACTGGAAGCCAGTCTAAGGACTGTGTCCATGGAACCCAGCACCCTGGCTTTTTTTTTTTTGGTTATATAACCACAGAGATTTTGTTATATAACCACAAATCTATTTCAGAGGGTTAAAGGTGGCAAATTAATTACCACGGTTGTCATTTTCTAGGCTGTTTGATGCTATTGTTATTGTTGATTGTATTACTTTAGCCAAAGTGACATAATTGTGCTAATCAGTTGTTCTTCCTGGTATACCAAGACTGAGATTGCCTAAGGATCTTAAAACATACTATAAGCCAGTGCAAAGAACCAGGCACCAGGCCAAATAGGCAGAAACTTCTCATCCCCAATATATTGAAGAGGTAAGATTCTGCAAAAGACTCAAAACCCAAAATCCAGCTACACCTGGAAGACACCACTGAGAAGAAGTCATTTCCTAAGGGCTCTGAATTTTGGCAATAAAGCTACTCACCATAAGCCATCTATAAGCATCAACCCAGAAATTAAACTTTAAAAAAATAGAAAATGAGAAGACATTTAAACAAGATGCAACACCTCCCCCCCCCCAGACTTTCAGCTCACCAAAGCCAAACCCAGGAGTCAATGAGGTGGAACAGTCTGAAAGCCACCTACCTAGACTCTCTGAAATGGTAACAGTGGAAGCAACAAAGAAGTGAACGAGGCTCTAGAAAAATTCAGAGCAGAAATAATTTCTCAGATAACTACAGAGATGGTGAACAGAATGAAAGACATGCATAGTGACTCTAAAGCAGATACAGATAAAAAAATAAAGGAACTCAGGAAAATAATGGAAACCATGAATGCCCAGCATAGGAAAGAAATGGAAACCATGAAACAGATTCAAACAGATATCCAGGAGATTAAAAATTCCATTGAAAGTATATTCAGCAGAATGAGCCAATGTGAGGACAGAATATCAGATATAGAAGAAAGGATTGCAGTTAGTGATCATGAAAAGAAAGATTTCTTAAAATAGCAAGGGACCATGAGAAATCAATCCAGGAGCTGCTAGATGATACATAAAAGAATAACATAAGATTGATTGGAGTCAGTGAAAAAGCAAGACATAGCACAAATGACATAAATAAACCTGTTCACAGAAGTAATGGCAGAAAACTTCCCAAACAGGGAAAAAGAATTTGACATACAGATAAGTGAGGCAAATAGCCTTTCTTTCTTTCTTTCTTTCTTTCTTTCTTTCTTTCTTTCTTTTTCTTTCTTTCTTTCTTTCTTTCCTTTCTTTCTTTCTTTCCTTAATTCAGTATGTAGCCCAGGGTGCCCTTGAACTCACAATGATCCTACTGCCTCAGCCTCCTGAGTGCTGGGATTACAGGCATGTGCCACCACACTCAGTATCCCAGAAGTATTTCTAAAATAAAATTATTTTGCTTTTTATGTTATAAAATATCTCTTGAATTTGAAATTTGAAGAATCATATGTGGTCTTTAAGAATTTGATGATACAGTAAGAAATAAAAAGATTATGTCACTTAGAAACTGATAATTTAAATTTTAAAAAGAAACCAGTAACTGATAACTTAGAAGATTGCATGAGGTTGACTTTCATCAGCTATTGTTCTTTGATGTCAGTGATATTTTTAAACTATTGAAAATAAGGAATGTAAATGGTAGCTTATACAAGACTCTAGCAACAAGAAATTCCTATCAACCAGTATCCTTATAAATCAAAATACCATGATAATTCATAACATAATGCTTGCATGAAAAACACAAGATTCTAAAAGACATTTTGAATCAGCTAGTAAAAACTGTGTCCAATGCAGCATTTTTAAGATGATATTAATTTTGAAAACTGTAGGTTTTAAAAATTGTGTTGGCGTTTTTAGTGATAAGCTATTAACCAAAAGATGTCATTACTTAGAATTACCTATCCCCCCTCCATTTACATTGGTTCACTGTATAAAATTTCAAGCACAGACTTCCTAAACTCAAGCTATAAAACATGGCCAGTAATTATTTGTAATAAAAAGTTTTCTTAAAACAGTTCATTCTCCAGGCAATCATAGGATTTCTACAATGAACTTTGGAAAAGATCTAACCTAACTCAGTAACACCCCATTGTACATGTGAGAAAACTGACAACGAAAAGGCTAATACTGTACCCGCAACTGATACAAGATCCCACTTCTGACTTCTGGAGCAGCACATTTGTACATGTACCTTTTAAGAAATTATATTCCAGAAGAGATAATAGTATTTCACTGTGTCCTGTTATTTGGTCTACCAACATTCTGTTTTCTTAGTATATTATCATTATCTGATATTTTTTTAAAAACTAAATTCCATTCTAGGATCTTGATCCTTGATTCAATGGATGCACAAAGGCCAACTGATGTGTTCTCCAAATTTCAACAGACACACACCTATATCAAATCAGTATAATTCACATATCTTCACTTCAAATATTTATCATTTCTTCCCATATTGTAGGTTGTCTGTTAGCTCTGTTGGTGGTTTCTCTTGCAGTGCAGAAGCTTTTTAATAAGATAATATCCCAGTTGTTGATTCTTTGTGCTAGCTCCTGTGCTACTGAGGTTTTGTCCACAAAGTCTTTTCCCATGCCAGTGTCTTCAAGAGTTCTACCTAACTTATCTTCCAGTAAGTTTAGTGTTTCTATTTTAATATTTAGATGTAAAGGAAAGGAAAAAATATGAGAAAAGGAAAAAATGGAAATAAAGTCTCTATAAATAGAGAGGGGTAGAGGGATTGAAGGGAGGGCAGGGGAATGAGGAAAAAATAAGAACCAAGATACATCATGTAAAGGTACAAGATCCCAATGATGAATATAACTCTATTGTATAATTAAAATGTACCAATAAACTTAATGGAAAAAAATATTTATCATTTCTTTGTGGTAAGAACATTTAAAATCCTTTCTAAGCCCCCTTGACTTTAAGTATAGAGTTCCTCAAGTTTCAGTTCTAAATGTTTGCTACTCTTCACTCTGCTTCAATACCAATGGCCTTCTTCCTGCTCCTCATATTCACCAGCCCTTCCATCCAACCAAAGTCCTCCACATATAGCATTCTGGGAAAGTTCCTTTCTCTTTCTACTGGACTAGACACACACATTTCTTTGACATCTTACTGTATTCAGCCCTTCAGCATGCCCTCACCTAATTATCTGACTAAGTGAAGTCCTTCTATTATGTGTTCATTCCCCTATTAGACCACATTATTCTCAAGAATAATAAACACTGTAGTAATTTACATTTTAATTTTCTTTAAATTTATTATCTATTGGGCTGGGGATTTAGTTCAATGGCACCATGCCTGCCTTGCAAGTGCAAGATCCTGAGTTTGATCCCCAGGACCAAAAAAACAAACAAACAAAAAAAGAGAGAGAAATTTACTATCTATTGCTTATATTAGACTGGGACTTGTTGAAGTATATAATAAAAGGGCCAAGTAAATATTCATTGAATGAATGAATGAATATCCTTCCAAAATGGTTTTCAGCAAATTTTACTAATGGCTAAAAAAGTATTTCTTGAAAGAATTAAGGACTGTCTTTAGGCCCCACACTGTGTCACCTACAAAACAGGGGCCTACCCTGCTCATTACATGGGGTCTTTAAATATTTAGAAAATAAATACAATATTTGAAATTAAAGCTCAAATATCTGCATCAGTTTTGGTAAGCTAAATAAACTACTGACTCAAATAAACACATATACTGTATGGCTTGAATACAGCAGAACTTTACTTCTTGTTTATACAGTATCCAAGAACAGGTGTGTGGGGCAGCTGGAAGCTTTTGCCCCATGCATTGTTTCAGGAGCCCACATGCTTTCCATTCCACAGCTTCCCAATGATCTTGTTCTCACCTGCATTCAACCCACAAAAGAGAGTGTGAAGGAAGAATTTCGATTCTCTCAAAAGCTCCAGTGCAGAAGGGCACACCTCGCTTCGACTCATCATGTAGCTATTATCCTGTCACTATGGAAAAAGGAGAGAATGGATCTTGCAGCCAGCCAGCAGTCTCTCCTGCTACCATCCAAAGACGTGACCTCTTCTTGTTTCAGCTTCACTGTGTTTTTTGAACATGTGACAATTGTGAGCAATAACAACATTCTGGTCTGAAATTAGGTCAGGCTGAACGGCAACAAAAACATCTGCTATCTTTCCTAGTAATAAGAAGCAATGGTACCCCAATTTCCTTCCACAATAACTCAGTTGGGGTTGAGGATTGGGGAGATGTTGATCAAAGGATACAAAATTTTAGTTAGAAGGAAATCTATTGTGTATATTGTATATATTGGTGACTATAGATAATAACAATATTTTGTGTATTTGAAATTGCTGAGAATAGTTTTGTTTTGTTGGTACGAGGAAATGGACCCAGGACTTTCCCACTGAGTTACATATCCAGCCCCTCTTTTATTTTTTATTTTGAGTAGGATCTCACTAAATTTCTAAATTGCCCAGGCTGGGCTCAAACTTGCAATCCTCCTGGTCAGTCTCCCAGAGTGCTAGGATTACAGGCATGTAACACCATGCCCAGCCTGAGAGATTTTAAAACGTTCCCATCATAATAAAAGGAAGTATGAGAGGTAACACAGAAGTTAAATAGCCTGAGTTAGCCACCCCCAATGGATACATATATTAAAATTTCATATCATACACCATAAATAAGTGCAATTTCAATTTGCCAATTTAAAATAAATAGGCCTAAGGAAGTTTATTGACCCATTTTACCATGTGAAGGCATATCACCTTCAAGCCAGGAAAGAGGCCCTCACCAGACTGACTAGATCTGCTGATGTCTTGATCTCAGACTTTCCAGTCTCTGGAACTATGAGGATAACTTTCTGTTGTTTAACTGGATATGGTGATGCATGCCTGTAATCCCAGCCCTCTGGAGGCTGAGGCAGGAGAAACCCTGAGAGTTCAAGGGCAGCCTGGGGTACATAATGAGTTCAAGGCCAGAGAGAACCTGTCTCAAAAGAACAAAAACAAAAAATTGTTTTTTATAAATTTTTAATAATTGTTTGTGAGTATGGGGGTGTGACTCAGTGATAGGGCACTTGCTTAACATTCCTGAGGCCCTAGATTTAATCCCCAGAAACACACACACACACACACACACACATGTTTGTGGAAGTTAAAACATTTGCCATTCTCTGTTCTGCTTAGACTGAGAAGAAAAAAAACCAACAAACAGAAACATCCCAATCAAAATACCAATAGGATACTTCACAGAACTAGAGAAAACAATCCTAAAATTCATATGGAACCAGAAGAGACCTAGAATAGCAAAAGTAATTCTGGCCAGCAAGGGCACCAAGGGCAAAGCAGGGGCCATCACAATCCCCAATTTGAAGTTATACTACAAAGCTACCATGATAAAAACAGCATGGTACTGGCACACAAAAAAATAGACCCAAAGATCAATGGAACAGAATAGAAGATGCAGAAAAAACTCCAAGCACACTCAATTACCTTATCTTTACAAGGGGGGCAAACACCTTCCCTGAAAGAAAGATAACTTCTTTAATAAATGGTGCTGGGAAAACTGGCTTTCCACATGCCAAAGGAAGACTGAACCTAACCCATATCTCTCACCATGCATTAAACTAAAATCAAAATGGATCAAAGATCTAAATATTAAAACAGAAACACTAAATCTGCTGAAAAATAGAACAGGTAGAACTCTTGAAGACATAGATATAGGCAAAGATTTTATGAACAAAATCCCAACTGCACAGGAAATATCACAAAGAACAACTGGGATCTAATCAAATTAAAAATCTCTTGCACAGTGAAAGAAACCATCAACAGAGTGAAGAGACTGGGGCCAGGGATTTAGCTCAGTGGTTCCACCACCTGCCTTGCAAGTGCAAGGACCTGAGTTTGATCCCTGGTACCAAAAAAACAAAAACAAAGAAACAGAGTGAAAAGACAACCCATAGGACTGGAAAAATTTTTTGCCAGCTAATCCTTAAAGGACTAATTCAGTGATACTTCAGTTTATGAACTTAATTCATTTCATGATTCTGGGGAAGATGATTGCATTAGTGTTCATGCAGGGAAAATGGCCATGATCTTGTTCATCACCTGATGCAGAGCTCATGAAGAGAAGCAAAATTCTGCCAAACCCTTCTGTTTGGAAACCGAATTAGTCACAAACAGAAACATTCGTCAACCAAGATACTGTACTGTATCTAGAATATATAAAGAACTTAAAAAAATCAGACCAACCCAAATTTAAAGACTCAACACAAAAATGAGCATCTGAAATGGATACTTCTCAGATAAAGAAGTAAAAATGGCAAAAAAAATATGAAAAAATGTTCAACATCACTGATCATTCAAGAAATACAAATTAAAACAACACTGAGATTCATCTCACTCCAGAAAGAATGGCTATCATCAAGAAATCAACCAGAGCTGGGCACGGTGGTGCATGCCTGCGATCTCAGCTCTTGGGAGGCTGAGGCAGGAAGATCACTCAAGTTCAAGGCCAGCCTGGGATACATAGTAAGCTCAAGGCCAACCTGCACTACAAAGCGAGACCCTGTCTCAAAAAAAAAACCCAAAATAAAATAAAAGATTCAATCACTGGTACCAAAAAAAAAAAAGAAAAAAAAATCAACCAATAACAATTTCTGGTGAGGTTGGGAGGGGGAAATGAACTCTTCTCCATTGTTGGTGGGACTTAAACTGGTACAACTACTATGGAAATCAGTATGGAGATTCCTCAAAAAAACTAAAACTAGAAGTTCTATTTGACTCAGCTTTTTCCTTTCTAGGTATATTCCTGAGAGTTAAAAATATCATACCACAGTGATGTATGCATAGCCATGTTTATAGCAGCACGATTTATAATAGCTAAATCTTGGAAATAGCCCATATGCCTATCAACAGATGAATGGATAAAGAAAATGTGGCATTTGTATACAGTGGAGTACTACTCTACCATAAAGAAAGATAAACTTGCTGGGCATAGTGGTGCACACCTGTAATCCAAACACTCAGGAGGCTGAGGCAGGAAGATTGCCATGAGTTTGAGGCCAGCCTGGGCTACATACTGAGTTCAAGGCCAGCCTGAACTACACAGGAAGACCCTGTCTCAAAAAACAAAAATAAATAAATAAATAAAATTTTAAAACAGAATGGCAGAAAAGATGGAAAAAGCTTTTGTAAATGGGCAGTTGGAGAAGGGTTGAAGGGAGGGGAGAGGAATGAGAAAAAAAGCAGAATTAAGATATTATGGACAGGTACAAATTTCCTATGATGAATATGATCATTATGTATGACAAATATGTACCAATAAAAAAAGAAATCTTCAGAAGGCTCTAAAAAATTATTACATTGAATATAATTATATTCTGACAGCCCTGTAAAAGGAAACCATACTTCAAAACCACCTTCCTGGCTCCCAAAATAGTGCCCTGGCACTTGAGCTGTATATTTCATTTTGTTTTCTAAATATATTCTGAGCTTCCAAAAGAAAGTAAAACTACTAGTAAAACAGGTACCAATGGAGTGACAGGAGGAGAGAGGTCAGAGAAAGGAAGTATTTTCTTTTTAAAGATATTATTTTGAAAAGTACCATATGGGCTATGTATGAAGTCACAATTAGACTGCTCTGAAAATACTCCTGAGTGAAAAAATGCCTTTACCTTCTCATTCTGTGTTATACAAAATGTCCTCGAGGAAGAACAGCACAGTAGCATCTCCCAGTGTTTGCCTTTATACTTTAAAAAGTTTTTATGTACAAAGAACTTAATGAAATTTTTTTGAAATTTTTTTGAAATTTCACCACAGTTCAAAAAATGGCTTTCTAGGTCAGATGTGGTGGTGCATGCCTGTAATCCTAGCACTTGGGAGGCTGAGGCAGAAGGATCGCTGTGAGTTCGAGGACAGCCTAGGCTACATAGCGAGACCCTGCCTCAAAACAAAAAAAAGGCTTTCTGAATGATTTGCACAATTTTATGAAGACCTCAAAAACTATAATAAATGAGAAGAATCAATAAAGTTTTATTTTTGTTTAAAAAACATTTATTAGAAAATGTCTAAAAGAAAAAATTCACCTGGCGCTAGCCATGTTGGCACACTTCTGCAATCCTAGGTACTCAGAAGGCTGACGCAGGAGGATCAAAATTGTGAGACCAGTCTGGGAAACCTAGAAAGAACTTGTCTCAAAATAAAAAATAAAAAGGGCTGGAGATGTAACTTAGTGCTTCCTGGATGCAGTCCCCAGTATGGCAAATACATACGTACCTACATACATACTTACACATATATATACATATATATATATATTGGATGCTGCATTTCTCAGGCCTTTTTTTTTTTCCTTTGGTATTGGGGATTGAACTTGGGTCCTTGTGCCTGCCAGGCAGGCTGCAGAACCACTAAACTAAATCCCTGGCCCACATCCCTTTTTGATCATAGAACTTTCCTCTTTTTTTTTAAGAGCATCTAGAACTAGCGTTCAGTTTCCTACTTGGAAAATCTTGATTTATACCAATTGAAAGAAGAGAAGAAAGATATATGTAGCACAACACAATTTATAGAAGACTCAAACTGCTTATATTTCAGCTTCAAAATACATCCAGCCACTCACCTGATGGTGGCAGGGCACACACAGCTCCGTCACCTACACAGCCCCTCCACACCTGGCTGGGGCCCTGCTAACACCCAGAACCCACCTCTCTGTGGAAAGGTCATCACCTGGGTCACCACAGACAGCTGACTCAGGGTGTTTGTCATCATAGACATGCAGTCCTGAACCTGCAGCTTACAGAAGTATAGAGAACGGGAAAGGGGACGTCACCAGAGACCCCTGCAGTGGGTGCTGGTCTCCGAGAGCCACGGCAACACAAAGCTAATTAAAGAATAAAGGCAGGAAATGAGACCTAGAGAAAAAGCTGGGTCTTGGGACTGATCCGGGCTGCTCTGGGCAACAAAGACAAAGGCCCCCAAGTGCATCCAGTATTTATTGAACACAACCATGGGAAGGAGTTGGGAACCCAGTATGCTTTGAAGGCATCTAGTGAAATACTGCCGAACACCTGGCATAATGGTGCCAGGCAGGGCTGTTAGGGAGTGAGCACTGCTTATCTTGCTTAGATAGAACAAACAGGTACTGGGACTGGGTACAATTAGCAAGCAACCCATCGGGTCATTGAGAAGCATAATTCAGGGGAAAGAATTTTAATTGGGGTCACACTGACCGCAGCTGCACGTAACTCAGCAGAGCCCTGCCACTTCACAGACCAGTGCTTAGGCCTCAGTGGCAGCCCTGGGGGGAGGTGCTATACTTGTCCAGTCCACCATGTGACATGCCCATTTGAGTCACATAGGACTTCAGTCTGACTCCTGATATAAAACAATATAGCTGAATTAGGGAAAGCAAGAAACATGTGCCGCTTATAGCCCGTTAGTACTGGCCAGGGAGATCTGCTATACAAAAGCCCCACCTGGACAAAGGAAAAACAAACTGTAGACAAATTATCAAAGAGAAAGCATGGAAACTGCTGAATCATTGAGGTCGTTTCATTTCATAAACTACACTAGTAGTACTTTACATAGAAAGCACTAATACTCAAATTTAGGATTTCAGAATCAGTACCTTGGAAAGACCTTGAGAGATTTCTCACCTTGAAGACTACATGAGTCAAGATAGATACTCAACAGGTTTTTTTTAATTTTAAACCTCCAAACAGATCATGATGGCCTCCTCTTCCTGTGTGCTCCCTGTTTACATCCTTATTCGCACCTCCCACACTGAATAGCAATTGTTAATCAAGCATAGTGTGAGCTCCTTGAGAGTTGAAAATGAGTCTGATTTTTAAAGCCTTGATGTGCTAATAAACATTTTTGAACAAATGGAAAAATATTGGCTGAGTGAATATATGTTTCCTTGGTAACTTAATTATCAGTCTTATCATGAGGTTTTTCTTCATACCTACTCCCATAGTTACTTTCTCATCGCTGGGACATAATACAGTGGACCCTCGAGTTACAACTGGCCTGACATATGAACAACTTGGGTTACAACCAGAATTTTAGTTTTAACTTATGAGCAAAGTCTTGAGTTATGACCTGAATGCCGGCTACTTGTTTCCAGATGATCTCAGACAGAGACTTAACCCTTAAAGTGTTCTGGAAGGAACATTACAATGTCCTTTCCTGTGCAGGGTTAATTTAGAAGCCCTGGGGGAATGTATCTCTAAGGACACTGAGATCTGCCTGTGTACAGGCTGTGCAGAGGAGCCTGAGCCTTCAATTGACCAGTGTGAGTTACAACCAGCCCTCATGAATGAATTGAGTTCATGAGTCAAGAGTCCACTGTACTCAAAACTCACAACTTAAAGAAGGAAAGGTTTATTTTGGCTCACAGTCTGTAGAGGTTTCAGTCCAAAGTTGGCTGGCTCCAAGGCAGCACAGCATGGAAGAGGGGCGTGGCAGAGGAGGCTTGCTCATGCCAAGGCTTCAGGAAGCAGAACAGGATCAAGGACGGGAGACATACATCCTTCCTGGCCATTCCCCAGTGGCCCAGTTCTTCCCACCAAGTTTCACCTCTCAACATCACACCAAGCTATAAACCCATCAGTGGACTAATCCAGTGATGAGTATCACACACACATGATCTAGTCACCTCCCAAAGCCCCATCTATGAGCACATGAGGCTTTGGGGGGACATTTAGATATAAACCATAACACCTGCTTAAATAGTTGTGTACAGGAAATTCTTGTGTATAGAAAATTCTCTAAAAGATTCTAGAAGTTACCCAGGCTGGCTAGACATGCATTAAAAATACTTTTCTTGCTTTTGTTCATTATATTTCTTCTTAATGTTAACCAAAGAAAGCTATATAACCATCCTTGCAGATGTATTTCAATTTCACAGATCTCTAGACACAGAGGCTCCATGCACATACCTCCATGAGGGATGCAAACAAGGTAAATGGGTAAATCAGGGGAACTTGGGCCAAGGCCCAACACTAAGGCTCAGTGTTATGTGCTGCCTTGATATCTGGTGACATAGAGGGTGTTGAAGGGTCTACCTACCAGTTCCCATCCCCATTCTGCTCCCATGGATCAGGTACCTTGGTCAAACAACTGTCCTTATCAGGGAAGCCAGGGACACTTCCTGCTTGTCCCTAACTAGTGAGTTTGTTTCCTGTCAGCCTGTGCAATTATCCCAATGAGCCAGCCACATTTTCCCAGGAGAAGGCAGAGTCACCTCACCCTTTTGATGCTATAAAGCCTGCCTCTCAAGTCCCTGCTTGTCCACTGGGATCCTGAGTGCAGCTCCCTTGTGATCCTGTGTGACATTCATTGTCCTCCATCCCTCATGAGTAATAAACTTCTGTTGATCTCATTTATCCAATATTAGATGCCAAATGTCCAGCTATTCCCCAAACCCTAGGTCAAGGAGTAGAAGATGATTAAAACAGAGATGGATCTGAGATGGGAAAAACAATTGCCAGCGAACAAATTCTAACAAGGCCTGGCCTTAGTGCCTTGGAGACAGTCAGGGACCATGGAGGCCGAAGTGAAACATGTCCCAATTTAAGTAGGCAGCTGTCATAGAGCTCTAGCCTATTGTTGCAAATCAGTCACAATGGCACAGTGTTGTCAAATTTTCAAGCTTTCAAGAGACACTGGAAATCTGGATTTTATATAGAAACTCACACTAGGTGTGGTGGTGCACACCTGTAATCCCAAAACTCGGGAGGCTGAGACAGGAGGATCACCACTAGTTTGAGGCCTGCCTGGGCTACATAGTGAGTTCAAGGCCACTCTGAACTACAGAGTGAGACCCTGTCTCAAAAGGAAAGAAAGAAAAAGAAAGAAAGAAAGAAAGAAAGAAAGAAAGAAAGAAAGAAAGAAAGAAAGAAAGAAAGAAAGGAAGGAAGAAAGGAAGGAAGGAAGGGAAAAGAAAAGAGGTACTACTGCGGCAGAGGGCTGAGGAGGTGAGCCACGCAGGCGCCAGCACACTCCCAAACCCGGCTGTGCCAAACCATTACCTGGATCCACACCACAGAGTTACATGGGTAATAAAGGACATTATTCTGAGCTTGAGAAGATAGAGTAGAAGTGAACAACAGAAAGAGGGCCTCTCTGAGGCCCCTTGATTAAAATTAAAGTCCACTGGAAAAGAGAAGAAAATCTCTGCAATAAAGGTACACCAGACCACCTTAGTTGGAGGAGCAGCATTGTGGACCAGAGCAGTGCGGCTGTAAGCAGATCCCAGCCAGGGCTCCAGCCTGACCCCAGAGGCTGGGGCACAACAGCTCAAGCTAAGGACCTGCCTGGAAAAGAGCTGCACAGGCACACAAGCAACAGCCAGAAACTTGCCCCAATACCATCAGTAAGTGTGTGACACCCTAGCCAGAACCTTGCTCACACAACAGGAACTAGGGTACACAGCCCCCAGCAAAAGGCTATCCCAGACAACAGCTACATAGGGGCCCTAGCCAGTGGCACACCTAGATACCATCCCAAGTGTGCACAGGCCCCAGTCAGAACCCCACCTAGATAACAGGTAAGCTCAGGGATCCAGAAGGCCACTTTTCTGAACCCAGGAATTAGTGTACTGGTGAACAGCAGAGAAAAGGTTGTGGCTTGCTGAGAATTGAAGACCACTGGGTGAGCAAAAAGTTGCCTCAACAAAGGCATAGCAAGCTGCATCTGTGGAAATGAGAAAACATGTAAACAAGCCTCAAAACCAGACTTCCAGATCACCTAAGACAACCCCAAAGGGAAATGAGATGGAACACTCTGATACTCAACCACCTGGACTCACTGAACTGGCAACAAAAGAGAATCTGGAAAAGATGAAATCAGAAATAATTTCTCAGATAACAGCAGAGATTGTGCCCATAGTGCAAGACATGATTAATAAATCTAGAGAGGACACAGATAAAAAAATAGAGGAGCTCAGGAACATGATGGAATCCCAACATAGGAAACAAATGGAATCCATAAAACAGATACAAACAGATTTCCAGGAGATCAAAAACTCCATTGAAAGTCTACACAGCAGAATGAGCCAATATGAGGACAGAATTTCAGATATAGAAGATAAAATTGCAATTAGTGACAAGTCAAAGAAAAATTTCTTTAAAATTGTAAAGAACCGTGAGAAATCAATCATGCAGCTGCTAGATGATGAAAGTAAGAATAACATAAGACTGATCAAAGTCAATGAAGAAACAGGAGAGACTGCAGACAACATTAAAAAAATTTTCACAGAAGTAATGGCAGAAAATTTCCCAAGGAGGGGAAAAGAACTTGACATACAGATAAGTGAGGCATATAGGACTCCAATTAGCCTTGATTAAAAAAAAATCTACACATAGGCATATAATAGTTAAGTGTCCAGAAACCTAACAGAGGAATAAAATTCTACAGGCAGTGAGAGAAAAGAAACAAATCACATACAAAGGAAAGCCCATCAGAATCACAGCAGACTTCTCAGTGCAAACCCTCAAGGCAAGAAGAACTTGGAGTGATGTACTTCAAGCCCTAAAGGAAAACAGCCTCCAACCCAGATTGATGTACCCTGCAAAACTATCTTTCAAAATTGATGGTGAAATAAGATACTTTCATGACAAAGAGCACCTTAGGAACTTCACGAATACCAAACCAGACCTCCAAAAAATTTTACACAATATCCTAGGAAAAGACAATGAGGATCA